>NC_141698.1:385325745-385968245 GCF_964263255.1 Lissotriton vulgaris
GCAGGACTGCACTGACGAAAACCTAACCTCCTTAAAAAGAGAATTAGAAAGTGTTGATGTGCTAATCTGTGCAAATTGCAAAGAAACATAAAGTGAACAAAGATTGGCCACAGTTGTCACACAGACACAGAGAGGCCTTACTTCCCTCTGAATCTAAATGATGTTTAAAAGATAAAGACCTGTAGATTGAGCCAGCATTAAAGAGAAAAAGTATAGATCACTCCCATCTGGTCAGCTCCAAGGCCAAGTACTGCGGAGGCTCAATGGTATAAAAAAGACTGTAATATTGCTGCACCAGGGGTTTGGATAGCTTGGTTTTCAGCCCAATTTTTGCAAGATGAGCTTTGAATAATAATTTCACCTCGGACTTAGTGTTATTGGTGATATGATGAGGTTCATGTACCACCAGGGTATGCCAACAGAGCTGAAAGTCTCAAGTAAATAGCTCAGCCAGGGGATGGCGGAAACGTGATTCAACTTCATACAGTCGGAAATAATAACCCTACAAAGTTTAGCGGCTGGATTCAACAAAGTGCTAACCCATAGTAGGAGCGGCGCCATCTAGATCGTATCCTCAATAAAACCCTGATTTAGCTCCAGGTGCAGTGTGACGGTAGGGGTAGATGGGGGTGCACTTTAATAACCTGCGGCGGCAACAGTTTTCCTCTGCCTAAATGGATCCGCATTTGCCAAAACCCCATACTCCTGCTCCTTGAGTGGTCATACCAATGCATTGGGAATTAAACACTTTCAGAGGAGGTGTCAATGTCCCTCTAATTTGTGGTCTGATGAGATTACTTACTATTCCTGTGCATTTGCCTAACTTGGAACAGACTAGAGCACAGTGGGAATACCATGACCCAGAGGAACTGAAGTTTAATCCTAGGTAACAAAAGGTCTTGACGGATGTCAAAACATGACCATTAATGCTAATTTTGTTAGTTCTTAGTTTACCTGGGCCACAAGACATAGTGTGTGATTTGGAGTAATTAGTGCTATGGTTCAAATTGTGCATAAAAGAAACAAAGCATTCCACCTGGTGTCTCAGGGCTTTTGGGGTAAGGGCCAAAAAAACTGCATTGTCCGGGTATAGCAAAGCGGTGACGGGGCAGCCTGCTATTCTAGGTATGTCAGTGTGGGAGGAGGCTAGATGGGCAGTTAAACCATTGATGTATAAAATAAATATTAATAGTGCCTGTATGCAGCCCTGTTTTATCCCGCTCCTTAACTGGATTTCGGAAGGCAGTTCCCGAGTGAAGTTAATCAAATCCGAGTGGTGAGGTCCGTGTGTAAACAATATTAAAATTTAACCAAGGGGAGATCCACGCCTAGATTCAGCATCATCAACCAGAGTTTGATTCTGTTCACTGAATCAAAGGCAGTGGATAAATCCATAAAGGCCAAATACATGGGGGAACGCTTGGCCTTATTATATGTAGTGTAGTCAAGGCTAGATTTAAACATTGTTTGTTTGTTCCTAATTTGGGTCGGCACCCAAATTGAAAAGGGGGGAGTATGTCATTATCAGCTGCCCATACGACCATACGATCATAGATAACTCTACCATTTTAACCGTGCTATCGATAAGTGAGATTGGTCGATAGCACTTGGGTGACAATCGGTTTCCCTTTTCGAATATGTGGATAATTGTTGCTGAGGACCATGAGGGGGGATGGAATGCGATAGAGAAATATTAAAGGTATTCATAATTAGAGGGCCCCAAATGGCTTGCAGGGATTTCACCAGATCCATCGGGACCCCATCTGGACTTGGGGCTTTCCCTCCCATGCTGGACTGTATGGCCATCTCAACTTCCTCCAGGGTTAACAAAAGCTGGGGCAAATTCAGCAACAGTGTAGAGAGAGTTTCAAGCAGAGTAGGCTCCTCCACAATACAGTAAATAGAGGAAACATGGGTAACCCAGCCTGCGCCATTGATATTGTTTTGGAGTGAGGGATTAATGGGAGAGTTCCTTGACCGTATTAGTTTAACTGTGTCCCTAAAAGATTTACTGTCCTTTCCCTGAGACGCATGCTCCAAAAGTTCCCAACCTTAGGTATATACTTCCCTTTTCCTGGTTGCAAGAGAGACTTTGCATTCAGTGAGTGCCAGAGAGTTTTCAAATCTATCCCTGGGGCAAGCCTTTAGTGTGCTCCTCAGCCTCCTGATAGCCAGGGAGCAGGCCCCCTCAAACCACCTAGGGTTTATATTGAGGGGACGCATAGGCTTTAGCATAGAATCCCTAGTTGCGAGTGTCCCCGAGACAGTCAAGAAATGTATTTAGATGTAACTTTAGTACCAAACCAAGTGACTCTTTAGGGTTATTCATGTGCCAGATTAAGAGGAGACCATCCGCAGAGTGTTGGTAAACAGAGGCTAGGTTTTTGTTTTGTGCCAGGCGAGTGGTAAGCGCAAAGAAGTCTACCAGCAGAATCTCACATATGGAGAACCGTTGTGAAGTAGCCATGCTAATAAAACATATAATCAATAAGAGAGCACTTCTACCCACAATAGACGATGACCGTGTAGTGCAAGCACCCCAAGGTTTTCAAATAAATCTGGTTTTCAAATAAATCTACAATGTTGTGTGCAGTAAGATATCTAGAGAACTCAAGACCCCTGGCATCTTGCCCTGTACATTACTTATTTATATCTGGTTCCTGAGTGATCTTAGCATTAAAATCGCAGCAAATGAATAGGTGGAGTGAAGGAGCCTTAAGAATTGCCTTGGAATATAGTACAGAGACAAAGTTAAATAAAGTGAGAAAATGAGAGCTCCTGTCTTGTGTAAAATCGTTATTAAAAAAAGTTATCAGGTAAAAAGTCATATTTGTCTTTGGTGCTTGAATTATTGATACTAAAAAGGCATGGGAGCTGGATTTAATATGTGAAACCTCCAACTGTAGACTGAGACTAACCTAAGTGGTTAACCCTTGGGCTGCTCAGCCATGGGAATAGTGGCGGGACTTGAGTAACATGCGTATCCTTTAAAATGCGGGGGCTCAGTGAGCCAGGTCTCTTGCAAGAGGATTAAATCATACTTAGAAACAAAAGCCCTCCAGTCTTCATTGTCGATCTTTCCTTTAAGCCCTGCCACATTCCAACTAAGAACCGAAAGAGATCTATAGAGTAGATGAGAAGGATGAGTGTGGGGTGCAGCTGCCACTTGTTCTGTAATTGGAATTGCAGTGTCTAATACTAAGGGATTAACTGCCGGAGATAGGGTGCGCACAGGGGCAAGTATTGGGGCTGCAGATGGAGTAGTGAGTCAGCTTGGATCGGAAAGTGCCTCAAAGCTATTGGATATGGGAGGGGAAAGTTACAGGGGGGGGGCACAAAGTAGGGCCTGGGAAGAGGATTGGGTGTTAATGGTAAGTGGACTGTTGGAAACTGTCAGAACTAAGAGATTACTGTGTGTATAAGCAAGGCTGTAGTGATTGGTGGAGTCGAGCAAATGTACGGTTATCCGATACTGGATTTCAACGACACAAACTTGAATGTAGGGTGGAAGGGTGGGGGGCATCAGTAAAAAAAAAACAAGGGAACAATGGAGATAGTGGTAAAAGCAGCATTACTAGATCTTGCATTGAATAGTAAGTAAAGGGCCAGCTGTGGAAGTCTACAATGAATTACAATACAGTCCCCATATGGGTCCGACTGGTCAATCCAAGCACATCTCCTGACATGCAAATGGGATTCGCTTTGATCTGGAAGCAAAGAAGGGATCCTTCTCAATGCGACCACATACGGGCATGCTGCCGGTGGTGGGTTAATAACTGGAAGTTGCGTGCACGTCATGGATTGAAAAGATGGTACACTGATCCCGGGAGCTCTTGCATCAATACGGGCTTGGGTGACGTAGAAAGTACTCGATCAGCAGGCAAAGCAGAGGCAGATTTATCAGAATACGGGTGGGCAGCTTGAGGTGGCAATCTGCTACCAGATGGCAGAGCCTGAGTTGCTGATAACTTTCTTCCCAATGGGGCTCTAGGCACTCTACAAGAGGTACAGAGACTGGTGACTGAGTCGGTTGAGGGTGCTTTGGCTGAGTCAAGAACATTAATGCCCGATGTGGCCAGATTGGACTTGATGGACATAAGACAGGAGACTACGGGGGAGAGAATAGTACTGATACGGGCACACACATTTTAAGGAAAAGAATTGAGATGTATTGCAAAGAGTTCATTAATTGTATAAACATTAGGGTACCTGTCGGCCCGTGATGAAAAATTCAAAAATAAAACGGGATTCTCGGGGGCGGCTGAGTATACTGTCGGACTGCTGGTGTCTCTAGCAAGTATTCGGGGGTCTGCACTTTGATGGGCACCGGGCACGAAATGGTAGGACTGGGTGCCTGCTTGCCCATGTTACTGCGTCTAGGTTTCTTTGTTGGCAGTGAATAAGCAGACTTGTGATGAGTACCATTAGATGATTTGTGAGCAGGTATGGCAGATCGAGGGGATGTTGTACGTTTATATATGTGTCAGTTTAAAAGGGAAGGTTTAGCATTGGGACTAGGGGAAACTGGTGAGACTGTTTGCGAGTGTGTGACCGTAGAGAGGCAAAAAGATGGGCCAGGGGTGCCCAAACTGGACCCGTTTGAAGTAATAGAGAGCCTCCGTTCTGGCAATTTCACTTCTAATGGCACTAACAGCACGCTGAGGCCTCTGGTCTATTGAGGTAGGCTTGGGGTGGGTTTTGGGGAACACTCGGGTATCGAGGCTGAAGTATGGCCTGAGTCACCTCCTTTTTTCCTACCCATGGCCTCAGCAGTTTTAGGGCACAGAACTAGAAGACCCTACAAAGCCACAAGCATATTCTCCAATCAGTCCCAGACCAGTTAGAGCTAAGGGCTGAGTTGCTACTGTTCCAGTAGGTAAGAAAAAAAAGCAACTAAAAATAAGGGCCTTCCCTGCATTCATTTAATTAAAAAGCCCCAGGGAGGTGGCATTCCCTGCGACTGTGGGGGGCTGTGCAGGCCCCCTGTATCAGTTGCAACATGTTTGCCCATGGAAGTTGGTGGTCCCCGGGACACGAGGTTGCCATATGGGAACCTCCTACATTACTGTAAAAACTTGCCCCCAGAACCCGGTCCACCCGGTAGCCAATATTAAACAAAGCACGGGAGCCTGTGCTTTGCTTTTTAAAAAATGTTGGCAGAAGTTGCGGAAATGCCTTCTGCTGAGATTTCATGAATCATGTCTCAGAGGAAACTGTTTTATCCTGATTTTCTGATAGAGTATATAGAAGGTGCTCAAAAAGCTAAAATGAGAGCATGAACTGTAAATTCACACTATCTTCCTCAGCCATATAAGAATGAAGTCTAACATTCTCAGTAAATCATGTACTTCCAACAGGAGCAGCCTGTTAGGGGATTCCATTGTATTCTACTGCAGCTTCCCAGAGTAAAGAACACTTAGAGCGCAGACAGTATTATTTATAATAAAAGTATGGCACACCTAAAGCCATCTTGATTGAATCAAACTGGTAAAAATTAAAACATAAAATTTATAAAGGAAAAAAATTAGAGGGTCCATTTTTCAATAGAAAATATGGTTAGTTCAGTAGAGAGAAAAATTGGGTCACTTTTGAAGTAAATTCTCAAATATCTTTCTTTTCTATTTCATTAAAACTTTCTGACATGCAGACTGAAACATGAACTTTCATCGCCAGCAGAAGACTGCCAGTTAACTCCCTGGTGATCAGCAGCTGTTATATTTCCAAGTTAGGCCCATGTAGTTAAGCAGCCTATTTCTTACATTGCCCTAGAAAATAACATTTCAGCAGTGAACTTTTGCACACACTTGCATACACGGCAATGTTGGTTTAGTTTTTCTGAAACTACTTTGTTTACACATCCAGCTTCACACAACATTATCACGATGTCTTGAACATCAAGTACTAGGCCTCTCTATGCACTTGTTACAAAATGTGTCCTTTCTTCATTCACGAGGGGACAGTGTTATCTACATATCCATAACACACTAATCAAACGCACGCATTGCGAAGGCAGCTTTTTATTATAAGTAATGGGCATCCCGATAGATTGGTAGAGGATGCACTTCTGCTGACACTGAAAGTCTGTGCATGCTGAGAATCCACCTCACACTGGTCTGACATTCTGTATGGGGTGCCCAACTCGAAACCAAGGTGAGGTCCTTTACTCTATCCGATCAGGTAATGGGGTTGGATCGTCCCTAGGGGAGATTCGAGGCTCTACACCCATAAACACTATTGGTACACTCCAATTAGGGTCCACATCGTCGGGATATGTTAAATTACCATATTGCATATACACCTGCATATATTCATTGCTTCAGCACCATGATAGAACTCTATCTACTGTTCACTCTTTTGGTGCTTGTAATCTCCTTTATTTGCTTCTGGCTCCCAATCATTTCAGCACATGTATTTTATACAAGAATAACATTGGTTCAATGAATATATTTAAAACGTACCACTGTGTATTCTGTATACTTCTCTGAGAGAAAGTAAGCATGAGTGACTGAGCGAAATATTCTGGACTGTCGCCATGATCCCTGAGTAATCAGGGTTGTCATGTTCAGTGGTTGCCAGAGTCCATTTGCTCCTTAGCAAGGTTAGGGGGCTTATGGTGGCACTGTGAGCTAGCTGGTCTATAGGTCAACATATCCTGTGGGGTGTCTGGAATCAGTCTTGACACCAATCACTTAGTTTATGTTGTGTCTAAACAATGCGCTGATCCTATGGATAAATAGGAACTACACAACATGGCGCTGCCAATGTTGGTCAGGCAGTTATTTAACGGTCAAATCTGAGTAGTTCAGTTGTGCTTTCTCAGAGATCCCTACTCATATTAAACCTGAGATATCCGTAGAGGGAAAAAGTAATCCGCCTCAGCTGAGTAGGTATCTCCTATGTATTGGGTGAAGGTTTTATCAAGCTTGGAGGATTAAAGATTTTCCCATATTGTACAAACCAAATCTCAATAATTCATTTTCATAAAATACTTTTTTATTTTTAACAATGACCGAATAAGCTGACTATGATGAAGAACAACTCTAAATATTTCAGAAAAATGCAAACAGGCAGTTACTATGAAATTATTACAACAGTGCCTCCCGGCAGCAGCTGGAGATGTTACCTTTGTCGTCCAAGCACACAAAACATTCCCGACTGAAGCATTCTATTCCTGGGTTTGATTACCAGCTGCAGACGCACACACATTTTTTTTACACTTATATTGAATATGAGACACCAGAAGAATACTTTCCATGTGTTTATATAGAAGACCTGTTAACTTACCAAAAACATATAAATTGGTTTAAGGGTGCCCTTCCCCACACTGTGAAAAAACGGAGACTCGGTCTGCTCAGTAAAGAAGGAGCGACCTGGCCGGTCTTAGCTTTGTATATACCAAATCGGACATTCACATGTTACCAGCAGCCGAAATGCTCACACTATATGACGATTTCTTAAAAATTTACAGAAATCTTACACAGTTTATAATTTGAACACTTATAGGTCAACCTGTGGCTCAGGATGCACAACCTCAAGTGACTACTACAGGTATCAGCCCTCAAATGCTGAATGCCATCATGGAAAATATTCCCACCAGTCGGGAGCAAGTACTGTTCTGGATGGCAAAAAAGACAGCATAGCTTGAATCAGTTTTTTTCCATCCTGGCCCACAAGAAAAACACAGAAATTTAACAATGTGCTTGCCAATGGGGATGGCTCCCCAAATAGAAGATTGTGCCACTTGAGGTACAGTCTTCGCTGCAGTTTACTCACAAGCTCGTGGTATCCCTTTAATAGCAGCAATTCCAGATGTATTTAAACAAATACAGAATGAGTATGGGCAGAACCTGCCCTGGAATTAGGGATGAAACTAATAGGCAATTTTGACCAAGTTTCTGCAATTATGTTAAGTAACTTAAAAGGAGAGGCAACAGCGATAGCTATGTCAGCGCTTGAAGGAATTCTCTCCTATACAATAGGAGAGTGAGTTACCTAAGACTAACGAAGTAACATATGCTTCTCTCGGAAGAGATAATCTGGGAGTCAAACCTGGAAGCCAGTTGTTAAAGGAAATTCTGAAAAGGGTAACTCTGAGCAAGCACCCAAATTCTAAAAAGAAATGGGATAATAAACTCCAAAAATAAACAACATTCATGGAGTGGGGCTCCTCAACAAGGACACACTGAAAAGAGACACAATCTAAGAAAGTGTGATATTAGAAAACCTTACAGATATCAGGATAATGATACACTTTCCTCTCGTTCTTTTCAGGGTCAATCTGAGAAATGTTCGGAGAGAAGAGAACGGTCAGAGAAAAGATCAGAAGAGCGAGACAAGCCAAAACGGGAGACACATTGTCCTTCAGACTACATCATCAAACAAGAAGATATACAGAACTCAACGAAACCTCAATTAAAAAAAGGTAGCAAGGATTAACATCAGAAATGTCCAGGCTGCTGAGGACACTGCTTCTGAATGGGGAATGAGCAGTGATTATGGTAAACAGCATGGTAGAAGTCACAATAGCTCACCAGAACTTGATGGATTTTCTGGAAGTAGTAGCGCTGAATTAGTATACCACAGTGGAAACACATGATACAAAAGTAAGTGTCCCACATCGTTTACACAAAATAATGCTTCAAATAGAGGAGGACATACAAAGACAGGTAAAGGGTCTCTTTCGGGAGGACTTGACATACGGTTACCACATTCTTTTACCTGAAAAAGATTGGCCAACTGAGTTCATAATAAATTGCCAATAGGGGAAGAAGTAATTGTACCTGCTTTCTCCAACTTCATATTAAAATCAGCTAAAAATGTATATGCGCAGGAGTGGGCAAAAGCCTTTTCTCCTGCTCTATACCACAATCATATTGGGTGGGATGATGAGTACCCTGTTAAAAACAATCCCTCAACCATAGAGACAGTACTCAATTAAACACGAAGCAAAGAAATAAGCCAGGGAGATCTTAGATCAACGTGAGTAATAGGGTGGAATTGAAAATTGCACCTCATCTATGAATAATCCTTTGTTGACCGTAATGAAACCCGACTATTCATATCATCCAGTATTAGATTACAGATATTTGAAACACTTCCACATGCACATTTACAGTACAGAATGCACGTAGTGTTGTACTAATGAATAACGTTGTGCGTGAGAAATACAAAACAACACTAGACATCTCAAATGTTTTTTTCTGCTAGAAAGTAGTGCCTGGAGGTAGACATTTGGCTGAATTTTCAGTACTAGGGTCTCAGTGGCAAATTTGTTGTTTACCACTAGGGTATAGGAATAGCCCAAGGCTGTTTTCAGCCAGAGTAACAGAGTTACTTCAAGGTTTTGATGAAGAGGCATTGTCCTATGTTGATGATATTTAGCTGAAGGACAATGAACTAATGGAACATTTGTCTAGAGTGTACAACATAATAGTGGGGTTTGTCTAACTGGGCTACAGAGTTGTAATGAGCAAATAGAGTGCTAACATTCTGAATTTATGCTGAAATTGTGACACATCTAACTGACAACTCGGAATCCACCTTCCGGAAAGTCTTGAAAACTTGGCACTTCAACCTTCCTCAGTACCCTGTGGCACCCGAAAACTTGCCCTGCCCTTTCTCTCTCCGCTAGTGAAGGGAAACTTCTGTTGGGGGTAGCTGCACGCTCTACAAGCCTATATAATAATAATAATAATGATAATGATAATAATGTTGATGGAATCAAAGATGAAAATTGAAAGCATTTTCTACTGAGGATGCTGAAGTTAATTGGGAAATTAGGTAGCTTCATAACAAATACGTCTCCCAAGATGGCCACCAGCGAGAAAAGAGCTTAAATGTAGCACCAATATCACCAAAATATAGCCAAACTATATCCCAATGACTGAAGTCCGCAAAACACTAACTTCTTTTGAGTTTTTTACTGTATTTGTATAGCGCAGACTTGACCCGAAGGTATTGGAGTGCTTTCATGAGCTTTAGTTACATTACACAAGTACACATTCTTTTCGGTTTAAGGAATGGGGAGAATAAGTGATTTGTCCAGAATCACAGGATGTCGAGCTGACGCCAAAACTTAAACCTGGTTCCCAGTTTCAAAGTCTGCAGCTCTAGCCATAACACCACATCCTCTCCCCTAAATGTAACATATAATCAAGTGGACAACTGGAAAAAATAACATAAAGATAGCAGACAGTTTTAAAAGTGGTTGGTCGCAATTTGAGAACTGGGAAAATATGTCCTCATTTTAGTTTACAATGTATGTAGGTGGAAGTTGCACTCAGTTAATCAAATTAATCCAATAGAACACTTTGTGTGCTATGCTAGTTAATATGTAGATAGTGAGATCAATGGATCACTGATCCCATCCTTGGGTGCACACTATTGTTCCTCTATAATTCACAGAGGTTTCACACTTTGTTGGCTAATTGTTATTCTTATTTATTCGGCATAACAGTTCATGAATCAGTTTCATCACAAGTACATAATGTTCGTAAGTTATTCCATTCTTAACATTTTGGCACTGTCCCTCGTATATATCCAATGCATTTTGGGGCTATTATCTGCCCCTTCGTCAGGGAAAAGGTACTGTAACAAAATCAGATAACATAAAATGAGTCTAAAATAATATCATCGATGTGGTGTGGAGTTTTTTAAACTAGTAGGAGTGAAAGCTGCAGGAAGTGTGGGGGAAGGGTGGGTGCCAGGTTACGAGGTCACCTTAAAAATTCCAAGCCCATGGGGAAAATAGAAAAATGCTCGTAGTGTTGCTTACGTGTGCCGGTGTTCTAAAGGAACATGGTTCTGAAAGCAAGAGGGGTAAAATCGGTAAGAATACATGATGTCAGGTTGATCCCGTTTAAAGGTTTGTGCTTGTCGATACACTAACCTGGTTAATGAAGCTTAGGGTTCAAAGGTATTCCGCTCGCTACGCCGGTCAGGACGAAGGCGTCTACTGCCGCGTTTGGTCACTTTCAAACATTACGATCACGTGTTCATAGGCAGTGAAGAAAGACTCGCGGTCGCGGTCTAACGTTACTATGTGATGTTCCGCGAGTAAAAGATGAAAAGTCATGAAGTAGAATTAAAATAAAAATGAGGGTAAGATAAGAATGATCATGATAGGGATAAGGAGTGATTAGGTGGGATTAGTGGTGTTAGATGAAATATACCTCGATGTTGGTCTGTGAATACCAGGTGGGGTAAGGGCAACCAGTATGGACTCTATATAGTATAAACATGATGACTAAATAAACAGTGATAAATTTAAAGTAAAAGGAATTAAATTGCAGTACAAATGATAAGTCCCCACAGGAAGCCTTTTAGTGCTCCAGTTGCAACACTTATAGGTAACAAGAGAGTTCGATTCTATCATTTAAGCCAAATGGCTTCTGTGTGGATAGTCTTTGAATCCAGGTGTTTTCACTTTGGAGCAAGTATTTGGTATTGTCTCTGCCTTCCGTTTTGGCGATGGTTTCCAGTATAATGAACTTTAGTTGGGAGATGTTGTGTTTTTCTTCCTGGAAGTGTGTGGCAATGGAAGATTTGCTATTTTTCAATCGGATGTTAGACTTATGTTCTGTCAGTCTGATCTTGATTTTTCGTTCCGTCTTGCCAACATAGAGTTTCCCACAGGGGCATTTGAGAGCATAGATTACGTTGCTAGAGTCGCATGTGGCATTGACTTGAAGTTTGATTGTGTTGCCCTTCATTGGATGATTGATTACGTTTCCCTTTATGATACTATTGCAGTTCCCGCAATTCAAACATGGTTTGGTACCTGTGTATTTTACAGTCACTGTCCGTTTGTATTGAACCCGTTCTCCCAAGTTTTGAGCTCTGGTAAACGCGAATAAAGGAGGTTCCAAGAAAATCTGGTTGAAGTCAGGTTCCAGGTTTAATAGTGACCAGTGTTGGTATATGATCCGTTTGAATTTTGTACTGGCTGTTGAGTATTTGGAAACTACCACTATGCGGGTCTGTTGTTTCTTGGGACCTGATTGCAATAGTTTTTGTCTGTCTGTGTTCAAAATTTTATGTTTGGATTCCTCAATGATGTTAAGTGGGTATCCTCTGTCATGAAATTTGGTGGCAACTTGCTCAATTCTTTGTATGGATTTGATGGGATTTGATGTGATACTTTTTGCTCGTGCCATTTGTGAAAATGGGAGGTATTTTTTTAGATTTGGTTCATGAAAACTCGTGTAGTGGAGCATGTTGTTTCTGTCAGTGGGCTTCACAAACAGGTCTGTCTCGAATCCCTGTTGGGTGATGGACACTTTAACGTCAAGGAAGTTTACGCTATTTTCCGATAGTTCCCATGTTAGCTGTATACGTTCATCAATTTTGTTAAATTCAGTCAATAGTTTTTGTAGTTTTTCTTTGGTGTTTTTCCACACGATGAAAATGTCATCAATGTATCGTGTTAACAACAGTAGGTTGTCTGTCCATTCTGTTTTCGTGAAGACGTGGGTCTCTTCATATTGTTGCATAAAGATGTTGGCGTATACCGGCGCCGCCGAATTGCCCATGGCCATGCCCACGAGTTGTTGGTACCATGTATCTTGATATTTAAAATAACTTTGATACAAAGTAAAAAGCATGAGTTCCATCAGGAATGTTTGAAATTGTGTGTCTATGGTGGAATCCATTAAGGATTTTTCTATTGCTTCTATACCTAAAGAGTGAGGTATGGAGGTATATAATGATCGCACATCCGCGGTGCAGAGGATCAGTTTGTCATCTGGGTTGATTTTCAAGTTGTTCAATTTGGAAATGAAATCCGTAGTGTCTTTTGTGTATGTTCTCATCGACTGAACTGCTGGTTGGAGGTATTTATCCAGAATTCGGCCAATCGGTTCATGGATGCTTCCACATGTTGAAACTATTGGTCTCATGGGGGGATCCATGAGATTTTTGTGGATTTTGGGTACCATTCTGACTAGAACACCGGCACACGTAAGCAACACTACGAGCATTTTTCTATTTTCCCCACGGGCTTGGAATTTTTAAGGTGACCTCGTAACCTGGCACCCACCCTTCCCCCACACTTCCTGCAGCTTTCACCCCTACTAGTTTAAAAAACTCCACACCACATCGATGATATTATTTTAGACTCATTTTATGTTATCTGATTTTGTTACAGTACCTTTTCCTTGACGAAGGGGCAGATAATAGCCCCGAAATGCATTGGATATATACGAGGGACAGTGCCAAAATGTTAAGAATGGATTAACTTACGAACATTATGTACTTGTGATGAAACTGATTCATGAACTGTTATGCCGAATAAATAAGAATAACAATTAGCCAACAAAGTGTGAAACCTCTGTGAATTATAGAGGAACAATAGTGTGCACCCAAGGATGGGATCAGTGATCCATTGATCTCACTATCTACATGTTCATATACTAACGTCGTGGAACACTTGACGTTACTTGTGTGGCACCTAAAAATTTATCAAAAACGTATTCAAAACTTTTCAAAACTTGCTGTGCATCTGCCCAACAAACTCATTAGCTATGCTAGTTAATGCCTGCTAACCATTGTATATGCAAATGAAAGTGGCCTAACCCCAAGTCTGGCAGCTAGGGCTACAGCATGCATCTACTGTAACATGAAATTATTAAACAATCAGTAGAATTTTTAACTGATTTTCATCATCACATTTAATATGTTAATTCAATTCACATATTTATCTCTGTGATATTCTGTTCATAAATCAACATTGTATCATATTATACATCAATTCAACCAACAGTCACATTTCTTGAGCACCCAATGCATTTCGGGACTCAAAAAGTCCCTTTGTCAGGGTTACCTGTACCAAAAGAAAACAGAACAAGGAAACAATTTTACATCATGCCTTTTAAAGCCAATTTACAATATACAAGTATCAGCTACATACATATAAATTGCAATCAGTCTCAAATCATGATCTGCATTTATCACCTATTAGTTACACACATTATAAATCATTGAAAAACAATCAGTCTATTTAAAACTACTAAACATAAGTTTCCGTGTCATTTTTCTCATCGTGTGAAATCCTTGTAAATCAATCCTGTGATACCTCAACAAAAAGCCTCAAAAAGCCTCTCAAAAGAATCTAAAATATCAAAAATACCAAGTTTGCTGAAGAAAGCAACAATACTTGAATACGTTCTAAAAAAGGACAACTATACCAAACACATCATCACAATTTGCTCACCTGAATTGTGATAAAACCAATATGACTCCCTGTTGAAGAGTAATAAATAATTGATCAATGATTCAGTTGTAAAAATTGCCTAATGATTATACAACAATGAGCCCAAGATCTCACCTGGTCTAAGCGTGTTCGCCGCGATGTATACAAAATAAGTGACAAAATCTATAAGGAAAAGCCAAATAGAATCACAGTTTTAGCATGGCGTATGGAACACATTACAGAACACGAGGAGATAGGAATAATAGACCATCTCACATGCACTAACGGTGCATTTTCAATCGAATAGCGAGGACGGGGTTCTACGAGGTGATTCTCTACAAAGTAAACAAGTACATGTATTTTAAAGGGTTGCCACAAAGTGCTGCCTTGATCTTAACCATTACAACGAACGGCTTGTACACTCACCAAAAAAACGCCGCCTAATCCCTATTTCGCCATTCCTTCCTCAAGCTCCGGAGGGGATTCACTTCCGTGTATTGCCCGACGTATTAATCGCGAGATTATGGGACCTCCACACTGCGACACTAAAAATGGACTCGATTATTTGGAGCCAGTTTCTGATGTTAAAACACCTCTATGCGGCGTTAGATTACGAGACCTTCACAGCTCGACACTAAAAACGGACTCAAAAATCGGAACGAGTTTCTGATTTTAAGAAACTTTATAAAGCGCTCCCCTAACCAAAGTAAGAGCGAAAAAAGCCTAATCAATCCTTGTTTACTCTCAGTTACCACTTCAGGAATTCTAAATCAAAGATTTTCAAATAAAGTGATCACCCAAACATAATGAAGAAACGAACATTAATAAATCAAGACAAGTTTTGTTAGTAAAAAATCAAAACATGAATACATTACAACATACAAAAATATGATACTCTTTCCTGAACACATTATAAAAATGACATTTTATAAATAAGAAGATTATTTAGAAAACTCAAGTTCAGTAGTCATCTATGTTATGTATGATGTTATACTTATATCATGGTGTGTACTAATGAAGTGTATACGGTTTGCACGTGTTGCTGGCCAGCTTTGTCATTTTGGAGAATGTTTATAAAAAGCAACTCATTTCTAATTTGTCATTGAGCCCGAAGGGCATCAACATTTGAAGTTTTTTAATCCAGAAGACTTCTCTCTGGAGGAGAATCTTGGAATTGTCCTTGCCTTCAATTTTAGGTACTAGTTCAATGATTTGAAACTTGAGTTGAGCAACTGTATGTCGGTATTCAGTCCAATGCAAAGCCAGAGGTGATGTGGTGTTTTTGGTACGAATACGGCTCTTGTGTCCTGCTAATCGTATCTTCATCTTCTGTTCAGTTTTTCCTATGTAAAGTAGGCCACAAGGACATTTAATCATATATACTAGATGTTCAGAATTGCAATCAGTCGAATGCTGTAGTGATATGCTTTCACCAGTTCTAGGATGTGAGAGGATATTCCCAACGATCACATTATTGGAATTTTTGCAATTCCAGCATTTCCTAGTCCCTTGAGGGGAGATGTCACCTTTAGTGTTGCTTATCCTTGTTTTTTTGGTCAGCAATTCTTTGAGATTTTGTGCCCTAATATAGGGAAATAGAGGTCTTTCTTTGAATAGTAACCCAAAATCTGGTTCTGACTGTAGTAGTTCCCATTTTCTGTTAATAATATTTTTGATGTCTATGGATGCACAACAAGAATTTAGAAACGAAAACCATTCTTTTGGTATTCTTTTTTCTTCGCTTAGTCAAAAGCTGAAATCTAGGTAAAGTCTTTACTCTGGCTATTTGTTTATCAAGGGAGGCTTCTGGGTATCCTCTTTGGATATACCGCAATTTCTGCTCATTCAAAGACTTCTCACATTCAAGTTTATTAGATTATATTCTCTTGATATGCATAAATTGAGATATTGGCAGATTTTCTATTAGATTCATTGGGTGAAAACTTTGGAACTGCAAGGCATTGTTCTTATCTGTAGGTTTTTTGAACAAGCGTGTTTGTATTTTATTTTCTTTAAGTTCAACAATTACGTCCAGGAAAGATGTTGTCTGTTTATCCATGGAATGAGTAAACTTAATTCTTGGGTCGACTAAATTGAGACTTTGAATGTTCTTTCTCAATGCAATGTCTGTATTTTAGGCTTTAAAAGGCATCATGTAAAATTGTTTCCTTGTTCTGTTTTCTTTTGGTACAGGTACCCCTGACGAACGGACTTTTTGAGTCCCGAAATGCATTGGGTGCTCAAGAAATGTGACTGTTGGTTGAATTGATGTATAATATGATACAATGTTGATTTATGAACAGAATATCACAGAGATAAATATGTGAATTGAATTAACATATTAAATTTGATGATGAAAATCAGTTAAAAATTGTACTGATTGTTTAATATTTTCATGTTACATTAGATGCATGCTGTAGCCCTAGCTGCCTCATTTTAGTTTAACCATAATTTCTATAGGAACAAGACCCTCTCATGTTTATAATTTCTCAAGGAAATGCTTTAGATATTACATGTTTTATTACATCAAGATGACATAAGGCATGTCAAACGTTTGTATTATAAATATAGAATGTTAGCAATCTAGTTGTTCCTTAGAATAATGTTCGGAGACAGATGTGAGGGGCACCGACCTGGATAATTGTGGGTAGGGAGGAGTGTGGAGAGGCAACAAGTTGACCACGATGGGCAGGCAGGAGGGGCAGTGGCTGTACAATGGACCATGGGGGGAGGGGAAATGGGATAAGGGACAACAAACCAACCATTCAGGATAGGAAAGAGAGGCTTTAGCAATATAACAGAACATTTAGGGCACAAAGAAGAGGCATATGGCAGTACAACCGTACATATCAACAGACCCGATTCAGGCAGGATACTCCAAATGTTTTTAAGCCCAAAAGGGTTTTATTGTATCTGTCGCCTGCCTAAAATCTCATCTTTTTCAAAGAAAGTCAATGAGGAAAAACAATTCCCCAGGTTTTTTTTTCAAATTCTCCCTTTTACTCAGTTCAAAATGTTGGCAAGTTTGGTACATTTGTCTAGATTATAAGAAGAACCAAGTGCAAGTGAAAACTGAATGCTTGCAAACCTAGGGCACCAGGAAATTATCAATTAAGGAGCTCTAGGTAGTTGAGGTTCACACAGAGTACACCTACAATAGCAATGACGTTCAGTAGCTTCCCACCTCAAATGTCTGTTTATTTAACAGCATTTGTAAGCATGAGATCCATGGCATGTAAAATATCTAATTTTAGAGAACAGCTAAACATTGTAGATATGACAGTGTTCATTGAAACAGCTTTAATACACTACAAACATGATCTTTCTCTTTACGACACCTCTCCTACTGCTTCTGCCATTTCTCCAGATATAAAACAAGCTTTTCTTCTGCCCATTTAAACAAACCCCCAAAATGACTTTACAGTGAATAATAATTGTTGGCCCATCTTACTGCCTTCTTTTTTTACTAAGGTATAAGATAAGTAGGTAAACAGCTATCTGTTGTGGTACCGCTGAGTAGGTGAATTTGTTGAGATAGTTATGTTAGGTTATTTTAACAGTGATTACCAAAACATTTACAAAAAGTTTTTTAACAAATGCAAGAAGCTGGCAGCCAACGCTAGACCGTTTGGCATTTTGATTTTACTAAAATTATATCTATATCATAGTTAGGTTTCCGGGTTTTCAGAAAGACTTCATCTATTGGTGTATTGTTTTGCCATTCATATTTTTTCTTCACCCACTCCAGCATTTAGAATGGTGCAGTAGGTCAGCCACTTCAGCCATTGGCTGACATCTGTATAAGTTATAGCAGCTTTCACAGTAGCACTGTTAATTTTTTCTATAGAGTTAATTGTATTGAACACTGAATGCAGTGGATTCCATGCTTGCCATGATCTGACTAAGAGCTCTTCTTCAATCAGTTGAGCAAAGGCTGAGATGTCCTGTGTCCTGTGGCTGGGGTACTCTGAATCAACAGCCACTACTTTACTTCTTAGAATAAGAATTGTACTACGCTGACAACAAGTGTCTATTTTGAGGAGCACCTCAATATGCTATTTTAAGGAGTTCTACTACATGTTTCATGTTTTGTTAGAGAGGACCATCTTTTACGTGGTATTCCCCCAGATTTGTGCCTTCCTATGATAAACCCATTTCTGCTGGCCTAGGAATCTGTGCACTTTACCCCAGCTATGGAGAGGTAAAATATTTGCGCTTCCCCTTCTAAATATGGATAAATTGGCATACACCTAATTGTCAAATTTAATTTTCTAACAAGTCCCAAGTAAATTGTACTACATGTACCTAGGGCCTGTATATTAAATGCTATAAGATGTCAGATGGGCTTTAGGACTGCTCTGTTGGGAGACTGATGCTCTGTCAACACTCACCGCCATCCATGCTTCAGGAGGCTCATCTTGGACTGCTCTAAGATGGGGAGCTGAGGCTGCGCCATTTGAGCTGTTGGACAAAAACCTTGGGGTACTGGCTGCCCGCCTTGATGCAGGAGACCCCTCATGCCCCTGGGCCTACATTGTGGCCCAGGACGGGGGACCCAGGAGATACAGCACACTCTTGGCATAGCAGATGGCTGTCAAGGGAAAGGGCAAGATGGACTACGATAGCAGCAAGGTGGGAGGAGGAAACCTCTTGCGGCCACCTAGGCCCCACTTGGCTACTCACAGTGGGAATCGGTAGCCAGTGCTTAAAGTGGGACATGGGAGGCCTGGCTTCTCTGAGGGACAATAAGCAATGAAACACTGACGTAAGTGCAGTGTGTGACTGCTGTATAACTGGGGGAACCCTTTTTGAACAGTGGTGCAGCCTTGTGTGCCGGCCCGCTTCTCCACTGTGGGATAAGGAGGATAACACCACGTGGTGAGAGGGGGTCTCCCTTAGTGACCCGGAGTGCCCAAACCTCAGAGCAGACACAGCGCTGGACCGCGGGGGCATCTAACCATCTTTCAATCCCCTGGTCAGAGGTCATAACTAGTGGAAAGAAGAAACCGCGCTGGGCTCCAGGTGGCCCTAGGTGCTCCGGGGTCCCTATGGGATGCAGGATTGGGCTGCGAGGGCCGACAGCCATCTTTCTCTTTCCGCCTCCCCCATCTTTGCCTCACAGCCAGGAAGGTTGCTTGGTTGTGAGGACGTGTTGTGTCGTGTGTTGTGAGGACTGTGGGGAGGGGGGCAGTGGCAAGGGCCTCCCCGTATCTGTACTGATAATAGTCATCCCTGGCGTAACTTTTGGACTTCTCATGCCCTCTTGGAGTGCCGACCTCTGGATCACCTAGGGGTAAGAGGGGTCTTGCTGGAGGGCCTTGCGGTAGCCAAGACGAGACTTTCCTTAAGGTTGATAAGACCCAGATGAAAGAGAAGAATGAACAACCTGTGCCCTTCTAGGCCTGCCACACTACCGACTCAAGATCCAGTGTTGTTGGTGGTATTTGTATCTAACATTTCTAAAATTCATATTTTGGGATCCTCTTATTAGACTTTTGTTTTAGTGGCATTTTGGCCATTAAAATCCATATCAATGGCAGGAGCGTTTTGAGAGCTTTCAATTTCTGCAGATCAGTTTCGATTCATCTGGCGAATATATGACTTTACCACGATTACAAGTTCCACGCATGGCATTACCACCCGAATTTTAGTTCGCAAGTGGCTTTACCACGCTGGAATTTGTAACGAAGGATTGTACCACGCATTTTAACGTCCTTTAAGCACAAATGATAAAGATTATTTTCTTACCTGACACCTTCCTGTCTTTCACCAGCAGCCCGTACTTCCATCCTCCATCGAAACAAGCGTCAAAACACGTCTACAAAAATTAAAAAAAGGACTGCTTTTTTTTCCGTACACGGCACGTCTTTGGGGGAGGCTCTTTCCTTTTACTTCAGTGGTACTGAAGTGCGTTTTTTTTTTAATTTAATTAACCCGCTCCTTTGTTTATTTTTTGGAGGGAGACCCCCCCAGCCCTCCCCCAGCCCCTCCCCCAGCCGCCCCCCGCCCAACCCCCCGCTGAACGACTGGAAGGAATACCATGCCTTCCCCCCCCCCCCAGCCAGAACGTGTTTGCGTGGTAAAGATGGTCGGGGAAGGCACCCAAGTTGAAAAGACGTTTGCGTGGTAAGTAACCCGTGGTAAACGTGATTAGTGGTAATGCCTTCGTAGTAAATGATGTTTCCCTCATCTGGCACTTGTCTTCCCTTTCTCTCTAATAGCTCTAAGTGCTCTTTCACTTTGCCAAGAGAGTTGGGAGTAAACCTGTGCCGGCCTTTTCAAAAAACATTAAACGCAACTGCTTACATATTGTACCTTAATTCGGGGATATCAGGATGCTAAAATCCTGCAAACAAAAAGCATTCTACAGGTGCCTCCTTGGTCTACTACGCAGAAGTCGTCACTATTTTGTTCACAAGGAGCTGTGACTCAGATACTTGAAGGACCACATGAAACCAGCTCCCATGTTATCGTGCTAATAAACATGCCACTCTCAATAGGATGTATATGAGGATTGACTTGCATCTGATTAAGGGCACAGCATTATTTGCTTTAAACACATTAGACAGCTATCTAATGAACTAGTAAGGCCTGGTCTGTATATATGCCTTCCCAGACCTCAAAGGTGGAAATATCACGGGTTAAAAAGTCTTATAGAAATATGCTTGCAATGAACAGAGAGACGACTGCAATGAGCAAACCCCACTTTACGTGACTATTCCATCGCAGACTACCCCTGACCTTCAGCCTTACCAATCCTTGCTAAACAACGTTTGGGAAAGATTATTATTGATGAGATTCCCAGTCTATGGTACTTGAGTTTTCCTCCGGGACGTTATGATTGATTTTGATCCAATTATGCCTGTGCGATGAAACCTTGGCCCAGTCACTGATGCATTTTGGGTTCTATTTTAAGTTCTACAAGACATTTTATGCACTGATACTTGAGACAGATTCTCAAATCATATGGCTTTCATAAACGTAAACCGGCACTCTATTTATCACAGATCTAATGCAATTATATTTTGCCCCAGGGTTAGTAGCTTTCTAAAGTCTGCTGAACGGTTTCGAAAATCAATGTTTTGTTAATATAACATGTTCTTATATGATGATGGAAGTCTTCAAGATTATGAATGACAGTGTATCCCCTATTGTATTTTTTTACTGCAATTTTAGGATTATGAATTGAACTGTGTAATGTTTTTCAAGCTGATTGGATTTTTATATTGATTCTTATGTCATCTATATCAACTGTGTCTTTTTATGGCTAAATTAGGCAGAATAAAGGTATTTGATTATTCTTTATTTGTCTAAAATGGAGTGGGATTTTAACTGCATTGTGTGGATGACTTTTTAACTATTTTGGTACTTCTAAATTCTTTACACATTTTCTAAAGTTAAGACTGTATGCTCTTGCCACTGCTTCCAGGGATTGAATCAAGTTTAAGATACTGAAATCTTTACTAGACTTAAGAAGTATAGTGACATTTTTTTTACTGTGAAGAACTACCATCCACCCAAATGTACACTTTCTCACACCCCTAATTTGACAATGCAATTGATGGGCTTTTCAAAATATCTTTGTACATTTACACATGTTTGTACAAGTTAGTTAAGTGGTTCATGCAGCTAACATAGTATAGAATCAGACATGTAATGACTCTAATGTGTGCATGCTAAAGGGAACTTACAAGTCTCTGGCTACCATCTGATAGGAATTGTGAGTCCAAGTGACATCGGAGGTAGGATAATAGCAGCTGATGTGCTGACGGGTGCTACGTGGCTGGCAACAAAAGGCCTACTAGTATAGAAGTGACAGAGGCTATGTGATTGTATTCAACATCTTTTTTGTGTGTTCAATCAATCGATATACTTTATTTGATTTTACAAATAAGACCATAAAAGTCATACACAGTAAAATACAATAAAATACACCCAGCAGCAATACAAAGTTAATAAGAAAAAGGAATGAAGGTCACTCTTGATCCTGCTTCAATACTACAAAAAAAGCAAAGATAAAAGATAGCTACTTTTGATGTTGATAACTGTAAAAACGATCATGCTGGTCTTACTAAAAATGTATTGATAGCAGAAGGGGTCATACATATTTCTGGCGCAGATCATTGGGCCTACAGCAGATCATAACTATGTGCAAGGTGTCAGAAATAGAGGCGTTATCACATAGACACACAGGCAAATCAGAATCCTTACATCAACCATGACTAAAAAGTGTCAAAAGTCTTCGATGATAGCTAGGCATCTCCAAGGTCAAATAGGAATTCATGCCACTCACAATTTTCACCAATGTCTGGTGGCACACTTAGTACTTATTTTTTTTTTTTTTAAGTTTGAAGTTTATTAAGGCATAAAGAAGAAAAGACAGTACATGAAGAAACAATCAGAAGTTATAAAAACAAGAAATCTCTCTTACAACAGAATAAGATTGATCAAAGAAATAATGTGAAACAAAAACAATGTAAGTTAAAATTGCAGAAATATTGAGGGTTAGGGGAAAACATGAGAATCATACATCGTAAAAGTGACAAAAAAGAAAAAGAAAAGTAGGATGCATTAATAAATTTACATATACTAAGATAAACAATTCACAGTGGTTTTTGAACTTCAACATTACGTGGTGGAGAAGTGGGAGATGGTCTGGCAATTCTAGATAAATACTCGGTGAGGGGAAGCCATAGAAGGTCACGTTTAATTGCTAGGGAAATAGGGGAGACAAAATTGGTGTCTAGACGGTGGTTAAAACAAACTGCATTCCACCATGCAGAGAAGGAAACATCCTTAGCCTGTTTCCAATGTGATGTAATATGATGGAAAGCAATGGCTATCAGGAGATCAATTAGCTTGTGTTTATGGTGGGGTCCAGAAAGATCAGGGGAAAGGGAGCCTAGGAAAACGTGAAGGATTGAAAAGGGGAGAGTGAGTTTGAAATTTTTTTGTATTTGAGACCAAACTAAATGCCAGAAATGGAGAATGGGAGGGCATTCAAAGAGCATGTGTTTCAAATCAGCCAAAGGGCAGGGACAGGACCAACAAGTGGGAGAAGTGTCTGGGGAGAAAGAAGACAAAATCGCGGGAGTGTATAATGTACGATTATAGATAAAAAATAAGGTTTGGGTAGTATTGGCAGCTCTAGATGTACTTTGAATTTTAGACCAAACTTTATCCCAAAGAATAGGGGGCCAATTTTGAGACAAATCATCCTCCCATGCCAACTCAACCTTGGATTTAGTGCGTTCAATAGATGCTTGGAGGGATTTATAAAGAAAAGAGGCAGATGGTGATTGGTCAAGCGCATTTGAGATAGAAAGGTGAAGTATAGGAATAGTGTTGGTAGCAGGGAGGGAGGAAAGATACTGGGTAAGGGAGGGGATCAGAGATAAATATTGTTTGCGAGAAGAGGAAGGTAACAAAAATTGGGTTTGGAGTAAGTGGAAAGGAAGAGGGCGAGTGTCAGAGACAAGTTGAGAAACCCATTTTAAACCACGGGAATGCCAGGATTTCCAATAGAGTGAACGATTACGAATTTTAATGAGTTTATTATGCCAAATAGGTTGGGTATAAGTAGAAGATGCAGAAGGGTAGGAGGATATCAAATACGGTTGAAGAAGAGAATGTGTATGAGAAATGATGGGAGATCGGAGAGAGGTGACGTCAGAGGAGAAGGAAAGAACTTCATTAAATTCATAAGGGTGAAGGAAAGATGATTCTAGTGTCAACCAAAGTGGAGGATAATACAGAAGATCTGAAGAAAGCCAACGCAAGGCTTGTTTTAAGGAAAAGGCAGTATGATATGATTTAAAATTGGGAAATTTGACTCCACCCAAAGATTTGTCCTTCTTTAAAGCAGAGAGGGCTATTCTGGATTTTTTGTCTTTCCATAAAAACTTCAACAAAATAGAATCTATTGATTTGAAATGGTGATTAGGGATGCGAATGGGAATCATAGAAATAGTGTATAGGACCAAAGGAGCTAGCATCATTTTTATGGAATCCAGGCGACCCCACCAGGAAAGAAAGAGAGGATTCCAACGATTGATGGAAGAAGTGAGCTTAGTAGAGAGGGATTCGAAGTTAAATTTGAGGGTATCAGAGAGACGAGGGGTGAACCAAACACCTAGGTATTTAATCTTAGAGGGTTGCCAGGAGAATCCAGAGGTATCAAATAGATGTTTTAGACATAAGGGATTCAGGGGTAGTATTTCACATTTGTCCGTGTTAAGTCTATAGCCAGATACATTAGAAAAAGCGGAGACTTGATTTAGGAAGGAAGGAAGGGTTGTTTGAGGGTCTGAGCAATAAAATAAAATATCGTCAGCGTACACCGATAATTTAACTTGTTGTTGTTGGGGACCATATTGAAAACCGGAAATATTCTCGTCATGTCTAATTTTGGTTAAAAAGGGTTCTAAAGCTAGAATAAACAAAAGAGGAGATAGAGGGCATCCTTGACGAACTCCTCTTTGGAGGGGAAAATAATTTGAAGTGATGCCGTTAGCAAAAATGGAGGCATGGGGGCTAGAGTAAAGTAAAGAGATAAGGGAAATGAATTTAGGTGGGAAACCGAACCAACGAAGAGCTTGAAACATAAAATCCCAGCCAATTCTATCAAAAGCCTTCTCGGCATCGAGAGAAATGGCAGCTAGTGGGGAAGTGAGAGAAGAGGCTCTACTCAAAATGTTAAAGAAAACACGAGAATTATCTGATGACAAACGACCTTTAACAAATCCAGATTGTTCCGGACCGATAAGTTCCGGTAACAGAGGATCTAATCTAAGGGCTATAATTTTGGCAAAAATTTTATAATCTGTATTGACCAGGGAGATAGGGCGATAGTTTTTACATAGAGTATGATCTTTGTCTGGTTTGGGTATTAGACAGATTAATGCTTCTTGGAAAGTTCCCCGAGAGGAACCAGAATCAACAAAGGACTGAAATAACAAGAAAAGTTTAGGGAGGAGAAGGGAAGAAAAATGATTATAGAACTCAATGGTGAAACCGTCTGGTCCCGGGGCTTTACCTTTACGTAGGATTGAAACAGCATGAGAGATTTCAGAGGGGGAAATATCTAAATTTAACGTTTGAAAATCAACATGTGAAGATTGAGGGGAAGGAATATCTCGAAAATAAGCAAGAAGATCATCAGGATCAGGGATAGATTCAGGAGTGTATAGAGTTTGGTAGAAAGAGACAAATTGAGCTAATATATCTTTGTCTTTGAAGAAGGAAGCACCAGTTGGACCTTGTAAAGATTCAATCTTTGTTTTTTCTTTGCGTATTTTAAGGTAGTTAGCTAGAAGTTTGCCCATTTTGTTTTGTCCTCCGTAATAACGGGAATTACATTTAAGGAGAGAGTTTGATGCCGCATTTGTGGTAAACTTATTAAACTCAATTTTGGCTGAAATAAGTTCGCGAAGTGAGGATTCAGAGGAAGAGTTATAATAAGTGTATTCTAGTTTCTTTATTTTATCTAAAAGTTGAGTTGATTTGGTGATTGATTGTTTTTTCTTTTGAGAAACAAAATCGATTATAAAACCTCTAGCAGCTGCTTTGAAGGAATCCCACACCGTAACAAAGGAAGACCCAGGGAGATGATTTAGTGCAAAGAATTCAGAGGTAAAAGCTGTAAATTTAGTGGAGAATATGGGGTCTAGGAGTAAAGAGTTATTAAATCTCCAACGTCCTGAATGAGGAGAGAAGGGGATAAGGTCAATATCAACAAAAACGGGAGCATGATCTGAGATTAAAATGGAACCAATGTCTGAATGAGTGGCTAATTGTGCTAGGGGTTTGCTGAGGAAAAGGTAATCAATACGAGATTGGGAGTGGTGGGTGGGGGAATAGAACGTGTACTCTTTAAGGTCAGGGTTACATAGTCTCCAAATGTCAACTAGAGCATAATTTCGAATAGAAGTAATAAACTGGGAATGCATCTTAGAGGGAATAAACTTAACCTTGGAATTTCTGTCAAGAAAGGGGTCCAGAACTTGATTGCAATCACCACCAAAAATAACATATTTCTCATTAATTGTAACTAATTTGTCAGAAATAGCAGGCCAAAATAATTTATCAATACCTGTAGGAGCATAAACATTGAAGATAACGATAGGAATTTTATCAATAAGATGGTTAGTAATAACCCAACGGCCATTATCATCATTTTCATGGGATATAACTGAAACATTTAACTTTTTATGACATAAAATAACAGTGCCGTTTTTCTTACCCAAAGCAGGAGAATGAAAAACATGTCCCACCCAGCAACGTTTAAGTTTGCTAGCCTCCTTGTCCGAAAGGTGGGATTCTTGGAGGAGAGCTACGTCAGCTTTAAGCCGTGTTAAGTGGGTTAGGCCACGTTGACGTTTAATGGGGTTATTTAACCCCTTAACATTCCAAGTAACTACTCGGAATTTGCAACTTCAGTAGAATGATATAAAAGAAGATATATTAAAAAGTGAAATAGAAAAAGAAAGATAATAGTAATAAGAATGTAAGAAATAAGAAGTGTAAGAGAAAGAGATCAGAAGAGAATAAAGAGAATATAGTAAAGAGATAGAAGAGAAAGAGTTGAATAAAGGGATAGAAAAAGAGAACAGTAGAAAATATAGAGCAAAGCATGTAGAAAGTAGTAATATCATAACAGATAAAAACAAGTCAAAAAGAACTGAGGGATGACGACGTCAGAAGAGGACGACATCAACAACGGAGACTCACATCGTCGAACACCTGAGGAACCAGCGAAGGAACGAAATGGAGGGAAGTACGGATACACCGGGATGAAGAAACACGGGGAGAGGATCTGTAAGAAGGTAAAACAAATTAGAAGAGAACATTAGAAATACACATGGTAGATGAAATAAAAAGTAGCACGAGAACATTATACAAAAGAGGTAGGATATACAAGGGTGGAGGGCACTCAGTCATATACAGGGATCAGAAACAAAAAACGGCAGGGAAACGTATAGTCAGACAAATGAGAAAACATGGTAAAACAGATAAAACAAAATGGTTAGACGGGTCTTGCAGTGTCCATGTTTTCGGTTTCATGGCGACGCAGGAACTCTTCAAGGACGAGTGGATCTTCAAATGTAGTTGTTCTTTCTTTGTAGGTCACTTTGAAGAGGCAAGGATGTAGTAGTCCATATCTGGTGCCAAGGGCTCTCAAACGTGGTCTCAAATCCAGGAATTGCTTCCGACGGTCAGCTGTGACCTTAGCAACATCTTGAGAAAGGTATAGCCTGCGACCCTCCCACATAACTTGTTTTTTTGCCTTTGCTGCCGATAGTACTTGGAGGAGATCAGTGTACTGAAGGAACAGCATGATGACTCCGCGGGGCTTAGTGGAAACTTTCGGGCCAAGTCTGTGCGCACGCTGGATATTTAGAGAGGTGGAAGGAGGAAGGTCCAAGATTTTTGGTAAAAAGGTTTGAAAGAAAGCCGTTGGATTGGATCCCTCTGTAAGTTCCGGAAGATTATAAAGGCGTAGGTTGTTCCTCCGGTTGCGATTTTCCAACTCCTCCGACTGTCGCTTCAGGAGAGAGACATCTTTTTCTAAGAGCGAGATTTTTGCACATGAGGAATGAAGAGTCTCTGTAGATTGTTCCACCAAAAGAACCCTTGATTCCAAAGTAGACCACTTGTCATGGAGAAATTGTAAGGTTTTAGTGGTTTCAGCCATGAAGGGTTCGAGTGCACGAAGTTCCTCCAGAATAAGATCCATTGACGCAGATTGTGATGAAGAGCCTGGAGATGGAGGGTCTATTTTCAAACGCTTCGTTGAACCAGGTTGTAAAAGTTTACTGGATGGAGTAGCTTTAGGAATTGCGCAGTGAGCGGCGTTTGGTTTGAGGGGAGTAGAATCCTCCATAGTAGGTGCCGTGGAATCAGAGTCTGAGGAAAGTTGTGGTTTGGTTTTTGATGCTGTAAGTTTAAGGGTGCGGAGCTTCCCCATAAATGGCAAGAGAAGGAAGAGCAAAGACACCACAAAATTAGGAAGAGAGAAATGTTGTAAATAGGCAGCAGGAGGTACGCTTTATGGAGAGAAATTATGAGAAGCGTATATATGCTGCAACGAGGAGTGATGAGAAGCGACCAAATGACAGTTACGAAACAGATATCCTTTCCTCAGATAGAACTAGAAAAAATGTTGTGGATATATAATTGTCACCACATGTCATTGAATTGCAGAATGAAACGCTTAATGCAGCTTGAAAGGTTTAATAGGCTCTATATAGAGTAGCGTGCTGCCAACTTATGAGGAGAAATGCTTGAGGCATGAGGAATAGTACTGAGAAAAGCTGAGAGAAAATAGCGGTATTTCTGCACTAGAACCACTAAATAAAGTCACATGTTGTGAGGTTTGAAGCAGTAGAGGGGTTTGTTAAAGCATGAGGCCAATGCGTGAAGCATCCGCGTTACGCACGCTGAGGCATGAAAGCGGCGCTCGCTGACTGGGAGTTTCGCTGAAATGTGAAGGAAAATGGCGGCCGCCGAGTGGTGAAGCGCGTCATTGGCGAGAACAGCGCATACCGCCAGAATAGAGGAGAGCAGCTCAGGTCTTCCTGCTCACCTCACGTTCCGGCGACGAAATTTGTCATCAGCGCTTCCGAAGGTCCGGTGTGTGCGGAGAAAGTCGCCGGTTCCGGTGGACGACTGGCGGAGCTCCGACGTTAAGCCGCCATCTTGTGCGGCGTTCAAGCCTCGCCCCCACACTTAGTACTTATTGAAGGCAAGTGTCTCACATTCTTCCACACCTTATCTCGGAAGGCCAGGATCACCCAACTGTGATCACTTTTTCACAATATTGTCTGGTTCAAGGTAAAGCTTCGGTCTCCCTAGATTTTCAGACTTGTTCAGATGCAACACAACCACGAAATTTGCATCGAGTTGTCCATACCCATACAATCAAGAATGATTGGTCTATTGAGGTCTAACTCATTCTCCATCCATACGGAGAACCAGAGAAGCAAAGGCAAATAGGATTGGAAACATAACCCATACCTAATGCTTCGTGGGCAACCTCAGAGGGTATACTATGTGGGATTCTTGATGAACCACTGTGGAATTCGTTTTCTCTACTTGGATAAGTGCAATACCCATAGTCACATATCCCACATCTATAACTGACTATGGAAACAGATTGGCCTTAAAAATATCCCAAAATGTCTTTAGACGGGTGCATCCTGGCTGATGAGAAAAGTTTCCTACACTATAAATGGCCCTGTTAAAAGACATGATATTATGTTTGATCAGTGAGGGCCAGTTTAGCTGAGAAACTAGTTGGACTCCTAAATATGGAAAATTCTCAACCTGGGTTATGTGGTACCCCAGTACCACAAATGTAATAGTTTAAATTTTTTTTGTACCAAATACCATCGAACTGGACAACGTACACGGAGACAGGATGCACACATTAAATACACCGGGGAAGATCTGCTTGTCATCTTCGGGATCCCGTGGGCAGTACCAGTAGGTTTTATGGTGGCGCTGAACGCTAAAGAACGTGAGTAAATCTGGGTGCGAGGAAAAGCAGCCTTGAAATGTTCTGTGGCACATCCCGCATTGGACATCATATCGGGTGGGCACCGCTTTAACTAGCCTGCTGTCTTCTATCAGGGAGACAAAAGTTTTACTTACTCGCAATCTGCTTTGTTTTGTGCCCCTCTTTAATCTTCTGTGAGTTGCACATTTAAATCCTGCTTTAACCCTATGTCTGTCACTTACTTATGATCACTGACACTATGTACTGATGCATGAAGCTAGACACACAAGTCACAATGGCTGCAGGGTCTTGAATTTAGATCTCTGCATGACACCCACCCCTGAAAACCACTGTATGTGGGTATGAAGTGAAAAACAGGAGATAACTGAGTCTCCCAAAAATACATCAGATTGCCAGTACGGAGTGAATGTGTTGTTTTTATTATTTTATTTCTGGTATTTATAAAGCGCGACACTCATCCCGGGGGATATCACGGCGCTGTAAACAGAAGAGACTGCTGAGGACTGTGCTAAGAGTTATGTTTTAGGGAACAGGTGAGTTTTTAGTTGTTTCCTGAAAAGGAGGTAATTTGTGGTGTGTCTGAGTTCTACAGGTAACTCGTTCCACCTTTTTGCGGCTAGATAAGAAAAGGCGCGTCCGCCGATCCTTGCTTTGTAGATACGTTTGGGTTTAGCCAGGGCCAGTTGGTTCGATCTTAAATTTCTGTTGGGGGTGTAGAATTCGATTTTCCCTTGGAGGATGGTGGGGCCAGTTTTGTTGAGAGCTCTGTGCGCGTGACAGAGTATTTTGAAGGTGGCCCTCTGGCGTATTGGTAGCCAGTGGAGTTTCCTAAGGCATGCGGACGCTGAGTCTCGGTTGCCTTTGTTGCAAACCAGTTTAGCCGCCTGGTTTTGTAGGACCTGTAGACGGGAGAATAGTTGTTCGTTCATCCCCTCGAACAGGGCATTGCCATAATCCAGGCGGCTGACCAGTAGGGCTTGGGTGACTGTGCGACGGCAGTCCAGAGGTATCCAGGGAAAGATTTTTGCCAGGAGTTTAAGAATTGCGAATCCTTTGCCCCAAAGTGATCGGATGTGATCCTTCATGGATAGTGTATCATCCATGATAATGCCCAGATTTCTGGCATGCTGTTTTGGGGTGGGGGCTGACCCCAGTGATGGTGGCCACCATGTGGCATTCCATGTGAGTTTGGCTCCTCCAAATAGTAGGATCTCTGACTTTCCGGCGTTTAATTTTAAACAATGGTTTCGCATCCATTCCGCCATTTCGGAGAGGCAGCTGTGTAATTTTTTCTTTGTTGTCTCAGCCTCTTCACTCATTGTCACCATCAGCTGTGTGTCTTCGGCATAAGAGCATATGCCGATGCCCCACTTTCTTCCAATGTCAGCCAGAGATGACATTGGAAGAAAGTTTACACTGTTAATAAGCATACATTTACTAAATGGAAAAATGTGGAACAGAGATATGTACACATCAAAAATAAATGTATATAACAGCGCACAAATGTTGTGCTCTATTTCTTTCAGATAAGGAATTTTTCCCCTACAAAGAAGGCTGTAGATTGGCTTACCGTAAGTACACGGTCTGGCTAGTAGTGGAACCAGGTGAGGGATGCGCCTTAGCGTGTGCAGACCTCCCGGTTTCAGATCTTTACCCTGACGAAAACCTAACACTAACATATATAGGTTGAAATATGTTGACCATCACTTTCACTTAATTCACTGATACTTTCCTGGTCAATTTATCCAATAGAAGAATTGCACCTGTTTTTAACTTTATCTTGTTACTCCAAATACAGTTTTAGGGAGTACAACAAATATATTTTTAATATTCACTCACACACAGCTGTAGTTCAGGCGTCGAAGCACACCCAAGAGGCACATGGCTGCTTGGCTGGACCCGGATGATGAAGCATGTCACCAACTAGGTTGGTGAGTGAGGGGTTTCTTAAAAAAGGAAAAACGTTTCCTTTTTATATAATCTTCATTTCCCCTACACCACAGGGACGTCTCATCCCTGGGACACTCTCTCTCATTGTTTAGCTAGAATTACTTAGGGGTCCGGGAGTGTGATCCCCAACTACCCTTACTCTCTCTTTTGTTTTATGTAGCTAAGGCAGCGCACAGCTGCGAGAGTTTCTCCTTTACAACAACAAAGTATATCGACAGACATGGGTGAGAACCAGGGTTTATCATTCACCAATGAAGAGGTAGAAGCCATTCTAGCTGAAACCTCTATCTTTGCAGACACTAGAATAGCTCAGACCATAGCGCAGCCTACAGAGTGGGATAAACTATCGGAACTGAAACAAATTAGAATTTGGACCATTCTACATGGAACAATACTGACCGAATATTTGAGGAACAATACAGCACCAAAAGGTTTGCTAGTTACAAATGCCCCGCCTATCTTCCTCGAAGATCCGGTGTTAACAATAGATTGGGCCCAGATCGCTTGGCACTGCACACATGACTGTATGGTACTGATAATAAAAACAGCAGTAAGGCTATCTGAGGCTATTCTAGTAGAAATACAATATACTGAAAACCACATAGGGACCACAATCACTGGTTTAAAAAAAGAGTAGATGAAATCAACAAAGAACTAAATTAGTACAAAGATACTCTTACACAGCAGAACGTCAACACATTTCAAAAAGACTTAAAACGCTTCTCATATGTGAAAACTTATGCCTACTCCGACCCAGATTTCACACCACCAGCCAAAGGTGATAAAAACTCTGAGGCATCCAGTGATGACTCATCCATAAGTAGCAGGTCCAGCTCAGGGAGTGGGAGAACCAGACAGAGAGGAAGAGGCAGACCCCAGAATACTTCGCAAGTGTATAATACCCCATTAATGAGCAATTTCCCAGGCCAGTTCAATGCTCACCAACAATACCCCGGATATGGCTGGCAACCACCATTCCCACAACAAATGTTCCCACAAAACATGTTTCGGACACCTTTTTTTGGAAGGGGCAGGAGGGGCAGAGAAAGGCAAAAAGGAAACAACCAGGTACACTGGAAGGACCGGGACAATGTGGGCAGCTACACCAGGAGCAAGACATGAGAACCACAGCCGGGTCTGAGCAACAGCAGAACTTAGTGACTAACCTCTCCTCAAAAGAACGGTAGGAAGACAAAATATCAAAATTTAAATATCGATATACAATAATATCGATGTTTTAATTTCGATGGTATAGAATATCGATGTCCAGAATATCGACAGACAGAATATCGTTTTTATGGTATGTATGTTACTAATATCGAAATTTAATAATATCAAAATTATGTTTAGTGTTTTGTATTTTAATATGTTGTTTATATGTTTTTTAAATATGTTATTAAATGTATGTTTGAAAATTAGTAATTTTGTTTACATTTTGCGTTTTTGTATCAGAGCGGGTTGTGGGTTTATAGGGGGATAGGGTGGGAAGTAATTTAATAATAATTAATTAATTAATAAATATTTTTTAATATTTTTAAATAATAATTAATTAATAATAATTAGTAAATTAAATTAATTACAGTTAATGTGCTAATATAATTTATTTTTGTTATTGTTAATTAATAATTAATTGGTAATTAATTTATATTAATTAGTTAATTACATTAATTGGAGTTAATGTGCAAATAAATAGAATTAATTGTTATTGGTATTTAATAATTAATTGGTAATTAATTATTATTAATTAGGTAAGTACAATAATTAGAGTTAATGTGCAAATATATGTAATTTTTTTATTTGTTAATTCATAATTAATTAGTAATAAAATCATAATAATTATTTCAATAAATTAATTAGTAATTTTTATTCCTACGCTATCCAACGCTTTCGCTACTGTTGCACCCTCTGGAGTAGGAATAGTAATTTTTACCCCTACGCTATCCAACCTTTTCCCTACTGTTGCACCCTCCGGAGTAGGAATAGTAATTTTTACCCCTACGCTATCCAACGCTTTCCATACTGTTGCACCCTCTGGAGTGGGAATAGTCATTTTTACCCCTACGCTTTCCAATGCTTTCCCTACTGTTGCACCCTCTGGAGTAGGAATAGTAATTTTTACCCCTACGCTATCCAACCTTTTCCCTACTGTTGCACCCTCTGGAGTAGGAATAGTAATTTTTACCCCTACGCTATCCAACGCTTTCCCTACTGTTGCACCCTCTGGAGTGGGAATAGTAATTTTTACCCCTCGCTATCCAACGCTTTCCCTACTGTTGCACCCTCTGGAGTGGGAATAGTAATTTTTACCCCTACGCTATCCAACCTTTTCCCTACTGTTGCACCCTCTGGAGTAGGAATAGTAATTTTTACCCCTACGCTATCCAACGCTTTCCCTACTGTTGCACCCTCTGGAGTAGGAATAGTGATTTAAACCCCTACGCTATCCAACGCTTTCCCTACTGTTGCACCCTCTGGAGTGGGAATAGTAATTTAAACCCCTACGCTATCCAACGCTTTCCCTACTGTTGCACCCTCTGGAGTAGGAATAGTAATTTTTACCCCACGCTATCCAACCTTTTCCCTACTGTTGCACCCTCTGGAGTAGGAATAGTAATTTTTACCCCTACGCTATCCAACGCTTTCCCTACTGTTGCACCCTCTGGAGTAGGAATAGTAATTTAAACCCCTACGCTATCCAACGCTTTCCCTACTGTTGCACCCTCTGGAGTGGGAATAGTAATTTAAACCCCTACGCTATCCAACGCTTTCCCTACTGTTGCACCCTCTGGAGTAGGAATAGTAATTTTTACCCCACGCTATCCAACGCTTTCCCTACTGTTGCACCCTCTGGAGTGGGAAAAGTAATGTAAACCCCTACGCTATCCACCGCTTTTACTACTGTTGCAATATGTGTAGTAAGTATATATATTAATTTAGATTCTCGCTCCAAATAAAGCTGCTGCTCGCGTGCTACTCAATGGTGGACAACCTTGGAGCGAGAATATTAATTTAGATGTACACTTTTTTATTTATTTTAAATGTAAATGTATTAGTTATTAATTTTTAAATATGTTTTAATGTTTTAATGTAATAATAGTAAAATTATATGTATTATTAAATTATTTTTACAATATTAATAATACATTTAAAAAAACGATATATTTAATTTCAATATTTTTGTACTACGATATTTTTTCCCTATACTTTTGTACTTACCTTTATGAAGATATAACTCAGATATTTTAGCTGTCGATATTTTTGTGTCGATATTTTGGTATGTAGATATTCTGTCTGTTGATAATATGTCAGACATTCGCTAAGAACTCACGGAAGTGGAAGAAATGGTGCTAAACAGAGGACTAGGATTTGTCCCCACAGCAAGACTGGATACATTTAGTCTCCGCTGTGAACAAGCCCGTTTCTTCAGGAAGTTGAAACTAAAAGCTTTTTTGAAAAAGAAGGTAGCCTTCAGACCAACCCAGCCCAAGAGGGGACTGGATTACAGGTTAAGTCAACGTTTGTACCACCACACATACCATTCCAGTGGAAATAACCACATTTGAACATGCTATATACAACGACATAGAGAAAATGGAAGAAAAGAAACCTTTTTTCAACATGAGTCGAACTGAAAGCCTAGCACTAAAAGATCTAAAAACCGTGAAGATATACTCAAACCAGCAGACAAGGGGGGAGGAGTGATAGTCCTGGATAGAATGTCATAGCTGTGTATAATTTGTTTTTAACTGCTAAAATTCCTGTGTTTACCTTAATTGAGCAGCACACCGCCAAGCCGATTCTGGGCTGACGCGGCACACTGCTGCCAGGGCAACGCCGCCTTCCCATTCGGCGGACACGCCCACTCGCGCTGACCACGCCCCCTGCCTCTATATAGAACGAGCGCTGAATACGAGGGAGCGTTCTCAGAACTCCACTCCTGAGGCGGAAAGCCGGGAGTTAGCATTTTTAGCTGTGTATAATTTGTTTTTAACTGCTAAAATTCCTGTGTTTACCTTAATTGAGCAGCACACCGCCAAGCCGATTCTGGGCTGACGCGGCACACTGCTGCCAGGGCAACGCCGCCTTCCCATTCGGTGGACACGCCCACTCGCGCTGACCACACCCCCTCCAATGTCATTAGCAGTCCAATAAATCATGTGCTGCAACCGGAAGCGCAGCGGGCGCGACGATTGCGCGCCGAAGGCGCGCATAAGGCAAGCTCGTCTGCGCTCGTCCGCGCCGAGGACGGGCCAACGGCCACCCCCTATGCAGGCCCAATAGCACGTCCACCCTCTGAAACGGTGAGATTGCCCTATTCTTCTGCCGACCTACTACAACTTAGGCAATTTGCTAATCAACCTCACGTACCACCGAACTTAGCCTACTCCAACCACATCTTCGGCCCACTTCGATGTCCCACCTGCAACAAACCTACTGCTAAATCATCTGCAAATTATCCTTCATTGATTCAAGCTGCGCTAATAAACGCCAGATCTCTCTCCAAACATAAATTAGAAATTGCCGACTTTATTGACGCGCACAAACTGGACCTCCTATTCGTTACCGAGACTTGGGACGACGACGCCTCGGGACCCGACTTTAGAGAAGCCACCCCCACCAACTACAATGTATGCAGATTAGATAGGCCAAAAAAAAGAGGCGGTGGCATTGCCAAAATTTACAAAGACCTCTTTAAACTTACTACGAAACCATTTACCTGCCCAGAATACGAGTCCCTGATCTTTACACTAGGCCTCTCGGCTAAATCTTCTTTCAAGGGCATGCTGATTTATCGCCCTCCAGGGTCAAGAGCAAAGTTCTTAGCCAATATAGGCAGCCTAATTGAAGCGGCGGCAGATACCCCGCATTTTACGCTACTAGGTGACTTTAATTTTCACCTAGAGACTCTGAACAACCATGATACTACACAGCTTCTCACAGACCTTTCAGCTGCAGGCCTAAAACAACTAATAACCTCCCCCACACATCTGGCAGGTCATACATTAGACGGCATCTTCACCAACAGTCCCCTTGTAAATGTCACTCAAATAATTCCACTCATCTGGACTGACCACTCAGCCATCTGTTTCACAGTCCAAACAAACCCTGTTAAACCTAATTCTACTTCACCATCTCCTTCTTCTTACAGAGATTGGAAAAATATCAATCTAACTATACTAGCTGAAATAATGCAGGATAACCATATTCCCAACGAGCAAGATCCTACTATAGCATCCTCCAACTACCTGACAAACTTAGACATGGCATGTAATAAGCTAGCTCCAACTAAAAGTTCACATCGGAACAGGAAAATACCTTCAGCCCCATGGTTCACTGAAGCCCTACGCTTGCAAAAACAATACTGCAGGAACCTTGAAAGACACTGGCGTCGCAATTATAGTATTGCAGACAAACTGAACTATAAAAATGCCCTCTCCACCTATAAAAGACAAATAACAACCGAGAAAAGTCACTATTTTACCACTCAAATAGATCAGGCAAAAAATTCGACAGGAGAACTATTTTGGGTAGTCAATACTCTATCTAATCCCCCCACGCCTCGCATAGAAGGCTCTCAGCCACTGGCAGATGCCTTGGCCAGTTTCTTCAAGGAAAAAGTCAGTTCTATTTTTGACACTTTTTCCCACTCCGCCCCCCCAACCCCTCCAGTGGCACTCCTCACGGATGCTCGGCCTACCTTATCATCTTTCACTGCCGTAGACCAGGATCAAATTCAACGCCTGGTAGCTAGCACTGAATCTGGATCCCCTCTTGATCCCTGTCCTCCTTCCATTCTAAATCTCATCCCTGAAGCAATTTCCCCCGCATTGTCTACCATTTGCAATGCCATGTTCGCTACAGGCATATATCCCGCAGTCTGGAAAGAAGCCATAATTAAGCCATTATTGAAAAAACCTACTCTGGACCCACTCCTCCCTGCAAGCTACAGACCCATCGCCTGCCTCCCATTCCCAGCAAAGATTTTCGAGAAGTCCATGAACATTCAACTCTCGAAATTCATTAATGACAACAACTTGCTTGATGACACCCAGTTTGGTTTTAGACAAGGGCATGGGAAGGAAACAGCACTCCTGAAAGCTGCAGACGAAATCCGAACAACCATGGACACGGGAGGGGCGGCTGTCCTAATACTCCTAGATCTCTCCGCCGCATTTGACACGGTCGATCATGTCACTCTGATCGACCGTGTCTCGGCCCTGGGAATAGGAGGCACAGCCAAAGACCTAATTGCCTCATTCCTTGCCAATCGTCCTCAGACGGTTAAGGTAGGCAATTTCACCTCTCAGACTTTCTCTCTCCCCTGTGGGGTTCCTCAGGGCTCCTCGCTAAGTCCGACGCTTTTCAATATCTACGTATCGGACTTAGCGAGAGTAATAAAAACCTATGGAATAGCCCTTACCACGTACGCCGATGACACGCAACTAGTTTTATCGGTGCACAACAACGGAGTCAGCGTCGCATCCAACTTTCAGGAGGGAATGAAGGCGATAAGCTCCTGGATGTCATCAAACTGCCTCAAACTTAACTCCGATAAAACGGAGGTGATGACATTCGGGAGCCTGCAGCCAGCATGGTCCCCGCAGTGGTGGCCACCTGAGTTGGGTTCCACTCCCCAACCAGTGGCAAAAGTCCGCAACCTAGGAGTCCTCTTCGACAATAAGCTGACCTTTCACTATCATGCCAATGCTGTCGTATCTTCCGCCTTTTTCACCCTCAAGAAAATCAAAAAACTTCTGCCTTACCTACCTCAATCAGCCGGCAAAACACTCATTAGCACTTTAGTCTTTTCAAGAACAGACTACTGCAACTCTCTCCTTCTGAATGCTCAAGAAGGGGTTCTTAACAAGCTGCAGACCGTGCAAAACGCGGCGGCCAGAACCTTACTCTCTATCCCTAAATTCACTTCCACTTCCCACCACATCAGAAAGCTCCACTGGCTTCCAATCAGGAGTAGAATCACATTTAAGGCCCTATGTATAGCCTATAAGACCTTAAACAATACAGGACCACAGTTCCTAAAAGAAGCTCTTCGCCCAGTGGAGCAACGCAGGACGCTACGTTCCTCTACAGCCCTCTTGCTGAACGTACCTCGCACAAGAAAGGCCACCTGGGGAGACAGATGCTTCACCACAGCCACAGCTAAACTGTGGAACACTCTCCCACTCCATATCAAATCCGCTCCCACGCTTCTTAAATTCCGTAAAAGCCTAAAAACATGGCTCTTCTCTTCCTCCTAACCCCCCCGTCATTCTGCAGTGAGTTCTGAGATCACCAGCGCCGAGACACCCGTATGGGTATTTGTTTGCGCTTTAAAAATTGCAAAAATAAAATAAATAAATAAATAAATACCAGATGGAATATCTTCGCCTTCTATCCAACAGAAGAAACTACCAACCCCTGAACCATGATCCTACCCAAGATCTAAAACAAGAAATAAAATCTCTGATAGAAATAGCGGAATCATGCAACTACATCACAAAACCTGAGGCAGACTTCCTTACCACCAGCGAAAAAAAAGTACCGTACTTTTACATACTGCCTAAGATGCACAAAAACAAGATGCCCTCGCCTGGAAGACCTATTGTCTCCGGCATTGGTTCTCTCTTCGAACCACTGTCTAAGTTTTGCGATTACTTTCTCAAAACTATGGTGCAAAAGACAGACACCTACTTACGTGATAAGAAAAATATACTGGTCTTGTTAAAAGAGATCCAGGTAGATGAGACTACAGCCCTCGTGAGCTTTGAGATCAAAAGCCTTTACACTAGTCTACCCAAGATGAAACCTTAGAAGTCCTCGGAAGAGCCCTAGCTGACACCAATTGGACACACAATACACCCAAACATTTCATCTTGGAATGTGCCACTCTTGCGTTAAAGAAAAGCTTCTTCAAGTTTGAAGGGAAGTTCTACCTGCAAACAGGGGGTACTTCCATGGGGAGTAACTTCGCTCCTAGTATGGCAGGATTGTACATGTTCGACTTCGAAAAGAAATACATTTTGAGCGATGTCAACCCTTTCACATCGTACATCATGTTTTGGCGAAGGTAAATTGATGATGTCCTTTCCATTTGGCAAGGACCAGATGACTCTCTTATAGAATTCATAAGATGCATCAACACTTGTGACAGCAACTTGAGGTTCACACATTCAACAAGTAAAAATAAGATGGTGTTCCTAAACATTTTCATCACCAAGGAAGAAGGACGGTTGGAAACCCGGAAACATCATAAACCGACTGCAAAAAATAACGTACTGAGGTTTGAGAGTTCCCATCCAAAAGCCCTTAAGGAGAAACCACCGTACGGCCTGTATCTTTGACTGAGAAGAAACTGCAGCCAACTACAAGACTACAGTGATCAAGCCACTGACCTCACTGGTAAACTTTCAACAAGGGCATATCCTGACCATATACTGAAGAAATGCCAAAAACATGCAAGAAACCAACAACGAGATGCACTACTAGAAGACCATGAAAAAACTGAGAAAGAAGCACCACTCACATGCGTGACCACCTATAACACTCTTTCAAACAAAGTGTCAAGCTCTATTAACAAACATTGGGGGATCCTGAACACGGGTCATCTACATTGGGGGAAACCGGTGTTCTCCTACAAACGAGCAGGGAGTATTAGAGACACATTAGTGAATACCAGCCTCAGAATAGTGCAGGAACATACTACAACTGTCCTTACCCCCTGGGGTCTCCCCAATATCACCTGTGGCACTTGTAGTGTCTGCCATTTAACAAGAGCAACAAAGACACTAATCTTGGAGACAGGAAAAGTATGGACACAGAAGGTACATACTAACTGCAACAGCACTAATGTTGTGTATTTAATAACATGCCCCTGTGGGCTTCGCTATGTTGGCATGACTGGGAAGAAAGTGAAACAAAGAATCTGTGAGCATCGTAGTACAATTAGATGTAAGAAAATTACAACAAAACTAATGGAACACTTCCTCCAAAACATTTCACAGCCCAAACGATATGAAATGGATGGTTATAGAAGTGGTAAAACCAGGCCAACAAACCTCACAATGCCTATTTGAAAAAGAACAGCGCTGGGTGTACAGACTGGCCACTAACACCATTGGCCTAAATGATCATATACCATGGAACACAGTAAAACAGAGATGAGGAACATAAAGTCATAGATATTAACATAACTTGGCTTACTGCTGCACAAGTACACAAAAGTAACGTTTTCATGAATTAAGTTTCCTTTCCGATAGTATGATCCCCCTTTTATTTCCTTCTCTTTTTCAAGAAACACCTCGCCCCAAGTTCAGGAGCAAAACATATATGGATGCCACTGCACCCCGTAGTCTCATTTAATAATCAAAGCATTTGCTAAACCACCAATGTCCATACCTGTTTGGAACTACACTTTATTGTAGTAGCACAAATAATGGTTAAACACCTCGTGGCCATACTAATAATACGTAAGGAGCACAATACATATAGTTATCTCACAACCTTTGTTTCATCTTTATGTGTCCTTCACCATTGTATTTCCCTGACTGGGAATACACAGCACTAAAACAGTTGAAATGAGACTGAATTGATTCATTATTTATTTCTGTTAACCTGTCCTTCACATATAAAGCCAGGTTTAGTCAGCCTATCGGGTAGGGAGCAGTACTGACTCAACGGGTTATGGGAGTTTTAAGCAGCTCTCTCATCTGCCTGAGGAACACTTGCCTCTTTGTTAACATCCCCTGATCACTAGCGCTCAGCGCGTAACCTCGCCCACCATCCGACCCCATTGCAAACGCGACGTGGTCACATGATATGTGACCACGTTCATGGAGACAGGATGCACACATTAAATACACCGGGGAAGGCCCGCTAGTCATCTTCTGGAACTCGTGGGCAGTACCAGTAGGTTTGATGGTGGCGCTGAAGGCTACAGATCGTGAGTAAATCTGGGTGCGAGGGAAAGCAGCCTTGCAATGTCCCGTCGCACATCCCGCATTGGACATCATAGCGGGTGATTACCGCTTTAACTAGCCTGCTGTCTTCTATCCGGGAGACAAACGTTTTACTTACTCGCAATCTGCTTTGTTTTGTGCCCCGTAGAATGCATCTGTGAGCGCGGCCCCCCACGGCATCCATGGAGCAAGCCCCCCCTTTAATCTTCCGTTAGTTGCACATTTTAATCCTGCTTCAACCCTATGTCTGTCGCTTACTTATGATCACTGACACTATGGGGGTCGATTCCGATTCGGGAAAAAACGCGTCCGTACGATTTGTATCCGGAGCCCTCTCCGTACGAATCGTACCCGTCCGTCCGAGTCACGAAGTACGATCCGTATTCCGTGAATCCGTCCGAATCGTCTCAATCCGTACGTATTGCAAGGCTGAAACCGTGAACCGTACGACTCGTACACATACCGTACGACTCGTACACATGCCGTACGACTCGACAAGTACGATCCGGACCGGGGTATGAGGACGCAATTCATACGATCCACGTCAGGTAAGGGCGAGTCGTACTGAAAAGCACACAAACACATACACACTGTACGGTCCGTACACCCCATGATCGCAGGGGAATGCACCGTACCCCTGCGATCATGGGGTGTATGAGCCGTACCCCCATTGTACGATTGGTGTACGATTGGTGTACGAGCCGTACCCCATTGTACGATCCGTGTACGAGCCGTACCCCATGTATGATCGGTGTACAAGCCGTACCCCCATTGTACGATCGGTGTATGAGCTGTACCCCATGTACGATCAGTGTACGAGCCGTACCCCCATTGTACGATCGGTGTACGAGCCGTACCCCCATTGTACGATCGGTGTACGAGCCGTACCCCCATCGTACACCAATCGTACAATGAGGGTACGGCTCGTACACCCCATGATCGCAGGGGTACGGTGCGTACCCCTGCGATCATGGGGGGTACGCACCGTACCCGGGGGGCCGTTCCGTACCTGTTTCGGCACAAACTCTGCTTTTACGGCTGTTTTCAGCTCCCGTAGAAAAAGGGTCATACGGTGCGTACCCAACACGTATCGTACTTGCTGGGTCGTGAAAACCAGCCGCGAACCGTACAGCGGGTTCCGAGGGTGTATCGTACGGAGATTAGAGTCGTACGGTGTCTTGTACGACTCGTACGGAGTACGGCTCCTGGTACGAATCGTACTTCGTCGTACGTACGGGGGACGTTGCAGGGTACGATTTGTACGGGAAAACGCTCTGAACGGCTATTCGGAGCGGTTGTTCCCGAATCGGAATCGACCCCCATGTACTGATTCATGAAGCTAGACACACAAGTCACAATGGCTGCAGGGTCTTGAATTTAGATCTCTGCATGGGTATACAGTCAAAATATCGAGTTTTTATTTTCTATTTGCATTAATATCGGTTAAAAAATATAGAATGGACAGAATATCGACTGAACAGAATGTAGACTACAAAAATATTGATCAGGATAGCATTAATATCGAATTAAAAAATATAGAATGGACAGAATATCGAATGGACAAAATATAGACTACAAAAATATAGAATGGACAGAATATAGATTACAAAAATATAGAAGGGACAGAATCTAGACTACAAAAATATACATTGGACAGAATATAGACTACAAAAATATCGAATTTGAGGTAAGGTAATATCAATTTTTAAAGTGTTTTTTATGTTAGTATATGTTTGAAAAGTGTATATTTATTTTATTATTTATATTAATTAATTATTTTTATGGTATTTAATATTTGCGTAATATAATTCTGTAGCGGGTTGTGGGTTTATAGGGGAATAGGGTGGGAAGTAATTTAATTATAATTAATTAAATGTTAATTTATTTATTGGTATTTATTTTGAATTAATTATTAATTAATTATTAATAGGTAATTAATTAAAATATAATTGGTAATCATTTTTAATTAATTGGTTAATTGATAATTATGCTAATTTTAGTAATGTTTTTTCTGTAGCGGGTTGTGGGTTTATAGGGGAATAGGATGGGTAGTAATTTACTTATAATTATTAAATATGTTAATTTATTTATTGGTATTTAGTTTGAATTAATTGTTCATTAATTATTAATTGTTAATTAATTAAAATATAATTGGTAATTATTTTTAATTAATTGATTAGTTGATAATTATGGTATTTTAGTAATTTATTTTCAGTAGCGGGTTGTGGGTGTATAGGGGAATAGGGTGAGGAGTAATTTCATTGTAAGTAATTCTATTTTTAATTTTTTTTATTTTATCCAATTTTTAATTATTTTCTAATTGTTAAATAATTTATTGTTAATTGGTAAATAATTTGTATTAGTAGGTCATTATTTTGGTTAATTAATTTTTATTTGCATTTTAATTGATTAATTAATATATTTTATAAAAGTGTTGAGTATTTTAATTAATTTGTAATTGGTATTATTATTTATTTTATTTTTATTTATATATGAAGTATTTACTTTCCCTACTGTTGCACTCACTGGAGTGGGAATAGTCATTTTTACCCTCCTGCTATCCAATGCTTTCCCTACTGTTGCACTCACTGGAGTGGGAATAGTAATTTTTACCCCTACGCTACCCAACGTTTTCCCTACTGTTGCACTCTCTGGAGTGGGAATAGTAATTTATATCCCTACGCTATCCAATGTTTTTCCTACTGTTGCACTCTCTGGAGTGGGAATAGTAATTTTTACCCCTACGCTATCCAATGCTTTCCCACTGTTGCACTCTCTGGAGATGGAATAGTAATTTTTACCCCTACGCTATCCAACGCTTTTCCTACTGTTGCACTCTCTGGAGTCGGAATAGTAACTTTTACCTCTATGCTATCCAACACTTTACCTACTGTTGCACTGTCTGGAGTGGGAATTGTAATTTTTGACCCTACACTATCCAGTGCTTTCCCTACTGTTGCACTCTCTGGAGTGGGAATAGTAATTTTTACCCCTACGCTATCCAACGCTTTCCCTACTGTTGCACTGTCTGGAGTTAGAATAGTAATTTTTACCCCTACGCTATCCAACGCTTTCCCTACTGTTGCACTCTCTGGAGTGGGAATAGTAATTTTTACTTCTACGCTAACCAACTCTTTCCCTACTGTTGCACTCTCTGGAGTGGGAATAGTAATTTTTACCCCTGCGCTATCCAGCGCTTTCCCTACTGTTGCACTGTCTGGAGTTGGAATAGTAATTTTTACCCCTACGCTATCCAACGCTTTCCCTACTGTTGCACTCTCTGGAGTGGGAATAGTAATTTTTACCTCTACGCTATCCAACGCTATTCCTACTGTTGCACTCTCTGGAGTGGGAATAGTAATTTGTACCCCTACGCTATCCAGCGCTTTCCCTACTGTTGCACTCTCTGGAGTGGAAATAGTAATTTTTACCCCTATGCTATCCAACGCTTTCCCTACTGTTGGACTCTGTGGAGTCGGAATAGTAATTTTTACCCCTACGCTATCCAGCGCTTTCCCTAATGTTGCACTCTCTGGAGTTGGAGTAGTACTTTTTACACCTTCGCTATTTAACGCTTTCCCTACTGTTGCACCCTCTGGAGTGGAAATAGTAATTTTTACCTCTACGTTATCCAACGCTTTCCCTACTGTTGCACTCTCTGGAGTGGGAATAGTAATTTTTACCCCTACGCTATCCAGCGCTTTCCCTACTGTAGCACTCTCTGGAGATGGAATGGTAATTTTTACACCTACGCTATCCAATGCTTTCCCTACTGTTGCACTCTCTGGAGTTGGAATAGTAATTTTTACCCATACGCTATCCAACTCTTTCCCTACTGTTGCACTCTCTGGAGTGGGAATAGTAATTTTTTACCTCTACGCTATCCAAAGCTTTCCCTACTGTTACACTCTCTGGAGTGGGAATAGTAATTTTTACCACTACGCTATCCAACGCTTTCCCTACTGTTGGACTCTCTGGTGTGGGAATAGTAATTTTTACCCCTACGCTATGCAGCTCTTTCCCTACTGTTGCACTCTCTGGAGTGGGAATAGTAACTTTTTACCCCTACGCTATCCAACGCTTTCCCTACTGTTGCACTCTCTGGAGTGGGAATAGTAACTTTTACCTCTACGCTATCCAATGCTTTCCCTACAGTTGCACTCTCTGGAGTGGGATTTGTAATTTTTACCCGTACACTATCCAGCGCTTTCCCTACTGTTGCACTCTCTAGAGTGGGAATAGTAATTTTTACCCCCACGCTATCCAACGCTTTCCCTACTGTTGCACTGTCTGGAGTTGGAATAGTAATTTTTATCCCTACGCTATCCAACGATTTCCCTACTGTTGGACTCTCTGGAGTGGGAATAGTAATTTTTACCCCTACGCTATCCAACGCTTTCCCTACCGTTGCATTCTCTGGAGTGGAAATAGTAATTTCTACCCCTACGCTATCCAACGCTTTCCCTACTGTTGCACTCTGTGGAGTGGGAATAGTAATTTTTACCCCTATGCTATCCAGCGCTTTCCCTACTGTTGCACTCTCTGGAGTTGGAGTAGTATTTTTTACACCTGCGCTATTCAAAGCTTTCCCAACTGTTGCACTCTCTGGAGTGGGAATAGTAATTTTTACCTCTACGCTATCCAACGCTTTCCCTACTGTTGCACTCTCTGGAGTGGGAAAAGTAATTTTACCCGTATGCCATCCAGCGCTTTCCCTACTGTTGCACTCTCTGAAGATGGAATAGTAATTTTTACCCCTACGATATCCAATGCTTTCCCTACTGTTGCACTCCCTGGAGTTGGAATAGTAATTTTTACCCCAAAGCTATCCAACGCTTTCCCTACTGTTGTACTCTCTGGAGTGGGAATAGTAATTTTTACCTCTATGCTATCCAACGCTTTCCCTACTGTTGCACTCTCTGGAGTGGGAATAGTAATTTTTACCACTACGCTATCCAATGCTTTCCCTACTGTTGCACTCTCTGGAGTGGGAATAGTAATTTTTACCCCAACGCTATCCAGCGCTTTCCCTACTGTTGCACTCTCTGGAGTTGGAATATTATTTTTTACCCCTACGCTATCCAACGCTTTCTCTACTGTTGCACTCTCTGGAGTGGGAATAGTAATTTTTTTCCCCTACGCTATCCAACGCTTTCCCTACTGTTGCACTCTCTGGAGTGGAAATAGTAATTTCTACCCCTACGCTATCCAACGCTTTCCCTACTGTTGCACTCTGTGGAGTGGGAATAGTAATTTTTACCCCTACGCTATCCAGCGCTTTCCCTACTGTTGCACTCTCTGGAGTTGGAGTAGTATTTTTTACACCTGCGCTATTCAACGCTTTCCCAACTGTTGCACTCTCTGGTGTGGGAATAGTAATTTTTACCTCTACGCTATCCAATGCTTTCCCTACTGTTGCACTCTCTGGAGTGGGAATAGTAATTTTACCCGTATGCTATCCAGCGCTTTCCCTACTGTTGCACTCTCTGAAGATGGAATAGTAATTTTTTCCACTACGCTATCCAATGCTTTCCCTACTGTTGCACTCTCTGGAGTGGGAATAGTAATTTTTACCCCAACGCTATCCAGCGCTTTCGCTACTGTTGCACTCTCTGGAGTTGGCAAATTATTTTTTACCCCTACGCTATCCAACGCTTTCTCTACTGTTGCACTCTCAGGAGTGGGAATAGTAATTTTTACCCCTACGCTAATTAACGCTTTCTCTACTGTTGCACTCACTGGAGTGGTAATAGTAAATGTTACCCTTTCCGTTATTCTACGGTAAAAATATTGGAATTTTTTTATTAATATTACATTCATATATTTATATATATATATATATATATATATATATATATATATATATATATCAGTCCAAAGATCGCTGCTCTGGAGTATCCTTCGTCAAGTGGGGGTGGCACGCTGCCGGTGAATCACCTGGCAATCATATACCATGCAAAGCGGCGTTCCAAGCGTGCTCTCAGATGCAAAGTAACCACACTTACACGGCAGGTCTGTTAGCAAAAGGTAGAGTTTATTCACGCCATAAGCCCTACTTGACGCGTTTCGCACTCCATGAGTGCTTGTTCACACAATGGTAATCACAAAGTTTGCCGTATTTAAATACCTGCCGTGTAAGTGTGGTTACTTTGCATCTGAGAGCACGCTTGGAACGCCGCTTTGCATGGTATATATATATATATATATATATATATATATATATATATATATATATATATATATATATATATATATATATATATATATATATTTATTAACAAATCAATTTGTATGGGTTTTTTTTACTTACATAATTTTTTTTATTAATTTTAAGGTTAAGTATTTTAAGTATGTTTAAGTTCATTATATTTATTATTTCAATAATTTTTAAATAATTCAAAGCATTTAAAAAAATTCGATTTTTTGACTAACTATATGTTTTACATCGATATTTTTGATTCGATATTTTTGTACTTACCTGTTTGGAGATAGGAGGTCGATATTTTGGCAATCTATATTTTTACCTCGATATTTTGGTAGGTCGATATTTTGGCATTCCATATTATGTCAGTGATCCCTCTGCATGACACCCACCCCTGAAAACGACTGTATGTGGGTATGAATTGAAAACAAAATGCATCAGATAGCCAGCACAGAGTGAAAGTGTTGTTTTTACACTGCTAATAAGTATACATTTACTCAATGGAAAATGTGGAACAGAGATATATATACATCAAAATCAAATGTATATAACAGTGATCAAATGTAGTGCTCTATTTCTTTCAGATAAGGAATTTTTCCCCTACACAGAAGGCTCTAGAGTGGCCTGACCGTAAGTACACGATCTGTCTAGTAGTGGAACTAGGTGACGGGTGCACCTTAGCGTGTGCAGACCTCAAGGTTTCAGATCTTGATCTTGACGAAAACCTAACACTAACAAATATAGGTTGAAACATGTTGACCATCACTTTCATTTAATTCACTGATATTTTCCTGGTCAATTTATCCAATAGAAGCATCACATCTGTTTTTAACCTTATCTTGTTGCTCCAAATAAAGTTTTAGGGAGTACAACAAAGATATTTTTGCTATTCACTCACACACATTGTTCTTCACAGAAAACAACCAGTTCCGCTGTAGTTCAGGCGTCAAAGCACACCCAAGTGGCACTCAGCAGCTTGGGTGGACCCCGATGATGAAGCATGTTGCTAATTAGGTTGGTGAGTGAGGGGTTTCTTAAAAAAGGAAAAACTTTCCTTTTGAAATAATCTTACTTTTTTCCTACACCACAGGGACATCTTCATCCCTGGGACACTCTCTCTCATTGTTTAGCTAGAATTACTTAGGGGTCCGGGAGTGTGATCCCCAACTACTCTTAGTCTCTCTTTTGTTTTCTGTGGGGTGCAAAATCAGTTGGACATGTGGTGATCAATGCAAAATAAAATCTGTCTGATAAAAGAATATCCATCTAACCCTCCAACCCCTGGCTGACAGGTAATACTGGCTCTTTAAAAAAGTTGGTCACATCTGCAAGCTTTTTTATTCCAAAGAAAAATGTCTGTCAAAGGGTTATGGTCCTTCAACCCATCTCACAAGACATTAAAGTTCACTAGAGCAGAAATAGGCAAAGGGGTGTAAAGATATAATCAATATGTCATTTATGTACACCCATAAACTGGAAAAAACATCTGATTCTTTCCTTAAGTCTCTTGCTCCCTACTCTTAAGAGGGGGCATTGACCATTATAAGAATGTATGGGGTGGCAGCTGGGGGTAACAATACGACAGCAGGGCATGGGTATTCTTCAAAGGGTGGTTATTTGTGGAGGCTGCGGGACGGAAGTAGGAGTTCTGAGAAATTCGGGATGTGCAATACAGATTATCTTCTCTGTGGCATTCCTAGAGTCCAGTTTTCTTTTCCCCATGACCTCCTCAGTTTCCAAAATAGTTGTGTATAAACATAGTGTCCCCAAAAGCAAGGAGTCAGATGGCAGAAGAAGCCTCAGACTGCTCCAATACAAAACACTCCCCAACTTAGTGGAGGATTGCCAAAGGTGTTAGGCGGGTGGCCCAGCCCTCCCTCTTCCAGGCTTCGGCTGGGCAAAGGATGTGCCCACCCTTGGACCGGGCTGTGTGCTACAGAATAATGACAGGCACTTTAAGCATGTTTCTCAACACCCCCTGTTGCGAGCAATTATGGCACCTCCTGGGGCAGTCTAACCTGGGACTGGAAGTCCCTGGTAGCACGAGCAGACAGCAGAACTTGAGTGATCCCAAACTGCGGGATAGATGCAGAGGCTTCAAGCACATTCCTCTGTGATCCCAGTTGTGGGAAATGATGGCACCTCCTAACTCGGTGTAACCTGAAGCTGGAAGTCCCCCACAGCCTGAGCCGACAGCAGAGCTTGAATGTGTTATTGTAAGGGGCAGAGCATTATGTGAAGTGCACAGGCAAACTTGGTTGGTTATGAAGTATTGCAGTGGCAGTCACCGTTTATTTTGAATTTGTCTCTATTGAGGGGTTATGAATGACATTACTTTGATTCATAGCAAACACAACAATATGATGAATGGAGTGCTGAAACTTTTAGAACAATTCAGAAAAGGGGGTGGTGATGAATAGAGTGTCTGAATTAAGCAGACCACTCTTACCCAGTCCAAAGATCAGGGCTTGATCCATCACCATTATTTAGCTCACTGCACCATCCCAGCTCAGAACCTGGCTATATGCAAATTAGTCTGTCCCTGGCCCAGTGCATTATGGGAACAGGGCAGACTAAACTACCAAGCCAATTCTTCACCAGAAAGGAGACAAGATTCCGGGGACCAGTTTCTGGCACTTCAGCCATCGTCGGCCCGGCTTGCTTGAATCCTGATGGTGCAGTGAGCAAGGGACTCATGTCTGAGTATACCCTGCCACACCTATAGTGGCCAAAAACGATTTAGAAAAGGGGGTGGTGAGGAGGAGCTTCGCGGGCAACCAAGATGGCCGCGTAAGCTTGGAGCTCCGCGAACCCTCCGATCCTCCTCATATATCCTGCTCGAAATCCTGATCCACGTTGGTGGATCCTACTTGCTGACGGATCACTGAAGCGGGCGCTGCTTTCCGCCTCCAAATTGGTGGTTCCTACGCTGAGCTACGTCGAGTGAAACTCCGTGCCAGGGATGCGCCATTGTCTCCCCGATCTCTGCCACTCCGTACGATTGGAATGCGTAGTGGCTGCTTGAGATCTCCACCGGCGGAGTGTCTGTAACTACACTGCTTGCTTCTATTGGCCTGGCCTGAATAACTGGCTTTGACCCCTCTCCTTGGTTCGCTTGACTCTGGCTTGGGTGGCGTGCCCCTTTGTTCCCATCGGACCCATCATGGCGGGCAGAGGAGACCCCGACAAGACGTCGAACAAACGCGCTCGTTGAAAGTCTCAAACTCAACTGAACAGGATTGAGCGATATGTTCAGCCGAGGACGCCACCAGCTGCGGCAACCTCCACTAAAGAACTTCCATCGCGCGGGCTCGCCCGATGGCTCCGAACCTACCCTCAGTGACATTATGGGGGCCATCACAGACATACGAGTCGAAATGCAGAAGCAACATGAGGTCTTGACCCACAAGGTGGACACTTTGGCAGTTGATCTCACCCTCATCAGAGCCGACCTGGGTACGACTAATAACCGTGTTAAGTCATTGGACATTAAAACTTCCAGCCTAACCACCGACGTCTCGGACCTGCAGACTGAGGTCCGGAACCTGCGGATGACTACGGACCACTTCTCCAGGAGGCTGGAGGATTTTGAGGGACGAGCCAGGCGGCAGAATGTCTGCATAATTGGTGTTCCGGAAGGCTCAGAGGAAGCGGCGACGGACCTATTTGTGGAGGAACTGGTACAGACCCATCTAGCGCCTTCTGGTCTTAGTAACTTCTTCTCAGTGGAGCGTGCCCACCGGGTGCCGGGAGGCCCGCCGAAGTCGGGCATGGCGCCTAGACCCATTGTTGCATGGTTCCTTAACTTCCGGGACCGGGACGCGATCCTACAGGCGTCCAGAAGACATGGGCCGCTTAAGTTCCAGAATTCGGAAGTACATTTCTATCCTGATTTTACCAGGGCAGTACAGAGACAGCGACAGAGTTATGTGGGAGTGAAACGGCGACTGAGGGACATGGGCTTCAAGTACTCGATGTTGTTCCCTGCCAAGCTTCGTATTGAACATGAGGGCCATGCCCTGTTCTTTGATGTCCCCGAAAATGTGAGTGAATGGCTGGACACTCTGCCACAACGCCGGGATGATCAAGAAGGACATGCTGGGGGCGCGACTGGTGGTTCTGATCAATGAGACTTGGCTCTACTGGAAAGACTTTGGCGGTTGGTGGCCCTGCTATATGTGACTGTCGATGCTATTCTTTAATTGACTTTGCCGATGCTCCTGTTGTTTACATGGAGGGTGGCGGGAGGTGTTCGTAGAGATTCCTTACTTCTCTGGGGGCTTTTTGTAGACTAGTTAATGGGGCGACAGGCACACTGCTGGTTGGGGGGGCTCTTTAGTCTGATGCAGGGGTGCAGGGTGGGGGGTGGATTTGGGAAAGTTTATCTGTTTGTTCGTTTTTTCTTTCTTCTTTCTCTTAGGCAATGGGTCCTGTACGCTGTTGAGTTTTACTTGCTGTTGAGGATTGTTGGGGTTGGGTGGGGAGGGCGGCTGGATGATGGGGGTAGGAAACTAAGAGTAATCAGTTGGAACGTTAATGGGCTGGGTGACCGTATCAAAAGAGGGGTGGTGGTTCAACTGCTCAAACGTCATATGCCTGATATTGTTCTCCTGCAGGAGACACACTTGGTTGGTAACTCGTGCAAAGCACTCAACCGCAAAGGGTACAAGATGGTGGCCCACTCTGGGTTCTCTTCGGGCTCTCGGGGGCGGGTGTCCTTGTGCGTACGTCCCTGCCGTTTGAGATAGACGTCACCAAGATTGATGAGAGAGGACGCTTCGCCGCAGTGGCGGGGAGATGGGAAGGGCGTGCCCTTACGTTACTTTCGGTTTACGTTCCCCCGGGCCTGCAGTCTAGTACTTTCCAAGACCTTGGTGGCGCCATTTTGTCTTTGCCTGCTGGTTTGCTGGTAGTGGGGGGTGACTTCAACTCAGTCTGCTCTGGCTCCCTGGACCGACATCCGCCTAGAGACCTCCGGAGTTCCCAACTATGGCTGCCTTCCTTCCTCGAGTCCATGGGCTTGGTGGACAGTTGGCGACTTCTACACCCCACGCTCTGCCACTTCTCCTTCCTTTCGGGTGCCCATGGTAGCCTTTCTCGTATAGACTACATCCTCACCTTAGCAGCACATGCGCCTGCCGTGTCTGAGGCCCGGTTTTTGGCGCGGGGCATCTCCAACCACTCCCCGTTGTGGGTTTCATTCGACTTCGACATAGTCCTGTCGGACCGGCCAGTGGCGGTTAACCTGTGGTATTTCCGTAATCCTACTACTCGCACCCTCCTGGCCAAGGCCATCGACTTCTATTTCTCTGAAAATGAGAGTTCGGTTGACTCGGCCACGACCCTGTGGGAGGCATTTAAGGCTGTTTTGAGGGGTTAGGCTTTCGCTCTCATAGCGGAGGCCCGGAGAGTCAAAGATGCCGACTTGTTGCGCATCGAGGAGGAGGTCATGAATCTTGACTCACAGTTGGGACCCGAACCCGACCCCGCTCTTTTACATGCCCTTGCCCTCAAACAGTCGGAATACCATGCTCTTGCCACAAATGCTGCCCTGGCCCTGGCTAAGGAACAGCAAGGTCGTATCTATGAGGTTGGTGACAAGGCGGGAAAGCTGCTGGCGTGGTTGGACAGGAGAGAGATGGCTAGCCGAGTCGTGCCCGCGATTTTGGGCGACGACGGGGCTGCGGTCACTGACCCGAGTGCCGTTGCCGAGTCCTTTGCTGATTACTTCCGGGGTGTCTACACCTCTACCTCGGAGTGCTCCGAGGCTGACTCGATGGCGCTTCTCTCGACAGTTGACCTTCCCTGTCTCTCTGAGGATGACCGGGCCGATTTGGATAGAGACATATCCGCTGACGAGATCGCCCTTGCGATTCGTTCGTTGAGATCGGGTAAGGCATCTGGGCCCAATGGCATCCCGGTCGAGTTATACAAAATTCGGCCGGAAGTGATCTCCCCCCGCCTGCGTAATATGTTTTTAGAAGCGCTGGACGCTGGCCTTCTTCCCCCAGACCAGAGGTTGGCCACCATTGTGGTCATCCATAAGGAGGGGAAGCCGAGAGACATGTGTCGGTCATATCGTCCCATTTCTCTCTTGAATGTTGAGCCTAAGATCCTTGCCAAGCTACTCGCAAATCGAGTGATTGGAGTTATTGGTGACTTAGTGCATCCGGACCAGTCGGGCTTTATTCCACACCGCAACACTTCCCTCAATTTGCGTCGACTCCACGGCGCCCTGGCCAGGGCCCATACCCTCGAGGAGCCGGCAGTCCTTGCTTCTCTTGACGCCACAATGGCCTTTGACTCTCTTGAGTGGAGCTACCTATGGGCGGTGTTGACGAAGCTCGGTTTTGGTCCGGTGTTCGTGGGCTGGGTGAAACTCCTCTATGCTAGTCCGTTGGCTAATGTCACAGTTAATGGCCGTCTATCGGCGCCATTTGCCCTTCATCGTGGCACCAGACAGGGTTGTCCCTTGTCGCCCTTACTGTTCGCCCCTGGCCTTGGAGCCGCTCGCGGCCATGCTGCGGACGCACCCGGACCTGCACGGCATAACCTGGGCCCCCGGCTTTGAAGACAGAGTCTCCCTGTATGTAGACGATAGTCTGCTATATTTAACCTCCCCCTGCAAGTCACTCATCGTGGCCTGCGACGTACTCAGACTATTCGGACGGTACTCTGGCCTAGTTATTAACTGGGCCAAGTCCTCCTTGTACGCCCTGAAAGGGGATACGCTGCGCCTCCCCAGAGGCTGCAACATCCAGGTGACCAGAAATGGTTTCAAGTACTTGGGGATCTACATCTCCGGGAGTTCTAGGGCTCGCTGCGACCACAACTTTCTCCCTCCTCTCCAGCGTCTCCGGCGCGACGTGGACAGTTGGCGCAAGCTTCCACTCTCCCTGCTGGGCCGTGCGGCATTATTCAAGATGATGTCGCTCCCCAGGTTCTTGTATGCCTTACAAAACACCCAGGATCCGGTTCCGGCCCGCTATTTTCGTGAGATTGAGAGCCTTCAACGGGCCTTGCTCTGGGATGGTCGGCCCTGCGTTGCTGTCACGAAGCTCACGCTTCCGTGGTACGACGGGGGCATAGCACTTCCGGATGTGCGTCGGTATTACTGGTCCTCCCAGCTCGCGGCTCTCAATCACGGTTTCTATGGTCCTGTGAACAGTCCCAGTTACGCCATGGACAGGTGGCTTATGGGCGGTGGTAATTATTACCGGGCCCTGTATTCGAGGTCCTTAGATCGGCGGATGTCGGGTCCGACGAAGACAGCGGTTCACATTTGGCGGGCGATCACCAAGGCGCAGGGCTGGCGGGGCGGACTGACCAGATTCACCCCTCTGTATGACTCTGATATTTTGGGTAGGCTATGGCACACCAAAGGCTTCGATAAGTGGGACCTCATAGGCATCTCCAGGGTGGACGACATGATTTCTAAGGGTGATGTCAAGACCTTTCCTCAGTTGCAGGCCGAATACCAGTTGGGTGACTCGGAGTTCTTCCGCTACGCCCAGCTGCGGCACGCGCTGCTCTCTGCCAAACCACCGGAGGGAGATATTCCAGAGAGCTCTCCCTTGGAAGACAGAGTGTTGGATGGCCATATGCCCGATAGTGCTATTTCCCTGTCATATAAAAAACTAATTAACGTCCGCACTGACCTTCTCCTTGGCGTGCGTGATCAATGGGTGGAAGATGGCCTAGAGATTGACGATGAGGATTGGCAGAGTGCAGTATCCTCCCCTAAAGAGGTCGCTATCTCCTCTCGCCTTCGGCTAGTGCAATTCAAGATCCTGCACAGAGTGTATGTGACCGGCCCCAGGCTTGTGCGTATGGGATTCTCGCCCGATGGACTTTGCCGTCGGGGCTGTGGTGCCCTCGCTACTTTCCTACACATTCTGTGGGAATGCCCCGTTATTGCCTCCTACTGGAGGAGGGTGCACCAGATAATGAGTGAAGTGACTGGGGTGGAGTCTAATGCAGAGGCACAAAGGTGCCTCCTCAATCTGGGAACCATCTGATCATAACACGGCGCAGACTCGGTGGGTGACCCTGGGTAACATGGTGGCCAAGCGGGACATCGCTCAAAAGTGGGGCACTGCCACAGCTACCCTTGTGGTGCAATGGAAAGCCAACATGGACTGGTGTATGTTCAGGGAAAAGACGGTCTATGTTGCCAGGGGGAGGCCTCAGAAATGGAATAAAATTTGGGGAGCCTGGAATGCTTACAGGGGGGATGTGTGCCTGCCGCCGGAACCTGTTTCTCTGGATGAGCGTATGTCACCATAGCCTATGACACCAACTGAGATATGCTGAATTGCTTGATCCTGTTTTTCCTCCTCCCTTCTGCCATCCTGTTTTCCTCTCCTGAATTTGTGATTCTTTGCTTGCTCTCCACTGCCCACTACCAATACCCTGACAGCTTTCTCAATTCCATTGCCACTCTTTTGCGCCTTTTGGCGTTTCTTCCTTGGTTTCAGTTCTCTTCTATATAAAATATAAAAACAACCTTCAATGCTCTGCTGTGAATGCTCTTGCACTATTGCTCTCCTGATTCACCATGCTGCCTTGCCTCCGGGTTGTTAGGCTGAATAGCTGTGTGCTCTTTCATAATAAAGGTTTTTAAAAGAATTTTAAAAAAAGAAAAGGGGGTGGTGATGAACAGAGTGTCTGAATTAAGCAGACCACTCTTACCCAGTCCAAAGATCAGGGCTTGATCCATCACCGTTATTTAGCTCACTGCACCATCCCAGCTCAGAACCTGGCTATATGAAAATCAGTCTGTCCCTGGACCAGTGCATCATGGGAACAGGGCAGACTAAACTACCACGCCAATTCTTCACCAGAAAGGAGACAAGCTTCCAGGGACCGGTTTCTGGCATTTCAGCCGTCGTCGGCCCGGCTTGCTTGAATCCTGATGGTGCAGTGAGCAAGGGACTCATGTCTGAGTATACCCTGCCACACCTATAGTGGCCAAAAACGATTCAGAAAAGGGGGTGGTGATGAACAGAGTGTCTGAATTAAGCAGACAACTCTTACCCAGTCCAAAGATCAGGGCTTGATCCATCACCGTTATTTAGCTCACTGCACTTATTGATGATCACTGGTGGACTTATTAAAAATATATATACAGTGTCGGTTTTGAATTAATCAACCGAAAATGGTCATCAATAAAGGTCTCTGGGACCACTGATGTATCTTTTTTAATTCACACACACTTTCACTTTTGCATTGCATTTCTCTTTCCTTGTCTTAAACACGCCTAGTCTACCAGCGTTTGGCTCGGTGCCAGAAGAGCTGAGGTGACAGGGTTTACTTTGGTTTTCCACATGATGACACTGGCCACTAAGGGCAGTTAATGGGAATCCTTATTTTTCTGCCCTCCTCAGGGTTTCTTCTGACATGAAGTCGCATTTGCGCCATCATTTTTTCACTACCATTGATAGTTAGACAGTAAAATGACCTAGTGTGAGTCCTGCTCTTATCATTTGTTCTGTGTAGATTCTCTCATCAGACCTCCAGTTTCCTTTTGTTTTTTATTTGTAGGATTGGGGATTGAAACTGGATGGGTCTTTAAATATTTTCCCTAGGACCCCCCTCTCTCTCCCTCCCCAGGAGTAGAGTCATGTGTAATTAATTTGGGCATACCCATGGCCACTTAAGGTGAAAAAAGTAAACACAACAAGATGAAGGGCAGAATGTTGAAACTTTTTAAACACTCAACCCCAGTCAAGAGATTTGGGTTAAATCCATTGTTCATTTGCTCATAATGCCTTCCCAATACGGACCCAGCCATATGCAAATCAGTCTTGATGCTGTTTCCTGTGGGAACAGTCCATCCCAAACTACCAGGTGAGTTCCTGCCTGGACCGGAAACAAACATACTGGGATCGGTTTGGGGCATCACCCCTCATCAGCCAGATTAGTTTGAATACAGTGGGGTAGCGAGCAAAGAACCCACGTCTGGGCATAACCTTGGTCACTTAGGATGAACAAAGCAAACACAACAAGATGATGGAAGGAGTGCTGACACTTTTCAAACACTCACCTCCAGTCAAATATCTAAGTTAAAACCATTGTTCTTTTTCTCACCATGCCACCCTAGTTTTGACCCAGCCATTGCTGTGATTCATACCTTAGCCTCGTGCACTCATTTTGATTCAGTGACAATAATTGTTAGACCTGACATCATTGGCGTGAGTCTCCCTTCCATTTTTGACGGATTGCCTCCTCTGTTTTGGTATGTTTTTGCCAGATGTATGCTTTGGGCACTGTGCCACTGCTTAACAGTGCCACAGTGCAAGTGTTCCCTATGTTAAATTGATATACTGATTGGTTTCCATGATTGGATTATTTGATTAACTGTCAGCCCCTAGTGCAGTGCACCATGTGTGCCCAGGGCTTGTAGGTCAAATGCTGCTGGTGAGCTTGCAGCACTGTTTATGCCACCCACAGACGCAGCTTGTAAACTGTGTCTCAGGCCTGCCACTGCAAGGCCTATGGGTAGTCTGTGACTACCATGTCGACTTGGCCAAGGGCACCCCATTGTCATTCCTTAAACCTTCCCTTTGCTTCATATTAGACACCCCTATGGTAGGCCCAAGTGCAGGCTGCATTGTAAGTATAAGGTAGGAAATGCTCTGATGTGTGTAGCATGTCCTAATAGTGAATTAGAGCCATTTTCGTTTTTCACTATTGAAGGCTACCTGTTCCCATAGGCCAGAAAGGGCAGTTAAGATTGTTACATTCCTACAATCCTAACTGACTCAGGCAACATGGTAGAAATTCGAATTTAGTATGCCTGAACTCAGAATAATAAAAAACATCTTTTAGTAAAGTTTATTTTAATATCCTGTGTTTGCAAATACCACTTTTAGAAAGTAGGTATTTGCTTGCCTAACCATTTGGGCCCGCCTCTGCTCTGATGTGTGTAGCATGTCCTAATAGTGAATTAGAGCCATTTTCGTTTTTCACTATTGAAGGCTACCTGTTCCCATAGGCCAGAAAGGGCAGTTAAGATTGTTACATTCCTACAATCCTAACTGACTCAGGCAACATGGTAGAAATTCGAATTTAGTATGCCTGAACTCAGAATAATAAAAAACATCTTTTAGTAAAGTTTATTTTAATATCCTGTGTTTGCAAATACCACTTTTAGAAAGTAGGTATTTGCTTGCCTAACCATTTGGGCCCGCCTCTGCTGACTTGTGTATTCCTTGTCTGGGTTTGTGTGTCACAGGGCTGGGGAAATTCCAGGAGACAAGCTGGGGCAGCCCAGTGGTGAATATACAGATCAGCACCTAGATGGGAGGGAGGTGTGCACCTGGGACCTGAGTAGGGCTAGGCCTTCCCTCCACAATGCTGGCTCCACCTGCCCTGCACTGTGAAAGGAGAAGGGGAATCTTGTCAACAAAGTGCTCCAGAGCTGTATCTTCCCTCCCCTGTGCTGGCTCCACCTCCTGTGGGGCGTCTGATGTTTCTGCCCTGCACAGTGAAAGGAAGAGAAGAGTCCTGTAAACAAAGTGCTCAGGAACTGGTTTGAACTAGGCAGAGGCCTCTCTGCCTTCAGAGAACAAAGGATTTTAGGGTATAAATATTGGGACCCAGTCCCACAGACTTTAGATCACTTCTCGAACAAGAAACCTTTCTGCCAAGGAGAAGAACCAAGGAAGCTGCAGGAGTTTGGACTGCCCCTCTGCCAGTGTGCTGTTTGCTGGGTTGGCCTGCAGTGGTTGCTTCATTACCAAGGGAAAGGAGAAGGAAATATTAGGGACTTTCATTTATCTACAGAATATTCTCCAAGGGCTTGAACTATGCTTGCCTCCTGCTGAAGTCTCAGGGCCAAAAGACTTCACCTCCAGCTCCCTCCTGAATTTCCTTGCTGGGAATTCTGACTCCAGTCACTTGCGGTCCGCTGGGAGCTGGAAACGCAACGCATCGAGAGAAGCGTGTCGCCGCCTCAGCTGAGATCATCGCAACGCCGGAGAAGCGAGCCTTCGCAGCATCTCCCTGGAAGCGTGTGTTCATCAAAGCTGCCTGCTGTCGCATTACCAGAGAAGCGCAACGCCATCGAGAGTGCCGCCATTGCATCACCAGAGAAGCGTGTCGCAGGGCCGGATGTACCATGTTACAACGCATACCATTACAACTACCTACCATTACAACGCGACCATTACAACGCATACCATTACAACGCATAGCGCTTAGAGGTGCTGGATAGTGGTAAGTATAATTTACTATTCCAACTCCAGTCCCCGTGGACACTACAGAAGGTGTTGGATAGTAAATTAAACTTATTCCCTATCCTAGAGCGCCCCCTAGCGCAATGCGTTGTAATGGTATGCGTTGTAAAAGTTGCGCTGTAATAGTAGGTAGTTGTAAAAGTTGCATTGTAACAGGTGTATACCCGCAGGGCCTGTCGTGACTTTAAAGTACAGAGTTGACGCAAGGCTGCCATGACGTCATCACACCGTCATCGCATGGCCGCATCAAGGGCGCCATTCTTTCCACATCGCAACTGGAACGTCGCGTCGCATTGCATCAAGGCGCCATCTTGCGCACTCGCAACGGGCCCGCAGGCCGAGAATCTACGATCATCAGAGCACCGGTATGAAGCACAAGGCATCCCCTACTCTGCGCAAGCATTGTGGCGCAACGCATCATCTCCCCCGGACCACAGAACCAATGCATCTCCCCTTTTGCGAGCCTTTTGATTACTTTGCTTCACGCATACAGGTACTTTGTTGAGAACTTTGCCGCATTTATCATCAACTTGAACTAAGCAACTTGAATCATCTTTTAAGCACTCGTAAGTGTAGTATTGGGGATTTTTTGTCGTTTGTGGTCTTGTGTTTAAGTCTAAATAAAGAATACTTATTTTTATAAAACCAGTGTTGTGTCCATCTGTAGTGTTTTCACTTTATTACTGTGTATATTCACAAATGCTTAACACACTGCCTCTGAGATAAGCCTGTCTGCTCGTGCCAAGCTACCAGGGGGTGAGCATGGGTTATGAATGAGTGTAATGCCCTTATCGTGACTTAGAAGTAATGGTCCATATTTGGACAAAGGTGATAACCATTGCCAACTAGAGACCCCCAGATCTAACAATAATTAGATGATATTCAGATTATGTTGCTTTAATGGGGTAGTTTTGAATGAGCTTGATTGTTCTCTGGCTAGCATGTGCAGTGTTAGAGGACTTGGTCACCTTTGCAGACAGTGGGAATATATTGCTACCAGTACTCATGTATGCACCTTAGTTGACCTTCATAACTGGCAAGCCATGCAGCACAATATTTTGATGTAAGCATGAAAAACAAGATTTTTATGTTAACTGGTTTCCCCCAGGTGTTACTCGATGTTCTGCTATTGGTTACATCACTTCTGTTGATGGCGTATCTCTACCTTAAAATCTGATGTTAATTGAATGTTTCCTTAAACATGAGCTCTAACTGGTGCAGCAATAAAAAGAACCATCAACGTTTCAAAAACACCTAAACTATCTAAATAACATTTTCTATGTAATAAACATTTTTTTAAATCTAACTTGATGACTGGTATTCCCGTTATTTGCATCCTGCTACAGCTTTTTGGGAAAACTCAAAACAGCATGGATGCCTTCAAGGGAGGCTTTCAATGGGCAGCAGTCCTCCATCCATAAATTCACATTTGGAGAATGCTGATATTTGTTTAATTTTCTAAACATGGTTAGGCAGTGGATGAGATCAAGGGAGAACACACTGGTCCCGTGGACCACTGTTTACTCCTTCCATGCTGGCAGCCATCATTCACAAGGTGGACAGTTTTGACTTTGGGTCCTAGTAACTCATCAACGATTTGAGACCATCAATCTGATTGCAAGTCTATCATACCTTCCATACTGATTTGCAGTCGATATGGGTTACAAGATAGAGTTTGCGGGTTGGAAAACATTTTCTGGCTCACAATGTGTCTTTATTGCGACACAGTCTTTTCCGGTCAAAAAGCCAGTGATTATTTGGGTGCAGAGTAGTAATATCGACCTAGAAATATCATCTGACATTAATATCTCCGCAGAAATATCGAGTGGAACAAATATCTACAACAAAAATATAGTTTGACCAGAATATCGACAGACAGGTAAGTAATATCGATAACAACAATAATATAGTTGTAATAAATATTGTTTACAAAAATATCGATTTATTAATATTGTTATGTATTTTAGTGTTTGAAATGAGAATTGTAAGTTATTTTATTATATGTTTTGGAATTGTATTAGTTATTAATGTTTATTATGTTTAATTTTGTGTTATTACTTCCGTAGCGGGTTGTGGGTTTATAGGGGAACAGGGTGGGAAGTAATTTATTTATATAAAATTAATTGTATAATTACTGTGTTAAATAATTATTAATAGTGTAATAATTAGTTGTTAATTAATTTCAATCAGTCAATTAATAATTAATAATGTTAATTGTTTAATTAATTTTAGGTGTGTGTTGGTGAGTTGATATGTGTAAATAGTGTGAAGGGTGGTAATTAATTAATGTATTATTGATTAATTAATACATATTTTTTTATTAATTACCATTAATTAATTAGTAATTAGTAATTGTAAATGTGTTATTAATTGTAGGTGTATGTTGTGGTGTTTTTAAGTGTATATGGTTGAAAGCTGGTAATTAATTAATTAATTAATATATAAAAAAATTATTTGTATTTAATTGATTGGTAAATATTAAATGTAATTGTGTAATTAATTTTAGGTGTATGTGGTGGATGTAATGGTATTAATTAATGTGTAATTGATTAATTTGTATTATCTTTGTTAATAATAATATATTTAAATGTATATATTATTTATGTTTCTGTTGGAAATAATATTTACAAAAAATTATGGTAGTTAGTTTTTTTATTGTTTTGTGTTCCAGCGCTTTCCTTACTATTGTACTCACTGGAGTGGAAATAGTCATTTTTACCCCTACGGTATCCAGCGCTTTCCCTACTGTTGCACCCTTTGGAGTGGGAATAGTAATGTTTACCCCTACGCTATCCAACGTTTTCCCTACTGTTGCACTCTCTGGAGTGGGAATAGTAATTTTTACTCCTAGGCTATACAATGCTTTCCCTACTGCTGCACCCTTTGGAGTGGGAATAGTAATTTTTACCCCTACGCTATCCAACGCTTTCCCTACTGTTGCACTCTCTGGAGTGGGAATAGTAATTTTTACTCCTACGCTATCCAACGCTTTCCATACTGTTGCACCCTTAGTACTGGGAATAGTAATTTTTACCCCTACGCTATCCAACGCTTTCCCTACTGTTGCACTCTCTGGAGTGGGAATAGTAATTTTTACTCCTACGCTATCCAACGCTTTCCATACTGTTGCACCCTCTGTACTGGGAATAGTAATTTTTACCCCTACGCTATCCAACGCTTTCCCTACTGTTGCACCCTTTGGAGTGGGAATAGTAATGTTTACCCCTACACTATCCAACGTTTTCCCTACTGTTGCACTCTCTGGAGTGGGAATAGTAATTTTTACTCCTACGCTATCCAACGCTTTCCCTACTGGTGCACTCACTGGAGTGGGAATAGTAATTTTTCCCCCTACGCTATCCAACGCTTTCCCTACTGTTGCACCCTCTGGAGTGGGAATAGTAATTTTTACTCCTACGCTATACAATGCTTTCCCTACTGTTGCACCCTTTGGAGTGGGAATAGTAATTTTTACCCCTACGCTATCCAACGCTTTCCCTACTGTTGCACTCTCTGGAGTGGGAATAGTAATTTTTACTCCTACGCTATCCAACGCTTTCCATACTGTTGCACCCTTTGTACTGGGAATAGTAATTTTTACCCCTACGCTATCCAACGCTTTCCCTACTGTTGCACCCTTTGGAGTGGGAATAGAAATTTTTATCCCTACGCTATCCAACGCTTTCCCTACTGTTGCACCCTTTGGAGTGTGAATAGTAATTTGTACCCTTACTCTATCCAACGTTTTCCCTACTGTTGCACTCTCTGGAGTGGGAATAGTAATTTTTCCTCCTACGCTATCCAACGTTTTCCCTACTGTTGCACTCTCTGGAGTGGCAATAGTAATTTTACCCCTACGCTATCCAACACTTTCCCTAATGTTGCACTCTCTGGAGTGGGAATAATAATTTTTACCCCTACGCTATCCAACGCTTTCCCTACTGTTGCACTCACTGGAGTGGGAATAGTACGTTTTTACCCCTACGCTATCCAACGCTTTCTCTACTGTTGCACTCTCTGGAGTGGGAATAGTAATTTTTACCCCTACGCTATCCAACGCTTTTCCTACTGTTGCACCCTCTGGAGTGGGAATAGTGATTTTTACCCCTACGCTATCCAACGCTTTCCCTACTGTTGCACACTTTGGAGTGGGAATAGTAATTTTTACTCCTACACTATCCAATGCTTTCCCTACTGTTGCACCCTCTGGAGTGGGAATAGTAATTTTTACCCCTAAGCTATCCAACGCTTTCCCTACTGTTGCACTCTCTGGAGTGGGAATAGTAATTTTTACTCCTCTGCTATCCAACGCTTTCCATACTGTTGCACCTTTTGTAGTGGGAATAGTAATTCTTACCCCTACGCTATCCAACCCTTTCCCTACTGTTGCACCCTTTGGAGTGGGAATAGAAATTTTTACGCCTACTCTATCCAACGCTTTCCCTACTGTTGCACCCTTTGGAGTGGGAATAGTAATTTTTACCCCTACACTATCCAACGCTTTCCCTACTGTTGCACCCTCTGGAGTGGGAATAGTAATTTTTACTCCTACGCTATCCAACGCTTTCCATACTGTTGCACCCTTTGTAGTGGGAATAGTAATTTTTTACTCCTACGCTATCCAACGCTTTCCATACTGTTGCACCCTTTGTAGTGGGAATAGTAATTTTTATTTCTACGCTATCCAACGCTTTCCCTACTGTTGCACCCTTTGGAGTGGGAATAGTAATTTTTACCCCTACGCTATCCAATGCTTTCCCTACTGTTGCACTCTTTGGAGTGGGAATAGTAAATTTTACCCCTTCGCTATCAAATATGTTCACTACTAATGTTTGTATTTTGTTATAAAATGTATGTATTAATATTTTTTAATATTTTAATGTGTTAATTAAATATAGAATATTATTTTGTATTCAAAATGTTTTATATATGTGTTTATTTCATTTTTATATAATTTTTAAAGTTTATAATTAAATAAAGATAATAAGATAATGTAAATAAGAAAATATATGTATATGTACACATTTATTGTTTTTATATTCATTAAATTAAGTTTATTTGTTATAATTATTAAAAATATAAATGTAAATTAATTTATTTTGTTAATAAAATTAATATTAATTAATTATGTAATTTAAGTTATATTATTTTTTAAAGTCGATATTTTTTACCTCGATATTTATTAAAACAATATTTTAGAGTTGATATTGTTGTACTTACCTGTTTAAGTATAGGGATTCGATATTTATGTAGTATATATTTTTACATCTATATTTTTGTAAACTATATTTTTGTTGTCGATATTTGAACATGGAACCATTTTTTGAGCCACAATTTTTTGACCACAAAAGAATTTTGTACATCAGACTTATCATCTTCCGCAAGTGTTTCTCAAATGCTTGAACATTAATCCCTGATCCAAGAGACAAGTGGACCTGTTTTTCTGGCATCAAGAAGGCAGACAATGTGTTCATATTTTTCTATTTTTACTAGTGTTCAATTGATGTCTATATCAGACTGTACTCTTCTTAATTATGAAGCCTCCTTGGTAGGAAGAAAAGATTGTGTAGAAGATTTGATCCACGCATTTAGTCTACCAGCCTTCAGGTGGAGACTGTAGATCAAATAAATAAACAAATAATAAAAGAAGCTTAGTCAACTTGCTTCTGTAGCACAATTTACAAATTGCTCAAGGAGAACCCGACATCACTTTGGAGAGTAAAACTTTGTGCCTCACGTCTTTTTATGTTTTTGTTTTCCACTCATATAGTTATGGCACATTTTGGTGTTATTTGCTACTTTTTCTTCTAGCCCCTCACACCCACAAGCTCAGCTTTCACTCAACTCTCTTGTTCATCCTTCACGACAGTCTTTGATGTTCTCGGCTTGTTTAATGTTCAGTAAACTTCAATGTGCGTGTCTTCTTTTCCTTCTTCTTCTTCTCCTTCTTCTTATTATATTAATGTTTATTATTATTATTATTATTCATGATTCATTAGATACTTCACTTCAAGGAATCTTTATTCGGCTCGTAAAACCATAAAGAATGCATAACATCAAAATGAATCATGTACAGACATTAACACTTAGCAACAATTTAGACAAATACTACATATGCTAATTCATAAGGTGATGAGTGAAAAAGGGTAATATTGACAACAACATATGAGTAATCCACTTGTAGAAATTAGTTCATAAAGTGAATTGTGGGGAAAGCGGGGGAATATTAAGCCATATAGAGTCCAGTCCCTTATAGAGCACAGACTCCATTATATAATGCTTATTGAAAATACAAAATATATGTTAAAATAGATAAAACAAGGTTAAAGCATAACCTAATCATTATGGGGCAGATGTATCAAGTGTTTTGCATGTCGCAAAAGCTGTGAATCTCTATTTTTCAGCGTTTGCGACATGCAAAAAAGAAATTGGCATGTATGAAAGAATTCGCATCGCACAATAGGAATTCGCATGTTTGCGAATTCCTAATGTGCGAGAATGGAGAAATCGCAGAATAATTAGCGAATTCCGATTTTGCATTGTCGCATAATTGCGAAAATCGCATGGATATGTAAGAAATATTCGCAAATTGCGATTTTGCACATTAAGGAATCGCTATTAACACCAGGTAGAAGCAGGTGGTAAAAAAAACCTATAAATGAACACCCAGAATGCATTTTCACTGTTTCCAAAATGGCGGGACTGTACCTGATTGCCAGGAGGATGCGCATCCAAGCTCTTGGCCAGAGAAGACAACGGCAGGAAAGGATATTCCGATTACGCATTACGCTGTTCCAGCAGACACAGGAGGAGATATATGAAAAATACAGGCTACATCCTCACACCATTCTTGACCTCATTACTGAATTGAAACCATTTTTGACACACCCAACTGCCAGAACACAATCAATACCAAAACATGTGCAGGTATTGTGCTCACTGCACCTTTTGGCTTCTGGCTCCTTTCAAACAGTAATAGCAGAGGTTGGTGGAGTCTCACAGAGTGCCCTATCACGTTTCTTCCATGTCTTCTTGGATGCAATGATCAGTAGACTTCAACATCATATATATTTGGTGCGCCTTCCATTCCTGCATTGCACCATGATGTTTGTTGGTGTGGGGTTGTTGCTACTCCTGCTGGAGTTGTCCTCGCTTTCTCCCGAGCACAGGAGAGCCCTTGCACCTGAGTGGGTTGTTTGCATACTTTCCAGTACCAATGTCATATTGTCCACACTCTGTCCAACAGAACGTGTGCATTCACTCAATTCACGCTGCATGTTCACACTGCGACGTGTGAAGTTGCTGGTGACTGCACATAGCCTGTTGATGGCTTTGGTGTAGTTGTGCATTGTGTCCTGCGCAGCCTGTGCAGCCCTGTTCCGTGCCTCCTCTGTGTTGACAAGTGTCAGGCAAAGTTTATCTATGGCATCAGCCATGCGTTCCTGGTTCTTGTTGGATTTGACTAGCTGCCTATTGATAGATCTCAGTGCCTTATGTTGAAGGCGTTGTACCTCAAGCGAGTTGTGCTCAAGGCCTGCAAACACTGTCACTACTTCACTTTGTCCTGTGTTATTTACAGATGGCTCAAGACGGAATGCACGTGCCCTCCTTGGACTTTGTGATTGCTGTTGTGCATCTTGGGAGGACACAGTGACTGTCTCATTGGACACTGCTTCTACATCTGAATTTTCATCCTCTCCCATTGGTTGTAGAGGTAGAACTCGTCAGCGTTTCCTTTGTATGGTCACAGGGGCATTAGTGACTTCATTGTCTATATCTGACATCACATGGGGAGGTGACAATTCAACATCATTGTCAGTCCTGTCCTCACTGGTATGTCCTGTGAATGTAGAGTGCAAAATATGAATTTGTGTTCATGACAAAATAAAAATTCTCATGGCAGAGTATTACTTGTACTGCACTGTTTCAGCATTACGAAGTCCCAATTTAAAAAGTAATATAAGTCACTATGATTGAGAGTGTTACTATGTCTATGGGACTACCACTCCCATAATGCATTGCTCTGTTCTTGTTTCACAGTGTTAATGGACTAATGGTAATCTTACATGCAGTGCACACACACACACACACACATTCTTTGTACACACACCTGGGTGCACTTTCAAATCCTCTTACCCTGTGCTGTTGCTGTGGGTTCTGAGCTGTCTATGTTAGTCACTCCACTCACACTTTCAGTTGTCAGTGTGGATTCTATCAGTTCCTTATGGGGTGTGGGTTTGTCCACCATGGAAGTTCCACCACCTGTCAGGTTGGCATCTTTGATCCTCTCCGCAAGTCTTTCCTTGGATCTGAGTCTCATGTCATACCACCTTTTTTTGATTTCATCAATGGAGCGAGTGGTGACTCCTACAGAGTTGACTTTCTCCTGGATCTCCAGCCATATTTTTCTTTTTCTGGAGTCAGGTACCTTAAATGATTTTTTCCCAAACAGGTCCTCATGGTTACACACCATTTCTTCTATTAGCACTTCTTGCTCCTTTTCTGAAAACTTCTGCTTTCTTTTTCTCTTTTAATTTGGCTGCTCCTCCTGTGCCTTCTGTGACTCCATTGCTGAACAAACAGGTCTGCTCTGCCTCCGCACACTCTTCCAACTGCCACTGGGTGTGGTTCTGGGTAGCAGGTGCAAGCAATCACTGGTACTTCCTGCTTGTGATGTCATCAACTTGTTCCAGCATTGCATGATTCCCGTTTTTGCGAATTCTTAAATTGCGAATATCGCAATTATGCGATTCGCACATTTATCGCATTATTTTCTGAGATTTTTAAGAAATCGCTATTTTCTCGCAATATTTTTGTTAAATACCATTTTGCGATTCCGAAATTGCGATTCGCAACAAATCGCTATTACGGACTCGCAAAATGGTTTTTTGATACATCTGCCCCTTGATTTCTAAATATTACTGCAGCTGAAATTAATTTGTGAACCATTATACTTCAAACCATCTGATTGCAGTAGTTGGAGGTGAAGGAAAGCTGGCCTGCATCTTCTGTTATTCAGGGATCTATCTAAGTAATGGGATTAAAAACTGTTTCCTATGCACAGTATACAATATACAAAAGAAGAAATGTGACATGGATTGTACTGACCGTGAATTTGAGGGGCATGGCCCAAGGCCCGCTTCGCCATGAACATCTTTTGTGTAAGAGACCAGGTAATGGGCAAAATTGAATTTGAAACTAACCAAATAAAATCTCTGAGGTTGCCGAGGTAATACAGATCAATAAAGTTCCATATGGTCAATTGGTAATCAGCCACTCTCTTCTTTCTGTACGCTAGTGCTTCCCTTCCCAACCTAGCAAGGAATTCTGGGGCATATTACCAACAACTAGCGATAATTATCGCTATGTTGGCTTAGGAGTAATATTCCTATCGCCGCCCTTCACCTGTTTTTATCGCTGAGATACCTTGCTATTATCAAGGTTTATCTCAGAAGCGATAAAAAAACGGGCAAAATGCGTGATTATCGCTGTCAATACAGCGATATTCAGGCTTTACCGTGACAATGCTCTTAGCCATGTTATCCACCTCTCATTGGATAACATGGCTAAGAACTGGTCAGGGCAGGCGTTAGCTTTGGGAGATATTCGCGCTTAGCGCGAATATTTCCAAAACTACGCTTGTGTTGATCATAGGCGATAGCGATTGCAGCGACTGTTTTTAGTCGTTGATATTTTGGCACTCCCACTTTGCATGTCATTAGCGATAATTATCGCTGACATGCAAAGCGGGCCCCAAAATGCCCGCTATCGCCTACAAGTTGTCGCTAACTGATGTTAGCGACAGCTTGGTAATAGAGCGATAAAATTATCGCCGCTTTAGCTGGAAAAAGTCCTGCTAAAGCAGCGGTAATGGCCCTTGGTAATATGCCTCTCCGTTTTTAATCGAGTTTAAGCTGAAGATCCTATTTCCAATGGGCTATTAATATGTGTCGACCTCCCCAACATGTTGAAATGCTTTGTTTTACTTATTGCAGCCTTGGGATATTACGTGCATAATCATGTCAATTGCAACCAATGATTATGTCCTGGTTGAGAAGGGTTTCAGATTTCGATAAAATGGAAAGCCTTAGCATGAATAACGTTAACTTGACACTGTCTTTCAACTACGATAAGTCTAGTTCAATATCGCAGGCATAAGTAGGCAGACTAGTAGGAACAGATAACAGTCTTCTCAAGAACGCATTCTCACTAACCAGTAGGTATGACGTATAACAAATCCCTCATATGCCTGTGCCAAACATCAGCACAGAAATCCATTGTGCTTAATGGATGTTAACCATTGCATCTAAGGGTTTCGATTCTAACATTCTGGAGAACCTAAAGTTTTCCTCTATATTTTGGTCAAATTGTGCTTTTCTAATTTTTATTAATTGTGACAAATTATACTTCTTATCGAAAGGTATCCCTAACTATGTAAAAGTTTGAACACAAAGAAGTCACCCCTTTTGCAAATTGGGCCAATAAAGAAATTCAACAACGACTTCGGTGAACCTATGATGCCAGCGCTTCTCAAGACACTGACGATTAAGGAAGCCCAAATTTCTATATTGTCGTTAAAAGGATCGAGTGTGACCCCAACTGGGACTTGGGCCTTGTTCCTGGGACTACGTTGGATCGCAGATTTTAGCTCCATCAAAGTAATAGGTGCCATGGCTCTACTACCCTGCATACAGTCACACAGTGCTGTGTTGTAAGGAGTATCTGATTTGAGGCTACACCTTTGAAAAATGCTCAACTCACATATATAGAGGGATGACTGTATCCATGATGGGGTTGTGGCTGTCTCTAAAAAAGAGTATTTACTATTTACCAAAAAGGGCAGGTGTCATTCCTACTGCTATCCTTCGATTGCTGCTTCAAGCTTTCTGCCGTATATCTGTCTTCCGCTTATAATTCAATCTACATAGCGTCACTTCTTCCAGTTCTGAAGGTGACCTCTTAAGAGCATGTATTGGACATCTCTGTGCATGGGAGAAGGCCCTATAACGCCATTTCTGGCTTCTCTGTGGGACTGTGTGATTAAGAGCTCAGTCACAGTTTTACAAATCATTTTGTACGCCATGGGCAGGTGGAACGAATCTGCCTGTTTCTAGCCTCAAGTTCAGTTAACTAGTGTCTAGAATCCACAGTGGATCGTTTACGAATAATACTGTTAGTGTTACTGGCCTCCATTGGTAAGTTGGATTGTATATACTGGGGCTGTGTAAAGCTCAGGGTCGTGCCTAGTGCCAAAGGGTTGTGGTCACTCATACAATTCTGAAGGATGGCACAATGGGCACTTGTTGCTGCACCTCTATGAAATGACAATAAAATCAAAAATGCTGCCAGAGTCATTCCCAGTAAAAGTGATATGTTTTGGGCTGGGGCTGGTGTAAACTCTATTGCAAGCACGAGGCAGTGCTTGCTCATTATTGTGAAGACGTCACCGCATGGACTATGTTCAAAGTACATGTAATCCCTATTGTCGCATTCATTCATGGCACAAACAGAATTTCTTGAGACTGAGCGAAGCCTGCAGTTAAAATGCACCCCCCCCCCCCCCAAATTACAACATAATCCACCTTTAACTCTCCAAGTGCCTTACTGAGAGTCCAATCAAGTGACTATATTTGTGTTATGAGAATTAACTTTTTTCTGACAGAAGTTGATAATAACAATTGTTTGCTTAGCAGCAAATGTGAAGCACATCATTTGAAAATGTGATGGGTCAAGATAGGTTTTAAAAATCCTGCTAGCTGTGTAAATAGAGACCAAAGTATCAGCCCAGTGCTATGGTGCCGTAAGCTGGAATGGACAGCTGGGGTGGTTGATACAGGTAAAACAGTCAATATATAGGAAGCCCAGGTCTCCTGTTAACACACTATAATTTTTCTTTGTCGATTCATCGCATTCAATATCATTTAATTTACTCAAAATGCCAGCCTCATTCAAAAGCAGGCAATCAAAATCCGAAACAGCTGCTACAGTCTGTGCAGAGATGGTCGGCACATTTTCAGTTTGCGATGAATGATCCGCAGCGACCGAGGCATTGACAATAAAGTTCTTCACCTCTTCTGTGGTAAGGGAGATTATTTTGTGGTGAGCAGATGGAGGGAACTTTGGGTCCCTGCATCCAAGCATGGTATGTGGGTAAAACAAGAATCAGATCTGTCTATTTCAAAGGACTTCTACCCCTTTATTGACAACTTGTTCTTGTAATCCATGGATTGTCTCACTGTGATCCCTTTTCCTACTGGCATCATCTTGCCTTTGAGTCAGTCAACCTGCTCTAATGGTGTGAAACGATTGTGAGTCGGCATAGTGTGGAGGATCTTCCTATGGATGCTAGGGGTGTGGCAAATCTAAGGGGAATGATATTAATTGGTTTATAAAAATAGCCTTGATCGGCCACCCGAATGCAACTCTGTTACATTTCAGCATGGGATAATCTGTGAAGTAAAAATGGTACCATTCCTCACCCAGTGATTCTCTTAAGAGTAATATGTCATTTGACAGATTATCACAACTGCAGAAGTCCAGTGTTCTAACCAGCCAGAGTACAAGATTGTTTTTCAGTTGAAACTTGTCCTCAGCTTGATTTGGTTGTAGGTCTGAGAAGTTTTCAAGCACAATCGCAAGGGATGGGGCTTCTGGTGGTAACTGCAAAACCTTATTACGGTGCCCGGAACCAGGACCATCTATATAGGATTATTAATTCGTGTCATCCTTGATTCTAATTCTGGGGAAACCGAGGTGATCCACAAATGGCTCATTTGGGAGGTGAGACTAGGCATAGGGGATGCATTGCTACATGCTGTATTAACAGATGTAGGAGTAATTGTGCTATTTGTTGATAAATATTCGGTTGCCCTTTTGGCTGTGTTTCCCATATAACCATCCACGGATTTTGTGTAATTAACACTGCCTGAAGGGCTTATAGTGTCCTTATGGGTCCCTTCATCAAGTAGCTGTTTGAGTCAGGAACCCACACTCCTATGCAGAATGTGAACAGGATCAAATAGTTATTTGAGAGCTTCTTAGATCACCTTAATGATCTCAATTTGGATGAGGCCTTCTCCAGGCTTTCAAAATGTGTTGGTAGAGCCTTTGCCCCGCCACCCGTATTCAGAGAAACTATGTTGGTCAATGGCAGCAGAGTTATTTTAGGCAGGCTCACATGAGGATTAACCTGCTTTATTTGTTCTGTGTGTGTGGAAGTATTAACTGGATGGGGGGGGGGGGGGGGGGGGTGGAGCCTGTTGATAATGCTTTTTTTCTTAGCCCAGTCTTTCTTCCGCCCACTCTATCTCTGAATTGAGAGCATTAATAATAACACTTATTATAGTTGCAATTAAAAGGACGATCGTTGGTAGACATGGACGCAAGTAAAGAAGCGTGATGCTGCCGCTCCTTTTTCCGCCGCATCGCCGCTGGACCGTGGAAGACATAGACAGTGCCACAGATGTTCACTTACCCATGTTATGAGGTTCTCAAAAAGGCCAGAGAGATCCCATGAAGTTCATAAATATGGGAGCCAAGAGGGTTGGCCAAGCCCAGCATCACTCTTTATCCAGGCAGGCGCCCGGGCTCATCCCACACCTTGGGTGATGAGGGCACCTTATATGGCGCTGAGCAAGCAGCGGGCCAGGTGGAGGAGTGTGGGGCTTGTGGTCCTTAGCATGCCCTGATGAAGCCTAGCTCACCAGAAGTAAGTGACACATCTACATTAGATACACAAAAGTACTCTTTACTATATTTTGTAGTCTGAAGAAATTAAGCTATGTGCTAAATATCAGTGTCTTGCTGTTTATTGTTTTTTTGTCTATTTTATTTTTTGTGCAGTGAAATATATATCAATATGTAAGTAATTACTGTCCTTTTCGTGATGTATTTACACCATATTCAGTCAATCCTGAATTCTTACCCTGCTCTAAGTTTTTTAATAGATAAATAAAGAAGATTGCTAAAGGATAATAACATTAAGAATAGACAAAAACGAAACAAGAAAATACATTGGCTTTTTCCCCAAGCACAAGGAGCACGCAATCTTACTAACAAACTTTGTGTGTTTATTGAGCAAATAATCTGCTTATTTAAGATTTCTCATTTAGTGCGTAGTTTAAAAATAGATGATTCGTTTATACAGAACTTAATTTAGCGTAAACTAGGCATCATTTCCATACGAATTTGCATAATTATGTTTTCATCAAAAGACAATAAGTAAAATATTATATTTACTTTTGTGTTAATCTGAAAGTCATGACATTCGTTGCATGGGACGCACAAACATTAGAGGATTAATTAAAAAATATCCATTTACATGAAATGCATTCATCTGATTCAACAATAACTGTGTAAACAAATGTCATCAATGCAATATATTAACATTTGCCCCTTTACTTGAGCTTCAAGTGGAATGGAAAAGCAATGTATTTATTAAGAAACACTAAAGAAATAAAATAGTGATCTGAGTGCAATTAACAAAACCGTTCCAGTTGCAAACAGTGACCCAGTATTGGGGTAAAAGACCATATCATGTGGACATGTACATAGGTATTCAGCGTCATATTTACTATTATTTCACAAAATTTGGCGCATCAAAGGAGAATACTGCACTGCGAGCCAGGGTGAGAGCAGAAATACTCCTTATTTACAAAGCTTTGAAACATGTCTGCTCGTTACTTGCACTGGCGCACTGTGTGTTGCCTAGTGCGACTGCAGGCACGCTGACACCATAGTGCAAGGATGCCTGTATTACAAGCAGGGTTGTTTTTGTGCAGGAAGCAAAGAGATATCTTCCTACTCAAGAACAAGCCAAAGAGACACTTTCCTGAGTGATCCAGAATGCATCACGCATAGAAAGAGGAAATAATAATAAGAAAAAAAGATTTTTCTCCTAGTAATATCATCCTCTAGAAGGTGTACCGATTTGTCACAATCCAAGGTTTACAAATCTTTCTACTTCTGGAGTTGCATCAAATCAATGAGTGGATGCATGGGAACAGCCATACTCCAGCCATGGAATGCCTTCCAACTTGAATTGTAATTTAATGTACAGAAAGTTGCGGTGTTAGTCATACACAGCATTGCAAGGTAACACAAATCGCCCCTTGTGTGACTTTGTAAATATGACTGAAGCCTTTGCGTTTTCCTTGCATGGCTTTGTACAATGCCAGGAAAGAGCAAAGGAATTCTAAATATGGGCCGCAGTTCTTATAAAAAAACAACCATGCCTCCTATAAAACAACAGTGAAGCCAGTACTTAGAGGCTGTCTGACTGCGAAGAAGGCAGTAAGTACTAAACTGAAGCTCAGGTGGTTGTTCTGTCTCTATCAGTAGTGGCTGCTACCGGGCGGGTGTAGCGGGGCAGCAAAGGGTGATGAAGGGTGAAAGTGAATAAAAAAAAGGGCTTACATAAAACGTCCGTCTGCTGCCCTGTCCTCCATCCTCATCTCTTCTTCCTTCCTCCTGTCACGGCTGGCAGCAGGAAGCACCCGGGCAAACAAGCTCACCGGAGCCAATCACTACACTGCAATGCAGCATTGTGATTGGTCTGAGCACCATGGATCATCTCTCAGACGGAGACAGGGAACCTGTGCCATGTTCCTCACCAGGCTGTGTAATGCAGCATGGTGGGGAACATGCAAGTGCGCATGACTGTTTGGCTGGCTCAAGCGGGTCGCCCAAACAGTCATGAGCATGTAGGGAGTGCAAACTACTTCTCCCCCTGCTCTGGCCATCTCCGCCCGCCACTGACTGCAATAGGAAAAGTAAAATGATATTAACATTACGTTATTATCATTGGATTTGTCCTTTTGAGCAGTGGAGCCATGCTTCTCTGCCTTAGCGGAGGAGCCTCCACTCGTCTCTATAACACAGGGTCTTTGAAAAGAAACATCCTTGACATCTTTCAAGCATCATTGTAAAGGCATCATTAAAGGTCACAAGAAATTGAGGGGCATGTTAGAAGCCAAATTAAATCACCACCTTATGGGGGAGTGGCCTAGCCGCCGACCAAGATGGGCGGGCGACTGTGGAGCTCTGCCAGGCAATGCTGGCAATCCTGTAATATCCCCCTGAAATGCGCCTGATATAGTTGCCAGCACCATGGCAACTGAAATTGGAGCCCGCTGGCTGGGACCACTGATAGCACGTATGCTCGGCCTCCTGTGTGTGATTGCACCCGGTGCGTGGCATGGTTTGCACCCTCCCTCCCCCTCCATGAAACGTTTGCTGTAGGCGAAGCGGCCTGGTGCTGTGCCACTTTGCCCCTGTGTTTATCCTGGAGGCCTGTGGGAATAGGACCCGTGGGTGAGCTTAGGGAGCAGCTTACCAGCCGTTGCGGGGCATATTGGGGGAGGAGATGTGAGGCAATAGACGCAACGCGCAATCGGTGGAACACAGAGAGCGGCTCCATTGCACACCGCCCACACGGCATGTGATTTGGTGACTGTTGCTGCATCATAACATTTTCTCCCGCAGAAAACTTGCCTGATACCACATGCAGGACTTAGAGTGCTCTGGAACACTATTTGGGAGCCCAAAAGCTTGCCTTGAAGTTGTCTCAGCTCTAACGCTTGGATGACTGATTGCGTCAAGAGTGCTGCTGCTTGGGAGGGCTTGATATCTGACTGGGCACTATCTGCCCTCCCCTTGGCTTTGACCCGCCAGAGGATCCAATGGCACATGTCCTATTGGGATGTCATTTGACTTTGGTTGGCATTGCTAATAGTTTCATCAGCAGTGGAATCTACATGACTGCCTGTGTGTTGATCCGGCTGCAGGGTCGTCATGGCGCAAGCTTACAGGGCACTCTCTTAGGCTCCTTACACAACACGTTCCTCCCCAAAATCCTCTGAAACATCAGGTGCTTGAAGCCCCAGCATCAAGAAGGCTCCTTAAAAAGTTGACCTAAATACATTCTCTCCAGGGCATCATGCAGGGCACCCCAGGTCTTGCTTTGAGCGCATACAAGCATACTCGCACTGCAGGGACAGATTATTGACCTGCCACCCAGCGATTTCACGGGTGCCTTGGTTCCAAGTTATTGTGCTAGGCCCCCCCATGGGGATGTGAAGCCACCATCAGTGGTGCACGCTGCCTGGCCTACTTCTTTACCCCACTATGCCATTATTCATTAACAGCTTGTGGCCTTCACATTTGCAATCAATCATATGACCTGCGGATCGATCATGCTGAGCCTCCCTACACAGCACATACAGCGGCATGGGACCAAAGTATCTCTGGCAAAGGACCATGCCATTTGAAAAGCGAACCGACAAGGCGCACGGCGATAATCTGGAGATGGCGGAAGGAAGTCTAAGCGCTGAGCGTAGTAGTGGTACTGCAGCCCTGTCTGTGTTCTTGCTACAAGAAATGAAAGCTGGATTTTGGGCCCTAGATGGTCGTTTTGATACCCCTGAGAAACAGTTAGAGAGTCTCGGATCCAAACTACAGGTGCATGACCAGCGCTTGGATGTGGCAGAAGCAACTATTTCAGACATTGAGGATGGCACGGCTCAATCTCTTAAACTGCTGGACCGTGCTGAGGGTATCCTCAAAGAATTTGCAATGAAGAATGAGGATCTCCAAGCGCGCAGCCGCAGAAATAACATACGAATTTTGGGGGTCCCGGAATCGGCCAACATGGGATGTGTGAATCTGTTTATTGAGTCTGTCCTCAGTGACCTATTACGGAGGGAATCCTTCACTGCTGGGTTTGTTGTGGAGCGGGTGAATCGTTCTCTGGGTCCCAGACCCAACCCAGGATGTCCGCCTAGACCCATAATAGCTAGGATCATGAACTACTGAGACAGAGACACCTCCCTTCACCTGGCTATGGAAAAGGGTGACATTACATGGGATGGGTCTAAGTTGGCGCTCAATCCAGACTTCACACCTATGGTTCAGGATGCCCAGCGTAAATACAATGATGTAAAAACAATCAGGAAGAAATTGGAATACTAAGCGTCGTAAAGAGGAAAATATAGAAAAGGAAAACTTTATAAACCTCCCATATACAATAACGAAGCTAAAAAGAGCCCGGAATAAAATCATCAGGCAAACAAAGAAACAAGGTGCAAAAGAAGAAACCTTGGGCCAATTGAAAGCACTAAAACAAAATCTGAAGAAACTAATATGGAGTGAGAAAAACCAAGCAAAACAAGCAATTTGGGTTTAAGTATTCCATGCTAGTAAACAAAAGAATCCAAGAGTTAAAACTACACTCAGAAACCTTGGCTTCAAATACGGCATACTCTATCCGGCCAGGCTGCGGGTGGATGTTGCAGGCCGAGCCCATATTTTTGACTCCCCCACAGAGGCGCAGTAATTTTGCACCTCATGTAAGCAGAATACCAATAACTCTCAGACAGGCGCTGCAGGAGCTTCTACCCCCTGCAGCGGATCAAACGCAAGTGCAGAACAATTTTCAAGCGGTGGCCCTGGTTAGATGATCTGTCAGGTTTAATATGTAACTGTTGCTGTGGTGCTCAATAATGGGATATTACGTTGCTCGATCCATGTTCTTTTTCCAGGTTGTCAGCAGTCTGGCGTAGCATTGCTCTGCCCTACTGCGTATGCGATAGAGATTTGTTTTTCTACTGATGTATCGATACATTCATGGTAAAAGTTGTTCTGCTGGTGATATTGTTACTATGGTAGATGGTTCAATAGGGTATGGTCCTAGTGTTTTGGGAAGCGAGGCTGGGAGGAGGGTGGTGGGGTGTTTGGGTGCAGAGATGCTTGATGACGTTTATTTATCAAAATGCTCACTGTCTAACTTGCTTTGAGTATGCTCTTTAAATACTTCATGAAGTTGTATGACGCATCTGTATGGCCCAATTATCAATCAATCAATCAATTAATCAATCAATCAATCAATCAGGGGTTTATAAAGTGTGCTACCCACCCAGGAGGGTCTCAAGGCACTGTAAAAGGGGGGGCGGTGGCTACAGGTCAGTCGAATAGCAAGGTCTTGAGGTCCTTCCTGAACGTGTGCTGAGTCGGGAGCGTCTGATGCTCACAGGGAGCTTGTTCCAGGCCTTTGCTGCGATGTAGGAGAAAACTCTCCTGCCTGTTTTGCTTCTGCGGATGCTGGGGACCTCTGGCAGGGTGAGTTCGATGGAGCGGAGGTCCCTCTTGGGTACGTGGAAGGATAGTCTCTCGTTGAGGTATTTGGGTCTGATGTTGTTGAGGGATTTGTAGGCGTGGGTGAGGACTTTGAAGGTGACCATCTTTTCCACAGGGAGCCAGTGGAGGCCTTATAAGTGCTGGGTCATGTGCTTGTGATGCGGCGACCCGAAGATGAGCGTGAGTACGGTGTTCTGGATGATTTTGAATTTGTGTAGAAGAGTTTTGTTGGTCCCGGTGTAGACTTCGTTGCACTAGTCCCGTCAGCTGGTGATGAGTGTGTGGGTGACGGTCTTTCTGCAGTTGTGGGGTCCATTTGAACGTCTTGTGGAGGATATGGAGGCAGTTGAAACTGGTTGAGGGGACAATGGTGATCTGGCTGTTCATGGAGAGAGAGGGGTCAAGGCTGATGCAGAGGTTCCGAGTGTGGTCTGTAGGGGAGGGTGGGCTCCCGAGGGCAGAGGTCCAACAGGTATTGTCCCAGGCGCTGCTGCAGGGTCAGAGGATGAGGACCTCAGTTTTCTCTGATTTCAGCTTCAGGCAGCTGTCCTTCATCGAGCTGCCACGTTCTTCATTCCTTTCTGGAAGCATAGTCTGGCATCTTCTGAGTTCTTTGTCAGGGATCATATGAGCTGAGTGTCATCGGCGTAAGATACAATGTTTAGCCCCTGCTGTCTGATGATGGCGGCGAGGAGGGCCATTTAGACATTGAAGAGTGTGGGGCTGAGTGATGATCCCTGGGGTACTCTGCAGCTGATTTCCATGGGTTTGGAGAGGAAGGGAGGGAGTCAGACCCTCTTCGTTCTGTCGGAGAGGTAGGATTGGATCCAGTCGAGTGTGGCTCCTTGTATTCCCACATCTTGTAGTCTGGCTGCGAGCGTGCGGTGTAAGATGATGTCGAATCATGTGGAGATGTCTAGAAGGATGTGAGCCGTGTTGTGTCCCTGATCCAGTAGCCTGCTGATGTGGTTGGAAGCGGCGAGGAGGACGGTTTCGGTGCTGTGGTTGTTGCGGAATCCAGATTGGGAGGCATGTGGATGGAGTTCTCTTCTATGAAGGTGGTCAGCTGGGTGTTTAATACTCTCTTGGTGACTTTGGCCACAGATGGGAAGAGAGAGATGGGCCAGTAGTTTTTCAGGTCTGTAGGGTCAGATGTAGGTTTCTTGAAAAGGGGTTTTACTTCAGCCCGTTTCCAGTCGCCTGCGCAGATGCCTGATCTGAGGGAGGCATTGATGGTTCTCCCTAGTTCAGGTGAGACAACGGTGACTTCCCTGTGGAAAATGGTAGGGGTCTGTAGGGGCTCCTGAGTGGGTTTTCTTCATGATCCTGGTTTTGAGCTCGGTGGTAGCGGGGTCCCAGGAAGTGATGGTAGGTTTATCGTCTGTTTTCAGCAGGGGTGTGGTGTTCGTTGTTGGTTCATTGAAGTTGTCATAGAGTGCCTTGATCTATAGATGGAAGTAGGAGCTAAGTTTGTTGCAGAGTTCCTTGGAGGGTGTGACATCCATGGCTTCACAGGTGGATTTGGTGAACTGCTTTATGTTGTATACCAGTTCCCTGGTGTTGGTCACGTCGGTCTGGTTTTTGTCTCTTAATAAGGTTTGTTTGGTGTCTCTTATGTGTTGGTGGTATTCCTTCATGATCCAGCTGTGAAATTCCCTGGCTATGGTGTTGGTGTTGTTCATAGTGATGGGGGGGTTTTGATGGAGGGTGGTGCTGAGGTGTTCCTTTGTGACCTTGCTCCAGTTCCGTTGTGGTGGGTGCGGGCGGGTTTGGGTGCGCTGGTGGTGTTGAAAGTGAAATAGACGCAGTGGTGGTCCATACAGAGGGGTTGGATGGTGTGGCTGAAGCGGATGTTGATTCCTCCCGCAAAGATGGGGTCGAGGGTGTGACCTGCTCTGTGGGTGGGCGTGTTGATGAGCTGCTTCAGTCCAAGGTTGTCGAGGTTGTCAAGGAGATTGGTGCAGTCGGAGTTGTTACCGTTGTTGAGGTGAAAATTCAGGGTCCAGAGTAGAATATAGTCCTTGGAGGTGATGGCATAGGGTGTGGCGAGCTTGGTGATAATGGTTGCGTGGTGCGTGCGAGGTCCTGGCAGCCTGTAGATGAGGGTGCCACGTAGCGTGATCCTGGGGTTAGTCTGGATCTGGAAATGGAGGTCCTCTGTGTTGGAGAGGAGGTCACTCGTGCTGGATATGGAGAGTCAGAGGGGATTCTTGTGTGCGATGGCGAGTCCTCCTGCTGGGCAGTGTGGACGGTGCTTTCTCTTGATCTTGTATCCGTCCGGGATGGCCGTTGCGATGTTGGGGCCGGAGGTGGCTTTGGTCCAGGTTTCTGTGAAGAATGCGACGTCAGGCTAGAGGGTGTCTATCAGGTCCCAGAACTCTATGGTGTGACGGTGCAGGGAGCGCACATTTAGAAGGATATAAGTAAGGGTTTCAGAGGTGCGTGCATTAGGTGGGCCTTCAATGGTCATGAGACCTTCGTCGATGGTGAAGGATCTGCAGCAGGGTCTGCATGAGAACTGCCCATTGGTGGTGTTGGGCACAGATCTTGCGCAGTCGGCATGTCTTCCGGGGTTGAGTGTTTGGAGGGTGGTTGAGTGGTAGCGGTGGGGCCTCAGAGAACCATGCATCCTGGCGCTGGTCGCGGTTGGGTCACGGACGGGTGAAGACGGGCTGGCCTTAGGCGGCCCTTCAGATCTATCAATGATGTCCTGGAGTGTTAGAGGTCTCAATAATACACGTAAACGCAAGCATACCCTTCATTATCTTCAATGGCAAGAGGTGGAAACAGAATTCCTACAGGAAACTCACCTTCCCAAATCTAATACAACACAGTTTACATTGAGCTGCGGTCTGCATAGGTATTTTGCCAGTTATAGTAACTAAGCCATAGGGACGGCAATTCTTATTCATAAGCGTATCCCATTCAACATGCACTCACTCTTCAATGATAATGAGGGTCAATATACGGTTGTCACAGGCAAAATTATGGGCCACACACTTGCCCTAGTATGTATATATGCTCCCAACATAGACAGCCCTGAATGTTTCCTGTCTATACATGCTCATTTGCCCATACTTGAGCTCACCAAATTGATTGTAGGAGACAGTTTTAATTTCTTGATATGTCCTATGCTAGATGGCAATTCCACCTCGCCTGTCACCAAACCCCGAGCACAAATGGTACTCCTGGTTCTTTGTGACACCTTTTCCCTTTCAGACGCTTGCCGACAACTCCACCCCTCCGAGCCCAGTTACACGCATTACTCTAGGCAACATAATACATGGACACATGGGTGCTTACGCATGGCAATATTCTATTAAGACCCTTCCCAGAACATCCTCTGATCATTCACCAGTGCTCCATAACCTGAAGATTCCCCGACCTGAGGGATACGAGCATAAGTGACGTTTTCCCAGCCGAGCCCTTAATGACGACTTATTCCACTCAGAGATCGGAGAGACCATAGAAGAGTATTTTCGTATAAACACTGAATCAGTGGACATGTGGGCGGACTTATGGGAGGCTTTTAAAGCTTACATTAGCGGTGTATGCATTTCCAATCATGCTGATGTCCTAAAGGACTTGTGTGCCACCATTACTAGGCTAGAGGTGGATTTGGCCAAACTAGACGAAGAAACGCAGGTGGGTTCGGCCTCGGAAACCACGCAGCCTCACTGTTTCCTACTTACAGACTGCAGGGACACTGCGGATCAGGAGATCAATTTTCTAAGTAAATACCAAACAGCCCATCATTATGGGGAGGGTGAGCGGCCTGGTCTTATGTTGGCGCAGACGCTCCCACCCCCGTATGCTAAATCTTATATTACAGAACTCAACCGGACGGCCATTTATTCACGGACACCACTGCTCATCCTGTGGCAAACTCAAAGCATTTGTCTCATTGTCTGTGCATACTGAATGTGCCTCTGACTCTGTCTCTATTCTCACGCTTTGCAGCAGAGCATGGTCACCAGTGCAAGCTTGTTCTCTCTGAAGCTTGGTATTTGTCCCTTCTTTGCCAGTTGATTTCTTGGTGCCGGCTGATCCACATACAGAAAACATCCCAGTTACCGTCGGCTGCTTTGGCTTTACCACTTTCTCTGTGGGATGCTGCTCTCTAGCTTTCAGTTTAGTGCTTTCCTCCTCCTCCTTCTCGGGCCCCCTAGGGGGAGTAGCGTCTTCACCCTTACAGTCAACCAGCATTTTCTGAGCAGGAAGCAGGCCTCACGATCCCCGGCTGCAACAGTTGCCCCGGCTTCTATCCGTTCCTTGGAGAGTTTAGGTTGCTTTGGAGGCATCTTGTGCCGATGCGCATAATGGTTACCACTCATGCAAACGCCGAGGAACTTGCAAATGAGGCGGGCCAGCAGGTATGTAATAAAGTGACTTCTAACAAAGATGTTTTGCATAGTATGAACACACACTGTTCACACTAATTCCGTTTTCTTGCTTTATTTATGTAGTTTCCTTAAACCACACTGTAGCCTGAAATGAGAGGGAGCGGCACCCGCCGCAGTCACGCAGAGGTCACCTTGCCCCCAGACAAACAAAAATGGAAATGTCCAACTCAGTTTGTTAGAGATTCCATGTATTTTTTCTCTCCTCTCTCCCTGGCTTCCACTTGGGGCTATGGTCCTGTACCATGGGCTGCACTACCTTCCAAAAGTCCTAGTTTGTGTCATGCATTTTACTTATGGCTAAGTTTGCCCTTTCATCACTGCTGGCATGCTGGGTCATACAGCTAGCTGACACTTCCCTATATATGAGAACAAACTCAGAAGTTTGAAGAACGTCTGAGTCTGATGTTACAGATGTGTTTATGAGGATGTTAAAATGTAGGTTATCAAGTTCCCATTGTTGTACATTCTGGGACTGCCTTCTTGAGTATGTTTGGAACTTGTTTACAGATGTAACGGCCACATGATTGGATAGCAAAACCTTTGGTGACAGGGGGATCAACTGGGGCCCAAGCAGTGTTTTTTTAAGACTCTCCTATTGGTCATAATAGACATCCTTTCACCCTTGCGTACTCCGTGAATGGCTACCTTTATCATTACCAATGCAAAAGCCATGACAAATTGCATTATTTGCAATATGTGTGGTTAGCAAGCGTGAAAAAGTCCAAATTATTTTGAGTTTGACCGATTTGGGGTTTTCTCAAAAACCTAAGACACATGCTCAACCCCATTCATAGGATTCCCATCGCATCTACTGTTCCCTTCAGGTGCTTGGGGCTTGTGATTGATAGTGGTATTTTGTACCATTTTACACTTTGTGATCATTTTCAAACAGGCCACCTCATCTTGCGTAGCTATGCACTTTCATTTCTGAGAACCAGGTTACACACAGGACAGAATCTTTCCTGATATCATCTTTAAGATTACAAGGTATTGATTCTAATTACTTGCCTTTTTGGGACAATAATATCTTTATTTTGAGCTCCATCAATCCATCATGCTCCCAACTCCAAAGCCTTGGTCCAGGGAGATTAACCTTGATACCAAAGAACAAACAGAGCAAACAAGCAGGGTGTAGAACTAGACAGGGCTGACTTCCAGATATTTATGCAGAAAGGTAGTGGTAGGAGATTTAGGCTTGTACAAATATGAAGCAAGCTGAGCAAGGAGAGTAGGAATGTAGCCAATAGGTCTACCAACCAGCAGTCATTTAGTGGGTAGAGCTGAAGAGGTGGAAGCTCACCCGGCACTGCAAGCAGCACCCGACCTACTCTGGCCATTCCATGCGGCATGAGTCTCAACCAGCAACTGCGGTGGGCCTAACCGCAGGTATCCCCATTCATCACAGTCTCCACGGTGATCCAGGTGGCCGCATGCCCACTTGGCATGGCATCAAACAAGTGCGGCATCCAAAACACCATCTGCTCCCACTCTTTCCTGGTGGGCCAGCTCTCAAAACGCTTACTGCGCCGATCGGTGGGGGTCATTGAAGAATATGGTGTATTGCGGCGGGCTCACCACTATGATGTTTGATGACTTCACCACAGAGACTCTTGACTTCAGTCGCTCCGAAAGTTGTCCCTCAATAACCTGCAATTCTGTGCTCCTCTCATTGTGTATTGACTCAAGCTCACATGGGTGTATCACAATGAGCAGAGTTGTAGCTTTGAACTCTATAAACGTTTTACAAAGTTTCCAAAGTGAACTATTAATCACAGTAGTTACCAATATTTGTTTGCGTTTCAAATTAAAAGCAGTGATTTATCATTTGGTTAATATTTTATATCTACTGGACGTTCCAGTGAATCTTTGGTAATTGAGACTTCATTTTAAAGATACAAATACAAACTATTTTTATGAATTGATGTTGAATTCTGCTATTTGGTATATTTTACAGCGTAACATGTCTATGTCTTTCTTTGATAAAGCTTGATTGCTCAGAGCTACAGCTAACCAGGGTTGAGTTAAAGGTTTCAAACCAAGCAGAGTGGATCTGGTACAGGTAGTGAGTTTATTGCATGTTGCTGTCTGACAACCACATGATATAATAAACTGCTTCCCTCAAAGGCAGAGTCTTAGAAATGGGGGTCTCTAGTTGGCAATGGTTTGCGCTTTTGTTCAAGTAGAGACCCTTCTTCCTAGTCAGGGTAAGGGGATACACTTCTAAATTAAACCCTGCTCAACCCCTGGGTAGCTTGGCACGAGCAGACAGGCTTATCTCAGAGGTAGTGTGTAAAGCCTTTGTGCATACATACAGTAATACAGTAAAAACACTCCAAATTGATGCCACACCAGTTTAGAAAAAGAAGTAATTTTTTTTATCGAAAACAAACAAGACCAAACATCCAACATACATTAATCAAAATGTGATTCTTAGAAGGTAAAGACAGGTCTGTCCATAGCAACCTAGCGATGCAACACTTTCAACAGAAAGTTCCTTGGATGCATCAAAATTATAAATAAAACTGCCACAGAGCAGGTGATGCGTTGGTTCCTTATGCCCAGGAAAAGTGATGTGTCGGTTCCTTACTCCCGGGGAGGTAATGCGACAGTTCCTTACTGCCACGCAGGGTAGGTGATGCGTCAGCTCCTCACTGAAGAGAGGTAATTCATCAGTTTCTTACTGTGCAGGAGGTTACATGTCAGTTTCTTACTGAGGCCCCAGCGTTCTTGTAGACTTGGCACCCTGGTGCAATGCTTTCGGATCGGGGATGCGGTGGTTGTCCATGCAGCGGCTGCGACAATTGCGCTGCATTGGTCTCTCTAGCCACGGTCCCATGATGCGTTGGTTCTTGCAGCCACTCAGCAGGGCCTAAGTCAGAATCGGTGCTGTGATGGCAGACTTCGGAGATCAGTGCACAGGATTTGGCGTGCAACGCTTTCTCCAGCATCAGGCAGGTGCTGCATCGGTTTCTTCAGAGGCACAGCAGCAATGTGTCGGAAACAGGTGCGACATCAGGAACAACACCCAGAGGCCCAACTCAGTAATAGGCACCTCCTGGAAGGTCCGAACACCCAGCAAGGACGTTCAGGGGAGCTGATGTCCCTGAGACTTCAGAACAGGAGGCAAGCTCTACTTTAAGCCCTTGGAGATCTTGTACAAGCAGGACACACAGCACACAGCAAAGTCTTTATCCTCTCCTTGCAGGAACGGCTGCTGAAGGCCAACCCTAGACAGCACAAAGCAAAGGGGCAGTACTGCTCCTTCAGCTTTCTCAGCTCTTCTCCTTTGCAGAGGTTTCTCTTGAGTTGAGAAGTACTCTAAAGTTCTGGGGCTTGGCCCCCAATATTTATATTCTATTTATCTTTTTGCTCTTGTGGCAGAGAGGCTCTGTGTTCAATCTAAACCTGTTATGTCCTCTCTGGTCCAGCTTCCTGGCAGGAGGTGGAGCCAGCATTGTTTGATGCAGACCAGGCCCATTCAGGTGCAAGGAAATCTCTAACCCCTACTCTAAATGCAGCCCAGGTCTATTCAGCCCATCCGTGACTCGTCCAGGAAAGGCGGGACTCACCTCAACCACCCCCAGTGGCTGTCTACAGTGAATGCACATCCCCATACCCTGTCACTCCAAAGCCAGACAGTCAATCCACAGCCCATCAGAGGCCTACAGGATGGCTACGCAAGAAAATACCCACTTTCTAAAAGTTTTTTTCAAACACAGAATGTCAAAATCATCCTTACTAAAAGATGCATCTTTATATTCTGAGTTCAGGCATACTAAACTTTACCTTCCCATCTTGTCCCAATGAGAAGTTATATTGATAGGATGTTATAAATAAACTCCCATTCTATCCTATGGGACAGATAGCCTTTCAATAGTGAAAAATGAAATACCACTGTATTTCACTATCAGGACATGTCAAACACATCAGTACATGTCCACAGGAGCACCTTGGGCCTACCTTAAGGGTGACTCACATGTAATAAAAGGGAATGTTTGGGCCTAGCAATTCAATGCACTTGGCCAGGTAGACATGGCAGTAGAGACTGGGCACCAACACTGCAGTGGCAGGCCTGAGAACCCTTTAAAAGGATGATTGGTTGGGTGGCACAAACAGTGATGGAGCCCACTAGCAGCATTTGACTTACAGGTCCTGGGCACACATATTGCACTGTACTAGGGACTTAGTAGCAAGTCAACCAAGCCAATTATTGAAACACCAATTCATATTCACAATTTACAGGGAGAGCTTATGCACTTTAGCACTGATCAGCAGTAGTAAAGTGCCCAGAGTCATAAAAGCAATAAAAACAGGGACATCGCAGGAGGCCAAAAAGTCTGGGGATAAGCCTGCTGCAAAAGCTATGTCTAACAAAGTTATTTCTCAATATATATTTTTGTGGATTTTGTTAATTCCTAAGTGGCTGTCTACAGTCTGTAACTCCAAGGCTAGACAGCCAATCCACACCCAGCAGAAGCACAGAGGATGGCTAAGCAAGAAATGACCGACTTTCTAAAAGTGGTATTTTCAAACACAGAATGTGAAAATCATCCTTACTAAAAGATGTATATTTATATTTTGAGTTCAGGCATACTAAACTTTACCTTCCCATCTTGTTCCATAAACTCTCATTCTATCCTGTGGTCAGATGGCCTTTCCATAGTGAAAAACAAAATACCACTGTATTTCACTATCAGCACATGTCACACACATCAGTAAATGTCCTACATTTCACAGACACTGCACTCTGCACCTTGGGCCTACCTTAGGGGTGACTCACATGTAATTAAAGGGAAGGTTAGGACTTGGCAAGTGGATGCACTTGCCAGGTCGACTTGGCAGTAGAGACTGGGCACAGACAATGCAGTGGCAGGTCTGAAAACCCTATGAAAGGCTGTTTGTGTGGGTAGCACAATCAGTGGTGCATGCCCACTAGCAGCATTTGACTTACAGGCCCTGGCATACATAATGGCCTATACTAGGGACTTAGTAGTAAGTCAAAGAAGCCAATCATGGAAAAACCAATCCATATTCACAATTTGCAGGGAGAGCTTATGCATGTTAGTGCTGATCAATTGTGGTAAAGTGACCAGAGCCATAAAACCATAAAAAAACAGGGTCAAAAACAGGAGGCCAAAAAGCAAAAGGTCTGGGGATAAACCTGCTAAAAATGCCAGGTCAAACAGAGGTATTTAGCCATATATAACCTTTGTGTGGATTTTTGTGGCTTAATAGAATGGAGAGACAATGCTTTTGTCTCCTTGTGGCATTTGTATTCCTATTTATTTGTCCACTAAGTGAGAAACCTGAGCAATATTTTCCAAAGTTGGTCTTTGCTTTATGAATTCAGATTGGTCTAAATCAATCCAGAAAAACATGCACTTTTCAGTGCTTATCACTAAGTATGGGTGAATTTTGCGGATCCGTGGTCTGCAAATTCGTGCAAAATGGCAAAAAATCAGCGAGTTCGCGGATTTTCCCGCGAAATCGCGGATTTTTTTGCCATTTGCAATAAAGTGACACGTGTACCCTAGTGTGTGTGGTGCGGGCCAAAACGGGCGGGGCTTCTATGCGAGTTCACATGCCTCTTGTTTATAAAGGGTCAGAGACCGATTAGAGCAGCAGATGAGAAGAAAGCAGCCTCCTGGTCACAGTAAGTACACGGGGATCGGTCTCGATAAACTCGTGGATGAAAAGTCCTCCATCAAGGATTACATCTAGTTGTAGGCGGTAGATATGGGGAGGAAGCACACCTGTCTTGCCTCGACCGCGCTCACTAGTTGTTTGGGTTGATTGTAATGCGTGACTGAATTTGAGCGTGTGTGGTGGGGCCAAACGGGTGGGGCTTCCATGCGAGTTCAAATGCCTCTTCTAAGGGTCAGCGACCGATCAGAGCAGCAGATGAGAAGGAAGCAGCCTCCTGGTCACGGTAAGTACACAGGGATTGCGCTCGAGAAACTCGTGGATGCGAAGTCCTCCATCAAGGATTACATCTAATTGTAGGCGGTAGATATGGGGAGGAAGCACACCTGCCTAGCCACTACCACGCTCACTAGTTGTTTGGGCTGATTGTAATGCGTGACGGAATTTGAGCTTCAACTCAGGCACCTGCTTTATTTATATCCGTAAGTGCTTCTTGTTGAGGTTTAATTTTTGTGACAGGAGCATTGTGCCTGAATAAATCCTGCCTGCATTATCCACGAAGATGCTGCACACAAAAAAATATCAGCCTGCGAGCGAATTTGCTAATTTTCTGCAATTTCGCGAGATTCCACGAGCGGAATGGATTTTGTGCCCGCACTTACATATCACTAAGATCTTGGTGCAAATCAACTTTTAACACAAATACGGCTCTGTATGATGAGCAAGGTTCAGCTGGTCTAACTTTCTAATTGATAAGAGCTACATCATCTTCTCTCATAGATAGCATCATCTCACCCGACTCCTTGAAAGAATTATAGCTGTTGACCAGTTTGGAGAAAGTAAACCCTTTTGCTAAAAACACTGGTTAGATAGTGTGAATGTGGAAACATTTTGTAATCCCTTTAAATATTTTGCTGCTTCTCAATCAGAAATAGTTTCCTCTAATGTCTCAGTGTTGAAAGGATCTAGTGTTGGAAGATTTACGTAAGCTAAAAACAAATTGTTGTTGATATAAACTTAGAAGAAATTCCCTAAATGCCTGTTGTTTTTCCGGTTTCGAATGAGTAAGTTGGCCACACATATTTATGATGTTAGAGATTCTGGTTCAAGTTGTGGCCATTCTCAGCCGCATCGCCAGTAGTCAGTCTTTTCTATCATCTTTTTTCACAGAAGAGTTGTTTTTACCATAGGACCGTTCTTTTTGACCAATGAGTGCACAAGATATCAAGCTGGCCCGGCAGAGTTCGTACATTTATGGATTAAAGTTAGTGTGGCATTTTCCCACAATTACTGATTTCAGGTCATCTCACACTGTGGCTATGGACATCTCCGTAAATATTCACCCCAAAGTAAACATAATTTTGGTTTGCAGGACAGTGGCACATGTACTGCTTATTATCAAGGAAGTATTGAATTGCCACTTCATACCATAAGTATTACTTAAAAAATGTATATTTAATTAGGTTAATTGTTTATATTTTTTGGTCTGCTGGTTTTACTTTTATAAGGGTATTGGTTGGGGAGTAAATTAATTTTACTTACTTTATATTTATTTGTTTAATATTATTAGTTTTGTAATTGGAAATAAGATTTAATTGTGTAATTATTTTTGTACAGTTTAATTTTAGTTGTGTTTTGTGGGGGTGATAAGGGAAAACTGTGGGAAGGTTAATAAATATTATGAGTTTTAATTTGTTTTTAAATGTGTAATATTTCTTTATTGGTAATTAATTATGTTAATTATGTAAGTAAATTTTTTTAAAGTTAGATGTGGGTTGTGAATTGTGTAGTGTTAAAGAGTAAGAAATAAAAAAGTAAATGTATGTAATAATTCATGTTTTTGTTTGTATGTACTGACTCACGATATTTAGGACACAACATTTCTGTAGGTTTGACATTTCCAACTTGATATTCTCTCTACACACACATGTGCTTTATACTGTAAATATTTAAGTAAACACACAGTCAATAATAAAATGACAAATCTTCTCTTGTGGGCTGAGGTGAATGATAGTAGCTCTTGACTAGGCTATTGCTCTAAACTCTAAGCCAGAGGATTTAATTCCGTTAGTGGGTATTGGCTGGACAATAGGAATCTTAGGTCTAGATCTTGAGTTGAGCTTTCACTAAGATGGATGATTCTTCAGCAACATTGATCTTTTCATCTTTTGATTCAATTATAACAGAATGGTCGAGCTCTGTAAATCTTAGTTTGCAAAATTGTCTCTTCGATAACCTCTTCTCTTTCTCTTAGCATTCATTGGTCTCATATCAGTAGAGGTGCTTTCCTAACTGCATCGTAATCAGCCCCTTAGTCCAAGGACTTCTGCATGGATGATTAATTTGGAAGTCCACTAGGTACTGTAATATTGCATTTCCAAAAGATGGTCAATTTTTGTTGTAGATTTTTCAAGCAATGAAAGAATTGATTCTAGTATCTTTTAGGGGATAAATAATGCATCAGATAACTTTTCTTGCTTGTTGGAATGGACAAGGGACAGCAGTGGAAAATCTGGTGGTTGGATATATTTTATTCTGTATTAGATGGATTACTTGGGGTCCTATTGGACAATTCTTACTTCTCTTTAGATGAGTTAATCTCATTTGTTTATGGGAAGTGGCTCACATTTATATCAGGTAGTGTAAAGTTTAGATTGACATTTCTATTTGCGGTAGTCTGTGAGATTTGTTGAGTTGAAGCTTTCGTAGTTGAGGGCACTAGCTGGTAATTCCCTTTTTTGATTTCCATCTGCATCACTTGTCTTGAGGTATCATTATAGCCTTCATTCTTTGCTTAATTTTGTTTTCCTTTTTCTTCTGTCTGTATTCCATTTGTATTTGTAACTACCGCAATGGGGGGCTGAACAAACTCTGTGATTGTATGAGATCCTGGGAGAGATCCTATATGTGCTGATCTCAATTTCCTCTTCCTCAGATATTTTGCTGATACCAACCTCATCATGAATATTGTGTGGCTCCTTAGTTTTTTAATGCCATTGTAAAATGGTATAGATATACTGTACTGGTCCCCCTAGCAGAGGTAATCTCCATAATCGGAGCGGTCCCAATATACCGCTCCTTCAAGGTCTTTCCACCTCATGGCTCTGCAGGTGGGTATCTCTCTTTGTAACAGACCACTTAATAATATTTCCATGACTCACAGCTCCTGCAGCTCTGCATCACTCTCCAGTGCTTCAGTGTGCAGAGATTTGTACAGGATCCGAAGATTCGAGGCCTCACCTTATCATCCCTGACAATTCTAAGGCTTGGGGGGGTGTATTCTGATCTCAAGATGCACCCTAGCCTAAAAGGACACTTCTGTAAACATATAGTCCCCCAGCCAGCGACTGCACAACATAAGAGTAGTTCCCTCCCCACTAGTGCTTGTTATTAAAACAGGTGATTCTTGCAGCTCTCCTGGTAGCGCCGTCAGGTTACTTAGGCCACAGAAGGCAGGAAGTTGGCTACAGAGCGCAGGAGAGGAAGTGGGTGGCAGGAAAAAACAGTCAATGATTAAAGTTAGCAAAATAAAAAAGGTCAAAGGTTGAAGAAAAGTTACCTCATTTCTCAATGTCTCAATCAATGTTCTCACATTGGCCCTTGGGGGCGCCTCTGCCCCCCCCCCCCCCAGCATCCAGTGCTCCCAGTGCAGCTGATGACCTTTTATGTAGGGATAAGGCTGGGCGGCAACAAGGCAATGAGTGCAGTATCAACCGCTGAGAAACGGCAGTTGACCGCAGGGTAACCGAGGGCGGCTGGGGGCAGGTGTAGAAAAATGACGGATTCCTGTTTCCAGGCCTGCACTTAGCTCCGCAGGCCCGTACTCTACTCCAGATCTCTGAGAACCACTGCACAGCAGCTGCAGCCACAGCTTCACCTCCTGCTGCTCACTCAGCTCCTCCTCTTCCTATTGTAGCTTCAACATGAGTCGTCAGTGCATGTCACATCGCTGTTTTTTACCACAGACTCTCTTCCTCCACTCTGAAACAAATTCACATTAGCTCCGCCTCCCAACTGCTGCAACAATGATGGAATTAGACAGGATATTAATATACGGTACCCAAATCCCATTTCAGAACCCTTGCTTAGGGCACAAGCTCTAGTATGATACGAGCCTGACCTGCCATTGAATGCCTGAGCCCCATGAGCAATGGTAAACAGTGCCTTTTGTGAGGCCTCTGCAGGATGTGTTTTGAATAGCCCCGAGCCTAATGCTCCGCTTCGCTCATGGAATTTGCAAAACTCTGCAACTCCCTGTTCAGTGGAGAATGCGGAGTTACCAATAAACTCTGCACTCCGCAACGGAGCCTAGTTTTTTTTCCATTGGAATGCTGATAATGTCTTTTTGCAAGTGCAGTGAGTGCGACCACACTTGCCGGGTGCTTGCATGTGCCCACAAGATTTTCTAGCAGCCCATGAGCTCCCATGAGATTTTGTTAACTGAAATGCAGCTTTAGGCATGCAAATAACTTCAGCTGCTTCTTTTGTGTTGTGGGCAAGCTAAATTGAGCATGACTGACTGTGGCTACACCCTGGAGAAGATTGTATGTGTTTTGTCCACCTCCATGTCACTTTTCATTTGGCTTTTGGAGCTGGAAAGATCACTCTCCTTGTCTGCTGCAGCGGGATGGCGGCACTCAAGAGGAGCTCTGGTAACCGATTCCAGAATCTGTTTTATTCATCTGATTCTGCCGGTGGTTTGATCCCCTGCAAGCCACCATTTCCAGTGAGGCGGTCGCAGCCTGCGAGGGGTCTGCTGACGTACCGCTGTGGCTGTAGGTGGGGTCGCGTATATGGCTCCCACTTGCAGCTTCGTGGTGAAGTGGACCTCTGCACTGATTCGTAGCTTGAGGCGTGGCTGGGCTTCGGGAGCGTGAGGCTGAAGCAGTGGACCTGCTGCCTTGGGGCAAACGGAACTCGCAGTAAGTCACCAGAAAGCTAGGTGGCCCTCTGTACTGGCAACGTGTTCCTGCCTGTGGGGGAGCCTGTGACTGAGACCCTGGGTGCACTATTCATTCTGCCGGTGGTGACGAGGGAATAATTCACTCCCTTAGGAACTACCTTAGCAACGTGATCCCTCCACAGCCTTCCTGAATTGGGGATACATGTACAGGTCACCTCCTAGAGTGGATCGAGCAACTGGGTGTAATGTGATGAGCCCCAAGGGGGCTAAGGGGGAGTCTGGCTACCACTGTGTGCGATGAGGGCACTGAGGGCTCTGAGGGTCATATTTACGAACACCAACCCTCTTTTGGCCCAGATTTTGTGACGAGCTGGTGTAGATCTTCCCTTTCATAATGAGCAACAGCAAGGGCAAGGGAGTTATGGGGGTCACAGGAACTTTGGACGCTTTCATCATAAGGCCTGAATTTTGCTCATTCATGAGATCGAACTCACAGAGAGGAGGTTATCTTTAGATACTTCTTGCAAAGATGTTATTCACTGGGCATTGCTGCTTCAATAGCCCCTCAAATCTGCATGTCCCCCTCGCCGCAGAGCACTTTACAGGCCCCTCCTGACCATGACCCGAAGGTCTCTACAAAGGATACTTCCAGTGAGCCCAGTATAGCCTTAAGGACTCGGACCTCTAAATTTCAAAGTGAAGGTATGACAAGAGAGTTACCTGCAAAGCGTAAACGGGGTACAGGTACGGGCACACATTGACATAAAGTACAAAAGGAACCCCGGCGTACTCACTCTTCATCGACCCAAACAAGTTCCACCGGTACACAGACTGATGATCTCTTGCTTCCTACATCAAGTATTCTCGCAACGGTTGCAGTTACCGAGGCTGGCAAGCCTCTCTTGGACAGCGTTTTAACCCTGTTTAAAGTCCTAATTGACACTAACTTTGCCCTATTATATGGACGCTTAGAACATATGGACATGGTCTTGAATAATTTGAATGGTCAAAAGGTGCCTCCTGTTACTGCTGCTGTCTCAGGGGAGGGTCTGGTCTTGGATAACTTTTATATATCAGTTAAAGCTCCCTTACAGACACTACTAGGGTATCTGTGATCGAGAATGCACTAAATAGAGCTCAATGAGTAGGCCCTGTTAATCACTTGCACAATCTCCCCACAGGCACACCGGATAATGGTAGGTCATCTCACACCCCTCTGGTAGATATCCTTCAAATTTCAGCTAGGGCATTTGAAGGCCACGAGATTACTACCAATATAAAACATACTAAAGCAGTAATACACAATAACTGCAGACATTCCCAACAGTTGTCCAGGCCTTGTGTAGGCCCTATGAATCAGGAGAATATAGAAGAGGTGAGCTTGAACCTGCTGCCAGAAGCCACACCGTACATATTATTATTGGCATATGTTCCATCTCTTAGCCTCTAGGCTAATGAATCTTGGGAGACATTAGGGAACTGGGAACTCTGCTGGCTCGGAACTAAGACTGGACTAACAGAGGCCCTGTTCGCTGAGTCAAAAATAAGAAGAGTTGGATGGGTGGGGACAAGGGAAAAAACATTTCCAGGCGACTGTATTGTTCTTACACTCAGAACGCCTAGCTTCACACAGGCGATCTTATGAAGACTCAGTAGCGTTTACATGACAACTGGAGGTATAAACGCACTTCCCTTGGGACACTTCTACCCTCCAACAGATTACATCCACCATGAGGCACGACAGCAGAGATTTACACATTCAACAAATCATCCACAATTTAGTGTACCACTATTCAATAGATTTGATATAGTTTCATCTTTGGAAGACATAGATGGACTTCATTATGTACCTAATCATGTAGCGCAGAGCCAGTCTATTGTAAGCCACCCAAATAGATTCATTCCAACCTCAACCCAAACACTTTTTGATCTGAGGGATAATCCTTTTAATGATGTTACTTCTTGTAGTAACTGTGAACCATCTTGCAGCAACTGTTGTAGTTAGGGTGCTTATTGGTATAGCCTTGAGAATATTACCTCCGGGACCATGGCTCATAACTCTTCTAGTTATTGTAATCTTTCTGGCAATGATATTGATGATATTGACGACAACAACAAGATCCCCATGATATCATCAGGGAATAATATGACAGTTATACGTTGGGACGTTGCGGGGCAGGAAACCTGGGCCAATGACACTATACATCTTAACGGTTTCAAGACCTTCCACTCCAGGGCCATTCCATCCAGCCATGGTAGATCAAAGGGCGGCCTCTGTGTTTATGTATCTAATAAATTGGCCTCCAATAGTGTAACAGCAAATCCATCTAACCCGTTTTACCAAATTGTCCAGGTTGATTGCACAACCTCTTTTTCGTTGGTATTAGTTCATTTTTATAATAATGCCTGTAATTTGGATATAATGGATCCACTGTTCCAACTTGATGAGGAATTGGAAACTATTCTGAATAACGGTTTAAATGATTTTAACATCCAACCTTGTCAATTGTTGGCAGATAAAGTCTGTGGCATGATCTCTCCATCGGGTGACAACGTCTCCCATTTTGTTCATTCAGGGTACGGGGAGAAACTTAACGAGCTGCTCTTTAATGATCCAGGCTTTAGTAACAAACTCGGAGGCAGCCCGGTTGTAGTACACAGTACATTGGATGGTTGCAGGGGTAGGAGTGTCATTGATTTCCTCTTATTTCCCAAACGATACTCTGCATTAGTTCTTAACTTTATACTACATAACTTCATAATGAGTGATCATTTTCCAGAGAATTTTGTGTTGGATATTAGTCTTCAGAGTAAGCCTGGCCAAGGGCAATCCACCCTTGCTGCGGAAAACTTAGTACTCTCCCGTTCGAACGGCTATATCCTGCACTGGTCGGCCCATCCCGATTTTTACAGCAATTTTTTATAAAACAGAATAGGACTGTTTGGATGAGGCTGCCGATGCTAGTATAGTCATGGAGGCTTTTAGACACATCAGCGAGGAGATTATTGCTGGGCTGACTATTAGCCAGATTAGAAGGTAACAAATAAGCAAGGGTGGTTTTACCATGTGTGCACTCTTGCACACAATAAGTTAAAGAGGGCCTTGAAAGAGTTACCTAGGAATAATATAGAAGTACAAAATTGTAGGCAGGCTTATAAGCTAGCACTAAACCATTGCAAAAAGGTTCTTAAAGAGGAGGCTTGGGACCATCTGCAGGAAGCGAGCCAGAATAAAAAATCCAAGTTCTTTTGGCGTGTTATAAATTCTCTCTTTTGTTGTGACAATGATAAACCCAGAATAGAGGCAGCAAGTACAGAATGGGTGGCCTATGTTGCAAAATTATATATGGGCTCAGCTGAAAAAGATCAACATAACTCTGTGGCTGGGATAAGAGATGTCTCCCCTGGGCCTACTCTTTTTTGGAAATATTTTGATTTTAACTTCACACTGGAGGAGGTCATTCAGGCACTTGGTGCTAGCAAGAAAGGAAAGGCACATGGCCCGACGGGATCCCGATTGACATCTTTAAGGACAACACTGATCTCTTCGGCCCTCTCCTGACCATGGTCCTTAAGTTCTTTTGGGAAGCTGGTTTTCCAGGGTCCAATATTTAAAAAAGGAGACCACAACTGCCCTGCAAATTATAGACCCATCTCCTTGCTGAACTCGCTGGTTAAGGCGGTGAGTCGTATTGTGCTGGACAGACTACAGGAGTGGGAAGATTGTAACAATATTCTGTCCGACTTTCAATATGGCTTCCACCAAGGTGTTGGGACCCCAGAACAGGCCATCAATTTGAATGTGTTAGTGAGCAAGTACACACAAATAAAAGGGGATATCTGTTCCTGGAGTTTGTGGACCTGTCCTCCACTATCGACTGTATTGCCCATGATAAACTCTGGTCTATTATGGCCTCAATGGGTGTTGACTGTGCCATTGTCAATTTTCTCAGATATTTGTATTCAATGAGTTCTATCACCTAAGATTGATAAATCATCTGATTCAATACTTGATTCTATGATAGGGCTAATATTTTCTGTAAATCTATTTTTTGCACCTGGAGGTCTGTGCAGTAACGTCCTTTAAATGTGTAGTTATCACTTAAAGTGATACTAAATGATAGTAGTTCACAATCAGTGCAGCTTCCTATGGGGGAAACCTTTATTGACAGAGTGTCTTTAAAAATTATTGCTAAACCTCCTCCTCATTTGTTTTGTCTGTCATTTCTGATTATTGTAAATCCTGATGGATTAGCTAGAGCCAAATCAAATTAAATACAGAAAATTAGGGCTTTTTGCAGCACACCATTTAGTCCCAATTCAAACTTCATTATAATCACCACTTCTTAGGATATAGGTAACCCTCTAAAGGACAATTGAAACAACTCAATTACACTAATCAGAGAACAAAGATCCAGATAGGTCAATCTTCTTGTTGTTCAGCAATCCTTTATTTGTATATAGAAAACGTAAAAAACTCCCAGCACACGGTTTCCTGACACGTGTTTCATCTTTTTCTAAGACTTTCTCAAGGCTGGAATGTCAAACAATAATATAATAAATATAACATGCACAATACATACACTAACATGAAACAACATGTATACATTATACAATTCACTAACATATATAAAAGATTTTACATTCACAAACATGTAGTTAAAATAGTTATGCACTTGTATTAAACACAAGAATAAACCAGAGACAAAATTACACGTATTGCTATTGTACATTAGTCTGAATACCTAACGTACATGCAGTATAAACATTAGACATATACCTCCTATGTGGTTAAAAGAATAAGCAACAGACCCAAATCACCAAGAACTAAGGATAGTAAGTACTCATATATGTAAAAGTAAATTCCACTCTTGTCAATAATGAGACTGGCAGCATGCGGTTATAGAAGTAAGCAACAGAATCAAATCACCTTGCACCCGGGTACAATAACAAATTATCAGACTTATAAACGTAAAATGTCCTTTACCAAAAAACAGAGAGTGACAAGACTCTTGACATATAACAACCCAAACACATCACAACAGTGAGCGTGGACCAGCAGCCCAAACAGGAATCTACCCCATAAAAAGCAGAGAAAAGAGCAGAACCCACCATGAACATTTGTTTCAGGTGCCACAGTATTGACTAGACCAGCAAGATCATCAAAAGAGCTAGTGTATAAAGCCGGAATCGCCCAAAATACCGCTGTGTGTTCCCAAACCACTTCTAGGGAATACAGAAGTAAATAGTATATTGTTATAACGTTGACTGTACTTCATCACGTACAGAATAAACATCCGGCAGCCATGACTGCATCCCCATGGCCTAGGAGATTCACAGTTGGATAGTACATTAAAATATCAGTACTAATATTGTATCATGCACAAAGTGAATGTCCGCGGGCCATGACTACAATCGAGAGTTCTAGTCTAACGGAGTAACCCGATCCAATGTGCGACCGTAGATGCAGTGGTTGCTAAAGATATCCCATTCCTGTATCCACTGACCCCTTCACTAATGTGAATAATCTATTTGTTATCTAGACCCAATGGCTCTTGTAGCTGACTACAGCCAACTGTCTATCACCCCTGATGTGGTGAATCACACATATGTAGATAGCAACTGGGGGGGCTTATACACACAGTATACTCACCCCAATATCACAAAAGGTATTCCCAGTAGGATACTGGTATTTGTATAGGGAGTATCAGTGAATCAGCGAGTTGCATAAGCTGGACATGGTCTGTCAATTAGCCTGAAATGCCATAATGCATAAGTAATGTATACTCCTAAATCATATCTTGGTTCAATAGCAATCAGAACGTAATAAATCTACCCTAGTAAACTCACCACTGGACTTCTTTAAATCACCTGTAAGGTGTGTGTAGGTCCCTGTATCAACAATGTTGCGGCGTCCTCATCAAATCTGGGCTGTCCCTATACTGGTTTAAAAATGTTGTCCCCGCTCCTATACGAGTTGAGATCTGAAATAACAGACCATGAAAAAATATGAATACACCCCCTTGACCGCCTCATGTTAAATTACCAGCAGTTACCACATGCCCCACACTCACCTCACAATGGAACACATCATCCTCCATTAATAGAGCCAAATCGAAATCAGAGGTATTATCCACTCAGGTTCCTGTCACAAAAGCCATGTCAATTTTGTGCGCTGACAACAGCTCAGCAAATTCTAAATATGTTTGACAAGAGACCTTGTGTTGATGAGCAAACCTAAGACTGTTTTAGGTGCAGGTGATTGTTGGCAATGGACTTGTTGCACACTTGTGCAAGCTCTTGCTTTCTGAAAAAGAAATTTTGAAGAGCAGAGCACGCATGCATTGGGCTCCTTAGATAGATCAAGCTGAGGACAAGTGAGAGTTTTTAATAGGCCTATTAAGACTCAGAAGAACACATTTTGAATATGTCACTCTGAGTCCCTCATTTGAAATGTATATTTTAAAATAGCTAAAAGGAATTCAGGTTAAAATGCTTCGAACGGTAAAGAAAGTTAAAAAAGCACAAGTTTAAAAAAGATATACGCCCTATAGAGTCAATGCCGGTAATAGTCAGAATGCGTAAAAAAAACAAGAGTGTGGCAAACCTACCACTGGTGAAGAAATTGTTTATGATTCGGTACCTTCAGTCAGTTCCTGCAGCAGAAACTGTGGGGTGTGCAGCACCAGCATCATCATCTTCATCATCCTCAGCATCGTCCGGTGCATCGGGCACTTGGATCCAAGGGGCATTGGTGCGTACACATATATTGTGCAAGATACAACTTGCTATGTTTATCTTGCACACTATTTCCGGGGTGTACTATAGTCTGCCACCTGTGATGTCAAGGCACTGGAAACATGACTTTAGCACGCCAAAAGTGCACTCCACAATGGCCCTTGTGCGTCCAAGGGCAAAATTATACTGCCTCTGGGGCTGGGTGTTTGTGGCTCGGAGGAGTGTCATCAGTAAGCATGGGCGATTTTTGCAAATCTGGCATTCGCGAATTTGCGTATTTGCGAAGTCGCAATCCGCAAAATACGCGAATTCTCACAAATTTGTTGATTTTTCTTTGTGTTCGCAAGGGTTTCTGCCAGTTCGCGAGGGTTTTGTACCAGTTCGCAATTGCAAACTTACTTGTCGGCTCGCAATGGTCGCGACTATGTTGTTTCTAAGTCTGGTTCATCATCACAGGTTCACAGCACCCTCTGTTTCACCACTGCCACCATGTTTCAACCATGCCACCCTCTGGTACATCAATGCCACCCTCTGGTTCATCACTGTAGATTATGGGGGGAAGCAAGCACACCTGCCCTGCTTCAACTGACATGAATTAATTTGGGGTTGATTTATTAATGTTTCACTGTTTTAAAATTCCAGTCCGGCACCTGCTTCCTTATCTGTAATTTGCTTTCAGTTGCAGTGCAATTTTTTTTCCAGGACCTTTGTGGCCTACTTGTAGCTATTCTATGAACCTGCTGTGAGGGTCAGAGCAGGGTCATAGAATTGTTGCAACTAGCAACTGAACTCTGGAGGGGCCCCAGTTAGGAAGCACTACAGGGAATGGTTACTAATGATGAGTTTGAACTTTTGCACCTGCTGAGTGCTTTCAGTTTTGCAAAACTCTTTTTTCTGCAGAACAGCAACTGTAATGCCCCAAACAAACATAGGCAACTGAACTCTGGAGGGGCCCCTCAGGAAGTACTACAGGGAATGGTTACTAATGATGAGTGAACTTTTGCACCTGCTGAGTGCTTTCAGTTTTGCAAAACTCGTTTTTCTGCAGAACAGCAACTGCAATGCCCCAAACAAACTTACTTGTGAAAGTTGATTTCTAATCCAAAAGTGATCCAAAGAAAGTCAAAAGGCCTCAAATCCAAAAAAGTGCAGGCAAATGTCAACCTGTGCAGAATTGCAAATTTTGTAATTTCGCGAGTGCGAGATTGTTGCTGCCCGCCGCACCTACATGTTCGCAATTGCAAACTCTCGCGATGCGTCGCCAAACTCCCGCGGGATCCCGCAGCAAGATCCAAAATGGCGCAGCACTCGCAAAATATCGAGAAAAACAACTCGGCAAACGCTGAATGCCGGTAAGTGAATGCCGCACACCGCAATATTGTATCACCAAGAAAAAAATCCGCTGCATGCGAATTTGCGGATTTTCGGTAAATTCGCGAGAGTTCGCGGATTGCGAATTTACCGAAAATCCGCAAAATCCGCGAGCAGAACGGATTTTCCGCCCATGCTTAGTCATCAGCCATGGGGAGAGTGCATATCCTTGCTTGATCACCTGAAACATGTGGTGGAGAGATGTGTCCATAAGTTGTTGTGCATGCTGTGTTTGCGGCGTGTACATTGTGTGCTGTGTGATTTGTGCTGCTTTGGAATTCAGATTAGCCATATGTAGCTTCAGACAATTGACCAGCATCAATGGAAATTACATTGCCTCACAGCTGCCCGTCCCTACCCCAAGCCTATTTATTGTGTGCATTGCTCGGTTGCATCACTGGAACTCCAATGGCACGTCAAAGGCAATCACGTCTGAGCATGACCCGAGCCAAATGCAAACAGCAGCAGAGACCATGGTTCTCTACCATCTAGCACTATGACTCACCTGCCCTCCTCAAAGTCAACGCCAGTAGAAAGTACAACTGCCAATAAGCCGCACCAGACACAACTAACGTTCAGTTCTCCTGCTGCTGGTGCTGCCAGACCTTCACCACTGCCGAACACCTGCACTTCCAAATCCAGATCCAGAACAGCCACAAAGCAATACTCCATGGCACCCTCGGCTGCAGAGCCCCAGGAAGCCGGGCCCGCTTCAGGCACACCATCATAAACATCAAACACCACGTCATCTACTCCATGGAATACGTACTCATTTCTGACCTGAGATTCCACCTCACAAACCACAACAACTCCAACTCCAACTCCAGTACCCTCTGGCCAAAGCTTGCAAACATCAGACTGACCCAGCTCTTCACCACACTGACCCACAAGCCAGGACACACCCACAACCCCATCTTTGTATGTGGAAACCGCGTCCACTTCATTCACACCACCCAAGCCTCATGGAGTGACCACCAATGCATAGACTTCCTCATCGACAAACCCAATCCACCCAATCGCACAGCCCACACCACACAAAGGAACTGGAGCTGAGCCACCGAGGAGCTGCTCCACTCCTCCATCAATGGCAACACCCACACCGCTGCAGCCAACATCGACAGTGCTGCCAGGGATTTCCACACATGGAAATCCAACTGCTCATACAAACTTGACCCGCTATGCAACTCCAACATGCAAGGACAGCCGCCTCAGTCACCACCAATGTCGAAGATGCTAGATGCCTGGTTAAGAATGGAGCAACATCAAGACACCTAAAATACTTCACCACCTACAAGGAAACCCAACTCATACTCTCCCTCACCAAGGGCCCACAACCAACAGACTGGGCTTCCAGGAAGGATTGCAGTAAGTTTAGACATGGATGATCAACAGCTGCCTGGTACTCAACGTGGAGGAGACATAAGTCCTCATCCTCTTAACCACCTGATCAGCATGTGACAACCTGGTGGGCCACCGCCTTTGGCAGGCCCCACACCAATGACCCCAGGTACCCAGACATTGTACTTGACTCCTCTCTCTCCATGAACTAACAGGTCTACGGTGTAGCCTCCAGCTGCTTCGACACCATCTGCATCCTCCATGAGACATTCAAATGGATCCCCACCGAGTCAAGAAAGACAGTCACCCACGCAGTCATTACCATCAGACTGGCCTACGGAAATGCCCTATATGCCTCCATCGACAAGTCTGTGCTCTGCAAGCTCAAGACTATACAGGACACCACCGCCAGACTCGGTCATGTGTTCATATTTTCCTCGTAGGTCCAGACCCTCCATTGTAACTACTTGGTTTCCACATCTCCGAGCATTTGCTAATGTGTGGCAGAGGGGATGTGCTTGTGGGGATAGTGTGTCTACAAGGCTAGTCCCAGTAACCGCAGTCACTTGGGTTGTTATGTATGGTAGGTGGACATGTTACTAGGCATGTTGTATGACATTTGCTACACGTGTATTCTCACATTTGTGAGTTCCATGATTGTGGACTTGAGGTGTGTGGTGTGTTCAGTTAGCACTTACCCACAAGCAGTGCATTTCCATATGTGCCATCCTGAAATCGCTGGTTGATGATGGACTGACGGAAGATGCAGGAATCATGCACTCTCCCTGGGAACTTGGCTGCGACATTGGTGAACATGCCCTGGTGGTCCACAATTGCCTGCGCATTGATGGAATGTGTGTGCTTCCTGTTGCGGTATATGGGTGCAGTGTCTGCAGGGGGCACAAGTGAGACATGTGTGCAGTCAATTGCCCCCAACACCTGCGGGAAGCCAGCAATAGCATAAAAGCCTTGCTTGGTCTCAAGCTCTTCCAGCACAGTGTTGGGGAAGCGTAGGTGCTGGGGTGGCACGCTGATGATGCCATCCAAGACAATTGGGAGGAACCTTGATAGGGGTGACTGTGAGATTCCCCTAACTCCTGACAGTTGTTGGTTGGAAGGTACCAGAGGCCAACATATGCAACACTGCCAGGAGCTTTGTCTGCGGAGGGATGTTGGTTCTCCGCTCTGTTGGTGCCTGCAGCCTGGGGGCTATCTAGGTCAGAATGCGGAGGATGGATGACCTTTTGAGACTGTAGTGGGTGATGACATCCTCTGGCGTTAAGTCTGTGAGGGTGAGGCGTGGGCAATGGACCCGCTTTCTTCTTCGGCACTACCTCTGTGGTGGTCCTGGGGGCGGTGGCAGTGGTAGTGGTTGTTATGGCCTTCTTGATGCTCCATGCTGCATGAGTACTACCTCCATGGCATCAGTGGATCTGCATGAGTACTACCTCCATGGCATCAGTGGATCTTCAAATGAGGCTCTGGGCTAGTTTCCCTTATGTACTGTTCTTTATCACTATTTTTAGGACCATCTTTTTTCTGGTCTTAAGTCCCAGCAGCTAACAGGCTTTAGCGGCTGTATTTTTAACGCATCTTGGGCCCGGTAGATCATTGTAAGTATATTGAAGTGTGGTGTGCATGCGTTTTTGCATGGGAACGCCTACCAAGCATCTCATTAGCGATAGTTATTCTAACATAAGTGGCGATGGTGAAAAAACGGATGGTTTCACCTAAATTCTGTCACTAACAGCTGTTAGTGACAGCTTGAGAATACCGCGATAAAACTTTTGCTGCATTAGCGGCGAAAAGTGCCGCTAACAGGGCTTTAACTCATTGTCCATATACCTCTTAGTTCCCTGCATGCTAGAGGTTGCAATGGTAATGTGTGATTTTTTTTATACTAAAAAGTATTTGTTTTCGATGCAAAAAGTTCCAGCAGCTCCCCAGCGATAATGTTTCACACATGTAATCCCAAAACAAAACCAGCTTTAATAAAGCCAGAAGGTTGGCAGTCAACAACAGATCTATTGGAGTTACCAATGCTTATTTTTTTATGTTACCTTTCTTGTAGATTTAGCATATCCAGGTGCAATGAGTGCGAGGTAACTGTGCATACCTTGTTCTACCTTATCAACCTCAAAAATTGATATAATCAAATCTCCTCTACTATGCTTACAACAGAAGCTATAATATACAGTGATTTTGGTTACCGGGAGAAAAGTGTTGCTTTCTTCTCCTAAGGGAATCCCGCGCTGTGTCACTGCTTAATAACAAACGCCTGTCAGTAAAAAAAAAAGTCACTCGTGTCCTTGCTCGTGTGCTTTGTTGTAATGGAATCCAGAACCTTAATATCACATTAGGCTACTCTGCCCTTTGCAAAGAAACCCTGAAGGGACGCAAGGCGCAGATAGTTAAGGGCGCCGTGCTGCCTGCAGTAACACCAATCTAGGCGTCTAACTGAACCGTGCCATTTAGCAAAGGGCATAACGACGAACAGACAAAATGCGGCGCTGTATCCCAAAAGCGCACTGTAACCCATTTCAAATAGATTGGATCGAGAATGCAATATTTCTAACATCATTTCCGCCATGTGTGATTTCAGTCATCTCAGCATTTGGGACTTTAATATCAAATCCAAACTATGCACCGATACCTTATTTATGAAGTCATATTTTCTTATCAAATTATAAAAAGGCATGAAGGGATAGATAGATTTTTACAGCGCTGCGGCTTGCATTGATAACAATGGGGTCAGATCTAATCTCAGCTCTGTGCACCTTTGTGACCTTTCAACTGTATGAGGAATCCTCTCCTTGAGATGTCCTTGGCCTGCTCAACAAATCACTCAAAACACCTCGGGTTTCCTTCAAAATCACTTATTTCGAGTTGTTTTCAGAATTTCAGAATTTGTAGCGCACAACTGCTTTTTGACTTAATTCTTGTACTTGTACTATATTTTTCTTTTTTTCTTGCATTGGTGTAATTCACCGAGCACTGCAAAGAGTCGCCTCAGAGAGCTTTTTTTCAGAAGAGGTAGTCTCATGAATGTTCAGGAAAGAGTGGGGCCATCACTGCACTCTCAGCTAGCTCTAACATTGTTAGGATGCTCTGGTAACTAGGCTAGTGTCAATCTCCCATAATTGTTTTTAGAATCTCTGGGGCATATTTACATGTTCTTACGCATCTCTGCAAATCAGCATGGATGCGCCAGAACAGATTCGTCATGCAATCCTCTCCTTCCGCCATCAAATGGTGCAAGGAAGGGAAGATGCGTGACGCATCTTGAGGCGTATGGGCGGCACATTGCTGGAGTCGCGTCGCAAGCATGACTCCTGCAATGCACAGGGGCCACCCATACTCAACGTGGTGCGTTACTCCTTACGCCTGCTTCAGGCAGGCGTAAGGATTTGACTTAGCAGCGTCGTAAAACTGACTCAGTGAAATCTTGTAGATTTCACTGCGTCAGTTTTACGGGGCTTTCCTACGAAGGAACGCCCACCCTGGGACAGAACGCCCACATGAAACCTGACGCAGGTTTCATGTGGCGCAGGGCTTTACAACGTGACGCATCTGCTTAGATCCGTCACGTTGTAAATAAGTCGCAACGTGGCGCATTGTTTACGCCGCCGCTGCGTCACAAAAGTGACGCAACGGCTGCGTGAAAGTGTTGCAAGGGGCTTGTAAATCTGCCCCTAAGTACATTCTGTGGGTTAAAGTCTTCACTCACTAACATTGCATTTATTCACGTTAGGTTATTGAAAAGAAAGCCAATGAGCACGTTATGATGTGCCGTCTGATATTGCCGCTGCCCGCGTTCCCCGCAGGGGGACATCAGCGGGCAGCTCCCTTAGTGCACATTAGTCGAGCGCCCCACCCCCCTCTCCTCCAGTTCTTGGAGAGGGGGAGGCTCCAGCAGTTCCCCAGCCCCTCCTCCGGCCGTGTACACCGGTGACGTAGATCCGGGGGAGGGCGCGTTGGGCGGCGTGCCGTGTACTTAAGGCCCCTGTCGCCATGTTGTGACCTCTTTGCCGTTCATGCATCAGAGGTTTAGAGCTATGAATAGCAGTGTCAATTTAGATCTGGTGTCGTTTTTTTGCCGCCCTTACCTGGCAATCGGGCACCTTTGCTGCATCCAAGAGCAATATGATGCAACCTGCTGGGATCACCCCATAGTACCCCTTAAAATTGCTGTACATTATAACAAGAATCCCTGGTATTTATGTGACAATGGACGACCAATTCATGAAGCAGAGTTGACTAAATTATGCAGCAGGTAAACAGGTGAGTAGCTTCGGGTGTGAACCCCCAAACATATGCATGCATTCATGGATTGGTATTTGGGTCTGGGCACCCAGAATCGTGTCTGCTATGCCTGTGTTGTTTTTTTTACATTTGCTTTATTGGGAAATTTGAGATTCTGACCACCTGAATCTTACCCACTCTGCCATGCACCTGCAGGTAATTACAAATTATGCTGAATAATGCCGCATTTTTTGTGTCAGTATTATTTTAGGACTGTAGCAAGCATGAATGCCGCCTGGGCAAACATTCCACCCCATTGCTCTCAGTTTAACACCTGAATACAATTTTGAACAAATTAAAAGAGACCAGATAACCTTTGCATAGGGTCTGCCATTGAACGGCCTCATATGCGATGCTTTTTCTAATAAGTTGAACTCAAATTGAGCTAAAAGCGACACTGTTTGTTGACATCTGAAAATCATGCGGGAGGGTGGATTGTGTGGAAAATGTAATAAATTACATTTATGCATAAAATGCCCCAATAGCTTTTCACATTCGCCCAGTGGCCCTGAATATAACTGGCCCTGAGTCAGCTTTGACGATGTCAATGATAAATGTTTCAAAATAGGATTTGTTTGTCTCCCAGCGTCCGGTTAATTAATGTTAAACTATAAGATAAAGGCGCTGCCAATATGGAGTTCAAAATCACTGACTGCAGTATTCTTACCAGATATCGTCTTCTAGTCAGTCCCAACACGCCTTGTCTAACTTGCCTCAGGTGACAAGAAAATTCCCTCAGAATTTTTTGTGGTTCTTTTAATGAAATTAATATTCCTTGATGTACAGCTATTGGGATCTGGGGCTAGTGTGAGGTTCATCGACTTTCACTTAGAAGGTAACGTTCCTAGATCTTTGTCCCGAGAGGCAGCGCGGTGCATTTATGATAGCTGCAGCAGACCTGCTGCTTGAGGCAATGGCGTCCCAGTGCAATTAAACCCCTTTCAGATGCAGTTGCGCTCGGTGTCGGTGTGAAACATTATCCAGGGCACCTTTCCAACGCTTGCAACGCACTTTATATTTCCTATGGTAGTTCATACGTTTTCAAATCACCGCGCAATGTCACATTTAATATTGTCCTATTTAAACAACGGGCAAATTTGAACTTTATTCAGCCTCCCTGGAGAGATTTCTTAAAGTAATCAACAGGGTATTTCATTTCTATACATAAATAGGGTATAATGAGACTCACCAGAAATGTAGTCGTTAAAATAGGGACAATAACGATGATATGCAGGACTACATTAAACAGTCTCAAACTGAAAACGGAAATTACTTCAAAGTTTATGATAAAGAAAAACTGTCAGTCAAAAGAACAATCAATTTTATCAAAGGCGCTGGAGCCTTCTCACAGGACAGCCAATTCGGCAATGTGGTGATTATTTACTTTCTGGGCCAAAGAGGCACACGTGTAACCTTGCTCTAAATTTCACATGCCTTTTCAAGGGAGAATTACAAAATGCAGTCGAGTGAACAAATTATTTACAAAATATGTCGATGTTATTTACAGTGCCATGGAATTGCAAATCGGTTGCTTTAATTTATATACCGTTCTCTGCCAATAATACATTACTGCTTTGTGAGAGGACTGCTGTTTTTCCTATAAGCAAAGTCAGAACTTAATGTGTTTCCTGTTGTGTATGGCAGTATAAAATAAAACTGTTGTTCGCTGGATGAATGGAGGTGTGCATTTTTTTTGAAACATGCTTTAGTGGCCATACTAATAGAGTACCCTTCTCGCCAGCACAATGGTCTGCCAGCTCGATTGGTGAAATGATGATGGAGACGATTCTGTCTCTGCTGTGGTTTCACCCATCCGACGGAGTAAGGGCTGTCGGAGGTTGACCTGTATGTCGGCCCCCCAGAATAAGAGGGGTGCACATACAGGTCAATTTTCATTCAACGCCATCGCCAGCAAAACCCTGTCGGCAAGAGGTAGTGAAACCCAGTGGCAGTTCGCAGTGGGAGTGCTGTGGAGCAGTGGGGCGGGACGGGGGTAGTGGAGTTCTACATACAACATTAACGAGTTAAACTATTTACCCTGCGCTCGCTGCGTCCCCGAGTTGGCGATGCAGCGAGCGCAAGGTAATATTTTTATTACAGAGAATAATATACATAGAAAGTAGCAACATATATCATTTGACCATTCAAAGATGGACGCCATGGAAAACTATGCGAGATTTATATGTCTCAATGGAAACCTTTTCACTATCTACTTAGAGCCAAAATGAAACCTTTTCTTTTTTAATGTTTACATTTATGTTTAAAAATGGCGATTTTTGATGACCTTACCGACATTGACAAAGGCGTTTAGCTGCAACATGTCTGTCTGTTGTTTTGTTTAGTGGTGAATAAACCTTGGAAAATTATCCTCCAGTGTGCACCACCTTCATGACCAGTGAAAAAGCCATCTTCTGGGAATATATATATATATATATATATATATATATATATATATATATATATATATATATATATATATATATATATATATATATATATATATATATATATATATATATATATTCAGTTCATCTCACTATTTTGGTATTTCTCATGTATGGTTGTTCCTAATATTTCTATTTTAGCGAGGTCAAAAAGAGATCCAATTAGTGGCCTACTGATTTTGCTCGATTACTTTTATTTTTTTTACACGATTTTTCACTATCTGCAAAGACTAAACAGAGTATTGCGACTTTGTGCTTGTTTGTAAATAGAGAATGATCCAAAGAGAACCAATTCTAAAACAGTAAATGCTTGGACAACAATCAATCAAATGGAGAGACAAGCAGGCACGACGGATTAAAAAGGGGGGAAAGGCTTGCGTTAACTACCGTTCACTATCTGCAAAGAGAGAGTACTACTAAGACAAAAGAGGGGAGGGGGGGTGCAGCGTTCAAAGCACATCAGCGTGCATAAATACGAAAATGTTTTCATCTATCACGTACTTGACATTTTAAAGCTTTTCATATTTGCTATTAAAAAACCAATGAAATTCACAGAAAAAACCATAGGTTATAGTGGATATATAGTTAGGAATTTGCATTTACAAAACCTTGAAAATTCAATGAAAAAACCATTGGTTTTAGGCCATATATAGTTAGGGATTTGCATTTACAAAACCTTATTTTACTCGCATAAAACCATTGAAATTCCATATATAGTTATAAGCGCTAACTATATATCGCGCACCCGCAATCCACTGCTGATGATGTCACATATTACATCATTCATGACATGGTTAGTGACATCACTGATGACATCACTGATGACATCTCAAATGACATCACTGATGACATCACTGAAAACATCTCATTTGACAAGACTGATAACATCACTGATGATATCATTCATGTGATAATACGATGAACCTCTTCAGACTCTAATATAACCTTAGATACAATAAGTGTAAACAGACACTCACAGACTGTCACTCATCCATGGAGTTACTCACACACCTAGTCAGTCATGCAAAGAATCAATCACACCTCCATTTCCTCAACTATACAGTTATACAAAATTTACTTATTCAAACATATACTAACACATATTTACTCTATTATACAATCCCTGATACAAGTTCACAATGATCCATACAGCCACTCACACATTCACTGGCTCTTATGCACAGTTATTTATATATGTCAACTCTCACATGTACTGTGTTTTACATGTGTACTTACTTTGACATGTAGCACTGAGATATCCATTCACTCTCCAATGCACTCATGCACACAGTCAACCGCCCATACAGCTGTTTCCACATGCACTTTTGAAACCATACATCTAGTGAATCAACTGCTCACACATCTATGCACAGAGTCATACACCTCCCAGCCACCTACACACACACTCAGTATCCCATACAAATACTTGGGCAACCAATCAATAACCCATATAGTTACTCATATAGCTACTTATCAACACATGCAACAGTTTACAGAACAACAGACATAATGATGCACTAATTAAGACAGTTTAGTCACTAACCCATGCACTCAGTGAGACACATTTAATCACTCACTCATACAGTCAGTCATGCACCTACTAAATCCTTCATCCAGACACTTATACATCCACTCATTCTTCAATATGTAAGACATATTTTAACTTTACAGAAACATACAGTCACTGGATGTTGTCATCAGTGATGTCATCAGTGATGTCATTTGAGATGTCATCAGTGATGTCATCAGTGATGTCACTAACCATGTCATGAATGATGTAATATGTGACATCATCAGCAGTGGATTGCGGGTGCGCGATATATAGTTAGCGCTTATAACTATATATGGAATTTCAATGGTTTTATGCGAGTAAAATAAGGTTTTGTAAATGCAAATCCCTAACTATATATGGCCTAAAACCAATGGTTTTTTCATTGAATTTTCAAGGTTTTGTAAATGCAAATTCCTAACTATATATCCACTATAACCTATGGTTTTTTCTGTGAATTTCATTGGTTTTTTAATAGCAAATATGAAAAGCTTTAAAATGTCAAGTACGTGATAGATGAAAACATTTTCGTATTTATGCACGCTGATGTGCTTTGAACGCTGCACCCCCCCTCCCCTCTTTTGTCTTAGTAGTACTCTCTCTTTGCAGATAGTGAACGGTAGTTAACGCAAGCCTTTCCCCCCTTTTTAATCCGTCGTGCCTGCTTGTCTCTCCATTTGATTGATTGTTGTCCAAGCATTTACTGTTTTAGAATTGGTTCTCTTTGGATCATTCTCTATTTACAAACAAGCACAAAGTCGCAATACTCTGTTTAGTCTTTGCAGATAGTGAAAAATCGTGTAAAAAAAATAAAAGTAATCGAGCAAAATCAGTAGGCCACTAATTGGATCTCTTTTTGACCTCGCTAAAATAGAAATATTAGGAACAACCATACATGAGAAATACGAAAATAGTGAGATGAACTGAGCTCCACACCATGAGGGCTGCAAGACAGCTCGGCTCCATCACCCATCCCGCACAAAATAACGACAAACCCTATGCAAATATTAAAAATATAGACAACACACCAGCAAAGAAACAGGGTAAAACATTTTATTAAAAAACTATTTACATAACGTTGGTTTATAAGATGATATCAGTAGTGGACCGATGTGTGAATAGATCGAAAGCAGCACAAGGCTCCAAGATCCGGATGGCAAGCTCCTGGATGTTGGGTGCCATAGTTTAGAGTTCTGAATTTGAGCCTTTTTCAATGCCTGTGCTTTGTTGAATCAAAATGGCGGCTTGACACAAAGCTGACTCAAGCGTTGCTACTGATGCTATGCAGACCAAAACTGGTTTTCAGTTTGTACATTTTTCTAGATTTTTCAATCCAAGTTTGGTTGACTTTGTAGAACGATGGCTTCAAATTTTCAACATACGGTGTGGTGGCGCTGACTGGGAGGGGGCGCTTCGCTCCTGCCCCCTCCCCAAGTAAGATTTTCATACGTGAAAGTACGTTAATGGTTTTGGTCCCTGAGATGCTTCGATGTCACTGCCATTCTCAAATAGCATAAGTTCTGGATGTTGGGTGCCATAGTTCAGAGTTCTGAGCAGCGCTTGTAACACTGTCTGAAGCTTATTTCCACCTACTGCAGCTTCACTATTCTCAAAGTAAGTGAGTGTCGTTTGTGGACCTGACTGCATTAGAAAACTTGGGCGGTGTGATGGCCATGGACTCGGAGAAGACGCTTGGCTCCGACACCCTCCCCAAGTCTTATAGCACTGGTGTAGCCTGAGATCGCCCCCGACATAGGCGGCCGGCTCCCGGGGTCCGGCGGAACTTTTTGCCTTTTGATGACTCTTCAATTCTGGACCTTGTCCCACAATCCGTTTCACCTGAAGACAAGCTGTAGTGGGGCGCCCCTTTACCGTTTTAGTTGCCATTCCGCCCGCTTTTGCTACACTGTGCCTCTTCCGCCATTCAGCTGTTTACCGCCCGCTCTTGCGACTACAGCGTCTCGCTCACCATGTAGTTGAGTTGCTCCCGCTCTTGCGGTGCAGCGATAGGCGGCTGCCACATGGCTCTCAAAATGGCGGCCGGCTCTTCGGTTTTGGGCCTGGTCGACTAAAATGGCCCTGGGACACATTGGAACTCGGACGCTTCCCTGATAGGGCTTGGGTCCCATTCTCGAAAAGCGTCCCCTCAGCCGTGAAGATTCTACAAAAGTCTTGGGGGCCTCCGACTCCCGCAGGCTTCTGGTGGGGAGCGGCTGCCATGATTGCTCGTGGAATGGCCACGACGGAACTACGAGATGGTAGTGGTCTCATGCTGATGCCAGCTTTAGTCTGAAACATCCAGAAACACTGTAGACTACCAATTCGATCAGTTCCGGTAGCGCCCCAACATGACCCGGAAGAGAAGAACTTGCCCTCCCCTCTTTGACTGATGGTTCTTCTTGCCTGTCCCCTCTGTTGTCATTTAACAGAACTTTTTGGACTGCTGAAAGGGGTTGTGTTCTGAACACTGGTTGGTGGAGACATTTTGACTATATTCTTGACCTACGTTGTCGCGTAATGCGTTATATGACACGCCGCGTTAGCGCACCCGGAAGTGATCCGAGGCGCGGCGCGCAGCGCGTAACGTAAGCATAACAGGTCATGTGACTTGTTAATAAAACTTTTCATTGGTTCATTTTACTTTTGTTAATTTAATGATGAAAAGCTTGGTCATATGACCTAAAAATTACGCTTTTTATTGTTTTCGAATATTTTTTTTTCAAACATATGTTGTAATATTCCAGGCTAATGTACTTTCCCGGAAAATTTACAACTGTCTTGCAAGTAAAATATATTCCTTTTTCGAGAAAAAGGGCGTTTCTTCCTTCCATGACGGAACCGTTGAGTAAAAGAGATTCGGCCTGCTGTCTTAGTCGCCGATACGCCTGATTATCAGATTCTTATCGATCACTTTATGTTGCAGACATGAAAAACACAACTGCCCTTGACCATTTATCTTTACTGCGTTCCTACATATTATACCTTTTATCCGTCATGTAATTGGACTGCTTTATTTCACTTGCCTTTTACTGATTCGAAAACAGTGACTAAAAGTAAAAACTTTACCAATGTAAATACTACTACCGTGTTTTGTTTTAAAAACCTTTATTGTGAAAATGTCAGTATACAAATACGGGCCTATAACCACGTGGGCCGGCCACGGAGCAAACTGAAATCGTATATGATGAGGAGACATTTACACTGTAGAGGAACGTAACGAGCGGGCCATTAGGTTGCAAGAACTAAGGTGTCTAACAGTTGCGGAATCGGTGGACATACATTTTGTAATTAAAATAGGACAGGGCCACTTACAATAACATTTTCTAGATATACATTTGCGGGCAAGGAGTTACGAGTCCCATTTATACCGGCGCCATTTTGGGCGAGGCCGGGCAGGTCCAAGATATAGTCAAAATGTCTCCACCAACCATCGGCCAGACCAGAACCCCTTTCGGCCCTTTATGCTACAAGATGGTGTCTTCCATTCAGAAAATATTGTTGGCAGCATTTTGAAAGGAAACAGAAACAGCCGTTCTCCTAGTGAGTTTCACATTGTTACATTTAGGAAGAATGTTGAAGAGTAGTATGTGGAAAATCTGAAGCCATTTTTCTACAAACTCTTAATCAGACTTGGATGGAAAAAAAAAACATGAAGAATGTACAAACTGAAAACCAATTTTTGTCTGTATAGCATCAACAGTAACGCTTGAGTCAGCTTTGTGTCAAGCCGCCATTTTCATTCAATCAATAGCGTCCCCCTGCACACATTCAGGGACCTGGTCGTGTCTTCAGATGAAACGGATTGTAGCAAAAGAAGCAGAAAGGAAAAGGCAAAAAGTTCCGCCGGACCTCGGGAGCCGGCCGCCTATGTCATGTGCGACCTTTGGCCACACAAGGGCAATAGTGAAGCTGCAGCAGATGCAAATAAGCTTCAGACAATCTTACAAGCACTGCTCAGAAATCTCAACTGAGGCACTCAACATCCAGGACTTGCCATTCGAATCTTGGCGCCTTGTGCTGGTTCCGACCTATTCACACATCGGTCCTGGATCTCGGCGCGTTCGACTCACTGTACCGCAACAGTGACCGCAATTCAGCTGGACAAGCCGCCATTTTCATTCACTCAATAGCGTCCCCCTACACACATTCAGGGACCTGGTCGTGTCTTCAGATGAAACGGATTGTAGGAAAAGAAGCAGAAAGGAAAAGGAAAAAAGTTCCGCTGAACACCACCTTGGGCAATAGTGAAGCTGCAAAAGGTGCAAATAAGCTTCAGACAGTCTTCAACTTACTCTGATTCTTATAATAAACTTCAGATAGTCTTACAAGCACTGCTCAGAACTCTCAACTGAGGCACTCAACATCCAGGACTTGCCGTTCGGATCTTGGCGCCTTGTGCTGGTTCCGACCTATTCACACATCGGTCCACTACTGACATCACCTCATAAGCCAACGGGGCACCCCACGCCGACTTTCGGCGCAGCATTGTAGGATGGCCACACCAGTGCGGCAACTTGCTGGACACAACATCGGGGCCATCCAGATCTCGGCGCGTTCGACTCACTGTACCGCAACAGTGACCGCAACTCAGCTGGACACGCCGTCTTTCGGCGCAGCATTGTAGGATGGCCACACCAGTGCGGCAATTTGCTGGACACCACCTCGGTGCCATCCGGATCTCGGCGCGTTCGAGTCACTGTACCGCAACAGTGACCGCAATTCAGCTGGACACGCCGTCTTTCGGCGCAGCATTGTAGGATGGCCACACCAGTGCGGCAATTTGCTGGACACCACCTCGGTGCCATCCGGATCTCGGCGCGTTGTGCTGCCTTCGGCCTATTCGCACATCGGTCCGCTACTGACGCCGCCTCACGTGCCAACGGATTTTCTACGCTTTTTGTAGCCCTATGCCGCATAACAGGTCATGTGACTTGTTTATAAAACTTTTCATTGGTTCATTTTACTTTTGGTTTCCTAAAGATGGAAGGCTTGGTCATATGACCTAAAAATAACACTTTTCATTGGTTTAGAACATTTTTTTTTCCCAAACGATGAAAGCCCCACCTTGTTTCTGGATCATTCAGACTGAAGCTGGCGTCAGCATGAGAGCACCGCCATCTCGTGGCTCCGTCGTGGTCATTCCGCGAGCAATCATGGCAGCCGCTCCCCACCGGAAGCCTGCGGGAGTCGGGGGCCCCCAAAACTTTTGTAGAATCTTCACGGCTGAGGGGACGCTTTTCGAGAATGGAGCCCAAGCCCTAGCAGGCAAGCGTCCGAGTTCCAAGGTGTCCCAGGGCCATTTCAGTGGACCAGGCCCAAAACCGAGGAGCCGTCCGCCATTTTAAGAGCCATGTGGCAGCCGCCTATCGCTGCACTGCAAGAGTGGAAGCAACTCAACAACATGGTGAGCGAGACGCTGTAGCCGCAAAAGCGAGCGCAACTCAGCTAGATGGCCGCCACCTGGGGAGGCCCGTTCACGCCGCCTCCCCCACCCCCGGGCCGCCGCACGCCAATTTTCGGAGCAGCATTGTAGGATACCAAAACCAGTGCGGCAGTTTACTGGACATCACCTGGGTGCCTGTCGTACATGTTGTGTCAGCCATGTGACACTGGACACAGTCCCATCAACATCTCAACGCGTTCTGCTGCCTTGGGACTATTCGCACAACAGACCGCTACTGACGAGGCCTCCCCCCGCACCACCCGGGACGCCCCACGCTGTTTTTCTGTGCTGCATTGTAGGATCCCAAAACCAGTGCGGCACCCAGGCGACATCACCTGGGTGCCGTCCAGAACTCTGCACGTTGTGCTGCCTTGGGACTATTCGCACAAAAGACAGCTTCTAACCATTGTTGCTTTTTGTGTTGAAAAATGTTTAAATGTTTTTAGTTTTTGTTCCGTTCGTTATAGTTAATAGTTAATAAAGTTTTATAATCTTACTTTGTTGGAGTGTTATCTATTTTTTTAAAAACGGGTGAATGGGGCCTTGAATCGGGTTATTGTCATGTGTGGGCTTTGGAAGTGTGCTGCTGCAGGATCGGACATTTCAAACTCAAATGCACGTTCTTTTTCTTACCTTTCCGAAGCATGGAGCGCAATAGCAGGCAGAGAAAGGGTGATGCACGTGTTGAACACTACCTGACCTGGCAAGTTGCTGGCAGTGCCCCCCCGCCCGCTCCTGAAAGAGGGCACACACACACCGCCGCCCCGAGTACTTCACAAATCTTTAAAAGACCATGCGCTTGTTCATGAGGCTTAAATGGTTTATCACCTCTTCTAGAACCCCTGCATCGACCCTCTGACGTTTCCTGGAAAAATTACCATGTAACACAATACCAAGCCCTGTCAGCTGAAACCCCCAAGGAATCGTGGGGCATATTATCAAGGGGGTTTATCTCCGCTTTTTTGGCTTTAAAAGCCAAGAAAGCGGAGATAAAAATATCTCCCTATTACCAAGCTGTCGCTAACACCAGTTAGTGACAGCTAAAAGGAGATAGCGACCATCTTGGGCCCCGCTTTGCATGTCAGTGATACTTATCACTAATGACATGCAAAGCGGGCGTGCCAAGATGTTAGCGACTGGAAACAGTCCCTAACATCGCTATCTCCTATTACCAACTTTTAGAGATATTCGCGCTAAGCGCGAATATCTCCAAAATCTAACACCTGCCCTGAGCAGTTCTTAGCCATGTTATCCAATGGGAGGTGGATAACATGGCTAAGAGCATTTGCTCGATAATACATGAATATCGCTGACTTTTCTGCGATAATAGCAAGGTTTATCTGCGATAAAAATCGCCGATGTGCGGCGATAATTTTTGTCTCTAAACAAGTTAGAGACAAAAATTATCGCTAGTTGTTCGTAATATGCCCCCGAGTTTTTGCTTGCAGAAATCGGGAGGCGGGAGACTAGCACTGAAATCAGTAGTCACACGCCTGAATCGGGAGGGTTGGCATGTCTGAATTCTCTACAGCTGGGGCCATAAACTACATCCGCAGGGGTAGGTGATAGCCTAGGTCCGGCCTGGACAATCGGACACAGAGGAAGAGGAGTGTCAGAGGGTGCGGTAGTGAATAGGGTGAAAGAGAGGTGTCGGGAGGGCACAGGGTGTGATTCTCAGAGAAGAGCAGCGCAGATGGGGGGAAGTATATGGCCCATGCATGAGAGACAGAGCGGGGATGACCAGTGCGTGGGGGAGATGCTTGCGAGGGTGGGAAGCCATGCTGAGGATCGGCGGCGTGCAGAGAGTGGGCCTGGTCAAGGCATCTAAAATGGCTGCCGTGCACGACAAAATTGTGGCATTGGACAAAAAGGCAAGATGGCGCAGACAATGTTTTTCAATAAGTATTCATTTATAACAAAATATTTACTCGCAGTGACAAAATGGTGGTCAACACTTCCTGATTTCCATCGAATCGAACGTTAACAAACGTCACGCAGCAAAAAAAAAAAAAAAAAGCTCACGCACAGAGCAGTTTTTAACCATGTTATCCAATGGAAGGTGGATAACACGGCTAAGAGCATTTGCTGGATAATGCATGAATATCGCTGACTTTTCAACGATACTCATGCATTGTGGCCGATGTGCGGCGATAATTTTTATCTCTAAACAATTAAAACGAAGCACAAAATGGCGAATTCCCGTTTCGCTACCAGTTTGCGGCCCAGTTCGCGGCCCGTGAAGCGCTTCTACCGTGAAAAATCATTTTTTTTTCTTTTCCCCACGGGACCCTTTAATAACCCCAACAACATTCCTAGGGGGTCAAGAGGGGGATACCTTGCCCCCTTTCATTAAATTCCCCTTTCGTTTTTCACCTCTTCTTCTCTCTCGATCCTACCGAGAGACAAGATGGCGGCCGCTCCGGACTGTCACGCAGCAAAAAAAAAAAAAAGCTCACGCACAGCCGCTGGAAGAGATGTATCAACATATATCAGCCTCCTCAGCCACCCTCAGGAAACATAGGGGATTAGGATACGTCTCCCGCACCCCCTTATACCTAATAATTTAATTAACGAAGCACAAAATGGCGAATTCCCGTTTCGCTACCAGTTTGCGGCCCAGTTCGCGGCCCGTGAAGCGCTTCTACCGTGAAAAATCATTTTTTTTTTCTTTTCCCCACGGGACCCTTTAATAACCCCAACAACATTCCTAGGGGGTCAAGAGGGGGATACCTTGCCCCTTTTCATTAAATTCCCCTTTCGTTTTTCACCTCTTCTTCTCTCTCGATCCTACCGAGAGACAAGATGGCGGCCGCTCCGGACTGTTTAGAATGTTGACAGACACCGGAGAGCCAATCAGCTTTCTGCGCGCAAAGTTCTGTTTCGCGAAAAGTAAGCGGACCGGATCGCTGCCCAGAGCGCTGTTACAGATATATATCTTGTTTTGAACGTTAATTTCTCAAAATCCACTGAAGCACATATATTGAGACCTAGCAAAGGCACATCGGGCTAACAGTCCCTACAATTTTGCCAAGTTTCGTGCAAATCCATTCAGCCGTTCGAGCTAAAAGTGAGGCCAAAGGCCCTATGGAAATTAACATGGGAAAAACGCGTTTTGGGACCCCCCTTTTTTCTCGGCCCCCCCTTGACGAAACCCCCCCAAATTTTCAAGGGCTACTCAGAAACAAAATGTGCCATTTTCCTGAAAATTTCAGCCGATTCCGTCCACAAACGCCAAAGTTATTAGACATAGAATTTTCAGAAATGCCATAGGGAAAAAATCCTAACTATATATACCTACTGGCGATAGCCAGTAGGTAATATATATATATATATATATATATATATATATATATATATATATATATATTCGACAAGGCTCGCTCCAATTGCAACTTCCAGCCGGATTCGCAAAGAAGACAGGGCAGACCCAGTTTGGTGCTTTAAATTTTATTTCTTAAACGCCACCAAAATCCTCACGACGCGTTTCGGCAGATCCCTGCCTTGATCACATGATTTTTTCTCGCCCCCGCTGGACCAATCACCCCCCGAATTTCAGAGAAGGAGCCGAACTGAGCTGGCCGAAAGTTTCAAAAATTTCAAGAAGATTCATCAATTGATGCCAAATGTATTGGCAATAGTTGGCAATCGATCCTTTTAATGGTGGCAGCTCTCATACATGCAACAGTGGAAATTCGAGCATATGAAAATGGAGTCAAGCCAGACGCGTTTCAGGAGTTCTTCCTTTCTTCAGTGGCAAACCAGCTACAACAAAAGACAGCATTGGGCCAGTAGGCCAGTGGGCACGAGCCTGCCCACCGGGGCAGGCTCGTGGAAGGTAAAAGTGCAAGAAAATGATGTCTTTTGTTGTAGCTGGTTTGCCACTGAAGAAAGGAGCTGAACGGAATTACACCAAATTTGGCAGAGAGGTAGTCCTCAGTTCCGACTTGTGCCTTTACCCTATCTGGTGTCAATCTGTTCAGTAGTTTTTGAGAAAATTGCAGTTAAAGTCATTTAAATATCTATGGGCGTGGAGGATTCGCGGAGTGTGCAAGGATTGGCCTCGTAAGATAAGCGCACCGTCCTGATCCTGCGCTCAATTCTAATTAGCTGTTAAGCAGTTGTAAACATTCAAAACCAGGAACCTTTGGTAGCCATTTTGTGTCTCGGTAGAAGCGAGGCTGAGGAAGTCTGTGGAATATGTTGGTAAAACGTGAACAGGGGCAAGTTAGACACACCCTGACTCCCTAGGCCTGCTTAGGGTGTGACATAGGGACCCGTAGGGCAAAAAAGTAAGATATTACTTTTCTTTTTAAAAACAAGTCACAGGATGCGCGTAAGATCCGAGCATTTTGCCGCCGTAAAAAAAGAAGCATGTATTTTGGAGATATACATCAAGCTTATTTGTTTAGATCTTGGGTGGCTCTAAAAAGAGCCCTTGTGTTTATTTAGAGATTTTTTTACCTACAAGTAAGTACCGATGCAGAGTCTAATGTTCAACAGGAAGACTCTGTTTCCCTCATCTGTAAAATGTACACCATCTGTCCTATAGATGCCATGCATATTGAAACACAGATTGTTGTGGTATATGGACCCCATTCTATAGTCTAGGAGAAAAGCCGAAACAGATTTATTCACATGTTTTCTAGCTTTCTCAAACTGTGGACAAAAGTGATTGGACCAGTTCCATTTTTACCTTTGGCATATGTTCGAATATATGAAGGCAGTTTGGGAGAAAAGTGACATCAATTCTCCAAAGGTGTCCTTCATAAGCATTTCCAGACCTACCCCAGTCAAAGTTCCTAGGTCATTTCCACCACAGTGCACAATTATGAGGTCAGAGTGTTGGAGATGTAAAAAGGATTTCACCAATGGCATTAATTGGTGCCACTTTAATCCTCTCTGTCCAATCCATTTAATGTCTACTTTTGGTAAAGCTAGGTCTTTATGAATTCCTTTCTGTTCTGCGTATCCTTTGGCTCCAGAAAATATAGCTGTGTCCCACAATCCACACTCTAAGCATGTTGAATGGAGGGCTGGATGTACTCAGATGGTCTTTGTAAATGAAGTGCTAGTTTGAAAAGTAATATATTTGTAAAATGGTGGATAAGATGCAGTTGAGAAAAAAAGAAGAGAAATGATTGGTTGTTTGACAAAATTCTACATTGAAAACTAGGGTGCAGGTTTCTGTTTTTTGAAAGCCTGATTCTTATTGGTTAACAAAAATTGATAGAAAGGAACATTACATAAGGTAAGTTGGTATATTGAGAAGTCAAGCACACTTGCTGTTTTGATTAGCAACATTGTGTGATGAACCTTTGACCTGTATGCTCAGTGAAGTGTTCCGTACAGTGTTTCTATGGTAACAGGCAGAAGGCAGAATGGGGGTAGGGTTCAAATGTATGTAGTTTGGAAAGGATTGAAATGTCTAACCAATAGAAATGTGTGTTTGGTTTTGTATTAATGTGGTAAGGAATGTGATTTGATGTTCAGGTGTATATGTGTTGAAAATGAGAGGGAAACTCTGCCATTCTATGGTTCTGGTGAGAAGGACCCCAATGAAGCAGCCTGCAACCTCACACAGTGGCTCACCAACTGGGCCAACAAACTCGCACCACTGAAGAATCCTCCCAGTAGACCCGGCAGCAGGAAAGCCTCGTGGTTTACAATTGACCTAAAAAACTCCAAGAAAACCTGCCGCACCCTCGAGAAAGCCTGGCGCCATGACCAGACAGCAGAGAACATGACTGCCCTCAAGAACGCCACCCGCAAACACCACCAGCTGATCCGAAGCACCAAGACGACAACATTCAAAGAAAGACTGGAAAACAACACCCACAACAGCAAGGAGCTCTTCAACATCATCAAAGAGCTCTCAAATCCCAGCGCCAGCAACAGCGACATCACTCCCTCGCAAGACCTTTGCGACTCTCTCGTCTCGTTTTTCCACCGCAGGATTGCCGACATCCACAACAGCTTTGGCACTCAAACCATGCACCCAATCGCCGAACCATCCCCCCCAACCACCACCCTCTGCATCTGGACCCCTGTCAGCACCGAAGACACCACCCACATGATGAACACAATCCACTCCGGCTCCCCCACCGACCTCTGCCCACACCACATCTTCAACAAAGCCAAATTCACCATCTCACCCCAACTCCGGAACATCATCAACAGCTCCTTTGCATCCACCACCTTCCCGGAGAGCTGGAAACATGCCAAGCTGAGTGCCCTCCTCAAGAAACCCACCGCGGACCCCACAGACCTGAAGAACTTCCGCCCCATCTCGCTTCTCCCCTTTCCAGCCAAAGTCACCGAGAAGATCGTCAACAGACAACTCTCCGGCTTCTTTGAGACCAATGGATCCCTCGACCCCTCACAGTCCGGCTTCCGAGCAAACCACAGCACCGAGACTGCCCTCATCGCAGCCAGCAACGACAGCAGTTCCCTGCTCGACAACGGGGAAACGGCTGCCCTCATCCTCTTGGACCTCTCAGCAGCCTTTAACACCGCCTGCCACCGCACCCTGACACAGCGCCTCGGCAACACCGGAATACAAGGAGCAGCACTGGAGTGGATCATCTCGTTCCTAGTCGGAAGAACCCAGAGAGTCCGCCTCCCCCGTTCCGATCCGTGCCCACCGAAGTCATCTGCGGCGTCCCACAAGGATCCTCACTCAGCCCCACCCTCTTCAACGTCTACATGAGCCCCCTCGCAGCCATCGCCCGCCAACACAACCTCAACATCATCTCCTATGCCGACGACAACCAGCTGATCCTCTCCCTCACCAACGACCCCGCCACCGCCAAAGCCAACCTCCAGGAAGGAATGAAAGACGTTGCGGAATGGATGAAGAACAGCCGTCTGAAACTGAACTTAGACAAGACGGAAGTCCTCATCCTCGGATCATCCCCTTCCGCCTGGGACAACTCCTGGTGGCCCCCTGCCCTGGGCAGCGCACCCAAACCAACGGCACACACACGCAACCTGGGCGTCATCCTGGACTCATCTCTCACGATGACCAAGCAAGTAAACGCAGTCTCATTTGACTGCTTCAACACCCTGCGCATGCTCCACCGAAACCATGAAGACGGTCACCCAGGCCCTCGTCACCAGCCGTTTGGACTATGGGAACACCCTCTACGCTGGAACCACAGCCAAACTCCAGAAAAGACTCCAGCGCATCCAGAACGCTTCAGCACAACTCATCCTGGACATCCTGCGCCGCAGCCACATCTCTGCCCACCTGAAAGACCTGCACTGGCTCCCCGTCAACAAGAGGATCACGTTCAGACTCCTCACCCACGCGCACAAGGCTCTCCACGACTTGGGCACGAAGTATCTCAACAGCCACCTCACTTTCCACACACCCACCCGCCAGCTCCGATCCGCCAGCCTCGCCCTCGCCTCCGTCCCAAGAATTCGGAAAGCCACAGTCGGAGGAAGATCCTTCTCTTACCTGGCAGCCAAGACATGGAACTCCCTCCCCACTCACCTACGACTGACCCAGGATCACCTCTCCTTCAGGAAACAACTCAAGACCGGGCTGTTCGAACAGTAGCATATTTACAACAAGGGGTGGTGAGGGACAGAGTCTCTGAATTAAACAGAAAGCTCTCACCCAGTCAAGAGATCAGGGCTAGATCCAACACCGTTTTTTAGCTCACTGCACCATCCCAGTTTCAGAACCTGGCTGTATGCAAATTAGTCTGTTCCTGTCCCAGTGCATGATGGGAACAGGGCAAACCAAACTACAAAAGCCAATTCTTACACTGGGAAGGAAACAAGCTCCCGGGGACCGGTTTCTGGCATTACAGCCGTCTTCGGCCCGGTTTGCTTGAATCCTGATGGTACAATGAGCAAGGGTCTCACATCTGAGAATACCCTTCCACGCTTAGGGTGGACAAAAATATTTACAACAAGGGGTGGTGAGGGACAGAGTCTCTGAATTAAACAGAAAGCTCTCACCCAGTCAAGAGATCAGGGCTAGATCCAACACCGTTTTTTAGCTCACTGCACCATCCCAGTTTCAGAACCTGGCTGTATGCAAATTAGTCTGTTCCTGTCCCAGTGCATGGTGGGAACAGGGCAAACCAAACTACAAAAGCCAATTCTTACACTGGGAAGGAAACACGCTCCCGGGGACCGGTTTCTGGCATTACAGCCGTCTTCGGCCCGGTTTGCTTGAATCCTGATGGTGCAATGAGCAAGGGTCTCACATCTGAGAATACCCTTCCACGCTTAGGGTGGACAAAAATATTTACAACAAGGGGTGGTGAGGGACAGAGTCTCTGAATTAAACAGAAAGCTCTATCCCAGTCAAGAGATCAGGGCTAGATCCAACACCGTTTTTTAGCTCACTGCACCATCCCAGTTTCAGAACCTGGCTGTATGCAAATTAGTCTGTTCCTGTCCCAGTGCATGATGGGAACAGGGCAAACCAAACTACAAAAGCCAATTCTTACACTGGGAAGGAAACAAGCTCCCGGGGACCGGTTTCTGGCATTACAGCCGTCTTCGGCCCGGTTTGCTTGAATCCTGATGGTGCAATGAGCAAGGGTCTCACATCTGAGAATACCCTTCCACGCTTAGGGTGGACAAAAATATTTACAACAAGGGGTGGTGAGGGACAGAGTCTCTGAATTAAACAGAAAGCTCTCACCCAGTCAAGAGATCAGGGCTAGATCCAACACCGTTTTTTAGCTCACTGCACCATCCCAGTTTCAGAACCTGGCTGTATGCAAATTAGTCTGTTCCTGTCCCAGTGCATGATGGGAACAGGGCAAACCAAACTACAAAAGCCAATTCTTACACTGGGAAGGAAACAAGCTCCCGGGGACCGGTTTCTGGCATTACAGCCGTCTTCGGCCCGGTTTGCTTGAATCCTGATGGTGCAATGAGCAAGGGTCTCACATCTGAGAATACCCTTCCACGCTTAGGGTGGACAAAAATATTTACAACAAGGGGTGGTGAGGGACAGAGTCTCTGAATTAAACAGAAAGCTCTCACCCAGTCAAGAGATCAGGGCTAGATCCAACACCGTTTTTTAGCTCACTGCACCATCCCAGTTTCAGAACCTGGCTGTATGCAAATTAGTCTGTTCCTGTCCCAGTGCATGATGGGAACAGGGCAAACCAAACTACAAAAGCCAATTCTTACACTGGGAAGGAAACAAGCTCCCGGGGACCGGTTTCTGGCATTACAGCCGTCTTCGGCCCGGTTTGCTTGAATCCTGATGGTGCAATGAGCAAGGGTCTCACATCTGAGAATACCCTTCCACGCTTGGGGTGGACAAAAATATTTACAACAAGGGGTGGTGAGGGACAGAGTCTCTGAATTAAACAGAAAGCTCTCACCCAGTCAAGAGATCAGGGCTAGATCCAACACCGTTTTGCCCTGTTCCCATGATGCACTGGGCCAGGGACAGACTGATTTGCATATAGCCAGGTTCTGAGCTGGGATGGGGCAGTGAGATAAATAACGGTGATGGATCAAGCCCTGATCTTTGGACTGGGTAAGAGTGGTCTGCTCAATTCAGACACTCTGTTCATCACCACCCCCTTTTGTAAATCGATTTTGGCCACTATAGGTGTGGCAGGGTATACTCAGACATGAGTCCCTTTCTCACTGCTCCATCAGGATTCAAGCAAGCCGGGCCGAAGACGGCTGAAATGCCAGAAACCGGTCCCCGGTAGCTTGTCTCCTTTCTGGTAAAGAATTGGCTTGGTAGTTTAGTCTGCCCTGTTCCCATGATGCACTGGGCCAGGGACAGACCGATTTGCATATAGCCAGGTTCTGAGCTGGGATGGGGCAGTGAGATAAATAACGGTGATGGATCAAGCCCTGATCTTTGGACTGGGTAAGAGTGGTCTGCTCAATTCAGACACTCTGTTCATCACCACCCCCTTTTGTGTTCGAACAGTAGCGACCCCCCCCTCAGCGCCTTGAGACCCCTATGGGGGAGTAGCACGCTATACAAATTTTGTGATTGATTGATTGATTGATTGAGAAGTGTTGAAAACAGAGATTCGCAGTCTCTCGTTTCCTGGGTTCCATCGCCGAATCTTCAGGGTCCGGTATTGCACCCCCCTTGCTTCCCCCTTGGCTTCCCCATGCCCTGCGATTGTCCTAACCATCAGTTCCACCACCATGGTGGTTCTGCCCACTGCTTCGATCTGTTCCAGATCTCCACGACAGTCCACCACGTGCCGTATCAGACCCCTACCAGTCTCCTAGTGGGTCACCCCACTGGCATGCAGCAGTCACAGACTCACTCCCCATCCGCCAGTGGTAGCTTAGCTCTTTGTGTTTGCAAATCTCTCAGCTGTACCACAGAATCTCTCAAACTAGCCTGGTCCGTGGTGCACCCCACGCAGCAGCTCCTTCACCTGCAAACCGCTCTCCACATCCCTTAAGCAGGGTCGGCTAACCCTCCTCAGGTGGCTGCCCTCTTCAGCCAGCGCCTCGTCCATTAAGGGCACTTCTCCCACAGCCCCTGCCTGGCCTTTTAATTCCAGCGATGGTAGCATATACGCAGCTCCTCAGTCAGCCGGCTCACATCAACCCCAGTGCGCCGGCTCCTCCTCCAATAATTGCACTCCTCTTACAGCTTCTTCCTAGCCTTTTTATTTTTGTCCAGATTTGGCATTGAGTGTACCAGTCCTCACCCAGCCTACGCACATCAGCAGGGACGTACTCCCTCAGTTCTGCCCGGTCCAGGAGGGTCCGCCAACACCGTCTCCGCCCACACTCCTTCAGTAGGTCGCCTGTGTGACAATATCCAACCTCACATGCTCCCAATATGATGGCCGTTGCCCCCTCTCTTTTCACCATTCAGTACTGCCTTGAATGTTTCGAAAAGGGTTGGCCCTGCCCGGACTTTCACTGGTCTTCGCCCGCAGTGCACTTAGCTATAATATCTGCCTCCTCGAAACCACCACAGCCTTGCAGGTTCTCAGTTCTGGTGAGCCGCACCGGCCCCCTCTCACCATGCCACATTGGGATCCCACTAATAGACCGATTTCCAGGACAGTTCAGCTCAGTTGAGCCTCAAAGTCTCATCCAGATCTGGCAGCAATAAAGGGGCGTTGTCACCAAGCTCTTTCCTCACCAGTACCTCCAAAATGGCAAGCCTTCCCCCATTTCACCGTTCAGCTTCGCCATCTCTCCAGTACCTCAGTAGAGATAGTTGCTTCATGCTGTGCCACGGGGCTCCGCTCAGCAGGGTAGCGCTCCCGACCACTCGCCTGCCGCCTTCCCGCCTGTCCGTAGTTCGCCGCTCACTGAAGCACCGCTGCAGCTGGGCAGATCCTCACAATCTCTTCCGATCAGCACTCCCTTCTCGGAGATTTCTGCTGCACTTGCTCCACATGCGGTGCGGTCACAGACTCTCATTGCCTCCCGCCCCCACTCGGCCTCTGGCGCGCCGCACCTCCTCGGCCTCTAGTTGCTTTACTGGCTCCAAGCCGCCGCCCCCAGTGCCATATTGTGAGTGCTCAGCCCAAGGTCTCCTCACCACTCGGTCCCCAGCTGCCAGCAGGGATTGGATTTCCTACAGCGATGTCTCTCGCCGTAGTCCGGGTCAGTCAGCGTGGTGCCAGGCCCTCCCGCAACGATCTGCGGCTCTCCTGTCCAGGATAAGTCCTGGGGTCGGCGCGGAGCTCCCAGCTCAAGCGACCGTCCTCATCGGCTCCCTGGTCACGCCCCGTGACCAGGGTGCATACCAGTAAGAGTTTATGTACCATGTAGAAATCTATTTACTAAAGTAAAAGTGGACCAATTATGAATTAACTCTGTGTCTTTCCTTATAGTATTGTGATCATTTTGAAAATAAGTATGTACTCATAGACTGCTTCAGGTTTTAGTGTTATGGAGTGCTTCAAACTGGTATGCACTATGTATGTAGTGCTCTTACAAATTTCATCGTTCTGGTTCAGGCCTACAATATTTTAGTTAGAATTTGTATGAAATGTGTTTGTATAGTAAGAAAAATTAATAATTTTTTTAAGTTTTTAATAAATACTTTTATATGTTTTTTTTTACAGATACTGTTTATCATCCTTAAAATAAAGTTAGCATGCCGCACAAAGAAAGACAAATAAAAAGTCAGAAAAAGGATACTTATTTGAACAAAACTCAACCACAACTCTTGGAAGACCAACATACTGTGGCGAAAAAGAGAACAATTTCTGGTAAGAATTCAAAAGACTTTATAAAAAAGATTACTAGACTGAGAAAAAACAATAGAAACGTGGAAAGAAGTGAAAATGTTCCAAGCACAAGAAAAAGTGAAAAAAATAGGAAAGGCAAAAAAGGCAATGTAAAAACAAAGGATACAACTTATAGTAAAAGAAGACAAAATCAATATAAAGAAATCCGCCAAAAATTATTTTACAACAGAGTTGTGAATAACTTACTGAAAGACAGAAAAAAATATAGAAAGAGAACACAATTTTATAAAAAGAAGAAGCATATTGAATCCATTGTTGAAAATGTGTTTGAAGTACAGAGAAAACTCTTCATTTTAGTACTGAAGAAAATTCGATCATTAGAAAAACCAATACATTTAATGAAGGCCAAAAGTAAGAGGAAAAGAGTAATTAACAAAACTAATTTTTTTGATTTTTTTATGGGCAATGGAAACACAGTTCAAGTTCTGAGCCTTTTTTTAATGAAGAGAGTTATTTATAGAGCAATAATTTGTTGCATGCAGTTGACACCAGTGGTTGAGCTTAATGAGGTTAGAGATGGCTGTCCAATTGAGAAAGAACAAATGGTTCCCTAGAAATGCAGAAGTGGTACTGATGAAGTTCTAGGCAGGCGTCCTAAAGCCCCAGTGCACACTTGGGATTGTGGTAGTATTTGTAATGTACGGCAAGAATCTATTGATAAATTACATAATTTCTTACAAGCATATTGTAAAAAAAGTGTTAAACAAGAGATTAAGCTGTTGCAAGGACTAGACCCTTGCAGAGTGAGAAAACATACTGGTTTGCAAGGTCATTCTCTGGCTTGTCTTTCAAGGAAAGTATGTCAATGTTTTTTTCACCATTTCAGGATGTTGGCAGTGCATTATACTCAAATGCGGTAGTTAGTGAGAAGATTGTATTATGCAAAAAGTCCAGCACTAAAGTTAAGTGAGTTGAACAGTGCTCTTTGGTGAGGGTCAGTATCAGATGTGAAAAAGGTTTTTGATGATATAGAGTTTTGTTACTTTGGTCCTGAAGAAGAGAGTGAAGAAACTCAAACATTAATAGAAGAAAATGTTGTAGAGAATGTTGAGCATAGTTGTACCAAAAATTTTGAAAATGAAATTACAAAGTTTAAGGTGATTTCAGGTGAAAGGCCACATTTTCTTGTATTTGTTGTCGCCGAACTCACTACAAAAATCAGACTAGGAGTGTTGATCTGTATTTAAAAAGTGAAAAAGAAAATATTGATAAGTGGAAGGAATTTATAACTTATTTGTTTGTAGAGTATTGTTTTGATTTGGGTTCTGATCAGCGTATTTGTAAATATTGTTATAACAAGTTAGATGAGAATAAAATGCCTGCTAGAGCTGTGCATAATCATTTAGAGTTAGTTGATATTCCTTCACAACTGACAGATCTCAATACCTATGAGTCTATTCTCATTCAGTATGTGCACCCGTTTCAGGCTATTGTTCGTATAGAGTTTAAAACCGGTAAATTGTCTCCTTCAGATTTACAAAGAGGATCAAAAGGAAGAGTGGTGTATTTACCGTTAGATTTAAAGAAAAATATTGAAACTATTGGTGTAGACAGTGTAGAAAGTGAACCTCTAGTTATTCTTGTTAATGGTGTGCCAATTAAGAATAAGAAAATCTGGCAGGAGTTAGTGGATGTTAGGAAAGTGCAAAAGACAACATTGTATTTGATAAAAAACAATGCATACTATAATAATGTTTATATAGGAGAAGAAGAAATATTTTTAGAAGAAGATACTGAAACGTCAAGTGGACAAATTTAAAAAGTGGACATGTTAAGATGTGAAGAAATCTCTGAACATTATAGTGTGCATCCACTTCATTCAAAAGAAGTAATGGGAAACACACTTGATTTGTTCCAAATGAAAAAGTGAAAAGGAAGTCCCATGAGTGTATGGGAAGAGAGCTTGGAAGCTCGTTATTTTCCACAGTTGTTCCCAACTGGAAAAGGAGGACAATACGATGAACGTCCTGTGCAGATTCCTGCATCTGAATATTGGACAACAAGATTATATGCAGAAGATCCAAGATTTCGACAATGTGTTCCTTATATATTTCATCTTTTGTTTGAAAGGGACTTGTCTGGACTTTCATATGCAGTCAATCACATTTTAAAACTGGAATACATCTGCAAAATGTACCTGCAAAAGATTTTATGGATAAAGTGCAACAGAGAGATGATCATCTAGAATTTCAGCTCATTAATCTGATGGCATGTCAGCGTGGGACTAATGAATTTTGGTACCGTCGTCATGGAGAATTGAAATGTATGCTACAGAACTTCAGAACTCCAACATGGTTCCTTACTCTAAGCTGTGCTGAGTACGCTTGGGATGATTTGCTAGAGTTTCTTCGAGAGGCAAATTCCAATATAAAACAAATTGAATACAAGGAACCTGGAGAATTGTGTTCTCTGGATCCCGTTAATGTGTGCAGGTATTTTAATCATAGATTTAAAGCTATGATGTCTTTTGTCTGCAATAAAAGGAGGGAGGACGGTGGCAGAGTCTCCCCAGACCCGCTTGGCGCCAGAAAGCACTTTCAGAGCGTAACACTCTGCACTGCACTGTTTAATTCTTGCAACAGGATATTTTAACAATTGATGTCATTTTAAAATTGATTACGAATTTTAAAAGCACTCACTGTATTGTTTTACTCATGCTGTTTCCCGGTCACGTTAAAGGCATTTGGGGCTCATTAGAACTCTGAGAAGTCTGTGCTCGATATTTCAGCCTGCCCGCCCCGGTCCGACTCGGGAGCCAGTACCGTTGAGCGGAGGGCGGGACAGGCAGAGACAGACACTTCCACAACTCGAGCAGTTAGCGCTCTAGCTCTACAGGTCAAAGGGCTATTTAGGCAGCGAGGAGCGGACGGCTGATTGCGGTAAGGGAGGACGGTGGCAGAGTCTCCCCAGACCCGCTTGGCGCCAGAAAGTACTTTCAGAGCGTAACACTCTGCACTGCCCTGTTTAATTCTTGCAACAGGATATTTTACCAATTGATGTCATTTTAAAATTGATTACAAATTTTGAAAGCACTCACTGTATTGTTTTGCTCATGCTGTTTCCCGGTCACTTTAAAGGCATTTGGGGCTCATTAGAACTCTGAGAAGTCTGTGCTCGATATTTCAGCCTGCCCGCCCCGGTCCGACTCGGTAGCCAGTTCCGTTGAGCGGAGGGCGGGACAGGAAGAGCCAGACACTTCCCACAACTTGAGCGGTTAGCGCTCTAGCTCTACAAGTCAAAGGGCTATTTAGCCTTCTCGTCGCTCTGAGCGCGCAGCGGTCCCGCGCAGGGAAGCGCCTAAGCACACGCCTAAGACGAGCCAAAGAGGAGCCAGTCTGCGCCCGTCCGCGACCGGACGGGGCCAGGGGCCATGGGACTTACATCTGCAGACATAGGATTGCGTCCCATCACCCGGGTGATTTATAGCTCACAGGAACTTTTAGGATTACAAAATATCCCCCAGCTGGGATGTAAAGGGGTGGCGGATATTAGTCTGGAGGGCCCTTTCTCCTGTTACCTTTGCCAAACTCAGTTTCGAACTCATTTCGATGACACTGATCTTGTTGGTTGTCATCAAATACCAACAATAGGGAAGGGCGCTAATGTATTACTGGGGAGCAAGAACCTGCTTTGTAACATCAGATCGCTATCGAAACATTCTACCAAGGTATGGGAACTCATTTCATCTGCTGAACCTGAGCTATGTTTCCTAACAGAAACATGGCTAAAACCCCACTCGGTCCCTGCTATAACCTTAGGAATCCCGACTGGGTACAAAATAGTCAGACTAGATCACCCCACCAAGACAGGGGGTGGGATAGCGATTGTTTATAAACAGGAAATAGATATCTCCATTTTAGACGAACTCTGCACTCCATAATTTGAATTATTAATTTTTAAAATTAACATTGCACCCAAAGGAAGTTGGAAAGGAGCATTGGTATATCGCCCCCCTGGGCCTTGTGCCAATTTCTCCATCTCACTAGTGGAAGCATTGGCCCCCTGTGTGAATAAAGATAGCGATTTCCTACTTTTGGGGGATTTCAACGTACATAGCGAATTAAAAGAGTGTAAAGAAGCACAGTCCTTACTGACGGATCTGTCCTTATTGGGCCTAATACAAGCGAATAGTGGTCCAACACATTTAGCAGGACACACATTAGACCTAATATTGTCTAATTCCCCCCTGATTAATTGCCTACCTCCATTACAGGTAAACTGAACCGATCACTTTATAGTGGAATTTTATACTCCCAACATCAGCACACCTTCCCCATGTCCATTGGCCCTCCCCAGCAAACGAATACAATGGCACAAAATGACCCAAGAAGCTTTCTGTGAAAAGTTTGTGGAACCTCCCTTCACTCCCACAGAGGGCATAGACGCGGCTTTGACCAAATCTGAAGGGGCAGTCGTAACAGCAGTAGAGGCAATTGCCCCCCTGAAGATTTTCAAACCTCGTCCTGCACACGAGCAGGAAGTCTAGTTTTCAGATCATTTAAGGTCCTTAAAGCAAGTCGCCAGAAAACTTGAAAAGAAATGGGGGTCCTCCCATTTGGTTGATGACAAGAACCATTATTTGGAAGCCCTCACGAGATACCATAAAGCGATTCATACGGCTCGCAAGAATTATATTGAGTCCCAACTTACAGCTGCTGGAACTGCGCCGAGGGTCCTATACCAAATCCTCCAATCATTTGTTAAACCAGTGGCTTGTGAGAGCGCTGAGTTAGCATCACAACAATTATGTGATGAAGTCTCATAATTCTTTACCAAGAAAATAGATAGGATTTACGAAAAAATCATTAGCTCCAACCTGTCCTTTAGTGGAGATAAAATACGACCACAAATCGAGGAAGAACCTCACTCCACCACCCATACCCTAGGTATATTTCCCCCTGTTTCTTTAGAAGAGGTAGCATCTCTATTTAGTCAGATCAAGAGTGGGTGTCCAACTGATACCATTCCAGCGAGAATAATGCCTATGCTTGGCAAAGAACTAGGTCCTGGGATTCAGAGACTTGTAAATCTCTCCTTGACTCAAGGTGAGGTCCCTAGGGAGTGGAAAAGGGCTCTGGTTAGACTTATAAGAAAAAACACTGCAATTGCGGGGACAGACTTTTTTGCTTCTACCGTTCTTGGGTAACCTCATAGAAAAGCATGTAAACCGACATTTATCCAAAATACATCGAACAAGCAGGAGGCCTGGATTACTCACAATCCGGCTTCAGGCTGAAGCACAGTACAGAGTCAACCCTACTGTCAGTTATGGACGATCTGCATATGTATCAGGACAGGGGCTATTCAGTGGTCCTGATATTATTAGATCTGTCGGCAGCGTTCAACACTGTGCCACATAACATCTTGACAGGTCGGCTGGCAAACATCGGTCTTGAGGATAAGGCTCTGGCCTGGCTAAGGAGCTTTTTATCCAACCGCACCCAATGTGTCACCCTGGGTGAAAATCGTTCGGAGAAGGTAGAGATTTCTAAGGGGGTGCCACAGGGCTCCTGTTTGAGCCCAACTCTCTTTAACATCTATGTGGCACCCCTGGCCAGAATTATGAGAGCCTTTGGCTTCATCCCAGTATCTTATGCGGATGACACGCAGCTCCTCTTTCCCTTCAAATCTCTCACTACCGAGGTTAAAGCTTCCTTCTCTCAGGGCATGAAAGCTGTGGCTCAGTGGATGTCATCAAACTGCCTACGGTGTAATGTAGGCAAGACCGAGGTCATGCTGTTTGGGGAGGCTAAAATCTTATGGACTCCGGAACTGGTGGCCTCAAGATCTCGGACCAGTCCCTGCCCCCAAACATGTCGTGAAGAACTTAGGAGTTCGATTAGATCATGAGCTCTTGCTGAAACAGCACAGCAACTACATTGTGGGCTCATGCGTCCACGTCATTGGCCTTCTATGCAAAGTATTCCCCCTACTCCCTGACTGCATCAGGAAAACATTGGTACAGGCTCTGGTGCTCAGCCGTATCGATTACTGTAATGGCCTGCTGTTATCTGCAAATGAGGGAGTACTGGCCAAACTCCAAATTGTACAGAATACCGTGGCCCGGTTGGTCTTGAACGCCCCTCCAAGATCTCCGTCCAAACCTCTTTTGGACAAACTACATTGGCTGTCGGTCCGGCAAAGAATTAAATTTAAAACATGCTGCCTGTTCCACGAGAGCCTAAACGGATTAGGCTCTGTATATTTAAAAAATAAATTCATACCTTACTCCCCTGTGCGCTCCCTCAGATCCAGCAACCAGTCTCTACTGTGTGTACCCCGTGCAAAGAGGGCCAGACATGGAGGTAAAGTCCTATCTGTTGCTGGGCCCGCATTATGGAATAGGCTCCCATTAGCTCTCAGACAATGTTCAGAACATCTGGTGTTTAGGAAGCGGCTTAAAACTTTTCTGTTTCAATATTAATCTTTTTGGTTCCCCCCTGACTGTGCTTGTGGTGTTCCTAGGGCGCAGAGATACTACTCCGGGAGTCAATTCAAGCGCAATATAAACCCGCAAATAAATAAATAAAATTTAAAAAAATCCTCCTCTTGGAGAAGTTGTGGATTTCTTTTGGAGAAAGGAGTATCAAGCAAGAGGTTCTCCTCATATACGTATGCTGTTATGGATTAAGGATGCTCCCAAATTTAAAACATATGCGGACGATACTGTTATGAGTTTTATTGAAGAATATGCAACATGTGCTGTACCCAAAAGCAAAGAAGAAAACAACTTAAGAGAACAAGTGTTACGATTCCAAAGTCACCGATGTGGAAAATACTGTCGACGAAAGTACAAATCTAAGGACCAGTTCTACACCAAATGTCATTTTGGATTTCCACGTCCTGTAATACCGAAAGGAAGAGTGAATAGTTTTCTGTCATCTTTGCGACATACTATGACAAGAAAGTCTCCAAAAAATACCTACAACTTAAGAAGAAATGAAGAGTCAAAATACATCAATGACTACAACACAGTCATTTTGTCCATGTGGAATGCTAACATGGATATTCAATATATTGCTGACAATTCCATTGCTGTTGCTCGATATGTAACATCTTATATTACAAAATCAGAAAAGACGGAATTGAAAGAAATGTGGAAAGAGATTTCTCACGAGAAGACTCTATGTAAGAAATGATACAGTTTTAGTTTGAAGACGTTATCACATCGAGAAATCGGAGCATATGAATTCTCAGATCGGTTATCATCGGCAAGTCTATACTCCCAATCTTGAAGAATCCTTTAATTGAGTCTAATTCTTGCAGGAATGCAAAATCGGGTACTGAAATCTGTTCAAGAAATTGAATATTTAACAAAAAAAAGATCTAGAAAGAAGCGATATTTTGAAAATGAATATGTTGGACACATATTACCCAAACAGAAGTCATCATCTTGAGAACATGTGTCTCTATGAAGTGCTGAAAAACTACACTTTTAAACGGAATACTACAGAGAACATCAATGATGGAAAATATGCACTGATTGGTTCCGAAGGATGTTTGGTGAAACAAAGGAAAGGAAATTTGATTAATCACAGGTAGCTGAGTTGCGACACTGCTGATAAAAGGGAATTTGACTATTTATCCCTTTGACAACTATTCGAACCATGGCGTTCAGAACTGGAATTACTAAGAGATTTCCAGAGCTATAAGGATTCCTTTAATGCTTGTAAAGATAGCATACAATGCAGTGCTTTTGCAAATTATGTGAAAATGTTGAATGATGAAATTGATCAAGAAGCTACAATTGCAGCTCCGATTTCTAGAGACAGTTCTCAAGATAGTCAAAGTTCTGCTGCGCAGAGTCAAGATCCACTAGGACAACCAATTGTTGAAAACGAAGCAGCAATCACCATGAATGAGGTGGAAACAGCAATGTATCAAGCTCAAGAATATGTAACAAACTTAGGAAATTTGGAAGAACAACTAAATGTTGAGCAGAAAGAAATATATAAGCAAGTGAGACAACAGATTGATCATGGATTACTTCATGAAAGAAAGCGTGCTCATGTACGTCTTTTCAACCTCTCCGAATATACGTAAGTGGACAAGCTGGAACAGGAAAAAGTTTTTTAATTAAAGTAATTACAAGTCATCTACAGAAAACAACTGAGTCGCATTTGTCCCACAATATTAAAGGAATTACTTTACATCGTTTACTAATGCTACCAATAGAGCATGAAAACAATTTGGAATATCACACGCTATCTGGAAAACCTTGTGGTGAAGTTTCAAGAGTCTTGAAGAAAATGAAACTTCTCATTATTGATGAGGTAAGCATGGTCTCAAACTTACTGCTTGCACATGAAGACACCAGAAAGTCTCTGGGTAGTGTTGGAAACGTGAACATTTGGTTATATTTTGAATATAAAGAACTCATTACAAATATGCGACAGGCAAATGATGTTGATTATGGAGGTATTCTCCAAGATATAAGAATTGGACTACTGACAGAACATGGAAACAAGCTTTACAGACTCGATTACTTTCCAATTTGTTTTCAAATTAAAATATGGATCCTGAGAAAATATACATGATAATTGCAGATAAAAAATCTGTAATCTGCTTAATGCCAACACTGCGTGAGTGTTCTATATTCAACTAACAACTTTTGAAACTTCGAAATGAAGAAATATTAAAATTGGAGGCCATCGATAAAATAGAACATGAAGGAATAACTATTCTTTTGAACGAAACATTGAAGAGAAAAATTGGATTCTTTAGAAAAATCAATATCTAAAACTCCCGGTTTAGAAAATAATCTTTATGTATGTAGAAACTGTCGGATCATTTTAAGGCATAATTTGGATGTAGAAAAAGGTTTAGTTAATGGAGCAATGGGCAAAGTTGTGGATTTTGTTAATTATCAAAATAAAGATGGTATTGAATTCTTAAAGATTAAAGTTGATCAAATTGAAGAAGTGAAACAAATTGGTTGTTGTTCTGTAAATTTTTTGCTTGTTAAAGATTTATATGCCCGTAGAAAACAGTTTCCATTTTCTCTGGTATATGTTGTGACTATTCATAAATCTCAAGGTTTGAGTGTTGACAGTGCTTTGGTGAACATTGGAAGTACTATGTTTAAAGAGGGTATGGCATATGTTGCTTTATCCAGAGTCAGAACATTATCTGGTTTGTTTTTGATTGATTTTAATGATACCAAGATTACTACAGATGCCAACTGTGTCCAAGAATACAATAGGTTAAAAAGAACATATGCTCCTAATTTAGGTCAATATCCTGTATTTGAAAAGCGTGTGGTTGCTCGAAAAAGAAGGTATGAGAATATCTGTACTGAAGGTGTAGAGAAGGGGGAAAATCAAGAAAATGTTGTAATTGCAAGCAAAAAGAAAAAGGACACTGTTGAAGAAATTGTTGGTTTTCAGTTTGAAAACAGTTCTGGTGTCAACTGCTATGCTAATGTAGTGGTCAATGTTGTTTTTTTTTCTTGAAGGTTTGCAACAGCAAATTATGGAGAATCTGAAAAAAAGATTTTGTTCTTTGTTACATTCTCTTTATAAAAAATTGAGAACAGATAAAAGTAAAATACAAAGCGTTTCTGATGTTTGTAATCTTTTGGTTGTATGTTCTGGTTCTACACAATTGCTTACAGAATTGGACAATAAAGGTGTAGACATGGGGAATATTTTTGGCCTTTCTTATAAATGGGAACATCAATGTGAAAATTGTATGTATACATGTAGCACTAATGTAGACAGTGAAAGATTTTTATATTTGACATTACCTAAATGTAAATCAGTGTCTTTCAGTAAATTAGTTAAAGCTGCAAACCGAAACATGGAGTGTAGGCAATGCAAATCAGAAATGTTATCAAAATATAATTTTAATGATGCAACGTTGTACAGCTGATGGAAGAAAATTGGACACTTTAATAAAACATTTTGTTGCTGCACAACTATAAATATCTGTAAGGACTTTTGTAGCAGTAGCAATAATTTTCCATAATGGTCCTTCAATAACATCAGGACATTACACTGCATATCTCAAAGTGAGAAAGGCTGGAGTCTTTGTAATCATGCTGAGTTGGTTTTCAAACAACGTTTGCCTTTCGAATTGCCAAATTCCTATCTAATATTTTTAAAGCCTAAGTTTTGAGAAGATAATTCAGCCTCTGAGGAATTTATTGTTTTCATTTTATAGGATTATCATTGGACAATGTACATGAAGATTACTGCAAAAATACAATTTGGCCTCAAGGAAATGTCTTTGAATTATGGACTTTTTGTTGCGCATTGTCTCGATGTATAATTTTAAGTGGCATTATTTATAGTGTTTATAAATGTAATTTATAACATTTTCTTAGCAGTAATCATTTTATATACGTGTGATTTGTACTATCTAGTATTTTACCATAGATGTATTATTAGGTTTTTTTAAACAATCTAATTGATTGGTTTTTTTGCCCACTGTTATGTGATGAGTACAATTAAAATCACTGTTTCTAGTGAAATTCAATATATTCTGAGAACAACAAAAAAGGCAAAGAAATTCCTTTGTAAAATGTTGATATTATGCTGTGCTGTTAAAAATGTATATCATATTTATTGCCATTTAGATTATACAATGTGTATTGTTTTTTTATGTGTATTACTGTTGAGGAAAGTTTTAGTAAGTCTTAAAATGGAGAATTAACTGTGTTTCCACACAGTGGAAGAAAAGGAACATGGATGGACTAGATTTCTGTTAGAAAATTGGAATGCAAAAAGGTATAAAATAGGGGACAGCTTCATAACACCTGTCTGCCAGATATATGGTATACTACATAATAGACTAATATGGTTATTTTGCAGGTCGTGGTAAATTAGAATTAAAAGAAATAAAACATTTAATTTAAACCACACCAGTCAGTGTTTTTGCAAATGTCATATTAGGTTGCATCTCTCCCCTTCAGTAATATATAAACATGTCCTATTAGTTCCCTAAAACGTAAATATTTATAAATGTATCTTATTCTCTCTTATAAGTACCAATATTTACTACTATAATAACAAATGGCCTAACCATTAACTCTCTTTCTTATTTATAAGGAGAGGAAAAGGCATTCTGTATACCTTTAATTTTCCATGTAAATATAATCTCATTATACACAGTACTTTGCATTGAGAAGGTGCTCTATAGGTTTTGTTGTGCGTGTTTGCACAGAGCACTCATAAAAGAAGACACATTTCCAGATTTATCAGAAATCATACATCTGGACATGTCTGTGAATGCTACACCATCCTTCTATTGGTATAGCAAAGCACAACGAGTAAAATTGTTATCATTTCTCCTAATTTTTTCACTTTCAATATATGCTGGAATGCACAGCATATATAGAAAGAGAAAAATGCCTTTACTGTTTGTTTTTGTGCAGGAAGGTGTCCCTTCTTGCACAAAAACAATCGCCACATGACACGGACATCTTTGCTTCATGGTTCAAGGGTGCCTGTGTCACCACATGCCTGCAGTTTCTGCAGCTGTGCAGAGAGAAGCACAGAGTTGTAACATATTTATGTACATATGGACATATGTTACATCCTTGTGCTCCGGAAGTATCACAGCTTGCTGTAGTTAAACAGTTTACAGTGTCATACTGCAGCACTTCCTTATAATTCTGCACTTATGCATTCACTACACATCAGAAATTTATTTTTTAGTCAATTATGCACTACACATACATTTCAACTTTCACACACTAGCATACTAGGTTAGATCTTTCTTTAACCAGAGTAGTTAGTTCTGAAAAAAAAAAAAAAATTCTTTTTGTTGTTTTTTTGGGCGGGGTTTGAACGATTTTGTGTTTTTTTTTGTTTTTGTAAAACAGGGGAAAACATGAGAACTGGGAAAAGAGAACTAAAAACTGGGAGGAGAGGAGAAAAGAAATCTAACAATGGTGGTGATCAACAGCTCTACACAACAGATCCACCGACTGCTCTCCATAAACTATCAGCCGTCCACATTTTACACAGGTCATTCTAAGTTTCCTAAATTGAGGACGAATATCAGGGTGTCCGGTAGAGGTTGATGGTGTTGGTCCACTCGTACTCGGGCCTTCTGATGAAGCAGACAGAGCCTCTCTCAGTCTCCTTAACTCCTCCTTCGCAAAGTTGACCAGATGCTCAGATTGCAAGTGCTTACGCATGCTTGCAGTTCTGCATGAGTACATTTTGTTGGGGTCTCCTCTTGAAAGCACTTCATTGCATATTCGGCAAGTAACTTTTGTTGCAGTCCCCTTTTTTAAGCCTGGTGGAAAGGTGAAAAATTTCTTGACAATGCTGGTATATTTTTGCTTTAGTGGAGGCTCAGAAACAAATTCTTGCTGTGATGAGTTCTCTGAATCAGAGGATGATGGTGGATTAGCAGCCATAGTATCTTCAAATTATTCTCTTCTTTAAAAAAGAAACAGCAGCAGATTGTCACAGGAGGTCTTTCCCTCAGAAAAGTTGTAATAAGAGTGATTGAAATGAGTGGGCTCCTATAATAGTTTCAATAGGACGTGTAATGAACCAATGAAATCTCTGTTTTTAAAGACACATGGGGTGCGCGTAGGATGTGCGGAGGATGTGGACAGTTAATACATACCCTGCTTGCATCGTGCTGCGTCCAGCGTGAGTTCCCAAAATTGCATTAAAAAGTTATGTACTTTTTAAGAAAGTTAAAGAATAATATTTTTATAATAACCTCAGAAAATATCTTCTCTTAATATTTATATTAAATATATAGAAATATGTTTTCCAACAATAAAAAAATTGCGCATCCGTCACGTCACGTTATACGTACATGTCGCGTATGCACCAGGCATCGCGCACAGGTCGCATAGCAACCGCGTTGGAAAAGTCGTACCCGTCACGCACCCTACTCAGATCCTACACAACGACCGTAAAATGGCGGACATGTTTTGCACAGTAAACGAGCAGGGTGTTCGTATGGTGCGCAACTCCGTAAAATAAGAAAAAAGATTGCTTAAGTGTATTAAGAACAATATATAATAATGAAATTAAAATAAAATGATTAAAAAATATAGTTAGAAAATATAACAAAAACAATAAATATATTTGAAAATTATGATTTAAAGAATCTTTGAAATTCACTAAAAAGACATAGGTATTTCATATATTAGGGTTACAAATTAGCATTTACAAAACCTTTGAAATTCACTGAAAAAACCATAGGTTTCAGACATGTTATAGTTAGGAATTAGCATTTAAAAAACCTTTGACATTCACTGAAAAAACTATAGGTTTCAGACAAGTTATAGTTAGGAATTAGCATTTAAAAAACCTTTGAAATTCACTGAAAAAAACATAGGTTTCAGAGGTGTTATAGTTAGCTGAACATTTCACTCATATAAAACCATTGAAATTCCCCCGTTAAAGTTAGTTGTACTAAAAATAACTCGCACACCCGCAATCCACTGCTGATGATGTCACATATTACATCATTCATGACATGGTAAGTGACATCACTGATGACATCACTGATGTCATCTCAAATGACATCACTGATGACATCACTGATGGCATCATCCATGTGACAAACTAATACACCTCATCATACAGTAGTATAACCTTTCAACACTCATTATACAATATGAAGTAACCCTTGACACACCAGTACAAGTTTCTAAAAACCCACTCAGTAATTCCTACATCTACATACATATAAAAATACTTACCTATAAATTCACTCATACATGCTAACAAAGATCAATAGAACAATATTAAATATACTTATACACCTATATTAACATTACAGACCAGCACATATCCTATTCCTTTATGCAGACATCCTACTCACTTATGCAAACAATTGATCATACTGATATTTACTATGCTACTCACTTACACAAACACAACTTTATTTATTCATATAGATAGTAACTCATACTTAGTGTGTTATAAAATTAGTATTACAAGTGTACAGTTATCCATACATCAATCATACAATCTCTGAGTAGTAGGTATACTTATTTATATACAATAACTGTCACAAACACTGCCTTTTATATTTCTAGTTTGTTGGACATGTATCATTGTGAAATATATTTACTCATCACCACACCCATAAAGAGATTCATTCACCCAAACAACTGTTTCCACATACCGTCTTTACCTCATATACCTACTAAATCAACTATTTACACATCTTTCGACAGTCACACACCTCCCACCCAACCACACACGCATTCATTCACTATCTCACACAAATACTCACTAAACCAATTAATAACTAATATAGACTTTTACATAGCTAGTAACCAATTTATGTAGTAGTTTACACAACAAGAGATAGACTGAGACAGGTATTCACACAGTTTAATCACTATCCCATATATTTAGTGAGACACTTTAAATTCATCACTTAGACAGTCAATCACATTGCTACTAAATCGTCCATTCAGACACTTATACATCCACTCAGTCTTCAAGGCAGATTGCTATATATATATATAATACTTATTTAAATATCTAACCAAACCACATTCACTGGATGATGTCATCAGTGATGTAATCAATGATGTCATTTGAGATGTCATCAGTGATATCGTTCGTTATGTTCTTTAGCTTTATTCGAGTTTTGTTTAAAATCATAAAAGCATACATTTAAAAACACTCATGACAAGAGTTGCATACAAAAGCACAAAATGGCATAAAGATAAAACATTTGTCCAAGTTACGTGAATACATTCCTTGTGTCATAGTAGCATTCGTAATTATCCATACCCATGGCCAAAGTACATTGTTACAGGGTGGTTGAAGGCGGAAAACCCATGGCCACACAGTGCACGGTTGTTACTGCGCTTCGTGTGAGCTGGCTCTGCCCTTGATTTTAGTCGAGTGGTAAGTACCCTGCTTGGGTAAAAGTTGCGTAAGTCCCAGATGGATATTGTCAGGATCTGTCAAAGGCACCTACCTAATTGCTGAACTACATCTCCCGGAATACCTTGAGAGGGGGCGTGGTACTATTTAAGCAGGGTAGGCCCTTCCCACACTGTTCGTGATTTTGTAACAGCAGTGCTTTTGTGATACATCGGTTGTGCGCTGAGCTGGTCTTTTTCTGTATGAGGCAGAGAGAGTTTTGTTTCCCTTTCGCAAACGAGTCCTGTGCGAGTGGAGCAGGAAACGCGCCTTGGACTTTGATTACTCGTGTCATTAACGAGTAGCGCGAGGGTCGCGCATTTTGTTTTCCCTGGCATTTCAGTGGTCTGTTTCTTTCTGGTGTTACGGAAGGAGAGGAATCCTAACGAGGGAAGAACGGAGATCGAAACAGAGGCACCAGTACTGTGAGTTATTTAGCAGCGCGTGAATGTTTAACGCGTTGCTTGAACTGAATGGCAGCTTCTTCCTAAGTGGCTCATTACACGGCGAAGCATAAATCCAAGCGCTGTGGGATTCTGTTTAGATAAACAAGTGAGAGCGGAGTGTGGCGGGGGATACTACCCTGCGCTCTACCGCTACGAAGAGAGGCACTAGTGTCTGTTAAGGCAATTGCCAAAGCGGATGGTAGTGGGGTAAGCCTACACCTTGCCGTGTTTGGAGCTTCACAATCAATGAACTTTGTGCTTGTGGACTTGAGAGCGGAAGTCTGTAGTAGGACGCTACGACTTACCGTTTCCATTGAGGATTAAGGTTGTACATTCCTAAAGGAAGGATTGGTCTTTTAAGAGACAGACTATTGTTTTGGATACACGTATTGGTTGATACACGTTTACTTTTGAGCACGAACACACACAAGGCGGGGTAGGTGTTAATCCACTAGAGAGAAATTTAACACATGACCTTGGGGGTAGCTGGGAGTAACTGGTGTTTTTGTTCCATAGGGAATATCGTGGCAGTTACACATATCTGATATACAGGGAGGAAGTGGAGTGCACTTCTTCAGGAAAGGTGAAACTCTTAATTCCAAGTAGTGAGAAATAAATGAGAGTAGGATTTCCCTGTGGACATTAATAACCTGTATGCCTGTTGTTTTTGTCTTTCAGCCATCCCTTCCCTGCTGTCCCCTTCCGTCCCCTCCTTGTTCTGTTTCCTTTTTTATTCCCTCGCTCTATCACTCGAACTCGCTGTATTATTGGTATCGGCGTGTTGGTGAGATAGGGAGGTGGAGTTATATGTACAACGATCGGATCCTGCAGCGTGGAGTCTGACAGATATAGGGCCAACACCTTCACGGGGGTACAAAGATCGCAGGTAGGGAACGAATGAACTGCTTCTAAATTTTATAAGAACAAGGTCACCGTCAATGTCTTTTTGTAAGGGGCCTAGCCAGCACACTCTTCTAACAGATATGATGGTCCCATCAAAACCCATGGGCAGGGGCCTATTTTTTGTTAACCAGTATATGACTTTGTTGAGTAAGTCTTGTTCCCGCTCAGTTTTTCCATGTTTGATTACTGGAACTCCTGATAGAACACATACAAAGGGTGCAGCCGCCGGGGGTAACTGAATGTGACTTGTGTTATTATTAGGTTCTACTCTTGTAACAGTATGTTGTAAAGGACCCGGCTTGTGGTTAACTTTAGGTGCATTAGGGAGTGGAAGGATAGGGACTAAAGGTTGAGATTGGTTGTTACTGTTAGTGCCAGGTGGGTTGGGAAAGATTGACGTTACAGGATTTTCAGTACGAGTTCGGTTGGCCTTAATGCATTTCTCTATTCCCAACAACCTATCCTCTAGGGTGGCAATTTTAGCAATTACTGGCGAAATGAGTGAGCCAACCATTTGTTCAATCTGGGCCAGAAAGTTCGCATTGAAGGAGGTAATCCATTGGTCTATTTTATCTTCCAATTTTAGAAGGGTGTTAGTCGCAGTCAATGGAGAGCTAAGACACCGTTTTTGTTGGTTTAATTTATTCCCTATGGGCTTGGTCCCATCCCATTTCCTTTTACTAGATGAGAGTTGAGGAAAAACAGTGATTGGGGTATTGGCATTTTTGGATTGGGGAAGTTGTACCAGAGGACTGACGATTGGGGTTGACATACTGGGACGTTTAGTGTGGCAAGGGGAAGAACTTTTGATTTCGTTTCTGGCTTCCACAGTGGCATAGCTTGTTTTACAGAGGGAATTTAGCTCATCCAGCAGCGAGAGATGTTGCGCCGTACCATTCGTAGGGTCGAACGGTTGATTAATGGATATGTTCGAATTGGCAGATTCATTCATGATAGCAGTGGACGGAGATGGCCTTCCTAGAGTTTGTGACCCTGAGTACAAGCCTCTCTGGCTGATTGATTTCTTGGTCGCCCCCTCATGAGTCATCATGGGGTGTGCAAATATTAACTACAGTAAAGCCTCAAGACAATCAAAGGGTTTTAGAGAATTTCCAGCTAAGGTCCTGTTTATAATCCCTTGCCAATAGTGTCAGGAAGATCAGAAAGTTGGTACCTTATCAGTGTGATGAAATCAGGGGGAGTGGCCCAGTCCCGTCTTCTGCGTGCCTCTGAGGGCCACAGAGGGACCGCCCTTTGCCCGGACTTCTCCCGCACGCGATCCCGCGACGCGGGGGCTCAAGATTCTTTTATGCGCCTCCGGGTGCAGGATTAGCGGCAGCGGCCGCAAAGGATCCCGGGTGGTGTAGTTCTTCTCCCTCCTCCCAGCGGCCGCTACATGGTGTGCTGCGGCGGCGGGAGGGAGAACAGGGCAGCCAGCAGGAGTCGCGGCAATCAGGGCAGCCAGCGGGGGTCCCAACAGCCGTTTGAGTGAGGTGAGCATCATCAGTGATGTCACTGATCATGTCATGAATGATATAATATGTGACATCATCAGCAGTGGATTGCGGGCACGTGAGCTATAGTTAGTACAACTAACAATAACGGGGGAATGTCAATGGAATTATATGAGTGAAATGTCCAGCTAACTATAACACCCCTAAAACCTATGTTTTTTTTAGTGTTATATATATTACCTACTGGCAGTCGCTAGTATGTAGTTATAGTTAGGACCTATTATCCATTGGAAAACTGCAACATTCTATTGGCAATAACTTTGGCGTCGTTTGATGAATCTTCTTGAAAGTTTCCAAACTTTTGGCTAGCTCAGTTTTGCTCCTTCCGTGGAAGTTTGGGGGTGATTGGTGAAGTGGGGGCTGAGAAATAAGGGGGGGGTCCCATAATGTGTTTTCCCATGCAATTTTCCATAGGACCTTTAGCCACGGCTACAGCCGAATGACTGAACGGAATTACACCAAATTTGGCAGAGAGGTAGTCCTCAGTTCCGACTTGTGCCTTTTGCATATCTGGTGTGAATCTGTTCAGTAGTTTCTTTGGAAATTATGGTTAAAGTCATTTATATATCTATGGGCGCGGAGGACCTGCAGATTGTGCGGGGACTGGCCTCATAGGATAAGAGCACTGTCCCGATGACGCGTTGAAATCTAATTGGCTGTTAAGCGGTTGTAAACATTCGAAATCAGGAACTTTTGGCAGCCATGTTGTGCCTCGGTAGAAGCGAGGCTGAGGAAGTCAGTGAAATATGTGTGCAAAATGTGAAAAGGGGGCAGGGTAGACACACCCTGACTCCCTAGGCCTGCTCAGGGGTCACATGAGGACCTTAAGGGCCTAAAAAGTAAGAAGGTATTTTTCTTTTTTTTTTTAAAGTCACGGGATGTGCGTAGAATCAGCGCATTTCACAGCAGAAAACAGAAGCATGTATTTTCGAGATATAGATCAAGCTTATGTGTATAGATGTTGGGTGGCTCTAAAAAGAGCCCTTGTGTTTATTGAAAGATTTTAGTATTTACAAGTAAGCACTGATGCAGGGTCTAAAGTTCATGAGAAAGACTCTGTTCCCTTCATCTGTAAAATGTACAGCATCTCTCCTATAGATGTCATGCAACGCAGATTGTTGTGGTATATGGACTCCATTCTATAGTCTCGGAGAAAAGTAGAAACAGATTTATTCATATTTTTTCCTAGCTTTTTCCTAGCTTTCTCAATCTGTGGTCAAAATAGATTGGAGTAGTTCCATTTCTGCCTTTGGCCTATGTTAGAATAAACAAAGGGAGTTTGGGGAGAAAGTGAAATTAAAACAGAAAATAAATGATTGGTTGTTTGACAACATTCTACACAGAAAACTAGGGTGCATGTTTCTGTTTTTTAAAAGCATGATTCTTATTCGTTATCAGAACGTGATTGAAAATAACATTACGTAGGATAAGGTAGTATATAGAGAAGTCGAGCACACTTGCTGTTTTTTTAGCAACATTGTGTGATGAACTTTTGCGTTCTTCGGGAGCCAGTATTGCTTTTTTGCATGGGTAGATGCTAATTTGTATATGGAAATGCAATCTGCTTTGGATTTTGAAAGTGAGAATAGATTTCACTGCTCTGTCTTTCAAAATGCGAACTATGTTTGCTATGGGAGGGCGGGAGTCGTGAGAGTCACGCTCTGTCAAAGTAAACAGCAGTATACCGGGGGTAGGCACCCCGGGACATCGCAGGAGCCGGTCGTAGTAGTTTCCAGGGCCCTCGAGGGCACCAGGCGGAGAGCCATGCAGTCTGCCTCCCGTAATACACAAAGTCCCGGGGGTGGTGATTCCCGGAGCTTGAGGGGGGTCATTGAGGCCCACATTCTTGTAACTTAGTAGGGGGGGTTGGATGCGAAAGTGGTGCAAGCGGGTTGTAAATCAGGTGCACAGTGTTTTGTTTTACTTTGCTTTCCTTTCTGTCATCCAGAGGATCCAGGGTAAATATAACGGTTTCTGTACAGCCAGTAACTTTTAAACCTACCCCCAAATGGTTTTCTGCCTATTACTATAGTAACAGTTCATGGAACACTTACGTGAGCACAGAAGTTAGAAGTTCACCACACTATGTTGCTAATGGCATTGTACTTTTTATTCTTTTGAATTGGAACCGTAAGTTGTAGCTATACAAGCTGGTAAAGATCTGGTGAAGAGCTAGCCTCAGAATTATACTTCAAATAATAAATATCATTTCTATTGTGGACTGCTACCCTCACAAAAAAATAGGTATGTATTTTTTTTATTACCTTTTATTAAACAATAAATAACTGAAAATATTACTAAATGATAACAATACAATAAATAACTAGAACCATAACTTTAACAAAACAATATAACAAACAACATATAATATGGGGTCCAATAGAAGTACTGTAGTTAATCTGCAAAACAAAAAAGAAAATTAGTGTTTAAAATTAGATAGATATGACTAAATGAGGTCACACCTTACAAGTCAAAGTAACACGACAATGTTTTCTATTTTTTTAATGTGTGCAGTGTACTTGATAGATTTCACTTATCTTATAGGCTTGCTTTCAACTGGTGTCTGTATAGAAGTGCCTACTGTGTCATATTTATATTACAGATGAACAGGTCTTTAAAATGATACACAGATAAGACAGAATTAGGTGAGAGATGAAGTCATTATGCAGCACAATATTTCTTAGGGATTATTTACAAAACTCTTGTGCCACTTTTGTGTCACTTTTCTCATGTTGAAAGTGATGCAAAAGTGGCGCAAGGGGTTTGTAAATAAGCTCTTTTATTTCTAATGCATTTAATTGGAGGTATTGTATATCTAGGCCGCTCTGCTTACCTTGTGTAAACACTGTGGCCAACAGAGTTCACAACTTTGGTTGGTTACTTGCCGGATATGCAAGACTGCTTTCAAGAGGAGACCCTAATAAAGAGTACTGGTGTGGAACTGCAAGTATGCGGAAGGCCTTGCAGACTAAGAATCCGGTCAACCTTGGAAGGGAAGAGTTAAGGATATTGAGAAAGGCTCCTTCTGTTTCATGAGAAGGCCCAAGTACCAGTGGAGCAATACCGTCAACCTCTACTGCCAATCCTAATATTCGTCCCCAATTTGAAAACCTTTAAGAGAAAAAGTAAGAAGGTTGGGAGCTTTGTATGCCACCCTAATACCTAATCATCCATTAGTTATACAGAGATCCTCCCTGTATCAGACTCATCTGTACAAGTGTGAATTGGACAATATCTGACACCAAAAACCCCTTAAGTACTTATATCTGTTACTTTTTAACTTTGTCGACTACTCATATTGAGAGTATTTATCCGATAAAAATGTGTGCATCTGTATGGCTTCAGACAACTAGCTCATGCCATATTTGAGACATTTGTGTAATCAGCTGGAACATGAGGATATACTTTTCTTCAACCTCAACATTTTCTGCTGATTTATGTAACATTCTGCAAACTGAAAAAAGAGTTAAAAATGTATATGTTGTACATATGTCCAAGATTAATTTAAAAGTACATAAAAACACTGTTCTCAATAGGATTGGGGTTGAAAAGCAATCATCAGAGGTTATATTTGGCAAGCAAAATAGGAAATAGCATTGCAATATACAAATGTTAGGCCGAGATTGGTCACTCACTTCATTTACAAACTCCTGGCCTTTATCTGATAGAACCCTTTTTGGACTTCCATGATCTAGAAATTGAGAAATATTCATCAAGAAAAATTGAAAGACACATCTTCAAATGAAAAAAAGTGCAGGCTGAAAACGTGTAACAAGTATTTAAATGAGAAACATATGGGTATCAGTAACAAAAGTCTATAAGACTATCACAATGGAGATTTACATGTCATAAAAAATATTTAGAGAAGCAAGAAAAATTATAACACACATTGTTAAATTTCAAATGACATATTTGGCCAATAAAATCGAGAGGACACATTTTTATTCGTTTTTTTTAATACCAGAATGCCAACTAATTCTACCAAAACATGAGAACAGCACATTTATATGTCTGTAAACATATGAAATACACAAATGCTTATCTCAGAATGCTTTTCAATCATGAAATGTTAAAGTCAAAACTGATAACTGCATTAGGTCTATTGCAATTTTCGTCTGATAGCATATGGAGAGAAGTCAGTGGATCTGGTATGTCAAGTGGTTGATCACCATTTGGTATAGTGCATGGGCAATAATAAACAGCTTTTGGTGGCCTGTATAATGAGATAGAACAGAGGACAAATCAAGTTTACGGTTATTAAAAAACTTGGAGAGGGTGCTAAAATACAACATTGGTCAATCGATTACATGTGCAGTGCATGAGGAGGAAGTAACACGTGGCGCACTACTTTCAAAAACTAAAAGGCAGCAGGATTAAGTGATTTGTCCAGAAACATTGCCTACCAAGGCAAGATATTGGAGGTATAAGAGCTGGAAATCGAGCTAAAATACAGCATTGCCAAAAACATTACTTTTGCAATGCATGGGGCACGTGACGTACTACTTACACGAGAAAAACTACATCGCATTAAGTTGAACAGCACGTAGCACACTGCTGCTGGAACGGCCACGGGTGCTTGTCAAATTAAAGAAACGTGGCTGGATTAAGAGATTTGCACAGAACAAAGGATAGCAAATCAAGTTTAACATTATTAAAAATCATGGAGAGCGTGCTAAAATACAACATTGAGCAATCGATTACATGTATGGTGCATGGGGAGGAAGTAGCACATGGGGCACTACTTCCAAAAATTAAAGGCGGCAGGATTAAGTGATTTGCCCAGAAACATCACCTACCAAGGCAAGATATTGGAGGTATAAGAGCTGGAAATCGTGCTAAAATACACTATTGCCGAAAATATTACCTTTGCAATGCATGGGGCACGTGAATCACTACTTACACGTGCAAAAATACAACATTGACCAATCGGTTACATGTGCAGTGCATGGGGAGGAAGCAGCACGTGGTGCACTACTTTCAAACATTAAAGGCGGCAGGATTAAGTGATTTGCCCAGAAACACCACCTACCAAGGCAAGATATTGGAGGTATAGGAGCTGGAAATCATGCTAAAATACCCTATTGCCGAAAATATTACATTTGCAATGCATGGGGCTGGTGACGCACTACTTACACGGGGAAAAACTACATCGAATTAACTTGAACAGCACGTAGCACACTGGTGCGGGAACGCCCACATGGCGCTTGCCAAATTAAAGAAACGCGGCAGGATTAAGTGATTTGCCCAGAAACAAAAGTTAAGAAGTCAACTTTAACGATATATATAAGCAGAAAGCGTGCTCAAAAAAAACTTTCTCAAATCAAACAAAAATTAGCGTTTACGTGGTATTTAAAGATCGTTCAGATTAATTAATTTAATGAGTCTTAAAAAAAATGCTCACCTACGAAGTGGTGGATATGAACCCTATCAATGGCTGTGACTGCAGAATAGGAAAGGTTCAAGAAGGTTGGCAGGCTATAAATGCTTTGCAGAAGGATGATTGGTAAAGCATGAAGTCACTGGGTGTGAGAGCTGTGATTGGGCATGTTGTAATTAAGCATGCACAAATAAAATGAAATACGTTAGTGGTACATAGCCAGACGGTGGGACGTATTGTGCACATGGGTAACATTAACACGCATGCGCTACTACAAACATGAATGCGCAAAGTGAAGGCAACTCCTAGGGGGTACATACACAGACGGAGTTCGGACAGGCTTGGATTGGGATTAAAAATCGGACCGAGAACGATAAAAAAAAGTTGCCCACATTTGCATATTGCCTTTGCAAAACACTGCTTCGACAACATTTTATAAAATAAAAGGGGGTTTAAGAAAAATGCTCGGATTAGCTTGCATTGGTGAAACACACCTGTGTACAAGTGAGGCCGCTATTGGTCATGCTCCCTGCCCGCACTCAAAAAGCATATGTTAATGGGACTGCCCCAGCGAGAGAAAGTTAATGACACCTCTGCTCATTGATAAAAGAGAAGTAATTGAGGCTGATGTGCCTCCGGAAAGGTCACTCAGGCACCCACTGGGCTGCTGGTGGCATCCAAATAATGCAGATACTGCCAAATAATCCCAAGGCTGCTCAAAAAAGCAGCCCACTGCTGGAACAGGACATCGGCCCCTCGGGCATTGCCCGAGTGCCTGCGTTACCAATCCGACTCTGAGTTCGTATGTCGATAGAACACCGGCTCCCGCAGGAGGCGGGGAGACGGCAGGACAGTGGGGCAGCTGAAAACCCTCCTACAGTCCCCAACGGTGACTGCCAGAATAAATAAAAGAAAAAGGCAGTCCACAGGGAATGGGGATCCCCGGGGCCATTAAGTGGCTTCAGGAGGGAGGCTATGCAGCTCTATTCCATAAAATATTAATATATAATTAGCTATGCCCCGGGGGGCTGGGGATCCCGGTGCCCGGAATTGGCCACGGGAGGGGGGCCACTTGGCCTCTTCCCATAAAAAAATTGAATACGGATACTCCACTTATTGTCATCATACCATACTTGCACCCTTCTGATCACGCGCTGAAGGCTAATTGGCTGTAAAGTGGTTGTCAAAATTCGAAACTAGAACTGTTGGCAGCCATTTTATGCATCGGTAAAAGGGAAGTTGAAGAAGCGTGTGAAATGTGTGTTTTAAACGTGAAAAGGGGGAGGGTAGACACACCCTGATCCTCTAGGTCTGCTCAGGGGGTCCTACAAGGACCTTCCAGGGCCCCTAATTTTTAGGGGGGGTAAAATCGTGTGGTGCGCATATGATCCGTGCATTCTAGTGATATTAAAAAAAAAAGTTGTGAGCTTCCGCTCCTCTTTGGTAATTTGCATTCTTTCAACTGTTTAGAGGAGATGCAGCAGTGCTGGATGCAGGATGCACCATTGAGTAAGAAAAGGTAATGATAACACTATTTACCTGCTAAGTGAATTTCCTTTCATAGGCTAACATTGACTGGTTTCACTTGCAAATTCTTTTAAGTGTGGAGTTTTTTAACTTTAAAATATTCACCTAAAATCATCCGAACAACGAATTCCAATTTACTCACCTGTTATCAGGAGAAAAACCAGTGCTGCATCTTTTAGCCCAGCACTGACCCTGAAAAGTAGTTCTAAGTATACTTACAAGTAACTTGTATTTTCTTCCATATGAATCCCCGTCCTATAAAAAAAAAAATGAATATAATAAAATTAGATTTGCAGATCAGGCTCTAGGGATGGTGTCCGAGGCCCAAAAAAAGTAAAAAGAAGTGGGGGCCACACAATGTAATGTAATTTTAAAAATAAAATATCTAAAAATAGTTTATAAAAAAATTAGTAAATCAGTATCAAACACATATATAAAAATAAATATATTTAAAAATTGTCATTTACAAAACCTTTGAAATTCACTGAAAAAACATATGTATCAGACATTTTATAGTAAGGAATTATCATTTAAAAAACCTTTGAAATTCACTAAAAAACACAGGTTTCAGAAGTGTTACAGTTAGGAATTAGCATTTAAAAAACCTCAGAAATTCACTAAAAAAAAACACAGGTTTCAGGGGTGTTATAGTTAGGTGGACATTTCCCTCGTAGAAAACCATTGAAATTTCCCCGTGTGAGTTAGTTGTACTGACTATAACTCGCACGCCCGCAATCCACTGCTGATGTCACATATTACATCATTCATGACATGGTCAGTGACATCACTGATGACATCACTGAAACAACTTGTGAGGGCACTTTTCTCCTTTAATGTATACTGTACAATTTAGCATACATTCAAAGAGAAAAAATTTGGAGCTACACCAATTGGAGGACGCTGCAGAATTCAAACACATGTTCAGATTTATGATTACTGATACATCTGAAGATGTGTCTTGTTCTATAAGTATTCTGTGGAAACACACACAGCAACACCCATAGAACGCCCTTTCAACTCAAAGTGGTATGTATAATAAGGTTGTATTTACATGGAGAAGAAAAGGTACACAGACTGCTTTTTCCTCTCTTTGTAAATATGAAACAGTGTCTTGCGCTCTAAGTATGATATACATGCTTAGTATATAAAGAAAATAATTTGGATTAGGGTTAATGGCTAGGCCAAAACTTATTATATGAGGAATCAGTAGAACAATTTCAGTACTGCAAACAGAGAACAAGATACATTTATAAGTACTTACGTTTTGGCAAACTTATAGGACATGTTTATAGATTACTGAAAGGAAGGGATGTAGCCTGATGTGACATGTGCAAAGACACTCAGTGATGTGTTTTAAGTTAAGGAATTTTGTCTCTTTTATTCTTGAAATTCCCTAGGCCCTACTAGTCCACCATATCTCTCTATTGAATACCATACCATGTGTGTTGCAGACAGGTTCTGTGAAGCTGTGTCCTATTTGATACCTGTCTGCAATGTAAATCTCTGGCACATATCTACTCCATCCATCTTCTCTTTTTTAAAATTGTGTGCAAACACACGACATTGTGCATTAATACTTACTTAAACTTATCTCAACAGTAATACACCTAAAAACGCTACACATTTTATTCAGTTGTTTTTTATAATCTAAATTGTGGTAAATTGCATATTTTAGAATTATGATCTGTGAAAGAAAAGAAAAAATAGTTATAACATATTAATATATTTTTAACAGCACAGCATCATTTTAACATTTTACAAACTATTTTCTTTAACTTTTTTGCTGTTCTCAGAATATATTGAATTTCACTAGAAACCGTGATTTCAATCGTACTCATCACATAACAGCGGGCAAAAACAAAAACAATCAATAGGATTATTTAAAAAAAAAAGAATCCATCTTCAATAAAATACCATATAATACAAATCACCCATATATAAAATGCTTACTGCTAACAAAATTGTATAACTTAAATTTATAAACACTGTAAATGTTGTCGCTTAAAACGATATGCCGAGACAATATGCAGGAAAAAGTCTGTAATTCAAACATATACCTTTCCTTTAGGCCAAATGGTTTTATTGCAATCATGTTTATTTAAATTGTCCAATAGTAATCCTATTAAATCATAATAATAAATTCCTCGGAGGCTGAATTATCTTCCTAAAACTATGGCTTTAAAAATATTAGTTAGGAATTTGGTAATCCGCTAGGCAAACATTGTTTAAAAACTAACTGAGCATCATACCAAAGTGTCCAGTTTTTTCACATTTTAGATAGGCAGTATAATGTCCAGATGTTGTGGAAGGAACATTATTGCTATTGCTACAAAAGTCCTTCCTGAGTGAGTTGCTACAAAATGTTTTATTAAAGTGTACAATTTTCCCCCATCAGTTGTACAACGTTGCATCATTAAAATTATATATTGTCCATATCTTTGTATAAATAATGTTGATAACATTTCTAATTTGCATTGGCTATACTCCATGTTTTGATTTGCTGCTTTAACGAATTTATTGAAAGACACTGATTTGCAGTCCGGTAATGTCACACATAGACATTTTTCAGTGTCTATGTTAGTGCTACATGTATACATACAATTTTCACAATAATGTTCCCATTTATAACAAAGGCCAAAAATATTTTCAATTTCTACGCCTTTATTTTCCAATACTGTAAGCATATACATTAGCAATTCCTGAGCATCTTGTTGGATATTCTGCATAAATTGTGTAAAACCAGAACATACATCCAAAAGATTACGAACATTACAAACGCTTTGTATTTTACTTGTATTAGTTCTCAATTTTTCATGAATGGAATTACAATCAAAGCCCATGTTAGATCTCTTCACATCTAACATGGGCTTCGATTGGAATTACATAGAGCATATTATCAAGCCCATTATCGCCGCTTTATCAGCAGTTTTCTGCCGATAAAGCGGCGATAATGTTATCGCCTGTCTTGATAATATGCCCCAAAATCTTTTTTCCCGATTCTCCATAATTTGCTGTTGCAAACCTTCAAGAAAAAAAACAATATTGACCACTACATTAGCATAGTAGTTAACGCCTGAACTTTTTTCAAACTGATAACCAACAATCTCATTAACAGTGTCATTTTTCTTTTTGCTTGCAATGACAACCTTATCTTGTTTTTTTCCTTCTCTATACCTTTACTACAGATATTCTCATACCTTCTTTTTCTTCCTACTACACGCTTTTCAAATACAGGATATTGACCTAAATTGGGAGAATACGTTTTTCTTAACCTATTATAGTCTTTTACACAGTTTGCATCTACAGTAACCTTTGTGTCATCAAAATCAGTCAAAAACAAACTAGATAAAATTCTGATTTGTGACAAAGCAACATATGCTGTACCCTCTTTAAACACAGTACTTCTAATGTTCAACAAAGCACAGTCTACTCTTAAACCTTGAGATTCATGATTAGTCACAGCATATGCCAGAGAAACTGGAAACTGTTTTCAAACGGATATATTAATCTTTAACAAGCAAGAAATGAACTGAACAACAACACATTTGTTTCACTTCTTCAATCTTATCAAATTTAATTTTTTTAAATTCAATACATCCCCATCTTTATTCTGATAATTAACAAAATCCACAACTTTGCCCATTGCTCAATTAATGAAACAGTTTTCTACATCTAAATTACGTCTTAAAATTACCTGACAGTTTCTACATGCATGTAGATTCTTTTCTAAACCAGCAGTTTTAGATATCAATTTTTCTAAAGAATCAAATGTTGTCTTCAATTTTTATGTCAAAATAAAAGTGATTCCTTCATGCTCTATTTTATTGATGATGAACATAACTTAGGACTATGATTACTCCACAAACAGAAAATTGAATTCCAGAAAGGGAATGCTTATTAATCGCAATTTTATTCATAGAAAATTAACAATATTTTATAAAATTCATTTTTACATTTAAGAAAAAAACAATAGGAAAAAATCAGGGTGAGAACGGACACATAAGAATATAATCACTTGAAACAATCCACCATTCAAAACTACAATCATATCACATTCGCCACACTTTCGACACATACAGACTCAACTCAAACATACCATATATACATTATCTACAAGAGAAAAGTATATAACTGGAACTGCCTTAGTTAAACAGAACATTCAGAGTGCTCGGTTGAAAAATAGTACAAAACCAAAAGGATTTTACAATTTCAAACAGTCATTGCAAATAAATGTAAATAGGTCATGTACGGTAAATAGCAAAGAGTCTATAGATGGACGTGACTCTTAAACACAAGGGCAGACCAGTAAGCAGATGGGCCTACGCGTTTCGAATCCCCTTTTAATTCTTCGGAGATTCTCATCAGGGCCTTAGGCAACTGAACAAAAAAAGAAGAGACAAATGTTTTTCTTAAAGACAAATAGTAACAAGTAAAAAGCAAAAAAGTGTACACATTTATAATTAACACTAGCTGGAGCATATGCTATAAGGAGAAAAACTCCTATCAGGGTCTCTAAACTCAGTGAATCTCCAGTGCGAATGGACCTAGTCAGGGGACCTAAGAGGTAGAATGGCGGGAAGCAATTGATCTCAAACTGACACTCAGAATCCTATGCTTAAAACACCCTTGTTAAATACATCAAAGGTTAACCAGTTGGGGAGGGAACTTACCACCAAAGTTGCCACAGCGAAAGCTTAAGTTGGTCCGGGACGGGAGGATTGTGACGGAGGGAAGACTATTCTGTAAAGAGATATCGGCATCTAATGAGTCAGAAGAAAATTTAAATTGGAATTTAAAAACGGAACTAGAGCCCTGTGGGGGTCTCTTACCGCTTAGAGAAGATATGCCCGAGCAGCAAGAGGTCGGTCCACAGAGAAAGACTGTCCATTTAAAATCATTGAGTCCATGTTGCATTCTGTTCCAATGATTTGCTAGAGGAGTATTTTCGACATTTCTCTTCAGCCTCGACTTGTGTTGAGATATGCGTTGTCACACTTCCTGCTCTGTTTTTCCGATATACAGGCAGTCGCATGGGCATTTGATGCCATAGACTACAAATTTAGATTTGCAGTTGCTAAATACCTCATGCTTCCAGGATATGCCATTGTGTTGGAAAACAGTGCCCTGTATGGTGGTTTCACAGCAGAGGCAAGTCCCGCATCTATGATGGCCTAGCACCGGGGCCAGACCCATCATTTGTCGGAGAGATGGTTGGTTTTGGGTAGGCATAGCGGCTCTTACCACATGGTTTGCAACACTATTCTCACGTTTAAATGCAAACAGCGGTTGCTTTTAATAAAAGACACGCCAACATGAAAAGCCTCCGGTCCCCGTGATCCTTCCGGCTGTGGCCCAATTCACTCTAGATTTTCTCTGTGGACCGACCCCTTGCCGCTCGGGCACATCTTCTCTAAGCGGTAAGAGACCCCCACAGGGCTCTAGTTCCATTTTTAAATTCCAATTTAAATTTTCTTCTGACTCATTAGATGCCGATATCTCTTTACAGAATAGTCTTCCCTCCGTCACAATCCTTCCGTCCCGGACCACCTTAAGCTTTCGCTGTGGCAACTTTGGTGGTAAGTTCCCTCCCCCACTGGTTAACCTTTGATGTATTTAACAAGGGTGTTTTAAGCATAGGATTCTGAGTGTCAGTTTGAGATCAATTGCTTCCCGCCATTCCACCTCTTAGGTCCCCTGACTAGGTCCATTCGCACTGGGGATTCACTGAGTTTAGAGACCCTGATAGGAGTTTTTCTCCTTATAGCATATGCTCCAGCTAGTGTTAATTATAAATGTGTACACTTTTTTGCTTTTTACTTGTTACTATTTGTCTTTAAGAAAAACATTTGTCTCTTCTTTTTTTGTTCAGTTGCCTAAGGCCCTGATGAGAATCTCCGAAGAATTAAAAGGGGATTTGAAACGCGTAGGCCCATCTGCTTACTGGCCTGCCCTTGTGTTTAAGAGTCACGTCCATCTATAGACTCTTTGCTATTTACCGTACATGACCTATTTACATTTATTTACAATGACTGTTTGAAATTGTAAAATCCTTTTGGTTTTGTACTATTTTTCAACCAAGCACTCTGAATGTTCTGTTTAACTAAGGCAGTTCCAGTTATATACTTTTCTCTTGTAGATAATGTATATATGGTATGTTTGAGTTGAGTCTGTATGTGTCGAAAGTGTGGCGAATGTGATATGATTGTAGTTTTGAATGGTGGATTGTTTCAAGTGATTATATTCTTATGTGTCCGTTCTCACCCTGATTTTTTCCTATTGTTTTTTTCTTAAATGTAAAAATGAATTTTATAAAATATTGTTGATTTTCTATGAATAAAATTGCGATTAATAAGCATTCCCTTTCTGGAATTCAATTTTCTGTTTGTGGAGTAATCATAGTCCTAAGTTATGTTCATCAGTGCTGGCACCTTCTTTTGTTTTTTTGTGATATAGGCTCAGCCTTGCTGATTAGAGCCAGCCCCATTTTGTTCCCACCACTATTTTATTGATGGCTTCCATTTTTATTATTTCTTCATTTTCCAGCTTTAAAAGTTGTTCATTGAATATAGAACACTAACGCAGTATTGGCATTAAGCAGATTACAGATTAGTTTTCAGCAATTTTCATGTATATTTTCTCAGGAACTATTCAATTCAATTCAATTCATCTTTATTTTGATACAACTGTATCATAAAAGGTACATACGTAGGATATATTTCCTAAAAGGCATTTTCCATAGTGATACAACTCGTGTAAATATAGTTTTACAATCATAATTATGGAGGGGAAGTATCATCATAATATTAAAAGTGCAATAAATACTTAAAAAGGCATGTATCAAAACTTAAATCTATCAATTTGAAAAACAATTAGGCAGGGAAAAAATTTGGCAGTGAAATCCCCCAAACCGTGCAATAGACCTAGACTAACAGCCTTGTTTCCAGTTCATTTCATGTATCTGGGTATAAATTATATTATCTTATCGTGTTCTAAAACTTCTCACCTGCCTTTAACCTAGTGAAGTACACTGCTAACAAAAATCTGCTTATAGCAAAAACAATGACTTGGCAGGTATCTATTTATACTATCCTTTCTGCCTCTCTGTACGATCTCACACCTATGTTTGTACACAGAGGTTTATTCCATATTTTTCTTGCAATCACGTAGGCCGGGCAACAAAAGAGAACGTGTGCGATATCTTCCCTTGCTCCCCCCAAACACAAGGTACATCATTCTTTGCTGTCCTTTGATCATCTTGCCACGCTTGATTTTAGCATTAATATAACATATCTATACTTCAGTTAAAGTGTTTTTGCCAGGGGGGGTTTACCTCATTTAAAAAGGGTTCGAAACTTTGGCTGGCTTTGAACAAGAGAAATTCTCTAGTCAATGATCCGTTTACTTTATCATTTGGTCTGTTTTGGTCCATATAGCCCCAAAAGGATGATTTTAAAACCTTCCTTGAGCTTGGAGTCAGTGCAAGTGGATTATTCCAAAAGTGTACTAGGTCAATCTTCTTTAACCATGCACTGACATGATTGAACCATGTAATACGATTACAGGCGTCTAGGTCCTTTATTCCTATAAGAGCTGCCCTGTAGTCCAGAAGCTCGGGTGTTGTCCCAATCCTGACCCAGAACATCATAGGCCTGATATTTACATGGTAGTCAGTGCGCCTTACATTGAGGTCCAACATCATTAGTGTAGCGGATGACGAATTGGTAGTTTTAACAAAGAATTTATTTTCGTTCACCTCAAACGCTGCCAAATTACATGCTGGACCCCACAGTTCAGTGCTGTATATGGCAGCTGAATGCGCTTTAACCCGAAATACCTCAAGCGCAGGGAAGACCGCTTTATTATGACTATTACCATGTTTTTTTAGGATCGGTAGTGTGTTTTGTGTTAACAAGAGCTTGCTTTTTTCAATTTGAGTTTTCTACAACATTTTTGAGTCAAGTGAAACACCCAAATACGTAAAGTTCTGAACATATTCTATTCTTTGCCCATTTAGAACCATGTTTTCTTTAAAAGACCTTTGGGGATTTATTACAATGTACTTGGTCTTATTGGTGTTGATCTCGAGGCCTTTATTGCTGCAATAAATTTGGAAGGTGTTAAGTAAGCATTGCAGACCCTTTGGTGTTTGTGATACAAGAATAGTATTGTCCGCAAATAGCAGAGCAGGCATTGTCTCACCCCCTAGATTTGATGCATCATTGCTACAATCTTTTTAAAAAAAGGGGATGTCATTTACAAAAAGGGAAAACAAAGTTGGTGCTAAAACACATCCTTGGCCGACTCCCCTCTTTATTGGTATTGGACTGGTTTGTTCGCCATCTGGACCCCACCTCACCTTTGCATAATTATTTTTGGTGAAATCTAAAAATTTGTTCCAGGAGGTTGGTCGGTAGTCCCAGTTTGTTAAGTGATTCCCATAGCAGGTGTCTCGGGATGAGGTCAAATGCGGCTCTTAAATCGACAAATGCCACTTATAAGTGGCCCTTCCTTAAGTTGACATATTTCCAGCACATGCAAGAGAATCTGAACACCTAGTCTATGATGCTGGTTTTGGTTTTAAAACCTTCCTGAAATTTGGTTAAAATCTCTTCTTCATCAATCCAATAAATGATGCGATTTAAAATGTGCCTTGCATATATTTTTTGTAATATATCAATTAAACTTATCGGGCTGTAATTCGCAGGGTTGCTCCTTTTGCCCTTTTTAAAAATACAAATAATTTCTGCGCCCCTCCATGTTTCTGGTACTTCTGCTCCTTCAGCTACAGAGTTGCATAGGTAGTTAATGTAGGGGCCCCAAACACTAGTGTCGAGTTTATGTAGATCTCCCGGGATCTTGTTTAGTCCAGGGGCTTTGCTAGCTTTAACTAAATTAATAGCCGTAATAGTTTCTTGTAAGCTAAATTCTAAATTACCTCACTCAGACCTAATGGTGATACAACATTTTCAGAGCTACCTAAATCCGGAGCTGAGTACAATCTAGTAAAATGATCAATCCAAGTTGTTTCATCTAGATAAACTTCCCTGGAGCCCTTTTCTTTTCTGTTTCCATTGGCAACAATATTCCAAAAAGTCCTATGGTCCCTATGTTTCGCTGCTTCTAGCATTCCTGTCCATAATTCTTCATTCCACGTTGATTTGGTAATCTTTAATGCTTTCTTATATTTGGACCTGGTTTCCCTAACTGTCAATTCATCTTTGTGTTTGATTGCGTGTACTAATTCGGTCTTGGCACTATGACAATCTTTGTTATACCAGGGTTTTCCCAACGATTTTTGGCTTCCATCTTCTTTCCCTTTTTTTACTTTTCGTGATATTATTGGGACAATTGCCTCGAAATAACTTTTATGTAATTCTGGAATTTTTGCCCCTATCCTCGTGGTCAGAAATATATGGACCAAATGTATCCGCCAGAGTATCATAGATGTATGCCAACTTCTGGCCATGCTCCAACATGTGGGCCCATTTAACTGAGCGGCGATTATAGCTCACTATGACATTATCGGTTTGGTTACATGGCGTACTTCTATTAACCAATGGACTGGGCATCAACCCTCCGTCTAAACCAAGTACAAGCGGACGATGATCACTCTTCACCTTAGGTTTGATTGAGAAGTCAACGGCATATTGCCATAAATCGTGGGATAGTATTATATATTCTATTTTACTTTGAGTGGAGCCTCTACGAAAAGTGGAATACTTTCCCACATCTGAAGGTAGGCGGCCATTACATGCCCTTAGGCTGTGTGTCACTGTTAATCTCAGTATTTGCAAGGCTAAAGCAGCGCATGGAACCCATTTAGTGCTAGATAAAGCAGAAATTTTATTAGCCAAATCTTCAACTTCTAAAATATTTTTGAGCCCATTAATGGGTTAAGAATTACAGTTGAGGTCTCCACAGATTACTATGCCTGTACCTGGTCCTAATAAGTTTAAAATACAGTCCAACTGCTCAATTATTTTTGCCTCCTTTGACCTTGGCCCCGGTCGATTATAAACATTATAAATGTGAATAACCCTATTTTCCTTTGTCACTATTGTGATGCCTAGGATATCAGGGGTATCCATGGCTAATTGTGTTATACTAATATTGAGGCTGACCCTTACCCAAGTTACTAGGCCACCAGAGGGTCTTCTTCTTATTTACGGTACAGCTGGTGTTTAAAAACTTTTATAACCCACTCTATGTAAGGTCTTAGTTGACCAGGTTTCCTGCAGTGTACATATGTCACTTGTTTCAATGAAACTATTCCACTCTGGGTCCCTGGTGTTCCTTAATAATCCTGCTATATTCCACAAAACGATTTTCATATCTACTTGTTCTTTATTAATTGGAACTCTAATGAGGTCTTTGATGTTACTTTGATCAGTACCATTTAGTAATAAGGATTCGTGTCCATTTACACAACTGGTTTCATCCCCTCCTTTCACCTCACCTATGATCCCAGATAGTTCTTTGCCTATCGTCACCACATCCCTAACATTGATTGTGGGTGCGCCTAACCCTTGTAGTCAATCTACTTCTTCAAGCAGGGTTAATTCCTGGAATCTGTTAGAAGTTTCTGAGACTGTGACTTTGTTTAATGGTTTATTCACTCCCTGTTGTAAAGGTTTATAGAGGTATCCTAGTGGTAAAGCGTATATGCTTGTTTTCCAGGTTAGAGTAGCTTCAAGAGCCCGCAAAAGGGAGCAGACTACATGGGGGTGTCTGAAATTTACAACAATACAATCTCCCTTTATATCTTTTTGGGAGCTCCCCACCCAACATACCCTGCGTACCATCAACATTTCGTTAACTTTGTTTGAGTTACATTTTTTATGTTTAGATAGCCAGTCTACGGCTTTGTTCCTTAGATTTTGCCAAGATTCTTTTTGTTCCCACCTTAATGCTGGGACATTAGCTAAAACTATAACATATGGACAGTTAGCAGGGGGCATATTCAAAATGTCTCAGATCTGTCGCGTTCGGGCTATATATCACTACCCTATTGGTGTGGGATTCTGGATTGGGTGTAGTGCTAACATAGTTAACATAATTAATAGGGGCCCGCTTCCTATGATCACATACCCCTGCAAGTTCTTCTTCCTTCCTTGCTTGAGCTCTATCTAAGCATCCTGCATCTTTTTGGAGCGGGATTCTTTCCGCACATTCACTTGCTGTGTTAACCATTGTAAGGGCTTTCAGATCTACAATCAGTTTTTCTTCTTCTGCAATTATTCCATTGCCTTCTAATATGTTCTTGCTTAAGAGGTGATCTGTGTCATTTAATCAGGCAATCTCAGTGTCCATGGCCATTAACTTGGAATCCACACAATCATTTATTTGTGTCTGGATTGAAGCCAGGGTAGTTTGGAAGATATCAGCCACTGTTTCTTCCAGGGCACCTATTACCTCATTGTCCCTTCTTTCACAAATGTGGTCAATATTATCAGTGTGTAACCCTATTGTTCTTGGACTGTTGTCTTTTTTCCCCAATTCAATTGAATTCCTATTGCAAGAGTTCCCTTTCTCTCCTGCTTTTCTTCCCCCTATGTAATTTTCACTTTTTTCCTCACTTAATAAACCCACTGTCCCCGCCATTTCTTGTAGGAAAACCAATTTATGGAAATTAGGGAAAAAAAGTTTTTTAATAGAGTTCTGTTAAATTTAATTAAAGAAATTAAGGGATGTAAAAAACTGTTTTTTATAAGAAGAAGAAAGCTATAGAAAATATAGTTGAGAAAGCTTTTGAATTGAAAACAAAATTGTTTATTTTAGTAATCAATAGAATTCAATCACTAGATAAACCAATCCATTTAATGAAGGCCAAAAGTAAGTAGAGAAGAGTAATTAACAGAAGTCATTTTTGTGAGTTTTTTTTGGGTGAATGGAAACATGGTTCAAGTTCTGAGCCTTTTTTTTAATGAAGAAAGTTATCTTCAGAGTAATGATTTGTTGCATGCAGTTGACACTAGTGGTCGTGCTTAGAAGGTTAGAAATGGTTGTCCTATTGAGAAAGAGAAAGTTGTTCCTAGAAATGCAGAAGAGGTGTTAGCTGATGAAGTTTCAGGGAGACGTCCTATAGCTCCAGTGTACACTTGGAATTGTAGTAGTATTTGTAGTGAACGGCAAGAATCTATTGATTTTTTACGCAATTTCTTACGTAACTATACAAAGAAAAGTGGGAAACAAAAGATTAAGATGTTGCAAGGACTAGACCCTTGCAGAGTAAGAGAAAACACTGGTTTGCAAGGTCAATCCTGGCTTGTGATTTTAAAAAAGTATGTTGAAGTGTTTTTCACCATTTGAGGATGTTAGCAGTACATCATTCTGAAATGAGGAAATTAGTCAGAAGATTGTATTATGCAAAGTCCAGCTCTACTTTTAAAAAAGTTGAACAGTGCTCTTTTGCATGGATCTGTATCAAATGTAAAGAACGTTTGTGATGAAATTGAGGTTAGTTATTTTGGTCCTGAGGAAGACTGTGCAGAAATTGAGATATTAATAGAAGGAAATGTAGAAGAGAATGTACAACATTGTATTACAGATAATTTTGAGCAAGAAATTACAACGTTTAAGGTGATTTTACGGTGAATGGCCAAATTATTGTTGTGTATGTTGTCGACGAACTCATTATAAAAATCAGACCAGGAGGGTTGATTTGTATTTAAAGAGTAAAGAGTAAAAATAATAATGAGTGAAAGGATTTCGAAACTTATTTGTTGGTAGAGAATTGTTTTAAGTTGGGTTCTGATCAGCGTATTTGTAAATATAGTTACAACAAATTAAACGAGAACAAAATGCCTGCTGGAGCTGTGCATAATAATCTTGAGTTAGTAAATATTCCTTCTGAACTGATGGATTTAAATACCTATGAGTCTATTCTTATTCAATGTGTGCATCCATTTCAGGCAATTGTTCGTATGGAGCCTAAGACAGGAACATTGCCTCCTTCTGATTTACAGAGTGGATTAAAGGGAAGAGCTGTATATATGCCTCTAGATTTAAGGACAAATATTGAAACAATTGGTTGTAGAAAATGTAGAGGTTGAGCCTTTAGTTGTTCTTGTTAATGGCGTTCCTACTAAGAGTAAGAAAATCTGGCAAAAAATAGTGGATGTTAAGAAAGTAAAAAATAATGAATATTACAGAAATGTGTATGTGAGAGAAGAAGAAATAACTGTAGAAGAAGAGAGTGACTTGCCATCTGGACAAATTGAAAAATTGGATGTGTCCAGAACTGAAGAAATCTACGAACATTACAGTGTTCATCCACTGCATTCTAAAGAAGTGATGAGGAATACTATAGAGTTATTCCAAAAGAAAGAAGCAATAGGAAGTCCCATTAGTGTATGGGAAAAAAGTTTGGAAGCTCATTGTTTCCCTCAATTGTTTCCCACAGGAAAATGAGGAGGATATGATGACCGACCTGTGCAGATTCCTGCATCTGAATACCGGACATCAAGATTATATGCAGAAGATCCAAGATTTCGACAATGTATTCCGTATTTGTTTCATCTTTTGTTTGAGAGTGATTTGTCTGGACTTTCTTATACAGTAAACCATATAATGAAAACAGGTGTACATCTGCAAAATGATTCGGCAAAGGAATTTATGGATAAAGTACTGCATAAAGATGATGTTTTGGAATCTCAGCTAATTAATCTCATGACGTGTCAGTGTCGTACAAATGAGTACTGGTACCGTCATCATGGAGAACTCAAATGTATGCTAAGGAAGTTAGGAACTCCTACATGGTTCCTTACTCTAAGCTGTTCTGAATATGCTTGGGATGATTTACTTCAATTTCTTCGAGAGGAAAATCAAAATATACTAAATATTGAATACAATACACCTGGAGAATTGTGCTCTTTGGATCCAGTTAATGCATGCAGGTATTTCAATCATAGATTTGAAGCTATCATGTCTTTTATCACCAATAAAAAAAATACTCCTCATGGAGAGGTTTTCGACTTCTTTTGAAGAAAGGAGTCTCAAGCAAGAGGTGCTCCTCACATACACATGCTAATATGGATCAAAGATGCTCCCAAATTTGGTACAGACTCAGATGATACTGTGTTGTCTTTTATTGAAGAATATGCTACATGTGATATACCCAAAAGTATACAAGATAAGGACTTAAGAGAACAAGTCTTACGATTCCAAAGCCATCGTTGTGGGAAATACTGCCGTCCGAAAGTACAAATCTAAGGACAAAATCTACACCAAATATCGTTTTGCATTACCACGTCCAGTAATATCGAAAGGAAGAGTGAACAGTTTTATGTCATCTTTGCGACATACTATCTCAAGAAAGTCTCCAAAAAATACCTACAACTTAAGAAGAAATGAAGAGTCAACATACATAAATGACTATAAACCAGTCATTTTGTCCATGTGGAATGCTACCATGGATGTTCAATATGTTGCAGACAATTCTATTGCTGTTGCTCGATATGTAACATTGTACATAACAAAATTAGAAAAGACGGAATTGAAGCAAATGTGGGAAGAGATTTCCTATGAGAAGGGTCTAAGTAAGAAATTATATACTTACAGTTTGAAGATGTTATCTCATTGAGAAATTGGAGCGTATGAATGCTCGATCACTTATCATCTGCAAGTCTATACTCCAAATCCAGACAAATCATTTGGGTGAGTCTAGATCTTGCTGGAACACTTAACCAAGTTCTTAAATCTGTACAAGAAATTGAATATTTAGCTGAAAAAGAGCCAGAAAGTACAGATATTGTGAAAACAAATATGTTGGATACATATAATTCAAATAGAAGTCATCATCTTGCGAACATTTGTCTCTATGAAGTGCTGCAAAACTATATTTTTAAACGGAACATTACAGAAAACATCAATATTGGTATATATGCCGTGATTGGTTCCAAAGGATTTCTGGTGAAACAAAGAAAAGGACATTTAATTAATCATTGTTAACTGAGTTGCGAAACACCTGACAAAAGGGAATTTTACTATTTAGCTCATTTGCAACTTTTCAAGCCATGGCGTTCAGAATTGGAATTACTTGGAGATTTCGAGAGCTATGAAGATTCTTTCAATGCAACTAAAGATACTATACAATGTGCTGTTTTTGCTATTTATGTGAAAATGTTGAATGACGAAATTGAGCAAGAAGCTATAATTGCAGCTGAGATTGCTAGGGACAGTACTCAAGAGAGTCAAACTTCTGCTCCGTTGAGTCAGGACCCACTAGGAGAACCAATTGTTCAAAATGAAGAAGCAACTGCTATGGAAGAGGTGGAAACAGCAATGTATCAAGGTCAAGATGATGTTAGAAACTTATGAAATTTGGAAGAACAACTACATCTTGAGCAGAAAGAAATATATGAGCAAGTGAGAGAACAGATTGACCATGGATTACTTCATGAGAAGAAAGAGTGCTCTTGCTCATCATTTGAACCTATCCGAATGTACGTGAGTGGACAAGCTGGGACAGGCAAATGTTTTTTGATTAAAGTAATCAGAAGTTTTCTACACAAAACAACTGAGTTGCATTTGTCTTGTGTTGTCACTGCTCCAACTAGATTAGCAGCCCACAATATTATAGGAATTACTTTACATCGTTTATTAACCAGTAGAGCATGAGACAAATTAGAATACCATAAGCTATCTGGAGAAACTTGTTGTGAAGTTTCAAGAGTTTTGAGGAAAATGAAACTTCTTATTATTGATGAGGTAAGCATGGTATCAAACTTAATGTTTGCTTTTGTGCATTTAAGAATGCAGCAAATTCTTAAAACAGAGTATGACTTATCATTTGGAGGAAAGCACGTCATAGTTTTTGGAGATCTTCCACAACTTACTCCTGTAAAAGGACAACCAGTGCTTAAAACACTGCTGCATGCATGAAGATACTAGAATGTCTATTGGGAGTATTGGAAATGTAAACATTTGGTCATATTTTGAGTATAAGGAACTTATTAGAAATATGCGACAAGCAAATGATGTTGATTATGGAACTATTCTTCAAGATATAAGAATTGGAAAAATGACTGCACATGGCAAACAAGCTTTACAGAGACGATTAATTTCCAATTTGTTTCCAAATGAAAATATCATACCCGAGAAAATATACATGACAATTGCAGAAAATACATCTGTAATCTGCTTAAAGCCAAGACTACGTGAATGCTCTAAATTCAATGAAGAAATTTTAAAGTTGGAAAATGAAGAAATTTTAAAATTGGAAGCTATTGATAAAATAGAACATAAAGGAATCACTATTATTTTGAGTGAAAAGTTGACGAGGAAATTGGATTCTTTAGAGAAATTGATAAGTAAAACTGCTGGTTTAGAAAAGAATTTGTATGCATGTGTAAACTGTAGGGTAATTTTACTACGTAATTTGAATGTGGAAAAAGGTTTAGTAAATAGAGTAATGGGTAAAGTTGTTGATTTCGTTAATTACGTAAATAGAGATGGTGTTGAATTTTTGAAAATCAAATTCGATCAAATTGAAGAAGTAAAACAATTTAGTCGTTGTTCAGCTTGGTTTCTGCTTGTAAAAGATTTGTATGTTCGCAGAAAACAGTTTCCTGTTTCTTTGGTGTATACAGTGACCATTCATAAATCTCAAGGTTTAAGTGCAGATAGTGCTTTAGTGAATATTGGAAGTACTGTGTTTAAAGAGGGTATGGCATATGTTGCTTTGTTTCGAATCAGAACTTTATCTGGATTGTACTTGAGTGATTTTGATGAGACAAAGGTTAGTGCAAATGTAAATTGTGTAGGTTAAGAAGAGAATATGTGCCTAATTTAGGTCAATATCCAGTATTTGAAAAGCGTGTGGTAGGTAGAAAAAGAAGATTTGAGAATATCTGTAGTGAAAATGTAGAGAAAGAAAAAAAACAAGACAAAGTTGCGCCTGCAAGCAAAAAGAAAAAGGACAGTGTTGAAGAGAATGTTGGTTATCGGTTTGAAAATAGTTGTGGTGTCAACTGCTATGCTAGTGTAGTTGTTAATGTTGTTTTTGTTCTTGAAAGTTTGCAACAGCAAATTGTTGAAAATCGGGACAAAGATTCTATTCATTGTTGTATTCTGTTTATGAGAAATGTAGTAGTGATAAAAGTAAAATACAAAGTGTTTCTGATATTCGAAATGTTTCGGACATATGTTCTGGTTATAGTCAATTTACGCCACATATTCAGCAAGATTGTCAGGAATTTTTAATGTTTTATGCTTGCTGTACTGGAAAATGAAGGTATAGATATTGAAAACCTTTTTGGCCTTTCTTATATAAGGTAACATGACTGTGAAAATTGTTTGTTTACATGTAGCACTAACATGGACACTGAAAGATTCATATTTTTGACTTTACCTGACTGTGAAACAGTGTCTTCTAACAATCTAATTAGAGGAGCAAGTCAAAACATGGAGTGTAGCCAATGTAAATCAGAAATGTCATCAACATTATTTATACAAAGATATGGACAGTATGTAATTTCAATGCTGCAACGTTGAAGAGGTGATGGAAGAAAATTGGAAACTTTAATTAAAACATTTGTAGCTGGTCAAGTTTCAATATCAGGAAGAACTTTTGTAGCCGTTGCAATTATCTTTCATGATGGACTTTCTACAACATCTGGATATTACACTGTTTATTTAAGATGTCTGAAAGGTTAGATACATTGTAACGATAGTCAATTAGTTTTTAAGCAACGTTTTCCTAAAGAGTTACCAAATTCTTACCTAATATTTCTAAGATCAAAATTTGGCCTTTCTGGATTATTTCTGTTAAGGTAGATTAGTCTGGTGCTGTAGAGTATTTTGCAAGCGAGGATGAGGATCTTGAAGGTGATCATCTTGTTGATATTGAGGCAGTGTAGTTGTATCAGGTGGTGGGTGTTGTGTCTGCAGCAGGGGACATTGATGATCACTCAGGTGGAGGTGTTCTGGATTTGTTGTAGTTGTTGCAGGTGTTTGGCTGGAATTTCTGTGTAGAGTGTTTTGTCACAGTGTAGTCTGCTGCTAATGAGGGCCTGTGTCACTTTTCTTCTTCTTTTGGTTAGGATCCACTTGTAAATGTTGCGGAGTATGTGGAGTGTGTTATAGCAGTACGAGGAGATGGTGTAGGCTTGCTTACACTTGGAGAGGAAGGAGTGGAGGATGAATCCTAGGTTGTGGGCATGGTTGGTAGGTATTGGTACTGTCCACAGTGTAGTTAGCTAGCAGGAGTCGTCCAAGGCTGAGGGGGTGGGTGTGAGGATGAGTGCCTTCATTTTTTATGAGTTCATGTTTAGAGAGCTGCTCATTATGTAGTTGGTGACGTCCTTCATTGTGTCGTGAAGGTTGCTTTTAGTGGTATGTCACTTTTTGGTGAGGAAGAGGATGAGATGGGTGTTGGTGGTGTAGGAGATATTGTTAAATTGTGATGGTGGGCTACTTGGTTGAGGGTGGCCATGTAGATGTTGAATAGCGTTGGGTTGAGGGATGAAGACTGGTGGACGGAGGAATTGATTTTGGTGGTTTTGGATCAGAAGGCTGGGAGGCAGATACTTCACGATTACTATTGGACAGTTTGCAAAGTAAGATTTTGATGCATACTATTTGGCCTTTCGGAAAAGTATGTGAAAGCAATAACGAGTTTTTGTTGTATTTTTTGTCAGCATATATTTGTAAGTAACATTATTTACAGTGTATGGAAATTAATCATAATGCTTTGTTATTTTATGATCATTTGAGATGTGTCATATTTACGTGAGAAATTGCTCTTAGAAAAAACATTTAAGATATATTTTATTTCTATTTCTAAGATTTTTATTGAGAATGTTGAATGTTTTTTAAAGATAATTGTATTGATTGTCTTTTATTTGCCCGCTGTTATGTGATGAGTAGTGTTGAAGTCACTTTTTCTGGTGAAATTCAATATATTCTGAGAACAGCAAAAAAGGCAAGTTTAATAGTTTACAAAATATTTTGTATTGTAAAAGATATATTGTAACTGTATTTTTTTGTGTCTTCCACAGTTTGTAATTTTATAATATATATTTTTTTAAATATTTATTATGCTTAAGGAAAGTACAAAGAACTGTTGAAAATGGTCAATGGAATGTGCTTCAACCGAGCTGAAGTAACAAAACAAGGATTGGGGAACATTAGTGTGTGAAGATGGTTTGTATTTTTTAAAGACATTTCAAAAAATTATATAGTGAGTGTACCTGTCAGAACCCATAATTAATCAGTGGATACGATAATGGCTTATCTAAACCCTAGCTGGCGCAGGAGAGATGAAGAATCCACAAGTAAATAGACTTGAAGTGCTTTAGTGCAACAGAGGAATTAAAATATGGCCGTGTCGAGGAAAGACGTAGTGGCGGTCTAGTCATATACCACACTCCTGTGTGGAATCCTTGGTGAGGCGCCCGCTCCCTAACGAGTGCGCACTTCACCTACGACGTTCCAAAGTTCAGACCCGTTTTGAATTGCTTCAGAGATATTCCTGAAGAGAAAGTACAAAGGTTGCAGATAAACACTAGAGGAGAGGCTAGTTCGAAAGACGAAGGAGTAGGTAATTAGTAGCGTTAGACTAAATTATAGATAAAGAATGGAGATAGAGTGGGGTAGGTTATTAAATTATAGTTTTTTGTTATTTCCGTTATGTATGCATGTCAATGATACAAAGATGGTTTGTATCTTTTTTTTTTTTTTTTTTTTCCAAAACCTTTATTGCACTTTGCATAGTACACAGCGGAACGCCTACAACCCTGAGGGCCGGCCGCTATCGAAGGATCCTTGCAATCAGAGATTTTCAGCAAAATGGACAATCATACCAGTTTAACAATCAAGGTCTTGACAGAAATTGCTGAGAAAATAAAAGTGCAGTTGCGCAATTGGTCAATGCAGGAATTGAGGTTTTGACTGAGATTTTATTGTTTTTTGAAAAAGAACAAAACTCATAACAACAACAGTTAGGAATGACAGTTTGGTCTGACATGACGCAGTGCTTTGTAAATCTCTAGAGTCACTTTGGATCATGGGAATCGGACAGTCCTACCCCGTACGTACATGCCTCTATTCTCCCCAACCGCCCCTTCCCCCGTTAGATGCAGCCGTCTAAGTGTTAAGAGGCGATCTCCTACAGCAGTTCAGGCCCTCTCCTTACTCCCACCCCCGCCCATGACTAGCCCTCCACGCTCTCCTCGTCAGATTCATCCAGATCCTCCTCCCGCAAAGGTTCGCAGATGTCCCCCCTGTACTCATTCCACTTCAGCCATATCCTATTCCACTTCCCGGGGCAGGCTCGGTTGATATACACTGCTCGCTCGGTCAGCATCACTCGATCCATGTTCAAGCACCACTGGGACTTGGTTGGGAGTTCTGCTGCCCCCCAGCGCTGTGCTATGTCACGTTTCGCTACCATTAGCCCCGCCGTGACCCAAAGTCGCTCGTATCGGTTCAGGTCAGTAGGTTCCCATATATTTAGCAAACACCTCCGTGGGTCCGGTAAGATGGAGTGATCTAGTGCCTGTGAGAGTGTACGGAGTACTTGCCTCCAGTATTCCTGGATCTTAGGGCAATCCCATATGGTATGGAAGAACGTGCCCTCTTCCCCACACCCGCGCAGACAGTAGGGATGGGTCGCTCTTTGAATACGATGTAGCATCGTCCTTGTGTAGTAAACCCTGTGCAGGATCTTAAATTGCACCAGTCGCATGCGTGCTGAGATGCCTATTTCTTTAGGGGACCCAAGAGCTGCGTTCCATTCATGTTCATCCATGTCGTTAACCTCCCCTTCCCATTTCTCCTTCAGGTGTGATGTTGGTTCAGGGCTGTTGTTGAGGAGTTTGCGGTAAGTGAGGGATGTTGCCCGTTCTAACATGCAATCTGTGAGTAGGCGATCTTCCAAGGGTGAGGACTCTGGGAGTGTTGTATCTGCAGGGATGGCTGCAAGTAGTGCGTGGCGTACCTGAATGTATCTGTAGAGCTCCCTGTCGTTGAGCTCATAGAGTTCTTTTAGTCGGGCAAAGGGGATCACTTCATTTCTCTCCCACAGATCACCCACCACGGAGATGCCTATTGTGTCCCATTGTGTGAATCCCTTGGTGTTTCTCAGGTTGCCAAGCATGCGCGAGTCCCACAGCGGAGTCATCCCTGTGATTTTCCCCTTCCAGCCCAGAGCTGCTGTAGCTGCGTGCCATATCTGCACCGTCAACTTGGTGGGGCCGACCAGGGTACGCACCTTGCGGTGATCATATAGTGGCCCCAACAGACTATCTGTTCCCAACTGCTCCCTGTCTGAGTGAAATGCTGGTTCGGTGTGCGGTGCGTGTATCCATTGATTAACGTGCCGCAAATGTGCGGCCCAATAATATAATTTCAGATTCGGGAGCGCAATGCCCCCACCATACCAGTCTCTGTGTAGCTTGGATTGTGCCACTCGCGCCGGGAGGTTGCCCCACAGTAGGTTAGAGACTAGAGCTGCTACTTTTTGGAAGAATTTGTGTGGCACCGGATAGGGCGAGTTGTCGAGGACGTACAAGAAGCATGGCAACGCCATCATCTTGTAAAGCGCCGCCCTGCCGAGGAGCGTTAACGGCAGGCCGGACCAAAACTCCACATCCCGCTTGAGTCTATCCAGGGGCGGCTTCAGATTCTTTTCCATGAATTCGACCGGGTCCTTAGTGACATGTATGCCCAGATATTTAAAGGAAGTTTCCGCCAGTCGCAGCGGGCAAGTTTCGCCGAGGTCCGGGGCCGGACCCCGGAGGACATATATCTCTGACTTGGACCAATTAAGCATGTAGCCGGATACCCTGCCGTACGTGTCACAAATGCGCAACAAGGCCGGTATACCCTCCTCGGGGTCTGTTAGATACAGCAGCATGTCGTCTGCGTAGAGGGACAGACGGTCTTCCCAACCCCCAGTCCCCGGTATACCCTTGAGGAGGGGGGAGGCTCGTAGTAAAGTCGCAAGTGGTTCCAGGGAGATGGCAAACAACAGGGGCGACAAGGGGCATCCCTGCCGCGTGCCCCGACCCAGCGGAAAAGTGCGGGAAATGTGGCCGTTCGCCACCACATGAGCCATCGGGGCTGTGTACAGTAGTTTAACCCACGCTAGAAAGCGAGGCCCGAACCCCATATGTGTCAGTGTTTCAAAAAGGTACTCCCACTCCACCAGGTCAAATGCCATTTTGGCGTCAAGTGCCAGGATTACTGCCGGTGTGGTGATGGTGTCAGCTCTGGCCAGGATACCATGCAGTCGCCTCAGGTTCAGAGCTGTGTTCCTGTGCGGCATAAACCCGGACTGATCCGGGTGTACGATCGAGGACAGATGGGGCAGGATCCTCTGTGCCAAAAGTTTGGCCAAGATTTTCGCTTCCGCGTTTAACAATGAAATTGGCCGATAGGAGGAGCAGTCCTCCGGGGGTTTGCCCGGTTTGGGGATTGGTATTATAGTGGCCTCTCGCTGGTCTGGTGGAAGGGAACCCTTCTCCAGGCAGTCCTTGAACATCCCCAGCAGATGCGTGCTAAGGGTGTCCGGCATAACCTGGTACCATTCTATGGGTATCCCATTCGGTCCCAATGCTTTGCCCGGGTTCAGTGCCTTGATGGCCAGCTGGATTTCGTCGGCTGTGATGTCTGCCTCCAGTTCGGTCGACGCCTCTGGTGAGAGGGTCCGAACCTCAATCGGTGCCAAGAGTGCCCTGGCACTCTCCGGTGTAATCGTACGAGCCGGGGTGTACACGCGTTCAAAATGGGACGCAAGGAGTTCTGTTATGCGCCTGGGATCGGTGTGTGTCACTCCCTGTTCATCCCTCAATCGCTGGACTCCCCTGGAGCTACCCTCACGCCTATCGAGCCACGCCAGCATCTTCCCCGCTTTGTCCCCCACTTCATAGATCTTGTTCTGGGTGTCGGTTAAGCGACCCTTGACCACCAACCGTAGGTGATCATTGTACAGCTGTTGCTGGAGAGTGAGCGCGTGCAGGGCCTCGGGAGAAGGATGAGACTCATGCGCCGCCGTCCGCACCCTCAACGTAATCTCTAGGTCGGCTAGTTCCTGTGACTGTTGTTTCTTTTGTCTGGTTATGGAGTTAATGGCTTGTCCCCTCAGAACTGTTTTATAGGCCTCCCATAGCGTCGCAGGTGAGCGTACTGAGTGTGCATTTTCAAGGAAGTAGTGTTTCGTGGTGCCTTTGAGTACTTTGCGAACCTGTGGGATTTTAAAGTACGATGCGTGCATGGGGTAGATGCGCCTACGTGCTCTCGTCTGTAGGGACAGCGTCAGTGTGAGCGGTGAATGGTCCGAAATACCCCGAGGGTGAATCTCCAGGGCATCTACATAACTAAGGGCCTCCCCCAGTGCCAGGAAATAATCGATGCGTGACAGGCTGCCATGCACCGCTGAGTGAAATGTGTATTGCTTCGTGCTCGGGTGTAGGTGTCTCCAAATGTCTGTCATGCCGATTGCCATGGTAAATCGCCTGAAGTATGTTTCCCCCCCTGTCCGGTTGGGCGAGGGGTGTTTATCTAGTTGTGGGTCTATGACCGCGTTGAAGTCCCCCCCTAGTATGGTCTCACCCTCAGGGAGAGTTAAAAGGAAGTCCCCCAGTCTTGGGAGGTGTACCGAGTGCAAAGCAGGTGGCACATACACTGATACTAGATTAAAGAGTTTTCCCTCCCACTGTCCCTGCACGGCCGCAAAGCAGCCCTGATCATCCGTTTTAATTGATAGGGGCATGAAACGTGAGTTCTTTTGTATTAGTATGCCCGACCCCCTAGAGCCGGACGTGAAAGCAGAGTGGGCCCACATTTTGTAGCCTCGCCTATCCAAGGCCTTCGTGGCCCCCCCCACCAGGTGCGTCTCCTGCAACATGGCCACAGTAGGTCGCAAGCGCTTAATAGCCGTCAGTACCAATCCCCGCTTAACCTTGTCTCCCAAACCTCTCACATTCCAGGACAGCAAGGTCATAGGTGGGCATTGTGCGTCAGAGTGGGTCACCCCCTCAGCCGGGACGGGATTGTTAGCCATCGGGTGGGATCAGGGACATGATGCCGTGCCCCAGAGGCAAGACCGGTGTAGCGGCTGCGTCGTTGCGCAGCAAAGCGTTTAGAGGCATCATGGGGGCATGATATCACTGTCTGTATCAAGCAACGTGTTTTGATCCCCACAGGTACTGAAACATTGTCGTTGACCCATAATGCACATTCCCAACATAAACAGTTCAGAACAAACCCCCCTCCCTGCCCCCCTGCTTAACGGACCTCTAACTGCCCGCCACCCCAACTTAGCAGAGTGCTTTACCCATCCCAACACCAGAGTACTTGCTTGTAGGGGGGAGAGTGTCTCCCCAGGCAGGCGGCTTCCCCGAAGGCTCTTGAGGCAGCCATGCCGGCGTCTACGTGCAGCTGTGGAAAGTATGGATTAGCGCGGCGACTGACGATTGCTCAGTGTCCAGTGTCCAAGGTCAGGTTCATTCATTCCCGCCTCCCCCTTCAAACCCATGGGAGGGCGAGTGGTCCGGCCCTGCCGCTCGACCTGATGTTTGCGAGTCTGCTCCGCTACCTCCTCCACGGTCTTGATCCGGTCTGTGGGTTTTGCGCTGTCGTCCAACGGTTTGCCATCCCTCCAGCCAGTCCCTGGCTGCTCCAGGGGAGTCGAAGATCCACACTTTCTTGTCCGCTACCACCCGTAGTTTAGCCGGGAAGATCATCGAATACGGCAATTCTTTATCTCTCAAGGTCTTTTTGACTTCCAGGAACGTTTTCCTTCTCCTAGATACCTCAGCCGTATAGTCCGGGAAGAAAGCAATCTTCGAGTTTTGAATTTGGATGGTCGGTGCCACTCTAGCGGCCTGCAGGATGGCGTCTCGATCCCGGAAATTAAACAACCGAGCCAGTATCGGTCGCGGTGTGGCCCCCGACTTGGGCTTGCCTCCTGGAACGCGGTGCGCCCTTTCGACGGAGAAGAAGTTGGAGAGTCCCTTGGGCTTAAGCCGAGTCTTGACCAATTCCTCCACGTAGAGATCCATAGCCCCCGTGTCCTCAGATTCTGGCACACCTAAAATTCGGACATTATTGCGTCGGGAGCGCCCTTCCTGATCGTCCAGTTTGTCCCTAAGCAGTCTGTTATCGGTTTGCAGCCGCTCTACTGCTATTTGCAGTTCAGACACATCCTCGACCAGCGCCTTAGCGACCACCTCGACCTGCTTGACCCTCTCGTTCATTTTTTGGAGATCCGCCCTTATCAAGGTGACTTCCGTCGCCGTGGCACCCACCGTCGTTTGTACTTGGGCCAGCGCTGCTAGGACATCGTCTAGCGTGGCCTTCTTCGCCCCCTCGGTTTCCGCCGCTTTCCCGGCGGCCTTTCGTTGGTCTTGGGGTGGTGAGTGCCTCTCAAATGCGAATTTGTCCAGCTTGGCCTGGGTTGAGTTGTTCCTAGGGCCCCTGTGGGACATGGCGCTGCCGTGGAGTACACTGCCTGGTGGATAGAATGATCGTGCGCCGCTTTCTTACGCACCGGTGCTAGTCTGCGACTAGGTGTAGGGACACCGCATTGGGGGGTGGCCTCTCCTCTGCGTCATGTATTGGTGCGACGCTCTCCCGGTGAATGTACACCAGCCTGGCGCTGAGCCTCCTCCCAGCGCAGGGTTGAGTGGCGGTGTGATGCAAGTTGTGTCCCACCCCGGCCGGGGCCGTCGCGTTATGACACTCCTCAGTGCCCCCGTTTTGTGGGTGTTGCCCAGGCTCTTGCCCTTCAGGTGGCGCCTCGTGCGTATGGCCCCCGGCGGTTCCAGTGGAAGGCTGTGGTGTCTTTTAACTTTCGCCCGCTATGGCCGCCATATAGCGCTGCTGGTCACTGAGTGATTTCGGCAGCTGCTGCCGGGGTCCGGCGCCCTCCCTCGCTGGGACCGTGTAATGGCGGCACTGGGTGATCCTGCGCAGCTCCCGTCGCGCTGCTGGAAGACGCGCGTTTGACCAGGGAGTGCTGTCGGGTTGCCGTGGTGGACGTCTGTGTGTCTGGGCGGGTGGGCGGGTAGCTTTGCGTTGTTGTCGAGGGAAGCGCCCGGAGAGCCGGCGCTTCCTGCCACTCACCCCCGCGTTCTGGACACTTCCGGCCGGACTCACTGGCACTGGGAGTCCGGGGCTCCTCGGCTGTAGTCAGGCCCCGCTCCTCCTCCGCCTCCCGAGGACGTGATACTGCCCGTTCGGGCCACCGCCGCTCTCAAGGACTTTCACGCTGTCCGCCACACGGACACCGGGTCCGGTCCGCCCCTTTCCGCCAGTACAGCTCAGGATAATGATGCAGATTTTCGCGGAAAGCCGCCTCTGCCCAGGAGCCTCCCTAAGCTGCGGCCGCCATCGTTGGCTGCAAGCCACGCCCCCCTGTATCTTTTATATAGATTTGAAAATCTTAAAAAATAAATATACTGGGTGTTCCAGTATTCTTTGCATTTCACTACAACACATGCACTAGTTTGGACCAGGTAAGGTGAATAGAGATATTGTACTTTTTTTTCCTACTGTATTTTATAATAACAGCCTGTTTTTTTCAGATAGTGATAAGGAGTGACTAGTTTTGTAATTTAAGAAATTTTAAAACTACGTTCATATAAATAATTATAATTATATAATGTTATAAAGTAGTTGAGGATGGTATTTATATAATATTTATTAAAGGGCAAATTAGTTGATAAAGCTAGTTTTGTGTTCTGTATTAGGAATAAAGATAAAATAAAGTGTTTATGTTTTTGTAGAAGGAGGCCAACATGACAAATTTACAATGGAAAATCCAGAAAACAATATGGAAGATGATTTTGAAAATATTAACACTGTGGTAGAAGAGATGAACATAGCTTTTATGAGCAACGTTATTGAAGTGCAAGAAATGAATGTTGGAGAATATCAGGTGTGATTTTCTTGATGAAAGCTTGGATGATGCTTTTCTGGAAGCATTAGACCAGATTGAGATTCATCTGTTGACTTTTGAAAATGATATCCAGGAAAATGAAATTCCTGATGAAATTATAATGGAAGCTGCATTAACTTGTGAAATGTTACAAGAATACATGTATTATTATATAGAAAATAATGGTTTGAGACACTCTGCTTCCAGAATTGTAATCATTTAGCTACTACCCAAGTAATCATGGTGCAAAGTGGGCCTTAGGGTATGGACTGTTTCAAACTAATATAGACCACATACGTATTTTTTTATGCACCGGCAAACTTGTCTTTTCTAAGTTCTATTTCCTAGTGTTTATCATTAGACTTTCACCAATCACTCCCACACTACTGGTTCAATGTTCTAGTGGGTCATTCAGCAGTATGTGCTTATGTATATACTGTTCTAAAAGGGAAACTGCTATACATTCAGCCAGACACTCTCTCTTTCACTCTCACTTGGCAGTTTCACATTCACCATACACTACTAATGTACTCATTTATTCATTTATGAACTACACTTTCATTTTGACAAACTTTGTCAGATTAATATAGAAATATAGTTCTTTCTTTGACCAGTGAAGGTAGGTCTGATAAGAACTGTTTTATTTGTCTTTTTAGTTTACTATTTTTTTTTGTATTTTTTCAACAAGTTTTAAAAAAATGGAACTGTAAACAAAAAAAGTGTGGAACAGGAACAAAAAAGGTAAAAATAAAATTAATGTTTTGGAGAACGGTGCTCTTCTTCAGTCTTTACAATGAGATCAATAGACTGCTGATTGTAACAAAGTAATTTGTTGCAATATTTACAATGACATTTCAGATCTGAAAACTGTGGCACAATAATAGGATGCGGACTGCTCGGTGGAGGTGGTGGTGGAGATGAGGTAGTAGGAACTGCAGGTTGAGGATTCTCCTGAAACGTGTATGTTGCCATCCTTGCATAGTTATTTGGATGTACATTTTTGACATGGAGAACCATGCTAGTTGTATTGAAAGAGTACTTTTTAGTGGGATCAACCCTGGAAAGGGTAACCTCACAGATTTTGCAAGTTACTTTCGGTGCATTAACTTGTTTTAGTCCCTCAGGATGTGTAAAAAAAACTCCCAAATGAAAGTTTCTTTTCTCTTTTTCTGAAGTTGCTCAGCAACAAATTCTTGCTCACTGGAATGTTCTGATGAAGTTTCAAAAAGAGCAGCCATTCTATAGTTTGGTTCTAAAGGAGTACAGCTCCACAGAATGGATGCTTCTCTTGGAAAGTCCAAGTAGGATTATCAAAATAGGAAGGGTCTTTCAACAGTTTAAATATGAACTATTATGAACAAATCAAAACTTTACTTTTATGCTCACGTGGCTTTGCATACCAGAGGCCTAGATATCTATACTCCTTAACTGCCTCTAATTTGTTACTACCCAAAAACCAATTAACATTCTTCTTGCTCTTTCCAAAACATAAGACCTTGGTTTTTTCCATATTTACTGTCAAAATTTTCCTTTCACAATAACCTTTAAAAGCATTTAGTTTCCTTTGAAGTTCTATTTCTGTTTGATCTAGGATCACTAAGTCATCTGCGTATAATAGGCAAGGCACTTTGTTCCCGCTCATTCTAGGACTTGCACTTCTTTCTACTTCAAGTGTCGCAGGGAGAACTGCCAGGAAGATTGAAAATAACAGGGGTGCCAGAACGCACCCCAGTCTAAGGCCATTCCCTATCAATATCTTCTGGGATAGTGACCCATGCGAATCTCTAATAACCTGGGCCCAGTTCCCTCTATGGAGATCTTTCAAGATCATCAACAAGCCATCCGGGATTCCATATCCTATCAAATCCTCCCAGAGTTTCTTCTGGTCCACAAAGTCAAACGCAGCCCGAAAGTCAACAAAACAACAATGCAACTTCCCATTTTGTTCTATTGACGTCCGGGCCAACGCCCATAAGGCAAAGCAGTGGTCTATTGTAGAATGGCCTTCCTTGAAGCCGCCCTGTTCCACTGGAATAATTGCTCTCTCCTCTGCCCAAGTCTTTAGCCTACCTAATATAATTTTCGCAAATATTTTTACTCCTATATCGAGTAGGTTGATTAATTTATAGTTCCTTGGTGCGTTGACGTCCCCTTTTTTATGGATCGGTCGAATTATCGCACCCTTCGAGCTACTTGGAACTATCCCTGATTCTAGGATTACTAAGAACATTTGGGAGAAGAATTTGGCCCATCTAAATAACTATGCAAGGATGGCAACATAAACGTTGCAGGAGAATCCTCAACCTGCAGTTCCTACTACCTTATCTCCACCACCACCTCCTCCGAGCAGTCCGCATCCTATTATTGTGCCACAGTTTTCAGATCTGAAATTTCATTGTAAATATTGCAACAAATTACTTTGTTACAATCAGCAGTCTATTGATCTCATTGTGAAGACTAAAGAAGAGCCCCGTTGTCCAAAACATTAATTTTATTTTTAACTTTTTTGTTCCTGTTCCACACTTTTTTTGTTTACAGTTCCATTTTTTTTTAACGTGTTGAAAAAACTACAAAAAAAATAGTAAACTAAAAAGACAAATAAAACAGTTCTCATCAGACCTACCTTCACTAGTCAAAGAAAGAACTATATTTCTATATTAGTCTGTGAAAGTTTGTCAAAATGAAAGTGTAGTTCATAAATGAGTACATTAGTAGTGTATGGTGAATGTGAAACTGCCAAGTGAGAGTGAAAGAGAGAGCGTTTGGCTGAATGTATAGCAGTTTCACTTTTAGAACACTATATACATAAGCATATACTGCTGAATGACTCACTAGAACATTGAACCAGTAGTGTGAGAGTGTTTGGTGAAAGTCTAATTATAAACACTAGGAAATAGAACTTATAAAAGACAAGTTTGCCGGTGCATAAAAAATATGTATGTTGTCTATAATAGTTTGAAACAGTCCATACCCTAAGGACCACTTTGCACCATGACTACTTGGGTAGTAGCTAAATGATTACAATTCAGGAAGCAGAGTGTCTCAAACCATTATTTTTTATATAATAATACATTTATTCTTGTAACATTTCACAAGTTAATGCAGCTTCCATTATAATTTCATCAGGAATTTCATTTTCCTGGATATCATTTTTAAAAGTCAACAGATGAATCTCAATCTGATCTTATGCTTCCACAAAAGCATCATCCAAGGTTTCATCAAGAAAATCACACCTGATATTCTCCAACATTCATTTCTTCCACTTCAATAACTTTGCTCATAAAAGCTATGTTTATCTCTTCTACCACAGTGTTAATATTTTCAAAATCGTCTTCCATATTGTTTTCTGGATTTTCCATTGTAAATGTGTCATGCTGGCCTCCTTCTACAAAAACATAAACACTTTATTTTATCTTTTTTCCTAATACAGAACACAAAACTAGCTTTATCAACTAATTTGCCCTTTAATAAATATTATATAAATACCATTCTCAACTACTTTTAACATTATGTAATTATAATTATTTATATGAACGTACAGTTTTAAAATTTCTTAAATTACCAAACCAGTCACTCCTTATCACTATCTGAAAAAAACACGCTGTTATTATAAAATACAGTAGCAAAAAAAGTGCAATATCTCTATTCACCTTACCTGGTCCAAACTAGTACATGTGTTGTAGTGAAATGCAAAGAATACTGGAACACTCAGTATATTTATCTTTTAAGATTTTCTAATCTATATAAAAGATACAAACCATCTTTGTATTATTAATATGCATACATAACGGAAATAACAAAAAACAATTATTTAATAACCTACCCCACTCTATCTCCATTCCTTATCTATAATTTAGTCTAACGCTACTAATTACCTACTCCTTCGTCTTTTGAACTAGCCTCTCATCTAGTGTTTATCTGCAACCTTTGTGCTTTCTCTTCAGGAATATCTCTGAAGCAATTCAAAATGGGCCAGAACTCCGGAACGTCATAGGTGAATTGCGCACTCGTTAGGGAGCGAGCGCCTCACCAAGGATTCCACACAGGTGTGTGGTAAATGACTAGACCGCCACCGCGTCTTTCCTCGACATGGCCATATTTGAATTCCTCTGTTGCACTAAAGTACTTCAAGTCTATTTACTTGTGGATTCTTCATCTCTCCTGCGCCAGCTAGGGTTTAGATAAGCCATTATCGTATCCACTGATTAATTACGGGTTCTGACAGGTACACTCATTAAATCATTTTTTGAAATGTCTTTACAAAACTACAAACCTTCTTTACACACTAATGTGCTCCAATCCTTGTTTTGTTACTTCAGCTCGGTTGAAGCACGTTCCATCGACCATTTTCAACAGTTCTTTGTACTTTTCTTAAGCATAATAAATATTAAACAATATATATATTATAAAATTACCATCTGTGGAAGACACAAAAAAATATAGTTACAATATATCTTTTACAATACAAAATCATTTGTAAACTATTACATTTGCCTTTTTTGCTGTTCTCAGAATATATTGAATTTCACTAGAAACAGTGACTTCAACACTACTCATCACATAACAGCGGGCAAAAAAAAGACAATCAATACGATTATCTTAAAGAAAAACATTCAACATTCTCAATAAAAATCTAAGAAATAGAAATAAAATATATCTTAAATGTTTTTTTCTAAGAGCAATTTCTCACGTAAATATGACACATCTCAAACAATCATAAAATAACAAAGCATTATGATTAATTTCCATACACTGTAAATAATGTTACTTACAAATATATGCTGAAAAAATATACAACAAAAACTCGTTGGCTGGTCCACCGGAGGAACATGGCGGCCGCTAGCTAAACGGACGCAGCCTTTTTTTCCCCTATGGAGTAGCTAATTCCTTTGTTCTCTTTGTATATATTATCTAGACCCCGTATGATTATTGGCCATTTTTGATATTGTGTTACCCTCCCTTGGTGCGGTTTCAACGTACTGCAGCCCTTACTGTCGATTATGCCCCCGGAGAACGGACTGAACTTGCAGATTCCCGGGGCAGCAAGCTTAAGGTTGAGCGAGGACCGTGAGGTTTGGAAGAGGAACCAGCGAGAGCAGGATGACGACGTATCTGGGGGCTGGCACTGGCTTAGGGAGGAGGCGGCTCGGACGCGGGAGAGGCGCGACTTTGCCTTGCTCGCGATCTGGGTCGTTGGAGGCAGAGCCAGCGGCAGCTACTTTGGGGCAGAGTCGGCAAGAGGAGCGGCACATGAAAATTCAAGTAAATTTTATTTCGGCAGTGTAGCGGAGTAAACTTTAAGGTAGGGGGCCATCAATGTTTCTGTTCCCCACCCTGTGGGGGTAATAAGGCTGTTGGTGTGGGTAACTATTTGACAGGGACCCGGTATGATAAAATATACAACAGCACATATGAGGACCTATTCAGAGGACTAAACCCCCCCAATCAAGCGGGGCTAATTCAAACAGTGCTCCAATAGGTTGTATGGATGTAGGGGGAGTATCTGGCAAGGGCGCTGGCAGTGAGGTCAGATTGAGCGGCACCAGTGACAGAGAGGAGAGTCTGTACCCTGCTAAAACAAACAGGTACGCATTAAGAGCCAGGACAGTGTTTGATCCAACTAAGGGAAAGCCCGTATACCCCCTACACATTTCACCCCCAGTTTCTGGAGTGAGGGAACGTGTAAGAAGGGGTAAAGCTAAGCTGAATACCTCAGAAGAATATTTGAGTGTGAAAAACATAAAAAGTAAGGGCAAAAGTAAAAGCGTTGAAGCAGCTGATGCCAGCATAACAGTTACCCCCTCACTTAAAACCTATTATAAGGTAATGTCTACAACTAACACTACCACCTCCGCTACCAGCTGCTCTCCCTTGACAGCTCAGCCTGCCCAGCCCGCCCAGCTCTCCCAGCCCACCCAGCCCATTCAGTCCACCCAGCCTGCCTCTGCTACTGTGGAAGTAAATGCTATGGGGGTACCATTACGATTACAAGGAGACGCAATAGTGACTCCCATGAGCTCTGTTAAAGAGGGGAGTGCAGATAAACTCCCAGCCCCGGTAGAGGCAGTGGTTGTAGTGCATTCAGATATTGGCCTGGAAAATAGGTATTTGGCGTTAAGGGGGGACGGATCAGGAGACACCCAACTGGATCCCACAGTAAAGGCAAAAAGCTCTGATGCATTGAACACAGCGCAATTAGTACAAGTATACCATTCCGGCTCATCTGACAGTGCCGGCGTTGAAATCACTTTAGATAAATCAGATGCAACCTCATGCACATTGGCCGACATATTACTTGCTATGATGGATGAGATTACCAGTAGGTTTACGGTATCGGAAACCAATCAAGCAGAAATGACCAACAGATTCTCAATTTCTGAGGCTAATCAAGCAGCAATTAAGGCATCTTGTGATGAGTTGGCCAAGAGGCTGGACGAGGTCACCCTCAGAACTGAGGCAATTGAGGCAGACATCCCTAAGATCAAGGAATCTATGCGTACCACCGAAGCAGAGGTCAATAAGCTGTCTGTTCAGAACAAAGAACTGAAAGAGGATATTGAGTGTTTGGAGAATTACTCACGCCGGAACAACTTGATACTCCTGAATGTGCCTGAAGCCCTGGAGGGAGGGGACATTAAGGGCTTTGTAATATCCTTATTGAAGGGAATAGTAATAAAGGACACACCAGAGGTTGATTTGCTGCATGATATACAGAGGGTACATCGCGATCCCTTCAGAAGAAATCTCGCAAAACAGAAAGCCAGGAAGATCCTGGTGAACTTTTTTTGTCACAGGCGTATTTTATTGAAAAGAAAAGGAAAAGGAAAAAAAAAAAAAAGATTCTTGCGACAATCTCGCACAACATCCCATGCAGGGGGTTAGTCAAGGCAGGCGGGAGGACATTGAAGGTATAGGCAAATCCAACCTTCGGGCACATCGGGGTACTTAAGCTAAGTAGTCACAGGAGGTGCAGTCCAAGCTCGATGTGCCACCAGTAATTAGCAGCGTGGATCCATTGGATCACTTGAATCATGAAGAGCTACATTCGAAAGAGGTACCCTTAGACGAACAGCTGAATGCCTCCCGCGGCAATCGAGTTAATATTGTCACAGATAAACCAAAAAAAAAAAAAAAAAACTCCCCCCCTCCCACTCCCTCCCTCCCGGTGGTGGCAGCCCTCCGCATTCATACTAATCCATACGCACAACACTCACACCTGGAAAAGAGGTAGGCTCCGCAACGTGGGTGGGTAGACTGCTGATGGCAATCCTCTAGAGAGGAAGCGGACCAGAGGTCCCCAACCGAAGGTGACGTTTTTAAAATCGTCCAGAAAGACCTCAGCCATACGTTCCATGCTCAACAATCTCCACAGTCTAGCATGCCACAAGGAGATCGCTGGGGCTTCCCTCTTTTTCCAAGCTGCCGCCAGGGTGATCTTGGCTGCCCCAATACACAACCAGAGGATTTTCTTATCAGCCTGGGTCTGGTGTTCCAGCAGTGGATCACGGAGGCCCAATAGCACATGTGCCATTGAGTCCGCTACGGGGTATCTCAGGACATCTTTAATGTGGGAAAGGATTTCCTCCCAGTAGGGGCGGATAGTGGGGCAGTCCCACCAGATGTGGCGAAAGTCACCTAACAGGCCACAGCCGCGCCAACACCTGTCCGAAGTGCCAGGGTACATGCGATGTAACTTAGCGGGAGAAAGGTACCAGTCCATCATTGTTTTGAGATGTGCCTCGCGAAGTTCAATGGAATAATTGTGTTTCGCCAAATCTCTCCACAGTTGTGACCATTCCACATCCGATATATCGCGGTCCAACATTTCTTCCCAGAGGCCCATGTATCGCGGACTGGGGGAAATAGCCGTGGACAGGAGATGACGGTAGAGAAAGGAGATAACTCCCCGCATGGCAGTGGCCCGGGAGATGAAGGGCTAGAGTGGCCGCGTCCCGAACATCAGGGGAGAGTGCCCAGTGAAGCAACTTGGCATGATGGTACCGCTCAGCAAGAGAGGACCTCATAGTCCCGTCTACAGTTGTCCCGAGGACCCCAGCCCACCCGCCAGACATACGACGCCGCCACCCTCAACGCACTCAACACCGGCCGAATCCCGGGATGCTACCGAGCCACTCCGAGACGCACCCACGGACCCTTCAGCTGCCACGCCTGCAAGTTCACCTGCATCCGGACCTGCCCCGCACCAGCACCCGCCAAGTCGAACACCAGCAGCAACCACCTCAAGTGCATCCTGCTCAACACCCGCTCCATCCACAGACACGCCATCGAACTCTGGAACCTCCTCGACACCACATCTCCAGACGTTGCCTTCCTCACGGAAACCTGTATGAACGACTCCTCAGCGCCCGACATCGCCATCCCAGAGGGATACAAGATCACCCGGAGAGATCGCGTCAACCAGACTGGAGGAGGCATCGCCATCATCCACAGGGACACCATCCGCATCACGACCAACACCGACGACACCCTGACTACCGCCGAACACCTACACTTCCAGATCCACACCGACCCCAAGACCACTCTCAGAGGCACCCTGATCTACCGACCCCCGGGACCACGCACACCATTCAGCGAAGACATCACCGACTTCATCAGCCCGCACGCCCGCCCCTCCGCTGACTACATCCTCCTGGGGGACATCAACTTCCACCTGGAGAACAACAACGACCGCAACACCACCTTGACAATCTCGCCAACCTCGGACTCAAGCAGCTGGTGTCCACCCCCACCCACCTCGCCGGACACACACTTGACGCCGTCTTCTCATCCAGCAAAGACATCGCCTTCAGCCACGCCACTGGACTCCACTGGACGGACCACAGCTGCATCCACTTCACCTTCAGAAGAACCGCGATCAACCACCACCAGCAACAGGTTGCTTGAAGAAGCTGGAACAAGATCACAGCCGACCAGCTCGCCGCTTCCCTGAGCCCGCACCCCCCCGCCAGCTGAGCGAACCCCAGCCAGGTCGCCGACAACCTCACAAAGTGGATCAGCACCTGTGCGGACGAACTCGCCCCACTGAGGACCCCGCCCAGCAGACCCGGCAGCAAGAAGGCCCCATGGTTCAGCGACGAACTCAAGAGCTCCAAGAAGAACTGCCGAGCCCTCGAGAAAGCCTGGAGAAGGGAGCCAACACCGGACAACATGACCACCCTCAAGCCCGCCACCCGGAAGCACCATCAACTGATCCGCGCCACCAAGAAAACAGCATTCAAGGACCGGCTGGACAACAACGCACACAACTGCAAGGAACTCTTCAACATCATGAAAGAGCTCTCCAACCCCCACACCAGAAACAACGACATCACCCCATCGCAAGACCTCTGCAACTCCCTCGCCTCCTACTTCCACAACAAGATCGCTGACATACACAACAGCTTCATCCCACAAACAACGCTCCCCACGACCGCACCAATGCCCCCCACCACCACCCTCAGCACCTGGACCCCGATCAACACAGAAGACACCATCCACACGATGAACTCTATCCACTCCGGATCTCCGACCAACCCCTGCCCTCACCATGTATTCAACAAGGCCGACGCTGTCATCGCACCCCACCTGCGGGACATCATCAACACCTCCTTCAACACCGCCACCTTCCCTGAGAGCTGGAAGCACGCCGAACTCAGCGCTCCACTAAAGAAACCAACAGCGGACCCCACCGAACTCAAGAATTACCGCCCAGTCTCGCTCCTCCTGTTTCCAGCCAAAGTCATCGAGAAGACCATCAACAAGCAGCTGGCCGCCTTCCTCGAGAGGAATGGATCCCTCGACCCCTCACAATCTGGCTTCCGAGCCAACCACAGCACCGAGACCGCCCTCATCCGAGCCCTGCTGGACAACGGAGAAACAGCGGCCCTCATCCTCCTAGACCTCTCCGCAGCATTCAACACTGTCTGCCACCGCACCCTAGTGCAGCGCCTCAGCAACGTCGGAATCCAGGAGAAGGCACTGGAATGGATCATCTCCTTCCTCGACGGAAGGACACAGAGAGTCCGCCTACCACCGTACAAGTCAGAGGCCACCGAAGTCATCTGCGGCGTCCCTCAAGGGTCCTCGCTCAGCCCCACCCTCTTCAACGTCTACATGAGCCCCCTTGCGGCCATCGCACGCCAACACAACCTCAATATCTCCTATGCCGACGACACCCAGCTGATCCTCTCCCTGACCAACAACCCGCCGCCGCCAGAGCCAACCTCCACGAAGGGATGAAAGACGTAGCCGAGTGGATGACGACCAGCCGCCTGAAACTGAACGCAGACAAGACGGAAGTCCTCATCCTGGGCTCCTCGCCCTCGGCCTGGGACAACTCCTGGTGGCCCCCCGCCCTGGGCACCGCACCCAAACCAACAGACCACGCACGCAACCTGGGCTTCATCCTGGACTCCTCCCTCTCCATTACCAGACAAGTCAACGCCGTCTCCTCGTCCTGCTTCAACATCCTGCGCATGCTACGGAAGATCTTCCGGTGGATTCCCACCGAGACCAGGAAGACGGTCACCCAGGCCCTCGTCACCAGCCGACTGGACTACGGCAACGCCCTCTATGCCGGAACCACCGCCAAGCTCCAGAAGAGACTCCAGCGGATACAGAACGCCTCAGCCAGACTCATCCTCGACATCCCCCGAAGCAGCCACATCTCCGGACATCTGAGAGACCTGCACTGGCTCCCCGTCAACAAAAGAATCACCTTCCGTCTCCTCACCCACGCACACAAAGCCCTACACGACCAAGGCCCGAGCTACCTCAACAACCGCCTCAACTTCTACGCTCCCAAACGCCATCTCCGATCAACCAGTCACGCCCTCGCCACCGTACCCCGCATCCGAAGAGCGACAACAGGAGGAAGGTCCTTCTCCTACCTGGCCGCCAAGACCTGGAACTCCCTCCCGACCGACCTGCGCCTGACCCAAGACCACCTCTCCTTCAGGAAGAAGTTCAAGACCTGGCTGTTCGAGCAGTAGCGGCACCCCCCCCCCCTCCAAGCGCCTTGATACCCTCTGGGTGAGTTGTGCGCTTTACAAATGTCTTTGATTGATTGAAATGTGAGCGGAGCATCCCCATGGAACAGGTGGGTAAGGGCGAAACAGCCCCCACTCCTCCAGGCATCAAAGTGCCCCATATATAAAGCAGGCGGGAAGGCAGGGTAGAAATGAATGGGTGTAAAGGGGGAGGGGAACGTTGTCCACCTCTCATCCCCGGCGACTGAATCCCATACCTTCAGGTTGGTGCCAGTGGGAGTGCTAATATATGCATTCTTAGGTCTATCTCTCTTGGGTTTCCAAACCAGATTCCAGATCGATTTTCCCGCCACACTCCTGTCCATATGTAACCACTGTTTTTCTGACATGGGTTGAGACCACTCCACCAACACCCTGAGCTGCGCTGCTTTGTAATAGAGAAGCATGTCAGGAAGGCCAACCCCCCCCTCTCGCGGACGCCTAGGAGAGGTAAAGGAAAAGTGAGCCTGCCCTCCCTGTCAAATAAAGCGGAGCATAAGGGTTTTAACACTCTGAAAGAAGTCAGTGTCTACAACTATGGGGAGCGCCTGGAATAAATACAGAAGCTTGGGGAGGAGTGTCATTTTAATCGTGTGTATCCTCCCTAGCCACGAGATATATAAAGGCAGCCACCGTCTCAAATCTGTGCTGATACGCGCTAACAGGGGGAGAAATTTGCGGCATACAGTTTCCCCACTGTAGGGGTAAGGTGGACCCCCAGGTACAGCAGGGAAGAAAAGGTCCACTGCAAGGGTGACAGCGGGCGTAGGCGGTCCACCTTTGCTAGGGAGAGCGTGAGGTTTAGAATAGTGGACTTGTCGTAGTTGACTTTAAAGCCCACTACGTCTCGAAATGCGCCAGTTCCGTCTGAACGTGGGGGAGGGAGTGCGTGGGATCGGAGAGGGATAGTAGGACGTCATCCGCAAACACAGAGATTTTATGTTGCTCGCCAGTGAAAGGTAGTCCCCGGATGTCTGGGTGCTCTTGTACCGCCATCGCTAGCGGTTCTATACTTAGGGCAAATAGCAGGGGAGAAAGTGGGCACCCCTGCCTCGTGCCACGTGAGTGTGGGAAAAAGACTCTGGAACGGGGGCAGCTATAATTCGCCCCCACCATGGACAAGAATCTGGGCGAGAAGCCAAAAGCCGTAAGGGTCTGGAATAAAAAAAAACAGTCCACCCGATCAAAGGCCTTCTCCGCGTCCAGACCCACCAGGACAGCCGGGATACGAAAACAATTAGCCTTTTCAATAAGGTGGACCACCCGTCGGGTGTTATCATGGGTCTGGCGTCCCTTAATGAAATCCGATTGATCTGGGTGGATGAGAGCGGGCATGAGATCTTGTAATCTGGACGCTAATATCGACGAATATAGCTTAGCGTCAATGTTCAGCAGAGTTATAGGTCTATATGAGGTACACTTGCTGGGATCTTTCCCCGGCTTGGGGATCACCAATTTGACAGCCTCCGCCATGGAGCCAGAGGTCGTGCCAGTCTCAGCCATGACGTTAAAAAGGAGCACCAGATAGTCACTCACTTCCGCTGCAAAGGTCCGATAAAAAAGCGCTGTATAACCTTCCGGCCCGTGTGCCTTATTGAGTGTCAGAGTCTTAATTGCTGTCAGAACCTCCTCCCTAGTGAAGGGGGCAGCGAGCAACTCATTCCACTCGGCAGAGACCAGAGGGAGTGGAAGTGCATTTAGATAGTCATGCTGAGCCTCTGGGTCCAGGGAGTCCCCTGAGTACAATGCTGCGTAGAACTCCCCAAAGAGTTCCGCCTTGGACTCATCGCGGTGCCTCAGCTCCCCTCCGTGGTCTTGGATACCGCCAATATATTCCTTCTCCCTCATCCTCACCCAGCCACGCTGGTCTCCTGCCTCTCCGTCCCAGGGCACCGCGCGTATGTGAATGTTATTCCGGCGCGAACGGTTCACCAGGTCCTCTGCATGGGCCTGGAGATCTAGGTTTTGCTCCGTCAGCCTGAGCACATCCTGTTGGAGCTGGTGCACATCGCCCACCAGCCCCAGGTTGTGTTCTTCAAGCGTCCCCACCCTCTCGCCAATGCCATCCACATCTCTCCTCACCTCCCTGAGATCGGAAGCGAGTTGGGAGCGGAGCTCCGAGATATCCTCCTTGATGGTCGAAAAGAGCTCCAGCATAAGGGCCTTGGTGGCAGGTGCCTCATCATCCCGCAGCCGAGAAGTGCTGGTGCCAGGGGACGTCGTCGGCTGTTCACTCTTTAGAGGCCCCTCTTTGCCTGGCTTGTCCTTGCGGTTTTTTTGAGCCATCGTGTCTTGCTCGGAAGCGCAGTCCGACCAGGGTGGCAGGTGTCGAGCACTCCGGGCCATCGCCCCCAATCCAAGCAAACTCTCCTCTGTTGCGCCAAAAGTGCCGCCGCGAGTCCGGGTCTCCGGCCCAGTGGCCCAGACCGCACAGCGCTCACTCTCTTCCGCCACCGAACGGTCTATTCAGGTACTCAACCGCACCCACACTGCGTCTCTTCTGCATCCACTGGCTCTCAGGCCACTTCCAGTAGGCCGCACCGTTCCGTCTCGGGTGTGGATGTGACCTGCAGGTCCTACCCCCAGGCACGATCCCCAGGCATTCCCAGCCAGTGATCTTTATGTCAGTCCCCTTCCTCCGGCGATCTCCGGAGTGCGACCCCGGTGTCTCAGGCTGGTTCCGGCCGCTCCGGCCCACAGGTGTGCGCAATGGCAGGGGGAGTCCAAGGCCCAACCGCTAGCAGGCCGCTACCAAGGGCTGGTCATTGGCGGCCCTATGCTCCAGGCCCGGGGGAGTCACTAGCTGGGTTTCGCAGTCCCTGGGACAGAGAAAAGCACTTCCGCGAACTCCCGCTGCTGTCTGGGCCGACAGCACCCCAGGAGGCTGGACCTAGGCCTCCAATCCTCGGCCTGGCGTTCGACAGGAGTTCCGCTCGTTCGTCAGGCACGCCTCGCTCCTACTCCCAAACTCGGCGAGCTTCTCAGGGCCCTCTTTTTGGTGGGGCCGCCGGAACGTGCTCTGAAGGGGTCTCACCCATCTCTTCAGTCGACAGGCTCCACTACAGCCGCGCAGCCGGATGTCACCGCCCCGGCTGTGCTGTACGCTAGTCTTCCGGCTCACGCTGCTCAGCCACGCCACAGGCCTCGGAGCCGTCGGGGGGTCACCACTCCACTACCGGAGCCGCGAAGAACACCAGATCTTCACAGGTGACTCTTGAGGCGTTGCGCCAAAGTGGGGTCAGTCGGCAGGGTCCAGGGAAGGCGCTGGACAAGGGTTTAACAATTGCGGCGGCGGAGGGACTGAAAGCACGTCCTACACCGTCGCCATCTTGGGCACGCCCCCTGGTGAACTTTTTAACATATTCCGTAAAAGAGCAGATTTTGTCTTCCGCTCTGAAAGAAGGCTCCATATACTTCAACAGCTCTAATCCCTTTACCTTTCAAATAAGATCAGATATATCACACATAACTGCAGCGAGGCAGTGGGAGTTGGGGAAAAGGTTGGAGGAGTTAAACAGTATAGGGGCCAAGGCGCAGTTGAAATTCCCAGCATTGTTAAGGGTGATGTGGAATAACCACATGCACCAGATCAAAACTGGGGAAGAGGCGGATGCTCTTATTGCAAAGATCAGAGATGTACAATGGGGGCAAGGGGGGAAGCAGACTTAGAGGGTCTTTTTTACACTCATGACATGTAATTAGCAGGAATTCAGCAAAAAATAAAAAACGTGAATGTTATTGATACTCCATGGGGAGGAAGAGTGCTAAATAGGCTTTTGCCTATTAGAAGGGAGGGTTCCTCAAGGGCTGGGGGGGCACGGGGTCACGGGGAGGTGGGTTGGGGGAGGCAGGGGGGCACGTGGGTGGGGAGCAGTGGGAAAAAGGAAAAAGAATTCAACCTCATCTCAACCTTATGTATAGTCTTTTCTGCCATGAAGGGCCGCCGAATCTTCCAGGTAGAACATGGGGACGATGACTGTTATGGCCCTGAGCGATAAAAGGACCATCTTTGCCTCCTGAAAGGTTAACGGGTTATGGTGCCCCCGGAGACAGAGGCTAATCCTTAAATACCTAGAACTTTCAACTGCATAAATATGCATGTTGCAAGAGGCACACCTGAGTTATGAGGAAAGTACCTTAATCTTCTCCAAGGTCCCTTGGGTTAAGAGCTTTAGCGCTTCGCATCAGACATCTCAAAATATAGGGGTGGCTATATTAATTAACACCTTGGCTGCTTTGACTTTTCCCCTCCTGTGCTGAGGGATCTGTAAATCCCATTGTTCATGACGAACTCAGCTTGTCATGAGCACACGAGCAGTGTACTGCATGACGAGCTGAGCTTGTCATGAGCATGGAAGGGGTTAAACAAGGTACTTCCTGTAATATAAAAAAAACACAATCAGACTCCTCAGGTAGGTGGTTGACAGTCCAATTGGCATTTGAAAATTTTGACATGATTTGTGCCTCTTTCTATGGCCCTAATATGGACGATCCCACTTCTATTCAAAAATTACAATCAGTACTGATGTTGGAACCTCCACCCTATGTTATTGGGGGAGATTTCAATGTCCTGTTAGACCCTCTGAAAGATCGATCTAATCTGAGTCATTATAAAGGGGCAGTCAAGGTACGTCGGGCACTACTTAATATGATCCATGATATGGATCTGATCGATCTATGGAGGGCACAAAAAAGAGATCAGCAGGTCTTTACTTTTTACAGCAAGAAGCACGGCCACTCCTCTAGGATCAATTAGGTTTTATTGGACAGAATGTCAATGGCCAACCTAGAGGAGGTACAAAAGGGGTTGGTGATGGACGGAGCTTCTGAATCAATCAGACACTCACACCCAGTCAAGAGATCTGGGTTTAATCCATCACTGTTCTTTAGCCCACTCTGCCTCCCCAGTTCAGACATGGCTGAATGCAAATCAGTCTGACCATGTGCCTCATAGGAACAGTGCAGCCCGAACTGCCAAGCCATGTCTTCCCTGGACCGGAAACAAGCTTCCGAGGACCGGTTTCTGGCATTCCAGCCTTCTTCAGCCCGGCTTGCTTGAATCAGTGGCAACCTAGAGGAGGTATCAGTACTTCTGAGTCACCTCTCTGACCACGCACCACTGCAATTTGCATATCAGAGTAAGGAAGCACACCGGCAATTATTGAGATGGACCCTTAATAGGGCGAAGCTATTAGATCCCGAGGTGGTTGAAGCAGTACTGGCTCCCTCTCTGGAATTTTTTTCATTGAATTCAGGTTCCACAACACCAGACGTAGTATGGGACACATATAAGGCCTGGCTAAGGGGGAAACTCCATGGAATAATCTGCTATAAGAATAAGATCGAAGCTGAGGCACTAAAGGGGGTTGAAAAGAGAATAAGTAGCCTGGAGAAAGAAAGAGACGGCATTAGCAATAGGGACTCGGAGCAACTCACTCAGGTTTTGAAGAATCTAGAAGAGGTATGATCAGAGTACAGAGGGAAGTTAGAAGGCAAGTGTAGGGCGCAGTGGAACGATGCAGAACTATGAATATGTTGAGAAGGCTGGCGCACTTTTGGCATGCAAAGCAAGAACCGATCGCGCTAGGAATGATATAAAAGAACTTACTATTAATGCTAGCGGGGAAATCTCCAGTAAGATTGAGGATATGCAATCCTGTCTCCTCTCCATTTTCTCTGAACTGTATAGAGAGGACTTGGCTCCTTTACCAAGCTCTATCCAGTCATTTCTTAGGAATAAACATCTCCCCGTGCTCTGAGAAGAAAGTAAGAACAAATTGGAGGCTCCCTTTATGTAAGAGGAGATAGCAGATCAGATTAAAAAATCAAAGAACAAAAAAGCTGCAGGCTTGGATTCACTCCCAAGCGAAATCTATAAACTCCTCAAAAAGGAGTTGATAGACGCACTGGGGGTCACCTTTAACTCAGTTTACAGCCTAACTGGGAAGGTTCCTAATACCTGGAAGGAGGCAACAATAGTTCTGATTTTAAAAACTGGCAAAGACCCAAAAAAGGCAGTCTCCTATCATCCAATCTCCCTGCTGAATGCTGATTATAAGATCTTTATGGGCATTTTGGCAGGGAGATTAGCAAAACTGATCCCGAGGTTAATACATCCGGATCAGAAAGGGTTCGTCGCAGGGAAATACATTCAGGAACAGTCACAGCTCTTGATTGGTAATATAGATCTGGCCATTCAGAGGACATAACCCTTGGCCGTTGTTGCTTTAGACGTGGCCAAGGCTTTTGACAGAGTCTGCTGAGTGTACCTCTGGGAGGTCCTGAGGGCTATGGGGTTTGGCCCAATCTTAATACGAACCTTGCAGAACTGTTACCAGAGTGCCTCCGCTCGAATTCTGATAAACGGGCTCCTAACACCGAGCTTTAACATCCAGAGAGGAACCAGGCAGGGGTGTCCGATCTTGCCTCTTTTATTTAATATATACATGGAACCATTGGCACAGACGTTGAGACTGGATGATTCAATCTATCCTTTTAGATCAGAACAATAGAGCTCCAAAATAGCTCTCTATGCCGACGACCTAATACTGTACACAAGCGACCAAGAGACCGCGATCCCGAGGGTGGAGGAGCTTATGTGCGAGTTTCTTGTCATTAAAACCAAGACAGAGGTGATGTGTTGGAATCTGGAGTGGCCGGGGAGAGTTAGTGTTGAGCTGAGATATCTGGGGATTTATGTAGTAAAGGAATTGGAGAAGATACCTGAGCTTAATCTAAACGGGGTTATAAAGGAAATTGACGACCTCTTTAGTAGATGGAGGAACCTTCCCTTAACTATCTATGGAAAAACCAACTTGGTAAAGATGGTCATTCTTCCTAAGCTGTCTTACCTTTTTTCTTCCATACCATTAACATTCTCAAATAAAAGCTTAATGAAGGTACAGAGCAAGATTGGGAGTTTTGTCTGGGGTAACAAAGGTGTTCGTCTGGAGTGGAAAAAACTTAGACGCCGACTAAAGAAAGACGGGCTTGCCCTTCCTGATATAAGGTTATACGCAGCAGCATTCCAGTTTAAAAGCATACGGATGCTACTTGTGAAACCAGGGGAGTCAGCCTAGGGCAGGTTGTTGGGTTAAATGGCATGAGTGGAGGGAGGAGGAGACGGCGAGGCATTTTCTATATAAGTTTGGAACACCAAGATTCTTCAAGCGGGTACGCTTGAAGGTTTTGAGGGCGGCCTTGGAGCTATGCTATAGGCTCAGACGTAGCTGGGGCATTGGATACTATTCAGACAGTGCCCCCGTCTGGGATGCACCGGGAACACCGGACGGCCTAATGGACAGTTTGGTGTTGCCTATTAGAAGGGCAGGCATCACTGTCTGGACCGAACTGGTAGACTTCGGGGGGATTCATCCATGGGAGTAACTGTGGGCAAAGATCGGGCCAGGGCTCTCTAGATTCAAATATTTACAGTTAATATCATGGTACGAGGCAGAAAAGGGGGAGGTAAGAGGGAATTGAGAGATTGAAGGTTTGTAGCAATCTATCCTTCCAATCAATAAGGAAATATCTATATGGTATAATAACCTGTTGGAAACTGAGGACCACGAGACACCCCCTCAGCTGCAGTGTGGATAGAAACTCCTCTTGGGCCATCAATAGAGTCCTTGTATGAGCCCTCTATAAAGACCTTGTATAAATTTGTCAAGCCTGCTTGTCTAAAAAAAATCTTTTTTTTGTCATCAATAGACTTTATTATACTCCTGCGAAAATTGCCAAGTTTGCCCCATAACCAGCTCCTAAATGCCCCAGATGCTTAACACCTCTTGCTAATGACTTACATATCTTCTTTGAGTGTTCAGCACTTGTAAGATTTTGGACTGAGGTGGGCGGCAACATCCGTGATATCTTTACTACCATCATAGAGATTAACATGTCATTAGTGTTTTTTGGAGATGATGGTTGTCTTAGTCAGACCCTCTCTCAGAAGGACAGAGGTCTATTCATTTATTTGATTTTGCTGGCCAGAAGGGAAGTTTGCAGGAGGTGGAAAGATCCCTTTCCCCACAAAGAGAAGACTGCCTTAAAGCTTCATTCTCCATGGCTCGTTTAGACTATGAGGGTGTAGAAGCTAAGCTAATAAACATCTGGCATCCCTTTGTGAGTTGGGGAATAATTTAAGATTCATTTAATATAATTGGTCTAATGATTACACCAGGTTCTATCACAAAAAAGGGATCGGTCGGACGACCTAAGCGAGTGCGGTAAGCCGTAGGAGCCACAGATCACGAAGGCGGCTTCATAAGACTCGCAGAGGCTTGAAAGGTGAGATGAGGACCAAAAAAAACCACAAAAAAAACTTGTTGTTGCTTTCACATACTTTTCCGCATGGCCAAATAGTATGCGTCAAATTCTTAGTTTGCAAACTGTCCAATAGTAATCCTGAGCATCTGCCTCCAAGCCTTCTGATCCCAAACCACAGAAATAAATTCCTCCGTCCACCAGTCTTCATCCCTCAACCCAACGCTATTCAACATCTACATGGCCCCCCTCACACAAGTAGCCCATATCACAATTTAACAATATCTCCTATGCCAACAACACCCAGCTCATCCTCTTCCTCACCAAAAAGTGACATACCACCAAAAGCAACCTCTACGACACAATGAAGGACGTCACCAACTACATAAAGAGCAGCTCTCTAAACATGAACTCAAACAAAATGAAGGTACTCATTCTCAGCCATACCCCCTCAGCCTTGGACGACTCCTGCTAGCTAACTACACTGTGGACAGTACCAACACCTACCAACATGTCCACAACTTAGGATTCATCCTCCAGTCCTCCCTCTACATGTGTAAGCAAGTCTACACCATCTCCTCGTACTGCTATAACACACTCCACATACTCCGCAACATTTACAAGTGGATCCTAACCAAAAGAAGAAGAACAGTGACACAGGCCCTCATCAGCAGCAGACTACACTGTGACAAAACACTCTACATAGCAATTCCAGCCAAACACCTGCAACAACTAAAACAAATCCAAAACACTTCCACCTGAGTGATCATCAATGTCCCCTGCTGCAGACACATCATCTACCACCTGATACAACTACACTGCCTTAATATCGACAAGACAATCACCTTCAAGCTCCTCACCATCACTTACAAAGTACTCTACAACACCAGACTAATCTACCTTAAAAGCAATAATCCAGAAAGAGCGAATTGTGTTCTTAAAATTTTGGCTTTAAATATATTAGGTAAGAATTTGGTAACTCTTTAGGCAAACGTTGCTTAAAAATGAATTGACTATCATTACAATGTATCCAACCTTTCAGACATCTTAAAAAACAGTGTAATGTCCAGATGTTGTAGAAAGTCCATCATGAAAAATAATAATAACAGCTACAAAAGTTCTTCCTGATATTGAAACTTGGCCAGCTACAACATTTTTATTTAAAGTTTCCAATTTTCTTCCATCACCTCTACAACGTTGCAGCACTAAAATTACATACTGTCCATATCTTTGTATAAATAATGTTGATGACATTTCTGTTTTACATTGGCTACACTCCATGTTTTGTCTTGCTCCTCTAATTAGATTGTTAAAAGACACTGATTCACAGTCAGGTAAAGTCAAATATATGAATCTTTCAGTGTCTATGTTAGTGCTACATGTAAACAAACAATTTTTACAGTCATGTTGCCATTTATAAGAAAGGCCAAAAAGGTTTTCAATATCTATACCTTCATCTACCAGTAGAGCAAGCATAAACATTAAAAATTTCTGACAATCTTGCTGAATATTTGGCGTAAATTGACTAGAAACAGAACATATGTCCAAAACATTTAGAATCTCAGAAACACCTTGTATTTTACTTTTATCACTACTACATTTCTCATTAATAGAATACAACAATGAACAGAATCTTTTGTTCTGATTTTCAACAATTTGCTGTTGCAAACTTTCAAGAACAAAAAAAACATTAACAACTACATTAGCCTAGCAGTTAACACCACCACTATTTTCAAACCGATAACCAACATTCTCTTCAACACTGTCCTTTTTCTTTTTGCTTGAAGGCACAACTTCATCTTTTTTTTTCTTTCTCTACATTTTCACTACAGATATTCTCAAATATTCTTTTTCTACCTACCACACGCTTTTCAAATACTGGATATTGACCTAAATTAGGCACATATTCTCTTCTTAACCTATTATACTCTTTCACACAATTTACATCTGCACTAACCTTTGTCTCATCAAAATCAATCAAGTACAATCCAGATAAAGTTCTGACTCTAGACAAAGCAACATATGCAATACCCTCTTTAAACATAGTACTTCCAATATTCACTAAAGCACTATCTACACATAAACCTTGAGATTTATCAATGGTCACTGCATACGCCAAAGAAATAGGAAATTGTTTTCTGCAACATACAAATCTTTTACAAGCAAAAACCGAGCTGAACAACGATTAAATTGTTGTACTTCTTCAATTTGATCAAATTTGTTTTTCAAAATGTCAACACCATCTGTATTTACGTAATTAACAAAATCAACAACTTTTCCCATTGCTCCATTTACTAAACCTTTTTCCACATTCAAATTATGTCATAAAATTACCCCACAGTTTACACATGCATACAAATTCTTTTCTAAACCAGCAGTTTTACTTATCCATTTCTCTAAAGAATCCAATTTCGTCTTCAACTTTTCACTCAAAATATTAGTGGTTCCTTCATGTTCTATTTTATCAATAGCTTCCAATGTAAACATGTCCTAATTTTCCAACTTCAAAATTTCTTCATTGTATTTAGAACATTCACGTAGTGTTGGCATTAAGCAGATTACAGATTTATTTTCTGCAATTGTCATTTCTCTTTCTCTTTTAAACTCACATGTAAAATCAAAGAAGTCTTTAAGTGTTAAATTCCACTGGCCGCAGTGTTTATACAACGGTGAGCACAAACGCCTAGATATACAATGCTTTCTTTACAATGCATTAGAAATAAGTCGGCGTATTTACAATCCCGTTGTGCCACTTTTGTGTCACTGACGCAGTAGGCACCTCCATATAGACACCACTTGAACGCGGCACTATAACAGAAGTAAAATGTACCAGGCACACTGCACACGTAAAATCGTACTGTTACCTTGACTTATAATGCTTAATCTCATTTACTCACCTCTACATAATTCTAAACTCTAATTTTCTTTTTTATTTTGCAGATTACCAATCCAACGTCCTTTGGAGTCCACATCACAATTTGTTTATAATATTGTTTTTTTAAAGTAATTTTTCTAGTTCTTTATAATATAGTTATCATTAAGTTTCGTTTACAGGTATTCTTTTAATAAAAGTTAATTAAAAAAACTACATACTTCTTTTTTTTGTGGGGGGTTGACGGTCCACAATAAAAATAATATTTATAATGTTGAAGTACTATAGTAAGATGTTCAAGAGTAAGATTGAAAAGTACTGACTTATATTTTCTCTGGGTACACTACAACATTGTAAAGAAATCAAACTAATACGGAACAATGTGTACCACATTTACAACCGCTTGCGACATTTTCCCATGCAAACCTACCACCCTACAAAATTAAGTGTGGGCCTCATTGACGCCCCACAAACCACGGAAACAATCACCCCACAAACATTTCTATATTGTATGAGAGGGGCTGCGAGCCCTCCACCTGGTTCCCTGGAGTCAACCACGCCCAGACCCGGTTCCTGCGGTGTCCTGAGGGGAAACAGCCATTACAACGCAGTCAACTCAAGTCAAGTCAAGTCAATAAATTTATATAGCGCGCTACATACCCAGAGGGTCTCAAGGCGCTTGAAGAAGGATGGGGAATTACTTGTCAAATATCCACGTTTTAAGTTGCTTTCTGAATGCTAGGTGGTTCTGAGTAAGGCGGAGGTGAGTGGGAAGTGAGTTCCAGGTTTTAGCTGCCAGGTAGGAGAAGGAGTGAAGATCCTTGTGGTACGCCGCAGATGACTTCAGTGGCCTCTGACTTGAATGGTGGAAGGCGGACTCTCTGGGCTCTCCCGGTGAGGAACGAGGTGATCCATTCCAGTGCTTTTCCTTGGATTCCGACGTTTCTGAGGCGTTGTAAAAGGGTGCTATGACAGACCTTGTCAAAGGCTGCAGAGAGGTCGAGGAGGATGAGGGCGACTGTGTCTCCATTGTCCAGTAGAGTTCGAATGTCGTCTGTTGCTGCGATGAGGGCGGTTTCAGTGCTGTGCTTGGCTCGGAAGCCGGATTGTGAGGAGTCGAGGGATTTGTTGGTTTCGAGGAATGCGGCGAGCTGGTTGTTGACCGCTTTCTCGATGACTTTGGCCGGGAATGGAAGGAGTGAGATAGGGCGGTAGTTTTTGAGTTCGGTGGGGTCAGCTGTGGGTTTCTTCAGGAGGGCGCTGAGTTCGGCATGTTTCCAGCTTTCCGGGAAGGTGGCGGAGTTGAGGGAGCAGTTGATGACGTCTCGGAGGTGCGGTGCTATAATGGAGTCTGCTTTGTTAAAGATGTGGTGAGGGCATGGGTCTGTGGGGGATCCTGAGTGGATGGAGTTCATCAGACGGATGGTGTCCTCAGTGGAGATTGGCTTCCAGTCATTGAGGATGTTCAGGGGGGGTGGGGGTCCTGCAGGGCGTTGGGTGGGTTGGTCTTTGGGTCGGTTGTCGAAGCTGTTGTGGATGTCTGCAATTTTGTTGTGGAAGAATGAGGCTAGGGAGTCGCAGAGGGCTTGAGAGGGGGTGATGTCGTTGGAGTTGGCTGAGGGGTTGGAAAATTCCTTGACGATGTTGAATAATTCCGTGCTGTTGTGGGCGTTGTTATCTAGTCGGTCCTTGAAAGCGGCTTTCTTGGCATTCCGGATCAGTTGGTGGTGTATGCGGGTGGCGTTTTTGAAGGCGTCCTTAGTGCTGGTGGTTGGGTCTTTTTTCCAGGCCTTCTCAAGGGAGCGACAGAGTTTCTTGGATTTCTTGAGATCATCGTTGAACCAGGAGGTCTTCTTGCTGCCTAGTTTGATTTGTAGTTTTTTCAGTGGTGCTAGGATGTCGGCGCTGTTGGATAACCATTGGGTGAGGTTGGTGGCTGCTTGGTCTGGGTTTGAGGAGTGGGCTGGGGGGTTTTGAAGAAGCGATGAGGAGATCTGGTCGATGGTGATTTTGTTCCAGTTTCTTTGTAGAGTGGGTTGGGGGTGGTTGTTGGATGTGGGCTTGTTGTAGGTAAAGTGAACGCAGCTGTGGTCAGTCCAAAGGAGAGCTGTGGTGTGGCTGAAGGAGACATGTTTGCTGGAGGTGAAGATAGGGTCGAGTGTGTGACCTGCGATGTGGGTGGGGGTAGTGACAAGTCCGAGGTTGGCGACGTTGTCCAAAAGGGTGGTGGTGTTGCGGTGGTTGTTCTTTTCAAGGTGAAAGTTGAGGTCTCCCAAAAGGATGTAATCCTCGGAGGGGAGCGCGTGTGGAGTGATGGAGTCCGTGATGTCTTCACTAAATTGTGCGCGGGGTCCTGGTGGTCTGTAAAGGAGGGTGTCTCTGAGTGTGGTCTTGGGGTCGATGTGGATCTGGAAGTGAAGGTGTTCAGAGTTGGCGAGATTGACGTCTGAGCTGGTTGAGATGCGGATGGATTTCTTATGGACGATAGCGATGCCTCCTCCTGTGTGGCCGGTACGGTCCTTGCGAATGATCTTATAGCCTTCCGGGATGGCAATGGTGATGTCTGGGGCTGATGAGGCGTTCATCCATGTTTCTGTTAGGAAGGCGACGTCCGGAGAGATGGTGTCTATTAGATTCCAGAGGTCAATGGCGTGCCTGTGGACCGAGCGGGTGTTGAGCAGGATGCATTGTAGGTGGTTGGGGTCGGATATCTGTTGTGTGTTCCTAGATGAGGCATTGTTCTTGGTGCCGTCGAACTTGCAGGAGTTGCAGGAAAAGGGTCCATGGGTGTGTCCTGGAGCGGCTTGGACGCAGTTGGGGGAACGGCCGGGGTTAAGGGCTAGGAGGGTGGTGGCCTTGTAAGTAATGCGGGAGGGGTGGACATTACGAGGACCAGGGGCTCTGGCGCTGGGCGCGGTCCAGGCGCGGACGGGCGTAGACGGGCTTACCTTTGGCGCGAATGGGGCGCGGTCGCTGCGCGTGGACGCTGCGCGTTAGGTCATTGGTCATAAATGGATGGTGGAGGGGGCGGAGCGTGGGAGGGGCAGCAGCTGGGAGGCGGTGGCGGGAGGAGGGGCGGACCAGGGGAAAACAACAACACAAAATGGAGGGTCAAAGGCGAGCACAGCCAGGGGCAGCAAATGCACAGCGTGTTTTAGGGAAAAGAGCCTTACACGCACAAACCAGCTATATAGTAGCCAAACTCAGAGTTTCTGCCTCAGCGACGTCGCGCTACTATTTAAATAAATAAAGCGACAGTGCAGCGCAATTAAATAAATAAATTCGACAGTGCAGCGCTATAAAGCGACCGTGCAGCGCTATCAATTAAATAAATAAATGAGTCAATGCAGCGCTAGGAACTGAAAAGCAGGAGATCCAAACGATACCAGTGTGCAGGTCAGCTGGAGCGTGGGGGAGCAACCAGACTGAAGGAGGGTCCAGGCGGTCACAGAGGGCTCGGGAGCGAGGAAGGATACTAATCGTGGGTGGGAGGGGCAGCAGCTGGGAGGCGGTGGCGGGAGGAGGGGCGGACCAGGGGAAAACAACAACACAAAATGGAGGGTCAAAGGCGAGCACAGCCAGGGGCAGCAAATGCACAGCGTATTTTAGGGAAAAGAGCCTTACACGCACAAACCAGCTATATAGTAGCCAAACTCAGAGTTACTGCCTCAGCGACGTCGCGCTACTATTTAAATAAATAAAGCGACAGTGCAGCGCAATTAAATAAATAAATTCGACAGTGCAGCGCTATAAAGCGACCGTGCAGCGCTATCAATTAAATAAATAAATGAGTCAATGCAGCGCTAGGAACTGAAAAGCAGGAGATCCAAACGATACCAGTGTGCATGTCAGCTGGAGCGTGGGGGAGCAACCGGACTGAAGGAGGGTCCACACGTGATCGTCAGCACGAAGCCATTAGCACGCATATGGCTTTACCACGCATGCCTTTACCATGCATGCTTTTACAACTAGTAAACATTTACCACGCATGATAAACGCATAATCTTAAAAATATCTTTGTGTTGACAAACACGTGTTGTAATGGCTCTGGCTTACGTCCTTCAAATCAGTTTTTAGTTATACGTGTGACCAAGTCCTAAGATAGAGGCCAAGGACAAACACTGTGGCGTCTGTGCCAGGAAATCTCATGGATCTTAGAGAAGATAAGCGGAGAGTAAAATGAAAGTAACAAGTATAATAAAAATAATGGAGAAAAACTACTAAAATGGCTGTGGACGGAGTATGTAATCAACGTTTGGCGCCTCGACACTACATTTCAAATAAACATAGATACAATATGTTTATTAATACATTACAAAAGTATAGCAGAGGAGGACACACACGGCCTGGGAAAAGAAAGCGGCACATTTAATACCTGAAATGAGGAGAGGTTTGCTTGGCGAACTTGAAGAAAAAGAAAAAAAGGTGGGCTTGGAAATGAGGCTGGGCATGCGTAGAGAGTACAAGTGGTGCACACAAAAAAACCTGAAAGTTTTACATGCTATCATAGAAATATAGCTCTTTTTTTGAACCAGTCAAGTTAGCTCTTAAGAATAACTTTTTTTTTTAGCCCCAATGCCCCCACGATTGCAGACTGCTCTCGGCGTCCTTCGTGAGCCCGCATTGCTTTATCAGAGACATCACCTTATATGCTGCTCTCTCTTTCGAAATACAATCTGCGTTCTTGAAAGAGAGAACAGATTAACTTGCTCTCTTTTTCAAATTGGAAAGCGGTTTCCTGTGGTAAAGTGAAAGCGGCGACGGTACCGCCCTACCATACCAAACAGCAGTGTCCCCGAAGTACGCACCCCGGGACACTGCAAGAACCGACCCTGGGAGATGGTGGACCCCAGGGCCACCAAGGATTCCAGGAGGGGGGCAGCGCGACCCCCTCCCAACATTAAAAAAACCCAGGGAGTGGAGGTACCTGGGGCTGGAAGGTCATTTTACATATTACTGCCCCAGCAAAGTGGCGGTCCCCGCGACGTTTACAGGGAGAGAGAGAGGGAGAGCTGAAAACACCCTTTTAAAAAATATATATTTAAAAAAAAGCCTTGTTGGGGTGACGGACCCCGAGATTGAGGGGAAGAGGACCATAACCCCCCTGCATACTTCAAACTAAAACCACAGAGGGGTGGTGTTCCCCGGTGCTCGGGGCACCTTACAAGCCCCCCACTATGAAAAAAATTGCCCCTGAAATTTGCCCCCGGGACCTAATGAATAAAACAGACTTCTATCTTTTATTTCCCTTTTCCACCGCGTACGTATACCATATGCGTACCCCTTGATTTTTTATATAAAAAAAAAAGATTGAGCCTAAAGATCCATGTACGACCCCCTGAGCAAGCCTAGAGGGTCAGGATGTTTCTACCCTTTCCCCTTTCCTTATTTCTCAACTTTGTTTTACTGTTTTCTTGTGAGTTGCTTCTAGCAATGAACAAGATGGTTGCCAACACTTCCTGGTTTGGAGTGTTCACGCACAGTTGACAGCCAATCAGCATGCAGCTCGTGCTCGTAATTGTATGGATTTTCGTACGCGTGCTGTACTCCATCTCTAGATATCGCTATGATTTTACTTCTAATTTTCTAAGGAACGTCTGAGCGGATTTACACCATTTAACAAAAAGCACAATCTGCGAACAGAACTCTACCTTTCTGACCAATTTGGTGTAATTCCGTTCAGCCGTTCGGGCTGTAGCCCTGGCTAAAGGTCCCTATGGAAAATTGCATGGGGAAAACACGTTTTGGGACCCGCCTTTTTTCTCGGCCCCCACTTGACAAATCACCCCCAACCTTTCAGGGGAAGGAGCGAAACCAAGCAGGCCATTTTCTTAGAGAAATTCGCGAAGATTCGTCCACCGACACCAAAGTTATTCCAAATTTAATGTTGTGGATTTCCTATAGGTCCTAACTAATAAATGTGTATATACACGAAGGGTCCTTCCGGGATCCTTTCTCCCAAGTCAGGTGGCGCATAAATTTGGCGGACCTCTCCAGGCTGAAAATTTCAATAATCCACAGTTTGCTTCAAAGCACAACGCGCACTCAGGAAAGTACAGCAAAATTGATTTATTCTCAGTTACACGCTACGCGTTTCGACACTCCTTGTTCCTTGATCACACGTTAACCACTCTGCCTTGTCGGGCATGTTATATACAAAAGTAAACATAAATGAGGTAGTGGGTGAGGTCATGTGACTTTCCATGTACATAGTTCCGGCCACAACTCTACACTTCCAAATCCTACTCTTAGAGGGTCATTCTTGGAATGTGTCTGTGCCTTTGAGTATTTAAAAGTCACGCTTACTGAACATTTTAATTGGCAACCACATTTAACAAGGAGTAGTCTTAGGTAAGAGCAAACATATGGGCGTATTGTAAAACTGCTCAGGGATTTACCCTTTCATCCCATTTCCCCTGCATTACAAGTTTACAACTATCAGGCACTTGGTTCACCCTTTATGGTGCAGAGCTTTGGGGACATAGGGATTTGTCTACTCTTGGGCTAGTAGAAAATCTCTCATGCGAGAGCTAGCAGGTCTTCCCATTAGCAACAAGTTGCTCTCCCTTAGGCTGGATATAGGGACAAATATATAATGGATGTGATTGGCCTAAGATCTATTTCATATTAGAAGAGATTTTGGTCTACCCCATAACTGACTGCTTATCAATCAGGTATGTTGGAGATATTACGTAGTGCAGGTGGCAATGCTATACTGTGGTTGAAGTGTGTGAAGGAGAGTCTCTCAAATATTGGTTTAAGCCAGTTACTGGATGCCCCCCTAGAGGCTAGTGTAGTTTCCAAGGCTTAAACAAAGAACGCATATTGGCAACATAAGTTGATTTTGTTGTATAGCCAGTCTAACGTTGGATCTCTGACTGTGACATTCCTCCAACAGAAAGATAGGTATGAGTTAGAGCAATTTCTAGACATAATCAAGCCAGTAACTGCTAGGAAACTTTACTTGCATTTTAGATATGGGTCCATCCCTCTTTCCTCTTTTACAGCAAGATGAGGGGGTGCATTGAGCTCCTGTGCTGAGCAATGTGCATATTGTTCTGAAGCTAAATAAACAAATGAGCATGTTTTGTTCTTTTGCTCAGTGTATCAAGGTGCCAGGAGTTGGTACATTCGTCCACTGTGCTGTAACCTAGAAATTAGGATGCAAAGAGAGGCCTTGAAAATGTTCAAAAGCGACACTAGCCAGTGTGTAGTGTTTGCGGTCTCACAAATCTGTTCAACTATGTGGAGGGTTATGCAAAATAACATACAAAATACACTGCCCAGCATTGTTTAAGGAGAAAATAACCAATTTAGTATATTTTATGATAAAGCTTTTATAGCGTCAACATATTTTTATTATACTGGTTTTAATGATGTATTTATGTTTTATTGCATATATGCACTTTTATCTTGATTTTAAATAAGATTATTGCAATTGTATGAGCATTTTTTTATTTAATTGTAATGAATTTGAACTCTTTTGTCATAATGCTGAATAAAGGGGCTGATTAGGATGGCGGACGGACCGCCACTGCCATGCAGGTGGTGGCGTTCCGTGACTGACCGCCACCTATTTCCCCCCTGCCATATTACAATATCGGGGAGGACAGCGGCTGACGGAAACACGGTCCGCCGCTTTTCCGCCCCGGTCGCCTTGCGGCCAGGGCGGAAAAGAGTTCATATGGCTGGCGGTATCTTCCAGACACCGCCAGCCATATTAGGATGGCCTCCTGCAAATGCCTTTCTCTGGCGCTAATGCCGCCACGGAAAGGCATGCGGTCTTTACTTTGGGGGCCCCCTGCGGGCCCCCATGGTGAAGGTGAGAGGGGGGCTGGACATGAGGGGTACCTGTGGTACTTCCCTGCATTTGCATGCACAATGCAGCAGGCACCGCGTGGTGCCTGCCGTTTTGTGAATGCAAATGCAAAATATGAATTTTTAACATTGCTGCGGATGCTGCTTAAAGCACCGCCCGCTGCAATGTTAAATATGCATGATGCACCCGCCAGTGTGGCGGGCGCAACATAATTGCCATGGCGGGACCGCCACTCACGTCGCGGACGGTCCCGTTTCCTCAGGAATGGCGGATGGGCAAAGTCCGTCCGCCATCCTAATCGGCCCCATAGTTTTGTAAACGACATGGGTTTCTCACAATTTTTCTTATTTAACAAGGATCAATCTGAATGAACCTCTAATCTTTTTTGCAGCAAGTTTAACCCATTTATATTCTAGGTCATTATTCGGATGTGGCCAGACTGGTTATGATGAATTATCTCTGCCATGATGATTAAATCAAATAAACCACTTACTACAGTTTGTATGCGCTTTCCCAATTTTATCGTGCACCCCCCTCATAAGTGGTTTGGTGGGCTTGTGAAAGCCTAGAGTACGCAGGGTTGGACTTGGAAGAGAGGTGGAAGAGTTGCACAATAAAACTATTTGCAAAGGTGTTTTCATTATTATTATTGGTGTTGTTGGTATTATTATTAATATGAATTAGTTGCATTATTCAGAATAAATAATTACATTATTAATTTAAAATGTTACATAGTTAATAATTGAACATATATTTATCTAATATATGTTTGTAAGAATTAAAACAATTGAAATACAACCATCATCCCCTTAAATATCTAGCAAGCCTTGGCAGGCCAGAAAATCTGTTACTAAGTGAAATACTTTGTGAGGCTTTGCATAGTTTTGTCTAGCGCTAGCTGGATGTCGAATCCTTACAATTTTGCAATTTGTTGAATTGTTTTATAGATCGATGTGGGTTGGAAATAGCTTTTTTTATCAGCTTTCCTGCGTAGGTGTCTGATTTCCACTCTAGAGGCCATGGACGGAACTGTTGTAAGGTTAGATAATGTGTGCCACAACAACTAATTTGTATTCATACTTCTATGTGTGTTGACGTACATGATGGTTTACATATTATGTTCTATAATTCTCTACAGATTTTGTACCACATTTCATAATAAAAATGTAAAAAAAGAGACAGCAGAAGTGAATTCCACATTGATGAAGCTAGACCTTCGAAGACTTGAGTTCTCTTTCGATTTCACATCAATTTGGGAATGAACGACAGTTTCAGATTGAACAAATGAAGAATTCTGAAGTAAGTGTAAGCAATTTGACATTGCACATAAAACTGAAGAACAACTGAAGACGTGGTGGACAATAAAATATACCTTGAAAAATATACAAGCTCAAATACGATGTCAAAAGAGTAATTTGATGAGAACGCTATGAAAATTGTATGGTACCAAAAAGAAGATACAGACTACTTGATTTTGAAACACTGAAGTTTATGCAATGGGGAGTGTTGGACCAGGCCCATTTGGCAGGTTCACCCCGAAACTTTTTGCTTTTGCCTAGCCTGTTTCTCTAACCTGGTGTTGGTGATTTTAGGTCTCTGCGCACTTTTCACTGTTGTCCAGTGTAAAGTGTGTGCGCTCTCTGTGTGTGTGGTGAGAGGGACCTGCCCTCCCATAGGAATGCTTGGGGAATATGTGTGACCATGGTAGTTCCTGATGTGTGGGGAGTGCAGAGTCGAGTTTGGTATGTGCGAACTCTTGAGATTGAAAGCTGCGCAAAGATGTATGCGGCATGATTGTATCTAGTGTGGAAGTGCAACTTCTAGAAGTTGGCATATTTGTGTAATTTGTGTCTGGCGTGTGATTGGCTGGAGCTGGCGGGTGAGCCTGGCTCCAGGAGTCAGGATGGGTCTGCTCCGGTGGTGAATGGAGAGATTAACATGCTGATTTGAGGGAGGGGTGCACCTGGGACCTGAATAGGGCTGGGCTTTCCCCACACAATGCTGGCTCCACCCACTGTGGTGCGTCTGATGTCCCTATCCTGGCCAGTGAAAGGAGTTCCCCATAACCAGTTGTAGCTGGTTCTTACATTGCCTACACCCTGCTAGACAAAGGGATTTTTGTGTATAAAAAGAGGCTGTGACCTCTTGTAAAATGTTCTTGTTTCTGACTGGAATCTACCAGGGACGTGCTGCTGCTGGGGACCAGGGGAAGGATTGCCTCCCTGGGCCCTGCCCAGCCCCTGGATATCCTGGATGCCTGGAGGACTTTTCTTTGCTGAGGAGCTGGTTGCTCCATTTCCTTGCCCCAGGACCTTGCTGCATCTGCTTAGCACCCTGAAAGTGCTTTCCTATTTATTCTAGGACCTCTGGTTACCTTTAGCGCCCTGGGAGTGCTGTGTGCATCATGCCCGCTTATTTTTGATTCCCCACGGCAGGTGCCCACCCTGCATCTCACCGAGCCGGTTTACCGAGTTGCGGCGCGGGTGCCCACCCCGCTTATTTGCCGTCTTTGTGCCCCCTGGCGCTTTGGAGCGCTTTCTTTTAAATTATGCTTAGCCCGTTTTATTACATTTAATTATCGGAAGCCCACCCAGTAACTTTCTCTGGAATTGCTGCCAGCGAATGCCTGATGTGGTCCGCCGCGCTGCCCGCGGCGCCCCGGATGGACTTCCTCCCCGAAACCGGAAGCGGACGGGAACCCACCCCGCGCTCCGGTGAGAAAGTGAAGGAGAAGCCTACGGAAGCTGTCTTGACCTCTGCGGGGCCCTCCCGAGTGAGAGAGCCCCGCCAGCCACCGCTGAGAAAACCCAGCCCCCAGGAGCGGGACCGGGTGAAAGGGAGGCTAAGGACGCTCCCCGCAGCCGCCGGCGAGAGACGCCTCCAACGAGAGAGACGCACCGAGGTACAGCTGAGGGGCTGCTGTTGAAGAGAGCCCGCCGGCAGTAGAGCCCGCCTGTGGACCGGAGCAGAGCCAGAGGAACCCTGCAGAGCCCGGTGAGTGTGACGGGCCAGGAGGAAGCTCCGGGGGTCATTGTACTCCGTGGGGGGCGCCGGGGCACATTGCCGGTGTCCACCCCGCTCCTACGGCTACCAACCTTCCTTTTTGGGCAGCATTGATAGTTTAATTTAATTTAATTTAATAACGATTTCTAAAGCGCCTGGTGACCCAAGGGCATCCCCGCACTATAAGATTTGTGATCCTGTTGAGGGGGAGGAGAGGGAGGGGAGACAGTCAAGGAGACTTCATTTAGGAAACAGATGAGTCTTTAATTTCTTGCGGAATGCTAGGTAGTTAGGTTCAAGTCTGAGGGAGCGGGGAAGAGCGTTCCATCCCGTAGCTGCTTGAACGGAGAATTGTCGTCCTCCTGTGCGGGTTCTTTCGAATCTAGGAATGCTAGCTAGGTTCTCATTCTGGGATCGTAGGGATCTGGTTGCTGTGTAGGGGGTGATCATTTTGCTGAGGATCGCCGGGCCAGATCCGTTGATCAGCTTATGTGTCGTACACATCTCTTTGAATTGCACCCTTTGGCGCACAGGGAGCCAGTGCAGAGCTTTGAGGGCCGGCTTGGCGGACATTCTGGAGGGGATGTTAGTGAGCAGGCGTGCCGCCGCATTTTGTGTCTGCTGGAGTTTCGTTAGGGTGGCCTCAGGGGCTCCCAGATAAACCAGATTGCTGTAGTCCAGGCGGGATAGTACTAGTCCCTGAATGAGTAGTTTCCTAGAAGTAGGTGGCAGTAAGGGCAGGATCTTGCGGGTCGTGCGCATGAGCCCGAAGCAGGTGCCCGAGGTTTTGGTTGCTTGTGGTTGCTAGTTAAAGGCCCCGTGGGGGCCCGGGCAGATTCCTTGAGCGACCCCCTTGGTAGAGTGCTGCTCCAACCACGGGGGCATTATTGCTTCGAGCCTGCTCCGGTGGGGGCATTTTGGATTCAAGTCGGCGAACCTCTTGGGGGCATTTTAAAAGCCCTGAGAGGCTCCAAGGGTGCCTTGATTCCCGGAGCCCGAGAGGTTCCGACATCCAAAGGGCCATCTGTGTATTTAGAGCCTGCGGGCTCCAACGCTTACCCGGGGGATGTTTGTTGAGGAGCCCTGAGAGGTTCCAGGAGCATATTTGTTTTACGAGCCCAGAGAGGCTCAGGGGCATTAGTCATTCGAGCCGCAGAGGCTCTTGGTGGCATATTGTTTACAAGCCCTGAGAGGCCCCAGGGCACCACAATTATTTCTAGAGCCCACGAGGCTCCCTGGGGGCGAGCCCACAAGGCTCCCTGGGGGCATGTTGTTTTAGAGAAAGGGCAAATGAGAGCCTGTGGTGCAGACTTTGCTCCTAGGGCCAGTGAGGGCCCAGTCGCAGTCTTATTGTTTCCCAGCTGCCCAGCAAGTAGGCAGCTTAACCGTTTAGGTGCTAAGGGAGAGAAAGTCCTTGGGAGGGCCAGAGATGGCACAGAGGTGCTAGGCCTTCGTCAGCTGTACAGCGCTTAGTGCCAGCTGCAACATATAGGCTCTGTTACTGTTCTCAGCTGCCCAGCAATTAGTGGGCAGCTGCAACATTTAGGTTTGCGCAGATGGCGCACCCCTGACTGGCGCTGCATTGGCAGCGCGCCCTGACAATCTGGACACAGGACATTGAGCCCCTTCTTGATGGCCAGTTGTCCTAGGGGACTGGTAGAGGTATAGGGTGCAAAGCCCTAATGTGATTTTTGCGCAATGTGGTTTTACTATGTCTATGATGGTAATTGGCTCATGTGATTTTTGCACAATGTGATTTGACTATGTTTATGATGGTAATTGCCTAATGTGTTTTATGGGCTAGAGTGATGTTGTGCGAGGAAATGTAATGCATTTAGTATGTTTTACCCACCCTGTGTTGATACCTCTAGAGATGGTTTTACCTGTGGAGGTTTATGTTTGTGAGATTATGTCTCACTCTCTGAGTTATGCCCCTAAATGAGAGTTATGCCTAGGGGGGAGGGTCCAATGTGTTTAGACTAGTGAGGAGATTGCCTACTGTACTTTTACTGGTTAGGCCTAAATGTGATTGCTGCGTAATGCGCTTTGCCATTATGCCTGTGATACTTCTAAAGGTGCACATGTTTAGAAGTTTGTTTTGCCTAGTATAATTTATACTAGAGAGGTTATGTGTCCATGCTTGATCTATGCCTATGGTGATTAGTATTGCGTAGTGTGTACCTACCTTTACCAGTGGTTACTGTTTGTGACCTTTAATTGTTATTTGGTGTGACAGTTATTCTAAGTGCTAGTTCTACTAAGTGCTGATTCTGACAGTGGCCCACGTGGCCCTGTCCTGGTGTAAATAATCCCTTGTGAATATTGCCCGTGCCAGTTGGCACAATGTATATTGTGTGATTACTATCTGATGTGTTTTTGACAATACAAAAGTTATTTTTATATAACCTTGTGTGGAGTTCCTTTTGCGGTGTGCCTAGGGTGTTGTTGCTGTTGTGTGCGTGGGCAAATGCTTTACACATTGCCTCCGGGATAAGCCTGTCTGCTCGTGCCAAGTTACCAAGGGGGTGAGCAGGGGTTATCTTGGCGTGTGACTCCTTTGCCCTGACTAGAATGGTGGTTTCTGCCTGGCTTTGGCGTCAGCCTTAGCCAACCAGAAATATCAGTTCTAACAGGGAGGATTTAATAATACCCATATATGTTCTATTGCAGTATTGAAGATTGAATCCAATGAGCATAGACACCGAAGCACAACAAAAAAACAAAGAAAAGCGGAAGCATAGGTCAAAATAGCCCCATGTGAAAAGTATATCCATTTGCAATGAGGTGTTCAAATTAACCAGGTGGCTTTTTACTGAATGTGATGCTTTTAACTGAATGTCACGCTTTGGGACAGGGATCAAAGTCAGATGACCAAAGAGGTTACTGCCAAAGATGGGATGCTATCAGTGGTAACCAGCCGCGGTCAGCAGTTAGGAGTAGAAGAACTGTGTTGCACGCACTGCATCACTAAATGCGATGCAGTGCGCGCAACGAAATTCGTTTTATTTATTTATATGTTTACTTACCTGTTAAACTCCGTAATCCATACATTACTACCCCCCACCCTGCCGCTCCCTCTCCCCACGTCACTGCATACAGGAACTCCTACTGCTGGCCGTGGCTGGTGGTGACCAACATTTAAGTCTTGCCAGTTTTTAGCTTCAACCAGTGTTGACCCATCCATGTCCTCACTTCAACAAGGTAAAACTGAAGTGAACAGTCTGAACAATAGTTTGGGTCCTCAGCAAAGGGGTAAATGGAGTTCATGAAAATGTATACTGCCATTATAGCATTATGAAGCCCTAGGATTGTCAAAAGAAGGTGATGTAAACAATCAATTTTGTAGCAAATGTGTTCCGGACATTTCAGTCAGCCAGTTATAAAACTTTGGGGCATATCGCTGGATATGTTAGCGGAGAAAACATGCTATTAGCCACGTTTTTCTCCATTGTGCTAAAATATCCAGCGATAGCTGCGAAATGCGTGAATATCGCTGAGAATACAGCGATATTCACGCATTAGCGACAAAATGCTCTTAGCCATGTTAGCTCTTAGCCATGTTATCCACCTCCCATTGGATAACATGGTTAAGAACTGGTCTGGGCAGGTGTTAGTATTTAGAGATATTCACGCTTAGCGCAAATATTTCCACGCTACGTCTGCCTTGCTAATAGGCAATAGCGAAGTTAGCAACATCTTTCAGTCGCTAACTGGTTGAGTACGCCCACTTTGTATGTCATTAGTGATAAACATCGCTGACATGCAAAGCGGGCCCCAAACCACCCTCTATCGCGTAAAAGCTGTCGCTAACATCAGTTGGCAACAGCTTGCTAATAGGGCGATAGAATTATCACCGCTTAGCGGACGAAAATTGCCTATCCCCCCCTTGGTAATATGCCCCATAATTTCAGTAGTCATAAAAGTGCATTGAAATGGCAACATTAATAGACTCAGAATAATCCATTGTGCAAAATACAACAAGAGAAAATACAGATTATGGGCTCAATGCCAGACAAAGTATTAAGAACCCATCATATCTGGCACAAACGAGGCCAGTCCTTATCAGATCCTTATGTCTTCCAGCTGGTATGAAAACAAGTAAAGTGCACGTCAAAATTAGCAATGAATATCACAAGACCCAATAAACACTTAGCAATATTTGAAGAAAGAAATACATAAAATCCATGAAACCTACACAGAATCATTTCATAGGTAAAAAAAAACCAGCCAAAGAATGTACCTAAAGTGCTGATGTGATGATGCGGGCCCAAGAGAAAAATCCTCACTAAATAACACAACACATTTTTTCTTCTATTATTAGCACATTTTAAGAAGAAACAAATCTTTACACAATTGGATGGGAATGTAAGGTGTTGTAAACAACCCGTGGCAGCACCACAACATCTAACTCCCCGTTCCCTAATGATTGGAAATAAAAAACGCTCACTAAATGCTGAATTGATTTGACAAAAAATTTATAATGTAGCAGACTCTGTGAGGAAGATTAATCAGATACGCATATTAATATTTTAGTTGGGTCAAATTGTCCAAGTGGGAAACCAAGGTGCCATCTCACAAAACCTAGCCTGAATTATGTTAATAGTATTCTATCCCAGGTATTATCCACACAGCAACTTATTGCCTTCAAAGTGTTTTCACCCAAAACATATCAGTTTTTTTCATGGCAGTGGGATTGAGCTGGTGGCCTCTCTAGGGGGCATATTATCAAGGGGGTTTATCTCCGCTTTTTTGGCTTTAAAAGCCAAGAAAGCGGAGATAAAATTATCTCCCTATTATCTAGCTGTCGCTAACACCAGTTAGCGACAGCTAGTAGGAGATAGCGACCATCTTGGGCCCCTCTTTGCATGTCAGTGATACTTATCACTAATGACATGCAAAGTGGGCGTGCCAAGATGTTAGCGACTGGAAACAGTCGCTAACATCGCTATCTCCTATTACCAACTTTTGGAGATATTCGCTCTAAGCGCGAATATCTCCAAAAGTTAACACCTGCCCCTGAGCAGTTCTTAGCCATGTTATCCAATGGTAGGTGGATAACATGGCTAATAGCATTAGCTCGGTAATGCATGAATATCGCTGACTTTTCAGCGATATTCATGCATTTCGGCCGATTTTTATTGCTTAGGAGATAAACCTTGATAATAGCAAGGTTCCTAAGTGATAAAAATTGCCGCAGCTCGGTGATAAAAATATCGCCGCTACACCAACATAGCGATAATTATCGCTAGTTGTTGGTAATATGCCCCTAGGTTCGTAAGTTCCATCCTGGTCTATTTGAGGCAGGTTATTCTCAGTTGTCTATCACAAGATAGGCAATCGGAGATGATCTCTCTATTAAATGATTCAGAAAAGGGGGTGATGATGAACAGAGTGTCTGAATTAAGCAGACCACTCTTACCCAGTCCAAAGATCAGGGCTTGATCCATCACCCTTTTTTTAGCTCACTGCACCATCCCAGCTCAGAACCTGGCTACATGCAAATTAGTCTGTTCCTGTCCCAGTGCATGATGGGAACAGGGCAAACCAAACTACCAAGCCAATTCTTATACTGGGAAGGAAACAAGCTTCCGGGGACCGGTTTCTGGCATTTCAGCCGTCGTCGGCCCGGCTTGCTTGAATCCTGATGGTGCAATGAGCAACGGACTCACATCTGAGTATACCCTGCAGCACTTATGGTGGCCAAAAGCAGTTCAAAAGGGGGTGGTGATGGACGGAGCATCTGAATCAATCAAACACTCACACCCAGTCAAAAGATCTGGGTTTAATCCATCACCATGCAGTGAGATAAATAACGGTGATGGATCAAGCCCTGATCTTTGGACTGGGTAAGAGTGGTCTGCTTAATTCAGACACTCTGTTCATCACCACCCCCTCTCTATTAAATGAAGCATGCGGGTTCTACCAAACTCAGAATCCAAAAAACATTGAAGCCATTTAATAATATAATCCACATATTAAACTCTTACTAAAGAAAACGTGATGTCACAATATGGCTGTTCCAGTATGCTGTGCATTTAGTTATAGCTGAATAATATTTTAGCTTTATACCCCATTATTTTCTATGCAAGGGTGATACAGAGCCAGTGGTTGGCCGTGTTTGGTGCACGATTTACTACTTTTTTGTTTACTAGTAACTTACACTTTAATTTTTTGAATAAGCAAAAAAGTAGTAAATATACTCAATGGTGCAGATTACTGAAATATTAACTTCGTAAATCATGTCCCTTGACTGCTGGTTGTGTTGCGACGGTTCATGTTATTCCTGTGCTCCTGTAAGATATTTTTATCATGAACGACAGTGAAATTGTTGCAAATGGTGTAATACTATGTGTAAGAAAATGTTTTTTTTACATGCTCACCCCAATTTTTTTAACTAAGTCTGTTGGTTTTTGTACTTTGTACAAGTTCGCCCTGCTAACCAGGCCCCCTGCATGTGCACTGACCTCTAAAAACGTTCTGAATTGGTTAAACATCCTAAGGGCCAGATGTATCAAAGGATTTTCCCCATTCTGTGTCTATGGGAAAATGTGTTCATACATATGGCCCTAAGTCACTAATATATGGTATTCAATGTACCCAGAGTCTGTAAGTTAAATATCACTAGTGGACAGCTGCACCTATAGTGCTAACACTAAAACGACAGGGCTTGAACCTTTAGCCTGAGTGTGCAGTTCTAAAGCTGCACATTTTACTTGGCAAAATAAATTTTTCCCAGGCCTAAACCTGTTAATTTAATCCTTATAAGTCAACCCTAAGGTAGGCCCTAAATGCTAATAGAGCAGGGTCTATGGTATTTAAATATTTAAAATGTAGTCCATATGTACTTAATTTTACATGACCTGGCAGTAAAAGGTGTCTAAAGTATTTGTTTACTGTGACAAAACTGGATCCCTCACAGAAAAGCTCTGTGTTCAATTATATCACCTTATAAAACATTCAATCTTACAGGGGGGGCTAAAACCTCTTCCATACGGGCTAAAACCTTATAATGTAAAACGTCAGTTTGGAAATAGCTAGAACAATTATTCAAGAACACAAATTAATTGTAATCTAAAATGTATGTAATGGTCACTTCAGATTATAAATTACTATGTCGAACATTCCTATTTTAGAAATTTAGCATTTTCCTGTCCAAAGACTCTAGGAGCCGTTTCAGAGTTTATCCTCAGCTGCCATCTGGCAGCCTGCTAGGAGGTGATAATGGCTGCCAAGGAAAGGAACCAAAGGGCCTTGGCTGGAAGGGCGTCTAACCTCTTCTTAAGAGAAGGACCCCGACGATGAGCCCACCAAATACAGAAGAATACAAGGGGCACCCCCTGTCACAGACAGAAGGAACTCACACTTAAGCCATGCCCCAGCGGTTGTCCAAGTAGTAAGACCAGCCGCGGCCGGTAGTGGGAGTACCATACATTACTACCCCCACCCTGCCCCTCCCCCTCCCCGCGTCACCGCCCGGCCGGTAGTCTAACTACCGGCAGCGGCTGAGTAAGACTGGCATCAAATCCAGGAGTGAATAACATGTTCCAGAGCTGACTTGCTGGGGAAGTTCCTAATTTCCCTAGGATAGTGGTTCTCAGCCTGTGGTCCCAGGGCCCGGGGCTTTCACAAAGCCTACTCAAGGTGTCCACAACCATTTTACAAAATTAGATTATATTAAAATTAGTGAAGTAAAATAATAAAGTACATACAAATAAAGACACAATATTCAAAATGCAATCATGACTTACACTAAATATTTCAATATTTCTTCATGCGGCGCATAGTTGTTTTTGTATTTTTTTTGTAAGAGCTGATAGACTTAGGGTGGTCTTCCATCAACTTTTGCAAACACAAGGAGATGATGGACTACTGCCTTGTTTTACTGCCCTGCTGCATGTTCTTCCCCCACTTGGGTGAGAAGGACCGGACCCGCATCACTGGATCCCAGAGTGACTCTAAGGGTTGCTTGGATCAGAACTAGTGTATGGATGCCGTTGGTTGGATCAGAACTGTTGTATCGCAGTCAGATTTGATGCATTTCTCTGCTGCAGGAGTAGTAGCAGCACATTGAATGAGGAACCAGCGCATTGCACTTGCAACGAATACATCACCACCGTTGTGTGGAGAAAATCAAAGCATCTCCTTTACTGTGTGGCTCAACACTGACGCATAACTTTAGCTGCACTCTCATCTTCTTCAACAGCGATACAACCTGGATAACAGGACTTTGTTCAGCAAGCCTAACTGGGTCACTGTATCTCACCTGTGCTCCATTGCTGTCAGCCTGAACTTTTGACTTTGTCCCATATAGGAGCTTATTGCTTCTAAGTGCTATTTTACATTTTACTCTTTAAAAATTCAGATCTTGACTTCTACTTATTGCATGTTTGTCATTGTGGTCTTGTTTTACTTATTGAATTAAGCTGTATCTTTCTAACCTGGTGTGGAGTCTTTTTGCATATTTTCATTGTGTTAGTGTTTGAAGTGATGCACAGATACTTTACGCATTGCCTCCTAAGTTAAGCCTAAGTACTTGCGCCTAGCTACTAGAGGACGAGCACAGGTTAATGTAGGGTATGTTTGTGACTTACCCTGTCTAGAATGGGGGTTCCTGGCTGGAGAGGGTGCAGGAATAGTCGTGTGAGTTAGACATTGCTATTTTGCACATTGGTTGAATCGCCTAAATTTTAAATGTGACGATGATTTTAACTGCATTATTTTAATACCATTTTTTAAAGCACTTACTGCCTCGCTCAGATTCTCCAGACACTCGTAGTCCTGTCCGCCGGCTCCCCAGTCCACCACGGGTTTTCACGCTTGATGTGGAGGGAGTGAAGGCGGGACAGCGACATTCTTCCGGGGTAGAGGTCGGGGGGCGGGAACACTGCCGGCACAGTACAAAAGCGAGCTCAGAGTAAGCACTCGCTGGATTGTTCAGATACCAGGTGTCAGAAATAGTTGTGTGAGTTAGACATTGCTATTTTGCACATTGGTTGAATCGCCTAAATTTTAAATGTGACGATGATTTTAGCTGCATTATTTTATTTCAATTTTTTAAAGCACTTACTGCCTCGCTTAGATCCTCCAGAAACCTGTGGTCCTGTCCGCCGGCTCCCCGGTCCACCACGGGTTTTCCCTCTTGAAGGGGAGGAAGGAAGGCAGGACAGCGACATTCTTCCGTGGTAGAGGTCGGGGGCGGGAACACTGCCGGCACAGTACAAAAGCGAGTTCAGAGTAAGCACTCGCTGGATTGTTCAAATACCAGGTGCCAGGAATAGTCGTGTGAGTTAGACATTGCTATTTTGCACATTGGTACAGAACAGGTCTTATTGAGAAAGGAGGCCTATTTAATTTTAAAATTTAATAGCATGCAAACAGGTCTGAACTCGCTTTCTGAAGTATCCAGACTGTGATATAATTTCTGTTGGCAACTCCCAAATGCCTAATGACTACATTGCCCAGAATGCACTGCGGTGATTGCCTATATTAGAGGAGCCAAACATGGCCGCCATGTTGACAGAAGGTTCGCATCTCCACCCCGTAGCAGGGATTGAAAGGTGAGAGAGGGTAATGGTAGAATATATACATACGCTAACTACGCGTTACATCGCATTAATAAATTTGCGCTTTCACCTAGGTATTCAGCGCGACTAAGTAACGCTGGTGCTAGCAATGCGGAAGAGTTTAAGCGACAAATAACTATAACCCCCATCTCTGATACGAGCAAGTTGGTGTTAGCAACGCGGAGGAGCCTCAGCGCCAAATATCCGCAACCCCGCCTCTAATACGAACAAGTCAGGTACGTTGCTCCGCAGGCATGCAGACTAAATGCTAGGGTCACACCAGAACCGGGCACTAAGTGCCATGTTTGATTGCGTTTTCAGATTGTTTGGAGTGCGACAGATGAATAACCGAGGTCTTCACATACACGTTTTGCCAAAAATAAGGTACGAATTTGAGGCTTTCTGCTCTGGAACCATTCAGACTGTGCTGTTCATTTTTCAGATTAGTAAATACTTCCCTTTTCACTTGCACATTAGGTGATCCGACCCAATAAAAGGTTGAGGATTGTTTCGGTATCATTAGAAAAAGTGAACCCGCGGGACCGCCCGTCCATGAACGAAGGTAACAATAGCCTTGATGTGACACCCAGTTCTTCTAGGGATATTTGACAACTAGAGAACTTTAGTTACTTAATGTCCTTCTTCTATAATTTTTGTTTAGACTACCCACAACGAAAGAGCCCTGATGAGAATCTGGAAATTGTAAACTTCGGATTCGAAACGCGTCGGCAGGCATAAAAGAAAGACAACGGGATTTAATTGATTGTTACTTTGAATCAGTTTTCAAAGTTTGTTTTGATCTTTCTGTAAGCAATTCTTTTTGCTTATCCTTTTTGTGGTTATCTTAGTTGATATTTATCTTGCAAAGAGTAATTATTTGTGGATAAAAATCGTAACATTTGAGAAGAAGATTGTCTATAAAATGTATATATGAATGATGTGAAGTAGTTGTGTATATATGTGTAAATGTGTATTTAATGTATTGTGTTTTTCTCACTCATGAAAACTTGGAAACAGAATTGACAAATTCAAAAGGGTAAAAATAAATATACCCAACAAACAGAAGATTATTCTTTGTTTGTGTTCTCTTAATCTTGGAGATAAAAAGTCAAAGTGGGGGTCAGCAACTTTCTCTAGTTTATTGCATATTGGTCCAGCTGCCCCTTCATCCCAGGACCATACTCCGTTTTGTTAACACGTACTAAAAGCAGGCATTGCGAGACCTGCGTTAGACACGTTTATCGCAGGTCTCCTTCTCCTAAGGCCTGCCTTGTGAATAAGGCAATCCCACCTTCAACCACATTTTACATGTGGTTGGACGTGGGAACGCCCACCCTGCATCTCATTAGCGTTATTCATCGCCCCCAGCGGATGGGACAGAGTCTGGTTCACTAGCCAGTGATCAGGAAGGTGATGAGCAGATGCCCACTAATTTCGGATTTATTTTTTATTTTATTTTATTTTAAAAGTGTTTTATAGTGCTAGCTAGACTCGTAGGTATCAGAGCGCTTCACATACACATTGTGAAAAACAAAAGGGCCTTACTTTACCTAGAAGGCTGACAGTAAGTAAGCAAACCATGGATAAAGAATACAGCATGAACAAAGGGGGAGAGAAAAAAAAGAAAAGAAAAGAAAAGAAAACAAGGTGATTAGCATAGTCCGTTCACCAACAATCCTTGAATGGGAGTCAACTCGGAATACTGAGGTTTTTTTTAGTTGACGTTGTTCAGGAAAGTATTTGTTAAGGAGATGGATATTGAGGCCCCTTTTGAAACAAGAGAAGGAGGTGTTGCATCTCAGGACTTCACGGAGAGCGTTCCATATCCTGGGAGCGTTGCCAGAAAACGATCGGTATTGGGTGGTTTTCTTTTTCATTTTTGACGGAATGAGAAGGAGTGAGTTGGAGCTTCTCAGTGTTCTGGCTTGACCTGCCCTTACCAGTTTGTTGTTTAGGGAGTTGGGGGCCGGAGAGTGGAGATTTTTGTGTGTGATGCAGGCCAGCTTGTAAATACATCTCCCTTCCATGGAAAGCCATTTGAGGAAGTTGAGAGCTGGAGTGATGTGTTCAAATCTTTTTACTCCAGATACAAGTCGAGCGGCCATGTTCAGCACTGCCCTTAGAGGGGCTAGGTGAGCTTTTGGAGATCCTGTAAGGATGGCGTTCCCGTATTTTAGAGAGAATCAGGAAATGAACTACTGTCTTGAGGTCATCATGGGGAAGAAAAGGTTTCAATTTCTTGAGGTGTTTTAGAGAGAAAAGAGCACTTTTTGCAGAGTTTTTGATGTGGGCCTCCATTGATATGTTCTTGTCAAGGGTGATGCCTAGAGACTTAACTGTGTCGGATAGAACGAGGGGGCAGTTTGGGCAACCTGATTCTTGAGCCACTCTTGGATAGGACAATGGTTGCTTTTTGGAGAGAATAGGATCAGTTCCATTTTATCTGGGTTGAGCTTTAAGTGGTTGACTTGAACCAAGTTTGGATCTCCATTAGAGTGGTATTGAGGTGTTAGATGTCATCGGGGACTTGATTTTGAAATAGATTTGGGTGTCATCTGCGTTAAGGTGGTAACTTACTCCAGCTTTTTTCAAGATGATTGTGAGGGGCTCCATGAAGAGATTGAAGAGGGACGGGGAGAGTATCGAACCTTGTGGTACCCCAAGTGTGACTTTTGTTGGCTTCGAGAGACAGGAGTTGATTTTAACTTGCTGTGAGCGATGTTGGAGGAAAGAAGTAAACTATTTTAGTGCAGTACCATTTATGCCGGAGCGCTTTGACAAGAGCTCCAGAAGAGCTGGATGATTTACTGTGTTGAATGCCGCAGATAGGTCAATAAGGATGAGTAGGCAGGCATCACCATCATCTAAGGCTTTGTGAATGTTGTCTGAGTAGTTGAGTATTGTCGTTTCCGTGCAGCAGCCTTTCCTGAATCCCGTTTGACAGGTGTCATCAATGTGTTTGTTGAGTTGGTGGAGAACACATGACTCCAATGTTTTTGCAAGGAATGGAAGGTTTGAGATAGGTCTGAGGTTGTTAAGATCATTAGAGTCGGCCCCTGGTTTCTTGAGAATGGGCGTGATTTGTCCTAGTTGAAGTGAGTCTGGGACACAGTCTGAGGTGAGAAAGGGGTTGATGATTTTTGTCCAGAAAGGGGAAATGGTGTGGTTGAGTTCTTTTAGGATTGTGGAAGGGAGGGGGGTCCATGGTGTGGGAGGAAGTTTTTAGATTAGAAATTATCTTGAAGACCTTGTTTTCCGCCATTAGCTCAAAGTCGGACGAGTGCGCATTGTTTTTTAGCTGGAGGCCGGTCTGATTGTCTTTATACAGAACTCTCTCTGTGTGGTCAAAGGAAGTAGAAGGAGGAAGGTTATGAGGGAAGGAGTGTTTGTGGTTTGAATGATGGATCGATACATTTTAGAGACTTTATTAGTGAAGAAGGTGGCAACTTCTTCACATCGCTCATTTGTGGCTTCGATATCTTGAGAGGGAGTAACGTTAGTTTGGCTTTTGACAATACTGAAGAGTTCTCTCGGTCTATTTTTCACCAGATCTAGTTCGCTGTGGAAAAAGGACGCCTTTTCACTGAAAATGTGTTTTTTGTAAGCCTGTCGAGCAGATCTAAGTTGTGTTAGGTGTAAGGTCGATAGGTTAAGCTTCCAAGCCCTTTCAGTTTGTCTGAGTTGTTGCAGTTCATCGTTTAGCTCCACGTTAAATCAGGGTTTCGATTTGTTTTACCTCTGTTGTTTGAGTTTGAGTGGAGCTACTTGGTCTAAAACCTCTGTCATTTTTGAGTTAAAGTGTGTAGTGAGGTCATCTGCCATCCATGATGTGGGATGGACTTGCAGATGGGGATGAATCATGGATTCAAGTTCGGATGACAGGACTTTTTGATGTTTCTTGTCAAGAGTTTAGGTTTGACACCACAAATAGGTTGGTGGCTGACAGGTGTGTCAATCCTGAACAGAATGAGGGGGTGGTCGGACCAGTCAATGGGAGAAATAACTGTCAGAGAGACCAGTTCGTTGTTGGTAATGATCGCATCTAGTGTTGCACCTTTGATGTGAGTTGGCTTATTGCATAGTTGTTTGAGGTTATGTATTTCTAGAAGGTTGGATAGGTTCAGGACAGTGGAGTCTTTTGGGTCGTTCCAGTGGATATTGAGGTCACCCAGGAACACGTCTTTGGTATCTCTCAAGGAGAACCGTGTTATTAGGTCTGTTAGTTCTTTGGGAAAAAGAGAACGTTCTTCAGGCGGATGGTAGATGGTGTGGAATTTGATGGATGAGGTTCCCTTGGTGGTGATTTCGACACCCAGGTATTCAAACGATAGGTATTCTGCAGGTTTGAGATTGGTAATCTGTATTCCAGCTTTGTGGATGATGGCCAGTCCCCCCCCATTTTGATTGGCCTGTCTTGTCTGATTATGTTGTACCTGGGGGGGTAAGAATGTCAAGGATGGGGGTAGAGTGGACCTTGAGCCAGGATTCAGAGAGGAAAGCAATGTCAATTTCTTCTGCAAGAAGAGCTTCAGCAATGTCATTAGAATGTTGTACTGCTGATCTGTAGTTTAGGAGCATAAAAGAGAGAGGATGGGGAGCCTCGATGATGGGGGGAGTTAGATGGAAAGAGGTGTATTGAGCAGGGGGTCTAAGCGAATTAGGGATTCTGTTAGTGCCAATAATAGCAGGGATGTGGAAAGGGGCAGACTTCCGTTTGGAAGCGAGGTAAGAGTCATTGATCTCATCTGATTTTGGTACCGAAAAGGAATGGCTATCCCACTTGGGTCTGAGTCGCTGCTGGACTGGGGGGGTCGAAGGGTGCTCTGGGAGGCCCATGGGGGGTATATTGAGTGGGGCCATGGGAGGTGTATTGAGTGGGGTAGGGGCAGAAATACCCATGGGGAGGGAGCACGGTGGCTTGGCTCTGTTGAGGAGGTTTTGCTGTAAGTGAAGGAAATCAGCTGTAAGGGATTAATTTTCATCTTCATTCAGTTCAGTTGCTGAGTTATTGAACTGAAAAAGTTTGAGGTTTTAGGCAGGGGTCGAGACTGACTTGGTTCTATGGAGGGAGATTTAACAGGGGTCAGGGATAGAATGGAGTCCCTGGGATTAGGAGAGGGGAGAGGTTTTACACAGGGAGCCGGATTTGTCATGTTCCCATTTGAGGAGTTCAGAGGAGGAGAAGTAAGACAAGTGTCCAGGTGAGGAAGAGAAATTCTAGGCAGGATGTCCGAGTTCTGGGTCATGTCAGAGAGATTAGCGGTGGAGGTATGTTGTGTATGTGGGAATGCGGCATCAGAAGGGGAGTGTGCAGAGAAAGGAGGGGGAAGAGAGACCATAGGATTGGAAATGGTGTTAGATCCGGGGGAGTCAGGGTCAGGGGAACAGGGACTTTGTAGGGGGTTGGGGAAGATTGTGAGGGGGGTTCAGATTATCAGGGGTAGGGAGGGGAGTGTCTGAGGGGATTTCAGTCGCAGGAGGGCTAAGGTTAGAGACCAAACTGTCAAGATTGGCCTTGTGTAGATTTTTAGTTGTGAGTTTGTCGCTCCTGGTGTGCTCAGTTGGTGTGATAGTGGTGGGTGTTTGGTGACGGAGAGTAATGATTGGGGTAGTGTGATTGTAGTGAGTGATGGTGGATGTCCATGAGTTGAAGAGCGAGTCTTCAGGGCAGGGCGATTGGATCAGTTTCACGTTATTAGTGGGGGTGGAGAGGGATGGGGGAGATAGGGTTTGATGGCTCAGTTGACTTAATATGGAGAGAAGTGTGGGGAAGTGGCAGTCAAAAGTGGTGAGGTGCTGGTCGGTGGCCTGTATGAGAATGCTTCCAGTTCTGTAGATGCAAATGGTGAGTTCCCCTTTGAAGGTCGTGGATATGGCAGTGGAGATTTTTTCACCATAGGGAATGATTACTGACTTGGCGACTTGAAGGTGAAAAGAGAAGGTGTTTTTCCATTTAGCCGGGCGATTGGTGTAAAAAACGAAGTTTGTTTTCGTGCTGCCGTTGGACGCAGAGTGGTAGTTATCTACAATGAGTGTTTCCAGGTGTTTTTTTAGAGTGCTGTGTTTGAAGTTCTTTTTAGCATTACTGGTCATTTTGTTAGGGTATTAATGGACCAGGAGTTGGGTCCGTAACTCACAAGCGTTGAGTTTTGGGTGGGGTTAGTCAGGCGCATGATTGAAAGGTAGAAAAGTCGAGACGTAGTCAGCAGTCAGGCAGTAGGCTGGGGTGGTGGATTATCCTCAGTTAAGAAGGTAATAAGAGATTGGTGAGACTGTTTTGACCATTCTACTTTGTGAAACTAGTTGAGAATTATTTATCTGGTAGATTGATAGGAAGGAGGCCTGGAGGTGGCTTTCTTCCTTTTAACTTTGTGACAGAGATTGGCAACTGGCACGGGCAATCTTTACAGGGGATTTTTACACATGACAAGGCCACGTTGGCCACTGTCAGAACTAGCACTTGGTAAAGAATAGTAAAAGTAAGAATAAATCAGCAACTTAGAACACAGCCAGTAATCATTGGCAGAAATTATACTCAGCGTCAACCTGTAACAAAAATCATAGCAGCCACAGTATCACATAAGGCAAGAACTCTATTCTGCACCAACCTCATAAGCTAAAATCTGGCAGACCATAATCTCTTAAACATCAGGAAATAGACTTAATACCGTAACCTGCAGTAGGGAATAAACCAAACCTAGACCACAGTAGAGAAATAAAACATCAAACAGTAGGTACACCTAATAAGCATAAAAGCACATCTATAAGCACAAATCAAGGTGCATGAAATATACTACAAACATTACATTTCCTAGCACCTATAAAAATTACTCTAGGGCCTTGCGCCCTACAAACGTAATAGTGCCCTGGGCCAACTGGCCATCTGTAAGGGGCTCAAATGCCCTCTGTCCAAAGTCAAGGGGCGCTGCCAAAGCAGCAACAGTCACTGGTGCGCACTTGGCGTAAACCTAATCGTGGCAGCTACCCACTACTTGCTGGGCATCTGGGCAACTTCAATGAAGGGCCTAAACGTTGCAGCTGGCACTAGGTGCTGCGCAGCTGTGCAGGCCAAGGTAGGGGTGAAGGAGTGATTCTCACTCCTAGATTTAGCCCACTTCCCCTAAAAGTGAAGAGCCTAAACGATGCAGCTGCCCACTACTTGCTGGGCAGCTGTGGAGTAAGGAAAATGCGGCATGGGCTCTGGGAGGCGCTTTAAACAAATTGCGCCCAAGGTTGCAGCCATCTGGCTCTAAAATTAAACAGGCTGGAGCCATCATTAGCTCTAAATTACATATGTCCCAAGCAAGAGCCACATGGGGCTCTGTAGAGGAATTATGCCAAACGATGGAACCCTTTAGGCTCTGGAAACAACTGTGACCTCGTTGGAGCCCCACAGGGCTCTAAAGAGAATTGAGGCCACGTATTGGGGTAAAGACGAGGGAACACCCTGGGCCCCTCTGGGCTCTCACTGGGCATCCCAAAACAACCCGTCTGCCCGGGGAGCCCGGATGGCTTTTAAAAAGGATCCGGACAGATAAGAGGTTTTCACAGAACCCTCACATTCAGATCTAAACAAACAGTTATGCGGCACGCCACCAACCCACCCTGCTCTTTGAGGGGATGGTTATGAGGTTTCCACAGAACCCTCAGCATTCACTTGTACACGAATAGTTATGCAGCACTCCCCCGACTCACCCTGATAGTTGAGGGGGTAGTTATGAGGTTTCCACAGAACTGTCAGCATTCAACATCTACATGAACAGTTATGAGGCAATCCACTGACCCACCCTAAGCAGAGGGGCACACGTTGAGGAGCTGTTTGCTTGCGCCACTCCAGGATCTGCCTGGGAGAGGCTCTTATCTGCACTTCCCTCCTCTGGGACCCCCTCTCTGCCCAGGATCACTCCACTCCAGGACTCCACGAGTGGTGAAGAGCCACAGCGCCCTGTGTTTTGCTCCCTCCTCTGGGGCTTGGCTGCCCGCAGACTCGCAACTGCTCTTGGCAGCACCGCCGGGACTCGGCACTCTCCTCCGGGGCTCAGCTGCCCGCAGACTCACCGCTGCTTTTGTGCAGCTCCGAGAGGGGCTCGCCTCTCTCCTCCTGGGCTCAGCTGCCCGCAGACTCACCGCTGCTCTTGTGCCGCTCTGAGGGTGGCTCGGCTGCCCGCAGACTCAGTTAGATATCGACTGCATCTCCCATGAAATGTTTAATAGTTTAATTATTTTGGTTGCTGAGGAGACCTCTAGCAACTCTTTCTCACATTTGGATTCCTAGACTTTTCTTCTTTAAAGAAGAAAAGTCTAGGTTTCAACAAACCGGTGGAACATTACCCAGTAAACCAAGTTTTTGAGTCCCTGTGTTTGTCGTTCTCTCTCCAGTTCCAGCTTTTCACACTCCCACCTCTGATACTATCTCTCTCCTCGCTCTTTCTTCTCCCGACCGCCTCTCCCCTTCCCAGCCAGGTAACCCTTTCACTGCTGCCACAGTGTCATCGCTAAAAAAAACAGGAGAATACGGGGAAAGTCCTGCCTGACCCGGACATGGAACCATTTCAATGCAGACCGCAGGCTCGGGACTAAGCAGGAGAATCAGGTGAAGAAGGTGAAGCTTGACTCTTCAGCCACGAGGACCAGGAGATGTCAACGACAACCATGAGCTGGATTCAAGTTGTCCCATAAAGGATGTCGAGTGCTGCGGTGTCGGTATCCAGATTGTACCCAACAAGCCTTGGCAACAGCAACCCATGCAGAAAGCAAAGATTGGCTTCAGTGCAGACCAGCAAGGTACGAAGGACTCACCCTTTGGAGGGAAGTCAGGGAACATCAGGAGCAACCAGGTAAACTCAAGAAACAGAAGAGTTACCTTCATGTGGACCCACCAGTTGATGGACCGGGGATCGCAAAGGGGCCTCAAGCAGAAATGTTAGAAGCGGGCTCACGGAACACTCGTGGAGCGTAGGCCCACAATCTTCAGTTCAGATGGTGCTCAAGGCTTGGACTACAATGAGCCCAATGCACAGCTTTGGGAGATCTCGGGAAGTTGATGCACTAGCAAATATGTGGGGTGTCCAGGAGTTCCATTTCCACCTCAGTTGTGAGAGCTGCTGTCTCAGCTTTGCTGTGATCTTGTGTTAGCCTCAGAAAAGTCTGGAAGTCTGTGTCCTGTGTCACAAATCAGTTGGGACCCAGCAGGAACCTTGGAAATGCAGACCGGCAAGATGCTTCTTTGGGGCCTGTTTGAACAGGGGAGTCACTCCTTGACCCCAAGGGAGATTCTTCCATCTTCTAGTCGAAATAGAATTTCGAAGTTTCAGGATATATGTTGCAGAGTTTCGTCGAGGTGTAATCTAAAGTCTTAAGGACTGGGTTCCTATACGTATACTAAGTTTAGGGGTTGGACTTACTCTAGGGTCCCACCTATGGGAAGACCCAGGGTGGAGGTGGTTACACCCCTTTCCCTTTGTCCGGTTTCACGCCAGAGCAGGGACTGAGCACCCCTGCAACCGGTTTGAACTGGGGTATGCACAGGGACGCCAGGTGTGCCCGCAGCACTGTCTGAAAATCATTCTATGAATGCACCCACCAAGCCACCCAGCCTTAATACACTAAAGCCTGTCTGGGAGGTGGTTACACCTCCTGTGACAGAAAAACCTTTTGCCCAGGCCTCCCCTGCTGGAGTTTCATCCAGCAGCAGGAGGTCAGACTTGTGTCTGTGGTTGCAGCATCAATTTTGTGATGCTGGGGCTCTCTTAAACTATTACCTGTCAGGTAAGCTTGTACATGTCTTCTTCCTCTACAAGGGTGGAATACTACCCCCGCCGCCAGAACTAGCGGGGGGGGTAGGATCCCAAAGTGTTTGAGACCAAACACGACATATTTCCATGCAGCCATTCCAAAGTTTGCATTTTCCGTGAGGTTATTATGCACTTAAGGGTATATGGTTTGGCTGCATCACAGAATAGCCTCGGAGAATAGATTCCGAAAGCTGTAGGGGGGCTCGGCTCATGCTTGGGCACCCTCTCACACAAAACCAAGCACTCTGCCTTTAGGATTGATAAGGCCTGCCATAGGATTGACTTATAGGTCTATATGTGAAAGTGATTTAACGTAGATATAGGTAACCTATATCTTAGTAAGGGGTGCAAGCACCACCTTATCCAGGCTGCAGTAGCAGACCTGTGGTGCCATTTTGGAAGGCTTCCCAGGGGTGGCATAATACATGCTTCAGCCCCTCGAAAGGCATCTGGGGTACCTATGCCCTTGGTACCTAAGGTACGATACACTAGGGACTCACAAGGGTAACCCAGTAACCAATCTGGAGTATACCTAAAGTACATTCAATCAATTTAGAGAGGAAGCAGCTAGGCTGGGGTCCTGAATAAAAGGCCCCAGTCAGACTAAAGTCAAAAAACAGTGAAACACCAGGTAAAAGAGGGGGGTTATCATAGTAAGCAGACCCTATTCTCCTACAATGATAAAGTTGGATTTTAAATTACAATTCAGGAAGTGGCACTTAAATGTATTGGCATTTATATAGCGCACTACTTACCCGTAGGGTCCCAAGGCGCTTCGACCACTGCGAAACCCTTCCTGGCTTCCCTGAGAGATGGTCCCTTAATGGGTATCTCCAGGGTGAGACCAGGCATCCACGGCGGTCTGGTGGGGCCGTTAGTGAAGATGAGGCAAGCTAATGCCCAGAGTTGCCGAGTGTGATCGCTGATCAGAGTGGGCACCGAGGCGAGAGAATTATCAAGTCCGCTGACCCTGGTCCAGAAACCTGCCGCGCCTGGAATCGAACCCTGGTCCCGGGCCGTCCTCTGCTCTCGGGTCTGCCGCCTCTAACCAGTGAGCCACACTGTCTTCACTTATATAAAGTTAGCATTACTTTAGCCATTTAGTGCCTGCTGCCAGTCTCCGATTAGTCTGGGGCGGGGGGGGGGGCTACAGGTTGGCTTTGTGTATTCCTTTTAAAGAAACACTAACAAAGGTAGCTTAAGAATGACTTGATAGGCCTTGAATGGTCATCCATGCAGGATGGGAGGGTGGAGCTGGGCAAAGCCTCACACACTTGAGGAGGCTGTATTTTTTCCCCACGCAAGGAGCTGCATACCCCCTGTAGTGAGACTGGAGCCATGACAGGAAGAGAGGACCTCTGTGCACTTCACAACCCTTCTTTGACAGTATTTCCCACTTCAAAGGAACCACTGGGTATACTTACTGGACCTTTGACAACATAACTTCAGTACACTTCTGGACCTGTGACCACTCTGCCAGGTAGAAGAACTGCTGTCCTGCTGACAGAACTTCCACTCTGCTGGACTGCTGCTTTGATGGATTGCTGTTTTTCTCGATTCCTGCCTTGCTGTATGGCTCTGATAACTGCTGTTCTCCTGCCTGGGTGAGAAGGACCTGCATCATGGTGTTGCACACTTTTCCTTGTTTGTGAGGGTGAGATGGCACCGAGACGGCCTTGGTAACCGTGATGGACGAACTTAGAAGGCGGTCGGACAGGGGTCAGTCAGCAGTACTTATTCTGCTTGACCTGTCGGCTGCCTTCGACACGGTCAACCATGGAATCCTGTTCAGAAGGCTGAGAGAGGTGGGGGTAACGGGATGTGCCATGAAATGGCTTCAGTCTCTTTTAATGGACAGACAGCAAGCAGTGTATTTTTCCCCTTTTCAATCTGCATTTACCAAAATTACGTATGGTGTACCACAGGGCTCGGCCATCAGTCCTATTTTATTTATTATCTACATGAAACCACAAATGACGGTCATAAAAAAGCATAATATTAACATTATAAATTATGCTGATGACACACAGCTGATTATCTCTCTGGAGGGGGATCAGTCAACTTCATTGGAAGGGTTTCATAGTTGTTTGCGTGACACGGCGCCGTAGCTTAGGGGAAATTCGCTGCAATTAAATGCTGACAAAACTGAAGTGCTTTACTGTACTACGGAAAGGCTTCCCTCCAGCCTGCCCAGTAATTTTTGGCCCATGGACACCCCGAACCCCATTCAGCCTGTAAAGACAGTTCATAATCTGGATGTGACTTTTGACCCTGGAAGTGCAAGTGATGAAAACAGTGGGCTGCTGTCTAGCCATTATTAGATCATTGAGGAAGATTTTCCCCCTGCTTCCTTCATTGGCTCGTACATTAATAGCACACAGTACTATTCTTAGTAGATTAGATTACTGCAATGCCTTGTTGCTTGAGTCTCCTAACTTCTTATTTGATAGGCTGCAGAGGATCCAGTCAATAACAGTCAAATCAGTACTTGGTTGGCCTAGAAGGTCATCCACCTCCTTGGATTTAGCGGAATTATACTGGCTGCCACTGAGACAAAGAGTCCAGTTCAAATCTCTCTGCATAGTGTTTAAAGCCCTGAATGGGTTGGGGCCTGTATTCTTTCAAAAGAAATTTGCATGGTATGCCCCCATGAGAACATTCCGCTAGTCGGGGGCAAAGTTAGTGAAGGTTCCCAGATTCAGGAAGGTGGGAGCAGGTGGCAGATCCTATGAGGTGTCAGCTGCAAAGCTCTGGAATGCCTTGCCTCTGGAACTTAGACAAGTTAGTGACCTTCTCCCTTTTAGAAAGAGGCTAAAAACATGGTTGCTCCTGAAGATTCAGTTAGTGGTTCACAGTGTGGCCCTATAATTGCTTATCTCTGAAAATGCTAGCGCCAGGATGCCTGCCAGGTGACAGTGCGCTTAAGAAATGCAATAAATAATAAATAAATAAATAAAGATGGTTCATATAGACTTATGAATAAATCATTGTTTCGAAATTGTACCTATATGCTTTATATAAAAAAAGAAATAGAGACGATCCCTTGGATAGAAGGGCTGCAGGGCTTTGTCAAGAATTGCAGGCACTCCAGTTGGAACAGAGAGTGAAGGCCCCCGCTCACCAGCAGGGCCACTTACTGGATCCGATATTCGCTAACTGGGGGAATGTAGAGACCAAACCCAATATCCCCGTGCCCTGGACAGACCATCTTCTTGTGCCCTTCGTGGTGCTGATGCCGGGTGCTAGGATATGGGAACATTATATAAAATAGGAATTGCCTCTGACACCATAGATTTCACACATAATTTTGTCCAATGTCCTATTTATTGACATTGTCTGCATTTATAATTAAGCATTTTCTTCAAAACTGTTCAATGGTACACAATTAGCACATTGTTTATAATCATCTCCTTTGGTAGAAAAAACATTCAACATATATCAAAAAATGACTTTCTTACATAAACATTTGTCTACACAACATTTAACAATACTATACATAAGTACAAAACGATAAAAAGACCTGTTTTACTAGTGGTTTTGCTCCTAAACAAACAATCTATTTCGTATTTGCTACTCTTCCAAGTTAGCTAAAAAGAGAGGGGTCCTACATGAAATCAATAGATTGACTAACTTTGGGGTATAAATACTTTTCCCCACAAAGAATCAATAATTATAGTCTTGTATGAGGTCGGAGAGTTCCTTTTTTAAGTTTTTGCCGTAGCGTGAGATACTTCTCGCATGGAGAGGCAGTGAAGGGTGGCCTTATCGAGCCAAACCAGACATGAGTACTTAGTGAAAAGGCGGGCTTACCATGGGTTGATTAGGAAATCAAAAGCAGCCTACTATGCAGAGAGGATTAAGGAGGCGGAGAATTCAGCGAAGGAACTGTTCAAAATGTATAAATCCATCTCGGTAGCTAAATCCTCCGTGGTACAGGGGGATTGCTCGTTGGATTTGTGCAACCGTATTGCGGATTACTTTGCGGAAAAAGTTGCAAATATCTATCTATCCTTCCCTGCCCAAACCACAACAGGGTCTGAGTTTGTTGAAGGTACAGGGGAAGCTAGGGGACAGTAAAGTTTATTTCATCTCACTACCCCCCCTCCGGAGGCACTCATACAGATCTGCAGATCGGTAAAGTGTGGCTCCCAGAGGGATCCTGCATCACCCAAACGGCTCGTTGAAAGCCTAGTGATCCTGGAGCCCTATATTAGGCATCTGTTGGATGTATATTTTAGGACTCACACTGTACCCATAGGGTGGAAACAGGCAGTAGTACTCCCCCTACAAAAGAAGGCAAACATCAGTTTTGAGAAATTGGAGAACCTCCACCCCATATCACTCCTACCCTATATGGCCAAAGTAGCGGAGAAGGTCATGAATATCCAGCTGATGGAATTTGTGGAGGAGGCGGCCCTCCTCCATGCCACTCAGTTTGGATTCCGGCCTCAACACTCCACCGAGTCGGCCCTACTCATTGCAGTCGAGACCATGAGAAATTCCCATCAGCCCACCCTTATGGCGGAATATCATCACGTGGGATACGAATGGTGGATCCAAAACTCGCCCAACCCATCTAATGATGGTGCAGAGATGGATTTCCGAGATAGACCTCTAGCCACAGTGTATTTCAAATGGTGCTGATGGTGTGCAGTGCTGTGAAAAAAGCGAGTGAGAATATATAAAATTGGCTGCTAGGGCAAAAACATATGTTTAATAGGGATTGTCCTAGTGTCAAAATTAAATAACGCCTAATAGTCTGAAAATATGACTATATAATGGCGCTGTGCAGTGAGGTGAGATGTCGGGGTCGGTAAACTAACCCCTATAGACCCCCCTTACTTCCCCTTTTTCTACCATTGTGGAGAGCTATGGGCTGCGCATAATGTCCTATGCTGATGGCACGCAGCTGGTCATCTCCCTATCGCGCGCCCCGGGTCTTGCTGCGGGCAGTTTCAGAGCTTGCATGCAGAAACTTGCAGCCTGGATGTCTTCCAACTGCCTGAGGCTGAACAGCAGCAAGACAGAGGTGCTCGTGGTGGGGGGGGGGGCGTCTGTGTGGAATTCAGCATGGTGGCCACCCTGTCTGGGGTTGGCACCGATACCTTGTCAGGAAGCTAAAAATCTTGGTATCTGGCTTGATACTGACCTGACATTTAGGCCTCAGATTAACAGAGTGGTAGGGGTGTGCTTTGGTGTCCTGAATGGGCCTGCGGAAGGTTCTTGAGCTCCTACCCACGGAGGCCCGAAGGACGCTGGTGCATGCCCTGGTAACAGCACGATTGGACTATGGCAATCTCCTTTATCTGGGGGCCACAGAAAGGAGCCTTGACCACCTCCAGGTGTTACAGAACACCGCGCCCAGCCTGGTCTTGAGGTTGCCTAGGAGATCTGCCTCGGAGGCAGTGCTCCGAGCTCTTCATTGGCTGCCGGTGAGGAGTAGAATTGAGTTCAAAGCTCTGTGTACGTGCCACCGCATCATGGGCGGTAAGGCACCGGTGCCATTACAGGACCTTGTTTCCTGCTATGAGCCGCCCGGAGCATTGAGATCTGCTGGCTCTGGGTTACTGAAGATCCCCAGAGTGAGAAAGGCTTGCATGACGGGCAGGTCCTTCAGGTTCCTGGCTGCAAAAAGCTGGAATAAACTCCTGCTGGAATTGCGCTTAGAACCTTCAGAGTCTAGATTTAGGAGCAGACTTAAAACTCATCTCTTTGTTCGGTAGACTGGTGCTGTGTCAAGTTGTGAGGGTTCTGCCACTACCACCCACCATAGCGCGGGGACACGCCGTTGAGCGTAGCCAGGCACTTTATAAACCATCCTATTATTATTTTATTATTATATTTCCAGTGAAAGAAGTTTGTGTGTTGCTACATTTCATTTACAACTCTAATTGTAGAGCGTGTTTCGGAGGTGGGTTATTATTTACTGGTATGTCTAAAAAGTGTAACATGAAAATAAAATAATGGCGCAAATTACATTGGGATGATTAAAATTTGACTCGGGCCAAAGCACAAAACAGTAACTTAATAAAAAGCAAAATACCAACTCAAAATATACATAATGAGGCATAACAAAACATACCAAAACAATCAAAACAGAATGCAACACAACAGTCAAAGCACTACACAATGAAAACACAAGCAGTGATACAATACAAAAGGACCACAACATAAAAAAGATTCAACACATTCACACGTCAACAAAATGAAATACAATTACATGAAACAAAAGACCTCGACAAAAATCAAAACAGCCTTAAAACGCAAAACAAAAAAACACAGCATTCTAGCTTCAAAACAACCCCTCAACAGTACAGTGACACAGCACAAATGATATTACCTAAATGACAAAATAATCGCACAACAGTATACAGTGATGCAAACAATAAACTAGCGCAATACACAGCAGTAACAAACAAGCACATTTTTGCATTAGCACAACTCTAGGCCACAAAGCAACACAACAAAATAGATCATACTCAAAACAGCAACACAAAACAAAAACACCATAGGATAGCATCGGATCACAAAAGCCATCAAACCCTCCACTTCACTATTGAAAATGTGTGTTTCTGTTATTTAATATTGTTGGCTCCTTGTGTTTTATTAGGCTATTTGCATTAACATCCACAAATATTCTCATGACACCTAAGGCAAAAATATGATTTTGCATCACGAGATAATAAATGGTGGCATCAAGCACTGTGTTATTTACTATCAAGGGCATTAATAGTGCCACTTAAAAATGTGCTTAGACCTGGTTGTTAAGTCTCTTTTACTCAACACTGCCTAGAGAGGACTTGACAATCCTAAAATATGATTTCATGTATAAATCCAGAAACCTACTTTGCTCACAGTGTTCATCATTTCCCAGGCGGAAAATAAACAGACCCCAGACCTGCAGTGAGTGAATCAAAGAGTAAATGATTTCTCAGATGTCTAGTATCGTTTACTAGAGGTCAGTAGCATGCATCAGCAGAACAGCGCTCGAATAGCATTGGGGCTCGACTCTGAAACCAAATGAAAGACCGAGTACAAAATATGGGCGACTGTAATTGACATGGAGAAGGACAGGTTGATGGAGGTCATGGGAGTGGGTCGTGCACTCAATCGACCCAAATCCTTTGCGCACTCAGCGTGATTAAATAGGAAAAGAGGTTTTGTGATCTACTCTTTTTTGTACTTCGCGTGAATGAGACGGATGTATATAGGAAAACAGCCCCCTCCCTGCACTCTTGAACTTAAGGGTTAGCATGAGTGGTTAATGGCGCAAATGGTAGGCAGGATTTAACCTCTATTTAGCGTTTCACTTTAGACTGTTGTTATTCAATGGGCGCATTTGTGTATCTGAAGTTGAGGTTGAAATGTTGTTCTATTACATAAATATCGGATTTTGATCGACATAACGTAAGGTCTAACGCCAGCTTCCCGATTAACCAAACTTAGGGGCATATTATCAACGAATAGCAATATTTATCGCTAAGTAGGCTTAGCAGCAATTTCTTTATCGCCGCGCATTACCGGATTTTATCGCTGAGATAACGTGCTATTAGTAACGTTTATCTCAAAAGCGATAAAATTCCCGGCGATAGCGGCAAAATACGTGAATATCGCTGAGAATACAGCGATATTCGCACATTATCGCTAACAGGGTCTTAGCCATTATATCCACCTCCCATTGGATATAATGGTTAAGAACTGGTCTGAGCAGGCGTTCGTTTTTGGAGATATTCGCGCTTAGCGCAAATATTTCCATCGCTACGCCTGTGTTGGTAATAGGCGAAAGCGATGTTAGCAACTGCTTTCAGTCGCTAACAGTTTGAGTATGCCCACTTTGCATGTCATTAGCGATAAATATCGCTGACATGCAAAGCGGGCCCAAAACCGCTCGTTATCGCCTACAGGCTGTCGCTAACTGCTGTTAGCGACAGCTTGCTAAAAGGGCGATAGAATTATCATCGCTCAGCAGCCGAAAACAGCCGCTAAAGCGGCGATAATTTCCTATCGCCCCACTTGATAATATGCCCCTGAGTGAAATGACTTAATTCACTTTTATCACTGCTATCCAGTAAAAAAGGTTGCAAGTTGAATTACAAACCTTCTAAATTATACTCAGACCAAAAATATCGATTTGTTGTCTAACATAGAGGATTATTAAAGAACTGAAATAGGCAGGAGAGGAATGATTAGGTAAATATAGCATGCACAAAAACAACTTGGTCCCAATCAATTAGTAATGCTTACATTGAGGTGGTTGTTGTTGGTGAAGGCCACCTGCCCTCATTTTGTGGACCGGCACTTATTTTTCTACATAAGACATTTCCAGAGAGCTAAAGAGGGAAAACACACATGGGAGATGACGGAGGAAGAGAAAGATGGAAATGCCTCAAAAGAAGAAAATAGGAACCTGCAACAGTGTGATACAGGGCACAGGAGTATCTGGTAGTGGATTGAAAAGGCATGAGGTGGATTGAAGGCTGAGCAGCATTGGGAACAGGAATGCAAATATTTAATAGGGACAGCCACAAACTGAGTAGAGGTTTGTGAATGGGCACTCATTCTTTTACAAGCTAAGCACTGGCAATTAGCATTTCATTTCTCCTTGATTTTTCTTCCTTATTTTCGTCTTTACTTGTAAGATGTGCTGTCTCTCAAAAAGGCATTTAACCATATCACAAAATTGGCGGCTCCTCCCATATGGCTAATTATGGCAGTAGCATAATAAAAAAAATAAAAAAACCTTGGTTTATTATCATTTTATTTTGTTTCACTGTCAATTTTAGGGGCAGTTCCAGGGGATGACAGGCACCAACGAGGAGTGGTATGCACTGCTATCGGTGCGCATGTTGCTTTGGCCAGCCATCTCAGGCTGGCCAAACTAACATGCACACTGAATCTGTATCCTACCCAGCTTGATTGCCAGCCTAGGGACTGAAACACCTACTCCCAGTCTCCCTTACAGTGCAAATCAAGGGCGCTCATACCAATCCTGAAGCTGCTCTCATGCAAGAAAGTAGGTTCAGGATTGGCAGCAGAGGAGTCTGGGAGCCTGGGCCTGCAGTAGAGCCACAATAGGAACTAAAGACCAGTGATGCAGCGGGCTGCAGATGGCAGGCAAGTCCCCCCCCCTTTTTTATTGGCATCATCGGCCACTCCCCACACCCTGCCACGTTCCTCTGACACCAGCCGCTACTGTCTCACAAGTGACATCTAAAACTCATACAACTCCCATTTGTATGAATACGTAGGTGGAGTATCTGCCCCTGTGTGTCCTGTCAAGGCTGTCTAAGATCAGACACAGGTACTGATTTGTAGAATGGAAATACCCACATATACATAAATCAAGCATTGGCAATGCCATTAGCTTTAACCTGTAGCTTTGTATTTACCAATGAATAGGGAGTTTGTAAGATTGTATACAATTGTGAATTGGAGAATATTTGAAGAATGGATGCACAATTCAATACTTAGATGGATACATCAGCATAAGATACACAAATTACTAGTCTGTCGATTTAATGGCATATTGAGGCAGCATGTGAAAACTGCCTCTTATAATGACCGTAAGTATTTCTATTCAAATGTAATCCATAGAATGATAATGTCAGCTACTAAAACCGAACAACTTATTTTGTTTTGCTTTGTGACCATTAGTCTCCATAAATACTTGCATAAAACAGGACAAAAATCACAGCCTTAAACTGACACATGTCCTAATCAACAAAACTGCTGGAAACAAACAACATCACCATTATTCACTATTGCTTCTCCACAACACCGGACTCCAAACTTAGAATCAGCGGTTGAAGTGCATTGAAAAAAGTATGTCAGGTAACTGCATATATAATAACCTACAGCGTGAAGGAATATTTGATGCAAGTCGTGTTAATCAGTGGGAAATGCACTATTTTACATTAGAATGCACTGCTCCGAAGAGCCACAGTATTTAATCCAGGTTGGTGCAGTGGAGCATGATGACGATTGCATGTTTAGAGCTACAAGAACCTAATCTGTGAGAGAATCCACTGTGATCATGTAAGCCATTATTTTAAACTTGCATTACACACAGTGTAAAATAGGCTGCTTCAAATTGAGCAAAAATATTTAAGATAAACAAAGTGCTTCCAAATACAGATTTTAGTAGTATCCAGAATGTATGTAGTGCAATGCTTTTTTATAACTGTCTTTTAAAAGCACACACTTCACAGCTCAGCTGGTAGCTCCCTTACAATACTTCTCAAAATGAATACATCTGTGCCATCAGGAAACTTGAAGTGATTCTACCAATTAAATCGAATACGGGGTATTGGAATGAACCATCCGGTATGGGCACGTTGTACCCCTCAGATCCCTTCTCTTCTCCCTCTGCTTAGAATCCTACAATATAATAATCAAGAACTCTCACTCTTCATAAAAGTTAAAATAATGAAAGGGCAAAAATGACTTGAACGAGATCTTGTCTTAATCAACATAACTACTGAAGTTTGAAATGAATATCAAACTCTGTTGTCATTGTACAATTGTTGCTTTCCACAATCTCAAACGTCACCTTTCCCTGTCCTTTAAGACTATGGGGCATATTCTCAAGGACTCATCGCCGATATAGCAGCACTTTTCCACCACGAAAGTGGCAAAAGATTTATCGCCCTATTCGCAAGCCTGCGCTAACAGCCGACATCATCAATTTACCTACGATAGCTGCCGCTACAACTAACGCTAATTATGTGCAGAGTAGGCGTTCCTGTCCAAAAACTCACAATACCACTTTGCGATATTCTCAACGACCAGCCAGATCGGCGATGCGGTCCAAAACTGGTGATAAGGCACGTTAGCAGCAGGGACTAAAGACCTACTTTTTTCCAGTCTTAGGTGGGACGAAAACTCTGCACTATAAGGGGAGCCCAGCCCAGAGCCACATCTGAAGACCAACAGATGTCATGGAGCTACTAATCTTGCAGCTCAGAGACCCAAGAGAGCCACAACACCCACCACCACCACCTCAAGGACCACCCCATCCCCTGGACCACTCCCCCAGATTACCACCAAGTCAGCGGAGAACTAAACAGAAGACCTTCAGAAAACGCACCAGCCTCAGAGGATTAACGCCAGAGGATGTCATTGCCCACTACAGGCTCTAAAAGACAACCATCCTCTGCATCCTGACCCACATTGCCCACAGGTTGACGGTACGAAAACAGTTGACAATCAACATCCCTTCGCTGACAAAGCTGCTGGTGGTGCTGCACTTGTTGGCCTCTGGTACCTTCCAACCAACAACTGCCAGAGTCGGTGGAGTCTCACAGCCAGCCCTATCAAAGTTCCTCACACCTGTCTTGGATGCCATCATCTGCTTGATACCCCAGCACCTTCACTTCCCCCACTCTGTGCAGGAACAGCTGGAAACTAAGCAAGGTTTCTACGCCATATAGCTGGCTTCCCAAACGTGTTGGGGGCATTTGACTGCACACATGTCCTACTTGTACCCCCTGGCGACACTGCACACAAATACCGCAACAGAAAGCACCCGCATTCTATCAATGTGCAGGCAATAGTGGACCACCGGAGACTGTTCACCAATGTCGTCGCCAACTTCCTGTGCAGTGTGCATGATTCCTACATCTTCAAACAGTCCATCATTAACCAGCGCTTTCAAGATGGGACCTATGGAAATGCACTGCTCATTGGTAAGTACCAATGGAACACACCACACACCTCAACTCCACAATCATACAACTTACAACTGTGGAAATGCACATGTAACAAAATCACATACAACATGCCAACCAACATGCCCACCTATCAGACACGACAACACAAGTAACTGTGGTAACAGGGGCCAGACATGTAGAAAAACCGTCCACCAAAACATAGCCCCTGAGCCACACAATTGCAGAAAGTGGGGAGAGGTGGGAGCCAAGAATGTGCCTTTATGGTGATTTTTCACGCCTGACGTGGGAATTGCAAGCCTGGCACTGCTTATCACTGATGTTTTTATCGCTGTTGGGCCCATCGCAACTTTTTTCATGTTTGGGTTTTCTTTTTTATCGGCGTCCCAGTAATTTTAACGTAGACATTTGACGCATCATAGAGAGAATATTGCCTGTTGCCAGCGTGTTGAGAATACGCCGTTAACACTGCATTAGTTTTCCGCGATAGACGGCATTATGTAAAATTGCGTTAACGTAGGTTGGCGATAAATATTGCCCGGTCTTGTTAACATCCTCCTATGTATCTCTGCTATATCATGGGTAGAATAACTACAAAATGGCACCACAGCAAACTGTTAATTCATCTTCAATGAATTATCCTTGATAGATGACATAAAAGTAAAAAACAAAATCTGCGATTTTACAGTACGTGTAGAATAATGACGCTGCATCACCATCAAAATGTATGCAATTTATCATTTCTATTCAACCACTTTTTTATACTGTCTAAAACATGAATCCAGAAGGCTTCCTTCTCATTTGCTTTTGTTCTTGGTGCCCAGCTTTTCAGTTCACCATCATTACCTAATTCATTACCTAATTTTAAGACTCTTAATGTGTTATGTAATCTCCATCCTACTTAGTAGCAGAACGTTTGTGACAACCCTTAGTTTTGAGTCGTAATCTCTTTCTTTTTCACTTTATATTTCAGAAGTTTTACCATTATGATGTTTCATTCTTTTTTTCTATCATTGTCCTCAGATTTATAAGTTTTATTATCACTACTAAATATTTTGCCATGCAGTAACTCTTCATTTGGGATATTCTCACATAAAGCAAGCACTGTGAGCATTCAAATTTAGTCTCTGCCACAGTTTTCGGCTGACAGTTGCCTTATGTAGTTGAAGAGTGGTAACAGCACTGTTTTACCACCTTAGATTGTAGTAACAGTTACTTGCCACTGGAACTATAAAGTCATACACTCCTTGTTAGAACTGGGATTTCTGGTTGGCTAAGGCTTGCGCCAAAGCCAGGCAGAAACCACCACTCTAGTCAGGGCAAGGGAGTTACACGCCAAAGATAACCCCTGCTAACCCCCTTGGTACCTTGGCATGAACAGTCAGGCTTATACCGGAGGCAATGTGTAAAGCATTTGAGCACGCACACAGCAACAACATCCCAGGCACACTGCAAAAGGAACTCCACACAAGGTTATATAAAAATAGCCTTTGTATTCTCAAAACACATCAGATAGTAATCACACTATATACATTGTGCAAACTGGCACAGACAAAATTCACAAGGGATTATTTACACAGGACAGGGCCACGTGGGCCACTGTCAGGATCAACACTTAGCAGAAATTGGTACAAGTAAAAATAGATCATAAACCTACAACCAGTAGCCACTGGTAATCACTGTAATTCACCTCAACCTGTAACATAACTTTACATTATGCACAGTCACATCAGGCGCGAATTATATCCTGTGCCAACATCACCAGCATAAACACATTATGCAATCTCTCACTTAGTCTAAACACATTAGACCGGACCTCATAAGTATAACTCACATTAGGGGTGTAAACCACAGAGTGAAACATCATCTCACTAGCATAACCACAAGAAATGTAAAATAACCTCATAATCATAAACCACAGTTTTAGAGGTATCAGATACAGGGTGCGCAAAACATACTATACACAATACATTTCCTAGCACCACATCACTTTAGCACATAATCACATTAGGGCCTTGCGCCCTATACATCTACCAGCCGCCTGGCCAACTGGCCATCTCCTAAGGGGCTCAAATGCCCTGTGTCCAGCATGTCAGGGCGCGGAAACCTAAATGTTGCTGCTGCCCACTACTTGTTGGGCAGCTGAGGACAATGAACTGGGGCCTAAACGCTGCAGCTGGCACTAAGTGATGCGCAGCTGTGAAGGCCAAGGTAGGGGCGAAAGGAGTGCCTCTCACTCCTAGATTTGCAAAGGCATGACCCCTGAAAGAAAAAACCGAAATGGTGAAGCTGCCCACTACTTGCTGGGCAGCTGTGAAAGTCTAGAATGCCACATGGGCTCTCGCTGGCCCTCAGAACCACTTGCCACACGTTGGAGCCCTTTAGGCTCTAGAAACAAAACAATGCATCCATTGGAGCCCTCTAGGCTCTGAAAATAAATGTGCCCTGGGTTGGAGCCACACGGGGTTCTTCTACTACACATGCCCCCTGAGAGAGTCATCTGGCTCTCAAAATAACTGGGGCCCTCAGGGGCAAGAACACGGGCCCCTATGGCCCTCGGGACCCCCACTGGGGCCTTTCAGATAAATGGGGCCATTGTGGGAGCCCTTGGGCTCAGAAAATCATTGGCAAATGTTGGGGCGGCCCACTGCCATTCGGGGCTGCCCTCAATGCACCCCTGCCACTGTGTAGCGCACCGGCACCAACACACACCCAGGGCTTCCCCCCAGCCCTTCAACACTCACCGGGCTGTTCAGGGGTGCTCCTCTTCACTCGCGATGGGGGCAGGTCTTTCATTTTTTCCAGCGCAGCACCTGCGGGGCTCTCCCTTCACCTCTGGAGCCCCGCCGACCTGGCACATCGCTTCTCTTCCTGTTGGTGGCCCTGGGGCTCTCTACCGCTTAAAGGAGCCCTGGGCAGCCTGAGGCCATCACTCAGCCGGCCTCTCTACTTCTCTGCCAACTCAGGGGGGGCAGGCACCGGCAATGTGCCTCAGGCCCCCTCTGCCACCTTCACCGGGCTTGCGGGGCTCCCCCAGCTCACGGGAGCCCCGCAGGCATTTCTGGCCATGCCTCCTTCCTGCTTCCGTCTGCTGGGCCCTCCCACAACCAGTCGGGCTGTGGCTCGCGGCAGCAGGGCAGCCAGAGGGGTAGGCCCCCTCGAGCTTAAAAATGAATGTAGCCGCGGAGTGGGCTCCCATGGCAGTCTCTCATGAGCGGGGTGGGCACCCGCAGTAATTAAAATAAGGATACAGGCATAATGCAGGGTGGGCACCTGCGGCACACAACAGCAATTTCAGGGGAATCCCTCACCGGGGATTCCCTCTTCTTGGCAGTCAGCACCGCGCTGCCAAGCCCCATATTCCTCCTAGGGCACTTAACATACGGCGCCCCCAAGGCGCTTAAGCTACAGCAAGCCTGGGAAAATGAAAAAAACTCTGCCAGGAAGTCAAAATAAAGCTCTCACGAGGAGCTGGAGGGGCACAAAAACTAAATTACAAAACAGAGATGCCACGGTCCACTTCGTGTGTTGCTGTGCTAGTCGCTAAGAACCAACAAGAACAATACAAACATATGAGTTACATCTGGCTGAGAAGTTCCCATCAGCCCACCCATGTGGCGGAATCTCATCATGTGGGAATAGATTGAACAATCCAGAAAACCGCCCAAACCATCAGTTGATAGTGCGGATATTGATGTTGATAAGAGACTCTAGCCAGAGTTACTCAAGAGAGGGTGGTGCTAATAAAGGGCAGTGCTAAAGTTAATGTGATATTCAAAATTGGCTACTTGGACAGGAAAATATTTTATTGGGAATCATCCAAGTTTCAAAATTAAAATTAAAACCACACCAGGTAGTCTGAATCTATAGCTACACTATGTCACTGTGCAGAATGGTCAACATGTTTCAGCCTCAATGATAATTCTATCCGGCTTTCTTCAGGACCCTAGTGATGAAACGCTACTGCAACAATCAGTAAAGAGATAGTAGTGTGTAAAGAAAACATATAAGTGATAAATATATTAATTTGTGATACTTATATCTACCAGGAACTTGGAGCCCCAATGAACTCTGGAAGAAGAGAATATTGTCTTTTCCTGTTTGAAAAGAAAACATAACAAAACACACACATTTATATGCACACATCCATGTGGACACTAAGAAACAGTACAGTCAACACACCTGCATGAGTATAATATACCCAGCTTTATAAAAGGCATAATAGCCCAAAGTATGGGGAGGGGATGCCTCTCAATAGTACTCACCCAGCTTTTTGTGGGAGACAACCTCACCTCACCCGGCAACCGCTCGGGAATGTGAGGCCCTGCTCTAGTGTATAAAAATAATAATAAAGAGCATAGTTAGAAACGATTTTCTCATACGCCCCAGTTTAACCAATTTATACCTTAACCCTGACAGTCTGTGATGGACACTGTATTGCTAACCTATGGCGTAATCCACCAAGGGTCAGACATGAGGTCTTAAGCAAACTCAACTGGTTGAAAAAGTATTTTATCAAACAAAGGCATCATGATATTTATAATGGGCAGCTGTTCTTTAACGGCTCCTCTACTCCCCACATGCTTGGAAATGCCCCAAATTTAAGTAGCAACATCACAACATGAAGGGGAACGTGGCCAAATGGTTGGAAATCGGCACTTTTAAAAAAATTAAACCCAGCATCCAAGATCCATAAAGAATGGCAAATAGTAGAGAAGGGAGAGCCTTACCTGTCCGTTGGTACCTCTCTCTACATGCCTTTTCCAAGTTTACCTCCTGAAATAATAAACTACTGGTTTGTATCACGAGCGGCGATCATTCGCGCATGCTCTGGTGATTAGCGTTTTTGGAATATGCCGGTTTCAAAGCTGACATGTTTACTTCCTAAAATACCTAACCACACGCCCACATCTCGAGCGGCGATTATCTGCGCTTGCTCGAGGGATTAGTGTTTCAATCCATGAGCATGCGCACTTAGAGTGGCGTTCTGTGGGCATGCTCGCGGAGTCAGTCTACGCGTTACTGTGCTACACACAAGCGCAATGAGCGTGTTCAACTCATTTGGCGAGCCTAATTCGTGTCACCGAGCGTGCAATTAAGCAATAAGCCCCTCTATTTATACCGGAAGGCCTGTCCAGTCGGTACCTCCACTTCCTCTCGGATGCCAGAGAGAGATACCGACGGACAGGTAAGGCTCTACCTTCTCTACTATTTGCCATTCTTTATGGATCTTAGATGCTGGGTTTAATTTTAAAAAGTGCCGATTTCCAACCATTTGGCCACGTTCCCCTTCATGTTGTGATGTTGCTACTTAAATTTGGGGCATTTCCAAGCATGTGGGGAGTAGAGGAGCAGTTAAAGAACAGCTGCCCGTTATAAATATCATGATGCCTTTGTTTGATAAAATACTTTTTCAACCAGTTGAGTTTGCTTAAGACCTCGTGTCTGACCCTTGGTGGATTATGCCATAGGTTAGCAATACAGTGTCCATCACAGACTGTCAAGGTTAAGGTATAAATTGGTTAAATTGGGGCATATGAGAAAATTGTTTCTAACTATGCTCTTTATTATTATTTTTATACACTAGAGTGGGGCCTCACATTCCCGAGCGGTTGCCGGGCGAGGTGAGGTTGTCTCCCACAATAAGATGGGTGAGTACTATTGAGAGGCATCCCCTCCCCATACTTTGGGCTATTATGCCTTTTATAAAGCTGGGTATATTATACTCATGCAGGTGTGTTGACTGTACTGTTTCTTAGTTTCCACATGGATGTGTACATATAAATGTGTATGTTTTGTTATGTTTTCTTTTCAAAAAGGAAAAGACAATTTTCTCTTCTTCCAGAGTTCATTGGGGCTCCAAGTTCCTGGTAGATATAAGTATCACAATTTAATTTATTTATCACTTATATGTTTTCTTTACACACTACTATCTCTTTACTGATTGTTGCAGTAGCGTTTCATCACTAGGGTCCTGAAGAAAGCCGGATAGAATTATCATTGAGGCTGAAACATGTTGACCATTCTGCACAGCGCCATAGTGTAGCTATAGATTCAGACTACCTGGCGTGGTTTTAATTTTGACACTTGGATGATTCCCAATAAAATATTTTCCTGTCCAAGTAGCCAATTTTAAATATCACATTCACTTTAGCACTGCACTTCATTAGCACCACCCTCTCTTGAGTAACTCTGGCTAGAGTCTCTTCTCAACATCCATATCCGCACTATCAACTGATGGTTTGGGCGGTTTTTTGGATTGTTCAATCTATTTCCGCATGATGAGATTCCGCCACATGGGTGGGCTGATTTGAACTTCTCAGCCAGATGTAACTCATATGTTTGTATTGTTCTTGTTGGTTCTTAGCGACTAGCACAGCAACACACAAAGTGGACCGTGCCATCTCTGTTTTGTAATTTAGTGTTATATTCAGAGGGAAGTGAGATGTCAGGTCGGTAAAAATATTTCCTCAGACCCTCCCCTACAGTTTCTTGTTAGTAGGGGCACAAAACCCCCAAAAGCCCCAGAAATGGCCCCTTAGGGCAAAGTGTCCCAGCAAAAAGCAGGGAAACACAGGCAAAGGTTTCCAGGGAAAGTCCATTAGGCATCCAGAGACTGGGCAGGACCCAGGGAGGCAAGCCTTCCCCTGGGCCCCAGCAGCAGCACTCCCCTGGTAGATTCAAGTAGGAACAAGAACCTTTTTCATGGGGTCACAGCCCCTTTTTATACACCAAATCCTTTGTTTCCAAAGGTGCAGGGAAGGGGCGAACCAAATGCAAATGGTTCTGGAACACTTTGTTTTGCTCAGCCCCTCTGCCTATTCACAGGGTGGGTCAAGGATATCAGACACACCTCAGGGGTGGAGCCGGCATTGTGAAGGGAAGGCCCAGCCCTATTCAGGTCCCAGGTGCACTCCTCCCTGCCATCAACATACAGATATCCCTATTCACCACCGGGCAGACCCATCCTGACTCCTGGAGCCAAGCACATCAGCTAGCTCCTGTTAATCACAAGCCCGACAATCCAATTCACATTCACTGCACACAGAAATGGCAACTTTTAAAAGTGGCACTTCTACACTAGACACAATAAATCCGCACACATCATCGCACAGCATTTAATGTCACAAGTTTGCACATGCAAACAAAACAGGTGATGGACCGAATGTGGATCAATGTCACACACTCACCCCAGTCCGAAGATCTGGGCCCAAATCCATCGTTTTTTTGCACTCCACACCACCCTGGGTTAGACAATGGCGATATGCAAATCAGCTCTGACCCTGTGCCCCATGGGAACAGTCCAGTCCGAACTACAAAAGCCATGTCCTTCCCAGAACGGAATCAAGCATCCGAGGACCGGACCGGTTTCGAGGTAACACCTCTCATCAGCCCGGCTAGCTTGACTCCAGTGGTGTGGAGTGCCTGGGACCCACGTCTGGGCATCCCCAGCGCACTTAGGGCGGAATATGCAAACAAAACAGGTGATGGACCGAATGTGGATCAATGTCACACACTCACCCCAGTCCGAAGATCTGGGCCCAAATCCATCGTTTTTTTGCACTCCACACCACCCTGGGTTAGACAATGGCGATATGCAAATCAGCTCTGACCCTGTGCCCCATGGGAACAGTCCAGTCCGAACTACAAAAGCCATGTCCTTCCCAGAACGGAATCAAGCATCCGAGGACCGGACCGGTTTCGAGGTAACACCTCTCATCAGCCCGGCTAGCTTGACTCCAGTGGTGTGGAGTGCCTGGGACCCACGTCTGGGCATCCCAGCGCACTTAGGGCGGAATATGCAAACAAAACAGGTGATGGACCGAATGTGGATCAATGTCACACACTCACCCCAGTCCGAAGATCTGGGCCCAAATCCATCGTTTTTTTGCACTCCACACCACCCTGGGTTAGACAATGGCGATATGCAAATCAGCTCTGACCCTGTGCCCCATGGGAACAGTCCAGTCCGAACTACAAAAGCCATGTCCTTCCCAGAACGGAATCAAGCATCCGAGGACCGGACCGGTTTCGAGGTAACACCTCTCATCAGCCCGGCTAGCTTGACTCCAGTGGTGTGGAGTGCCTGGGACCCACGTCTGGGCATCCCCAGCGCACTTAGGGCGGAATATGCAAACAAAACAGGTGATGGACCGAATGTGGATCAATGTCACACACTCACCCCAGTCCGAAGATCTGGGCCCAAATCCATCGTTTTTTTGCACTCCACACCACCCTGGGTTAGACAATGGCGATATGCAAATCAGCTCTGACCCTGTGCCCCATGGGAACAGTCCAGTCCGAACTACAAAAGCCATGTCCTTCCCAGAACGGAATCAAGCATCCGAGGACCGGACCGGTTTCGAGGTAACACCTCTCATCAGCCCGGCTAGCTTGACTCCAGTGGTGTGGAGTGCCTGGGACCCACGTCTGGGCATCCCCAGCGCACTTAGGGCGGAATATGCAAACAAAACAGGTGATGGACCGAATGTGGATCAATGTCACACACTCACCCCAGTCCGAAGATCTGGGCCCAAATCCATCGTTTTTGTGCACTCCACACCACCCTGGGTTAGACAATGGCGATATGCAAATCAGCTCTGACCCTGTGCCCCATGGGAACAGTCCAGTCCGAACTACAAAAGCCATGTCCTTCCCAGAACGGAATCAAGCATCCGAGGACCGGACCGGTTTCGAGGTAACACCTCTCATCAGCCCGGCTAGCTTGACTCCAGTGGTGTGGAGTGCCTGGGACCCACGTCTGGGCATCCCCAGCGCACTTAGGGCGGAATATGCAAACAAAACAGGTGATGGACCGAATGTGGATCAATGTCACACACTCACCCCAGTCCGAAGATCTGGGCCCAAATCCATCGTTTTTTTGCACTCCACACCACCCTGGGTTAGACAATGGCGATATGCAAATCAGCTCTGACCCTGTGCCCCATGGGAACAGTCCAGTCCGAACTACAAAAGCCATGTCCTTCCCAGAACGGAATCAAGCATCCGAGGACCGGACCGGTTTCGAGGTAACACCTCTCATCAGCCCGGCTAGCTTGACTCCAGTGGTGTGGAGTGCCTGGGACCCACGTCTGGGCATCCCCAGCGCACTTAGGGCGGAATATGCAAACAAAACAGGTGATGGACCGAATGTGGATCAATGTCACACACTCACCACAGTCCGAAGATCTGGGCCCAAATCCATCGTTTTTTTGCACTCCACACCACCCTGGGTTAGACAATGGCGATATGCAAATCAGCTCTGACCCTGTGCCCCATGGGAACAGTCCAGTCCGAACTACAAAAGCCATGTCCTTCCCAGAACGGAATCAAGCATCCGAGGACCGGACCGGTTTCGAGGTAACACCTCTCATCAGCCCGGCTAGCTTGACTCCAGTGGTGTGGAGTGCCTGGGACCCACGTCTGGGCATCCCCAGCGCACTTAGGGCGGAATATGCAAACAAAACAGGTGATGGACCGAATGTGGATCAATGTCACACACTCACCCCAGTCCGAAGATCTGGGCCCAAATCCATCGTTTTTTTGCACTCCACACCACCCTGGGTTAGACAATGGCGATATGCAAATCAGCTCTGACCCTGTGCCCCATGGGAACAGTCCAGTCCGAACTACAAAAGCCATGTCCTTCCCAGAACGGAATCAAGCATCCGAGGACCGGACCGGTTTCGAGGTAACACCTCTCATCAGCCCGGCTAGCTTGACTCCAGTGGTGTGGAGTGCCTGGGACCCACGTCTGGGCATCCCCAGCGCACTTAGGGCGGAATATGCAAACAAAACAGGTGATGGACCGAATGTGGATCAATGTCACACACTCACCCCAGTCCGAAGATCTGGGCCCAAATCCATCGTTTTTTTGCACTCCACACCACTGGAGTCAAGCTAGCCGGGCTGATGAGAGGTGTTACCTCGAAACCGGTCTGGTCCTCGGATGCTTGATTCCGTTCTGGGAAGGACATGGCTTTTGTAGTTCGGACTGGACTGTTCCCATGGGGCACAGGGTCAGAGCTGATTTGCATATCGCCATTGTCTAACCCAGGGTGGTGTGGAGTGCAAAAAAACGATGGATTTGGGCCCAGATCTTTGGACTGGGATGAATGTGTGACATTGATCCACATTCGGTCCATCACCTGTTTTGTTTGCAATTGCCGCCCTAAGTGCGCTGGGGATGCCCAGACGTGGGTCCCAGGCACTCCACACCACTGGAGTCAAGCTAGCCGGGCTGACGAGAGGTGTTACCTCGAAACCGGTCCGGTCCTCGGATGCTTGATTCCGTTCTGGGAAGGACATGGCTTTTGTAGTTCGGACTGGACTGTTCCCATGGGGCACAGGGTCAGAGCTGATTTGCATATCGCCATTGTCTAACCCAGGGTGGTGTGGAGTGCAAAAAAACGATGGATTTGGGCCCAGATCTTTGGACTGGGATGAATGTGTGACATTGATCCACATTCGGTCCATCACCTGTTTTGTTTGCAATTGCCGCCCTAAGTGCGCTGGGGATGCCCAGACGTGGGTCCCAGGCACTCCACACCACTGGAGTCAAGCTAGCCGGGCTGATGAGAGGTGTTACCTCGAAACCGGTCCGGTCCTCGGATGCTTGATTCTGTTCTGGGAAGGACATGGCTTTTGTAGTTCGGACTGGACTGTTCCCATGGGGCACAGGGTCAGAGCTGATTTGCATATCGCCATTGTCTAACCCAGGGTGGTGTGGAGTGCAAAAAAACGATGGATTTGGGCCCAGATCTTTGGACTGGGATGAATGTGTGACATTGATCCACATTCGGTCCATCACCTGTTTTGTTTGCAATTGCCGCCCTAAGTGCGCTGGGGATGCCCAGACGTGGGTCCCAGGCACTCCACACCACTGGAGTCAAGCTAGCCGGGCTGATGAGAGGTGTTACCTCGAAACCGGTCCGGTCCTCGGATGCTTGATTCCGTTCTGGGAAGGACATGGCTTTTGTAGTTCGGACTGGACTGTTCCCATGGGGCACAGGGTCAGAGCTGATTTGCATATCGCCATTGTCTAACCCAGGGTGGTGTGGAGTGCAAAAAAACGATGGATTTGGGCCCAGATCTTTGGACTGGGATGAATGTGTGACATTGATCCACATTCGGTCCATCACCTGTTTTGTTTGCAATTGCCGCCCTAAGTGCGCTGGGGATGCCCAGACGTGGGTCCCAGGCACTCCACACCACTGGAGTCAAGCTAGCCGGGCTGATGAGAGGTGTTACCTCGAAACCGGTCCGGTCCTCGGATGCTTGATTCTGTTCTGGGAAGGACATGGCTTTTGTAGTTCGGACTGGACTGTTCCCATGGGGCACAGGGTCAGAGCTGATTTGCATATCGCCATTGTCTAACCCAGGGTGGTGTGGAGTGCAAAAAAACGATGGATTTGGGCCCAGATCTTTGGACTGGGATGAATGTGTGACATTGATCCACATTCGGTCCATCACCTGTTTTGTTTGCAATTGCCGCCCTAAGTGCGCTGGGGATGCCCAGACGTGGGTCCCAGGCACTCCACACCACTGGAGTCAAGCTAGCCGGGCTGATGAGAGGTGTTACCTCGAAACCGGTCCGGTCCTCGGATGCTTGATTCCGTTCTGGGAAGGACATGGCTTTTGTAGTTCGGACTGGACTGTTCCCATGGGGCACAGGGTCAGAGCTGATTTGCATATCGCCATTGTCTAACCCAGGGTGGTGTGGAGTGCAAAAAAACGATGGATTTGGGCCCAGATCTTTGGACTGGGATGAATGTGTGACATTGATCCACATTCGGTCCATCACCTGTTTTGTTTGCAATTGCCGCCCTAAGTGCGCTGGGGATGCCCAGACGTGGGTCCCAGGCACTCCACACCACTGGAGTCAAGCTAGCCGGGCTGATGAGAGGTGTTACCTCGAAACCGGTCCGGTCCTCGGATGCTTGATTCTGTTCTGGGAAGGACATGGCTTTTGTAGTTCGGACTGGACTGTTCCCATGGGGCACAGGGTCAGAGCTTATTTGCTGAACCTAAAAACATCTTTACCCTGAGGCGGAAGCCGGGGCCCTTAGCGCTCTCTTGCGCACTCTTTGACCTAATTTGAATATTATCTGATCGGATCGGAACACTATTAGAAGCACAGGCTCTACTGGGTAGTTGCGCTCGAGCACACGCTAGTTGGTGCCGAGACAATTTTAAAAACTGTAAATATTTTAAAACTGTTGTTTTTAAACTCGGACTTGCCTTACTTGCAGCGAGATAGCTTCGCCAGGCAGCATCTTCGGGACAGGCGCTGTTAATCGCCTCACCGAACGGACCCGCCATCTTGGGTAGGGAAGGTCGACGGTCCAGTTGACCGCCCCTCCCGCCCTCCCTGGATATTTAAGGGCGGTCCCCTACATCTCTGGGATATTTGCTGAACCTAAAAACATCTTTACCCTGAGGCGGAAGCCGGGGCCCTTAGCGCTCTCTTGCGCACTCTTTGACCTAATTTGAATATTATCTGATCGGATCGGAACACTATTAGAAGCACAGGCTCTACTGGGTAGTTGCGCTCGAGCACACGCTAGTTGGTGCCGAGACAATTTTAAAAACTGTAAATATTTTAAAACTGTTGTTTTTAAACTCGGACTTGCCTTACTTGCAGCGAGATAGCTTCGCCAGGCAGCATCTTCGGGACAGGCGCTGTTAATCGCCTCACCAAACGGACCCGCCATCTTGGGTAGGGAAGGTCGACGGTCCAGTTGACCGCCCCTCCCACCCTCCTCCCTCCCCCCCTACCATGTATAAAAACAACAGACTTGCACGTCCGCGCAGCGGGCGGGCGCAGTGGGCGCGCCGGCGGCGCGCCGAAGGCGCGCCAAAGGCACGCCCGTCTGGGCCCGTCCGGGCCAGGCCGGGCACAGGGCCACCCACTATACCCGTTTTGCACAAGCATCGTATTAGACATTCAAGGGACTACCTCCTTCAATTCTGTGAGGTAAATTCTCCCCCTACCCCGATCCCTTTAATTACCTTCCATAACGATGCTCCTGTGATCTCCTCCAACCAGACAACCAATAGCTTCAGTCTGGCCCTATTGAACTGTAGATCAGCTGTCAAACATGCGTTAGAGATAAAAACACTTATTCAGGACCTACAACTAGATACTCTTTTCCTCACGGAAACCTGGCTGACGCCCCATTCAGATGCTGATATTGTGAGCATGCTTCCCAAGGATTACCTCATACACCATCAAAACAGAATAAAAGGCATAGGAGGCGGATTAGCGATTATTTACAAGAATTCCATTACCTGTAGGTTACAAGAAGGAGGGATTGAGGACTGTGAAAGTGCTTACTTCTCACTCCAACTAACTCCCAATAAATCCATGTCTGGTCTTTTGATTTACCGCCCGCCGGGGGCCACAGGTAACTTCGTCAGATCATTACTGGACACCACCACTTCCTCTTGCACCGTGACCCCTAATTTTATCCTGCTCGGCGATTTAAACCTACATTGCGAGGACAGTACTAATAATACTGCGAGGGACCTTATCTCAGAACTGAAAGTACTTGACCTCCATCTGCTCAACTCCGAGGCAACCCACACCAAGGGTCACCTCCTTGATCCTATATTTGCCAATCTAACAAAAATTGAAACTCGCCCTGCACTCCCTCTGCCCTGGTCTGATCACTTTCTCATCCCTTTTATGTGGCAAACCAGTAAACCCATTTGCCACTTGCAAACGCCGAGAGAACGCGACAGACCTTGGTCTAAAATACCTCTTGAAGAATGGACACAGGAGTTGACACGATCTACCCCCTACGCAGATCCTGATCCTGTGTTAGCCAACGATAACTTCACCAACTGGATTACTTCCACCTTGGATATAGTTGCCCCGAAGATAGATCTAAAGAAAAGAAGTACCACTTTTAAAACACCATGGTTCTCACAGGAACTCAGGAACCTTAAGAAAACCTGTAAAATCCATGAGCGTAAATGGAGGAAAACATGGGATCCTATTACCAAGGATGAATATAAAGCAGTGATGAGGACCTATAAAGTGGCGCGGAAAGCAGCCCAAGCCTCCTTCTTTGATAAAAAAATTAAAGCTGCCTCTAACTCTTCTCGTGAGACTTACAAAATAGTTAAAGAGCTCCTCACTATACCCAACACCCTCCCAAACCAACAACCCACAACTGACAGATGCAACCAAGTAGCCTGTTTCTTTCAAAATAAAATCATCAAGATCCTACAGTCACTTCCTCCTTTACACGATGACAATCCCCTGAATGCCCCATCAGTCACTGTCAGCGGCCCTACTTTAGACAATTTCAGTTTACTTTCTGAGGACGATTTTGTAAAAACCCTTTCAGACTTGAAAAGCGGTTCCCCTAATGATCCTGCACCTATCCACATTCTCAAACAAGTTGGACCCACCATTTCGTACCTGGCCACCAATCTTATTAATGCTTCGTTTAATCAGGGAGTGGTTCCCCCTAATTGGAAACATGCCATAGTTAAAGCCCTGCATAAAAAACCGGGTATGTGTCATGAATCCCCTTTTCTAGGCAATGCCCAGATCCTGATTCTGTAAGAAAACCCACCCTTTCCCGTGCACCTGCACTGCCAGTATGTAAGTGTGTGTGCTTTGCATTACGTGTACTTTTCACTTTTTACATGGTTTCTTTGTTTATCTCATCTCATTTCATGACACTTGTATTTTCCTGTTAGGTGGTCTGCTAATTACAGAGTTCCGAGTTCCATGGTAGCTTAAGGTACGTTTTGTTCCAAAGAAATGCCTCATGGAGCGCTCTCAGAAGCTGCGCGCTGGACGCGCTGAATGTGAAAACCGCTTTGAGTTTTCCGCCGCTTCCGAGAGCGCTCTCTGAAGCTGCGCGCAGGACGCGCTGAAGGTGTTAGATGCTTCGAGAGTTTTCTCTAACGTAACGTTACGTGCGCACGTAATTTCTTGGGTGCGGTTAACTATTTAAACCGCACCCAAACTCCAGACTTCGCTTTGCCTCGAGAATTCCTTCGAGAGAGGTCGCGTTTGACATCGTCTGGGAATATTTCTTCTGATGAACGCCGGCCTGCATCTGGAGACTTCCTGAAGATTTCCTGAGACATTGAGAAGACCTGCAAGGACAAGAAAGGTTAAAAGTTAAGTGACACTTTAAAATTATAGGCGCCCTTCGCAAGAAAGAAAGAGACTTTGAAAGAAGTGGTTTCAAGCGGCGCAAGAAAAGGAAAGACTTTGATTGAAAGTAAATGATTCTTGTGATGCTGAACAAGAATAGATTTTTGCAGTTGTGATGTGCAATGTTGTTGATTTAATAACCCCTTTGTTATTTGAAGGTCTTAAAACTGGTGGAAAATATGTTTTAGATTGGGAAGTGTTTTCTTGTCTTTTCTTTGGAGTTGCTTTAACAGGTTATTACGGCGCAGAAAGAATTCCCTGAACTTCCTATTTGAATACCTAAAAGAAAGCAATTGTAAGTAAGTCAGTAGTCTTAGGAGGTACTTAATTCATGTTTAATAGGAACAATTCTAAGATTATCTTCTTCAATTGTAGAGACTCATCATCTGAAACACAGAGCACATTGGATTAGCGTCCGGACAGTTAGCGGACGACGACCCAACACCCCTCCGCCACAAGACAAAGAAATACTGGACCAAGACCAACTACTTCAGATCGCAGGTAGGAGCAACTAAGGTCCAAGACCCCAAGTTTGATCAGAGAGTAGATTAGAGAAGAGATAGGTTCAGGGACCGATTAAACAACCCTTCCTAATTTGTTGTTCGCAGGTCGACAGCAAGTAAATCAACACTTCAACGTCCAGTACCGGCCCTCCTCCCATATTTCTAATTTTATGCTTAGCTGTATTTATTAATCAGCGAGTTTATAGTTAGGGAATTGGGAAGTTGGTCACTTGCGTCTCTGCGGAAATCCTCTGCGTTGCCTTCATCCACTCAACGAATTAAGGTAAGAGACAACGCAGTGAGAACTTGACAGAAGGCAAAGCCCACGAGTAGCTTTTCGCCCAGACGCAATGGACCAAGTTTCCTTACAAGATATTGTCGCTGTCCTTAAGGATTTAAGAGATGAGAATGCATCTCTTCGTAGTGATATGGCAGCCTTACAAACCGCAATACAGCAGAGACCGATTTTAAAACCTGCCACCTTTATAGACACAACCTCAGAGTCAGGAGCTCAGTCGCAGATTCAAGTGGTAACCCCAGTGTCTACGCCTTTAGCACAACCTGAGAGATTTTATGGGGATGTTAATAAATTCTCCATTTTCTTACAGCAATGTCATTTACACTTCCTAGCCAAAAAATCTGCTTTTCCCGATGATTCTTCTAAGGTGGCATTTATGTTATCTTATTTTGGAGTAGATGCAGCTCTTTGGTCAGTACCTTTGGTAGAAAGCGATGACCCCATTTTATATAATTTAAGCAATTTTGAGCGAGCTTTAAAGAAAATCTTTTCTAAACATGTCTTTGTCCAATCCTCAGATAATGAGTTACTCAATTTAAAGCAAGGGTCTTCTGATTTACTTCATTATATCTCTCAGTTCAATCGCCTGGTTTTAGAAGCCAAGTGGCCCTATGATAAAAGAGTTTCTATATTTTACAGAGGCTTGAAAGATGACTTAAAGGACATGGTTACGCAAATTTTAGAACCACCAGAAGACATAAAAGATTTCATTGATTTAGTGGTAAAACTGAATCACCGTCTAGGAGAAAGAAAGGGAGAAAGGGGGAGGAGTGACCACAAGTATCCTTTTGTAAAAGAGAAAAGTATCTCTCCTCGCGAATCTGTCCCCAAACTAGATGCTGTGGAACCTATGCAGATTGGTTCTATAAGAGGTCCCCTTACAAAGGAGGAAAAGGATAAGAGACGTAAGTTAAATCAATGTCTTTACTGTGGAAAGACGGGACATTTCGTTAAAGATTGTCCAACAAGACCCAATAAAGGAAGGACTAAAACTTCTGATGTGGCCTTGATTCAAGAGCTTTCGGAAAACTAGAAGACTCGGTGAAGGTCGAGGTCAGTTCATCGAGTGCAATTCCCAGTTTGGCCTCTACTGTTCCCCCTTTGGGATGTAAACATTTCTGTATTTTAGTGGAATTAAAGAGTTTGAATCCTTCCTCTCCGACTAAAAGAGTAGAAGCAGTTTTAGATTCTGGCGCTACCGGTAATTTTGTTGACACTCAATACTTCTCTCAATTAGGTTTTAAGTCCGTTCAGAAAGATCATCCTGAGATTGTAAGAGCAGTAGACGGTAAGGAACTGACTTCCGGTCCAATAAATAGACAGTCAGAAGTACTGGAAATGGACTGTTCACCAATTCACAGAGAAAGAATTCATTTTGATATTATTGATGCCCCTCAGTTCAAACTAATATTAGGTATACCATGGTTAGTACAACACAATCCTTTAATTGATTGGGCTTCAAAGACAGTGACTTTTAGATCTACTCATTGTATCAATAACTGCTTTCAATTGAATAAGTCTAATGATACAATTCAAGGATTTGACTTTAGTTCGGACTCTTCTAGTGTTTTGGCTCTCGAGGGGGTCCCTTCAGTTTACTCCGATCTAATTGATGTATTCGATAAGAAAAAGGCCAATACCCTTCCACCACACAGAGACTTTGACTGTAGGATTGATTTGGTTCCCGGAGCAACTCTACCCTGCAGTAGGATTTATGCCTTAACAGAAAAGGAAAACGTGCATCTCAGAGAATATTTAGATGAATATCTTGCAAATGGTTTCATTAGGCATTCTAGATCACCTGTGTCATCTTCTCTTTTTTTTATTCCAAAAAAAGGAGGTGAGTTGCGCACGTGCATCGACTATAGAGCCTTGAATAATGTGACAATCAAAAACCGATACCCATTGCCTTTGATTCCTACTCTGTTAGATCAGGTTTAGAGGGCAACCATCTACACCAAGTTAGACTTACGCGGAGCTTATCATCTCGTAAGAGTTCGGGAAGGCGATGAATGGAAGACGGCCTTCCGCACAAAATTTGGCCTTTTCGAGTATCAGGTCATGCCTTTCGGACTGTGCAACGCTCCAGCAGCGTTTCAATTTTTCATCAACGAGGTGTTACATGAGTACATAGATGTTTGTTGTGTGGTTTATATCGATGACATTCTGATATTTTCTAATTCTGAAGAAGAACATGTTCATCAAGTGCGTGCCATTCTTCAAAAACTACTTGCAAATTCTCTGTTTGTTAAATTGGAAAAGAGTCAATTTCATGTCACAAAAGTAGAGTTCCTGGGCTATGTCATAAGCCCTAAGGGAATTGAAATGGACCCAAAAAAGGTAGAAGCTGTAGACTCCTGGTCCAGTCCCACTACGGTAAAACAAGTACAGAGTTTCCTAGGGTTTGCTAATTTTTACCGTCGTTTTATTCAAGACTTTTCCCAAATAATTACTCCAATTACTAAACTTCTTCGAAAAGGAGTAAAATTTATTTGGTCTGATCAGGCGGAAAAGGCCTTCCAGGAATTAAAGAAAAAATTCATTTCAGCTCCTATTCTGTGTCATCCTGATCCCAGTCAACCCTTTATTGTAGAAGCGGATGCTTCACAATATGCTTTAGGAGGAATTTTATCTCAACGGGATAAAAACACAGGACAAATGCATCCTATAGCTTTTTATTCCAGAAAATTGTCTCCGGCTGAATTGAATTATGCTATAGCTGACAAAGAACTTTTGGCAATAAAAGCAGTTTTCGAGGAATGGCGCCACTACCTGTTAGGAGCTCGTCATCCTATAACGATATACACTGATCATCGAAATCTCCAAGTGTTAAAATCTGTAAAGGCTTTAACTGCTAGACAACTCAGGTGGTCAATGTTTTTTAATGACTACAATTTTGTGATCACATACCGACCCGGAAAGGAAAACTTAAAGGCTGATGCTTTATCTAGAATGGGATACAATTCACCAGACTCTTCTTCAGAAGAAAGTCAACCAATCTTGCCTGTGTCACGGTTTCAAGCTTGTTTAACCTCTAGTGATGTCATAGCTGAAATCAAAAAGGAGTTAGACAAGAAAGGTTTTGATCATTGGAAGAAAGAGATACCTTTCCTACAAGTAAGAGATGAGTTAATGTACATGCATGATTTAATCTTTGTACCTACTGAGTCGATAAGAAAAGACATCCTTCATTGTCATCATGACACTTCTCTTTCTGCTCATCCTAGCAAGATAAAAACTTATGAGCTCATAAAGAGAACCTTTTGGTGGCCGTCTATGTTTAAAGAAGTTCAGACCTTTGTGGAAACTTGTGGTGTTTGCAGTCAAAATAAACCGTCACATCAAGCTCCTAGTGGTTTGCTAACCCCTCTTCCAATTCCACCTCATCCATGGCACACTATTTCTTTAGATTTTATAGTTGAGCTTCCAAAGACCAATAAAGGCTATACTACTATCTTAACGATTGTAGACCAATTCTCTCGTATGGCTCATTTTATCCCTCTAAAGAAATTACCTACTGCTTTGGAATTAGCACATCAGTTGATGGTAAATGTCGTTCGATTACATGGAATCCCTTCTGTGGTGATTTCTGATAGGGGATCTCAATTTATTTCCCATGTTTGGAAAAGTCTGAGCTCTTTATTGAATATGGAAGTTAAACTATCCTCAAGCTATCACCCTCAAACTGATGGTCTAACGGAACGAACTAATCAGACCATAGAACAGTTTATTCGTTGTATGTTAACCTCAGAAGAAGGGGAATGGTCAGATTTGTTAAGTCAATTAGAGTTTGCTTACAACAATGTAGATCATACTTCCCTCGGAATGTCCCCATTCTTTTGTAATTTTGGTTTCCATCCTAAAAGTTTTCCGTGTACTTCTAATAAAGAATGTTCAGTGCCTACTATTTCAGAATATGTTTCCAAATTATCCTCTATTCAAGATCAGGCAGCTTTCCATCTAGCTCAAGCCAAAGAAATTCAAAAGAAATCTGCAGATAAACATAGGACAAAGCAACCAGAATATGTTCCTGGAGATAAAGTCTGGTTAAGTACTAAGAACTTAAAACTTAAGGGTCAGCACAAATTTAACCCGAGGTTCATTGGTCCCTTCTCAATCGAAAAGGTAGTGAATCCAGTCTGTGTAAAGTTGATCCTACCCAGAAAATATCAAATTCATCCAGTATTTCACGTGTCTTTAGTGAAACCCTTTAACCCACAAACACGTTTTAGCAAACCACCTGCATCAGTGATTATAGATGGTAACCCAGAATTTGAGGTGAAAGCAATCTTGGACTCCAAAAGAGTCAGGGGAAAGTTTTTCTATCTAGTCGACTGGAAGGGTTATGGTCCTGATGAAAGGTCGTGGGAACCTTTAGAACATTTAAAGAATTCTCCTCGATTGGTAAAATCTTTTCATGTGAGACATCCGAACAAACCCAAACCTATAGTACCAGTTTTGGGGGGGATCTTGAGGAGGGAGTACTGTCATGAATCCCCTTTTCTAGGCAATGCCCAGATCCTGATTCTGTAAGAAAACCCACCCTTTCCCGTGCACCTGCACTGCCAGTATGTAAGTGTGTGTGCTTTGCATTACGTGTACTTTTCACTTTTTACATGGTTTCTTTGTTTATCTCATCTCATTTCATGACACTTGTATTTTCCTGTTAGGTGGTCTGCTAATTACAGAGTTCCGAGTTCCATGGTAGCTTAAGGTACGTTTTGTTCCAAAGAAATGCCTCATGGAGCGCTCTCAGAAGCTGCGCGCTGGACGCGCTGAATGTGAAAACCGCTTTGAGTTTTCCGCCGCTTCCGAGAGCGCTCTCTGAAGCTGCGCGCAGGACGCGCTGAAGGTGTTAGATGCTTCGAGAGTTTTCTCTACCGTAACGTTACGTGCGCACGTAATTTCTTGGGTGCGGTTAACTATTTAAACCGCACCCAAACTCCAGACTTCGCTTTGCCTCGAGAATTCCTTCGAGAGAGGTCGCGTTTGACATCGTCTGGGAATATTTCTTCTGATGAACGCCGGCCTGCATCTGGAGACTTCCTGAAGATTTCCTGAGACATTGAGAAGACCTGCAAGGACAAGAAAGGTTAAAAGTTAAGTGACACTTTAAAATTATAGGCGCCCTTCGCAAGAAAGAAAGAGACTTTGAAAGAAGTGGTTTCAAGCGGCGCAAGAAAAGGAAAGACTTTGATTGAAAGTAAATGATTCTTGTGATGCTGAACAAGAATAGATTTTTGCAGTTGTGATGTGCAATGTTGTTGATTTAATAACCCCTTTGTTATTTGAAGGTCTTAAAACTGGTGGAAAATATGTTTTAGATTGGGAAGTGTTTTCTTGTCTTTTCTTTGGAGTTGCTTTAACAGGTTATTACTGCGCAGAAAGAATTCCCTGAACTTCCTATTTGAATACCTAAAAGAAAGCAATTGCAAGTAAGTCAGTAGTCTTAGGAGGTACTTAATTCATGTTTAATAGGAACAATTCTAAGATTATCTTCTTCAATTGTAGAGACTCATCATCTGAAACACAGAGCACATTGGATTAGCGTCCGGACAGTTAGCGGACGACGACCCAACACCCCTCCGCCACAAGACAAAGAAATACTGGACCAAGACCAACTACTTCTGATCGCAGGTAGGAGCAACTAAGGTCCAAGACCCCAAGTTTGATCAGAGAGTAGATTAGAGAAGAGATAGGTTCAGGGACCGATTAAACAACCCTTCCTAATTTGTTGTTCGCAGGTCGACAGCAAGTAAATCAACACTTCAACGTCCAGTACCGGCCCTCCTCCCATATTTCTAATTTTATGCTTAGCTGTATTTATTAATCAGCGAGTTTATAGTTAGGGAATTGGGAAGTTGGTCACTTGCGTCTCTGCGGAAATCCTCTGCGTTGCCTTCATCCACTCAACGAATTAAGGTAAGAGACAACGCAGTGAGAACTTGACAGAATGGACCCCACAGATTTGACTAACCTCCGCCCAATTTCACTCCTTCCTGGTTTAAGTAAGATAGCTGAGAAGGTAGTTAACAAGCAATTGTCTGCCTTCCTTGAGACCAACAACCTCCTTCGACCCACTCAGACAGGCTTCCGCCCAGGCCAAGGGACGGAAACAGCCCTTTTGAAGGTTGTTGAAGAGGCAAGATGCATCTTGGATTCGGGAGGATCAGTGCTACTGATCCTCCTGGATCTAAGCGCTGCATTCGATACGGTGGACCACAAAACCCTCATTAAACGCCTCTCCGGTGTGGGTGTAAGGGGCACAGCCCTTTGCTGGTTCTCGTCGTTCTTAAAAGACAGAACATTTCAGGTCTGTGAAGGAATTGTGCGATCCGATACTCTCCCTCTCCAGTGTGGGGTCCCCCAGGGCTCTTCATTGAGCCCTACACTCTTCAATATATACATGGCCCCCCTGGATGACGTGGTCTCCCCTTTTGGGATAAAAGCCGTCACATACGCTGACGACACCCAAATGATCGTATCATTCTCCCTGGAAGAGGACAAGGTAAAAAATCTCCACGACTGTTTAGAGGGTATTCATGCATGGATGTCCGCCTCAAGGCTTAAGCTCAATGGTTCGAAAACTGAGCTCATGCTGTTGGGAAATAAAATATCTTCTCTTCCATCTGCCATGTGGCCAGCATGCTTAGGTCCTCTCCCTCAACCCAAGACTGAATTAAAAAGTCTAGGTTTCTGGCTTGAACAGGACCTTTCCCTCAAAACGCAAGCGAAAAAAACAGCCGGTACCTGTGTGGGGTTACTGCGTTCCATCAGAAAGATCCTCCCTTTACTTCCAGGACCCTCTCAGAAATTGCTTGTTCAAGGTCTAGTCTTATCAAGACTAGATTATTGCAATGCTCTCTTTCTTGCTGCCCCGGAATCCACGATCAACATTCTGCAAAGAACACAGAATGCCGCAGCCAGGATTCTCACTGGGACCTCTCGCAGGGTCTCAGCTAAACCCGCCCTCAAGGCACTACATTGGCTGCCGATCCGCGAAAGGGTCAAGTTTAAGGCCCTCTGCACGGCCCATAAAGCTTTGCAAAATCAAGGGCCTCCAATGCTAAAAAACATGATCTTTCCATACAGACCTAATAGGCCCCTTCGCTCAGCTCAAGGCCATCTGGCCACGGTCCATAAAATCAAAAAAGCCCGGACTGGAGGACGCCGTTTTTCGGTCACTGCGGCCACCTCCTGGAATGCTCTGCCATTTCACCTCCGCTCTGAGGCCAATCTGCTGAAATTTCGCAAGCTCCTAAAAACCCACCTCTTCCCGCAATAATCTTCTTCTCTTTCCCCGTCTTTCCCCCTCAGTAGTTCTGCAATATCAGCGCTGGGACGCTCACGGGCAGCCATGCGCTATATAAGTCCCAAATTTCATTTCATTTCATATCGCCATTGTCTAACCCAGGGTGGTGTGGAGTGCAAAAAAACGATGGATTTGGGCCCAGATCTTTGGACTGGGATGAATGTGTGACATTGATCCACATTCGGTCCATCACCTGTTTTGTTTTCAATTGCCGCCCTAAGTGCGCTGGGGATGCCCAGACGTGGGTCCCAGGCACTCCACACCACTGGAGTCAAGCTAGCCGGGCTGATGAGAGGTGTTACCTCGAAACCGGTCCGGTCCTCGGATGCTTGATTCCGTTCTGGGAAGGACATGGCTTTTGTAGTTCGGACTGGACTGTTCCCATGGGGCACAGGGTCAGAGCTGATTTGCATATCGCCATTGTCTAACCCAGGGTGGTGTGGAGTGCAAAAAAACGATGGATTTGGGCCCAGATCTTTGGACTGGGATGAATGTGTGACATTGATCCACATTCGGTCCATCACCTGTTTTGTTTGCAATTGCCGCCCTAAGTGCGCTGGGGATGCCCAGACGTGGGTCCCAGGCACTCCACACCACTGGAGTCAAGCTAGCCGGGCTGGTGAGAGGTGTTACCTCGAAACCGGTCCGGTCCTCGGATGCTTGATTCTGTTCTGGGAAGGACATGGCTTTTGTAGTTCGGACTGGACTGTTCCCATGGGGCACAGGGTCAGAGCTGATTTGCATATCGCCATTGTCTAACCCAGGGTGGTGTGGAGTGCAAAAAAACGATGGATTTGGGCCCAGATCTTTGGACTGGGATGAATGTGTGACATTGATCCACATTCGGTCCATCACCTGTTTTGTTTGCAATTGCCGCCCTAAGTGCGCTGGGGATGCCCAGACGTGGGTCCCAGGCACTCCACACCACTGGAGTCAAGCTAGCCGGGCTGATGAGAGGTGTTACCTCGAAACCGGTCCGGTCCTCGGATGCTTGATTCCGTTCTGGGAAGGACATGGCTTTTGTAGTTCGGACTGGACTGTTCCCATGGGGCACAGGGTCAGAGCTGATTTGCATATCGCCATTGTCTAACCCAGGGTGGTGTGGAGTGCAAAAAAACGATGGATTTGGGCCCAGATCTTTGGACTGGGATGAATGTGTGACATTGATCCACATTCGGTCCATCACCTGTTTTGTTTGCAATTGCCGCCCTAAGTGCGCTGGGGATGCCCAGACGTGGGTCCCAGGCACTCCACACCACTGGAGTCAAGCTAGCCGGGCTGATGAGAGGTGTTACCTCGAAACCGGTCCGGTCCTCGGATGCTTGATTCCGTTCTGGGAAGGACATGGCTTTTGTAGTTCGGACTGGACTGTTCCCATGGGGCACAGGGTCAGAGCTGATTTGCATATCGCCATTGTCTAACCCAGGGTGCTGTGGAGTGCAAAAAAACGATGGATTTGGGCCCAGATCTTTGGACTGGGATGAATGTGTGACATTGATCCACATTCGGTCCATCACCTGTTTTGTTTGCAATTGCCGCCCTAAGTGCGCTGGGGATGCCCAGACGTGGGTCCCAGGCACTCCACACCACTGGAGTCAAGCTAGCCGGGCTGATGAGAGGTGTTACCTCGAAACCGGTCCGGTCCTCGGATGCTTGATTCCGTTCTGGGAAGGACATGGCTTTTGTAGTTCGGACTGGACTGTTCCCATGGGGCACAGGGTCAGAGCTGATTTGCATATCGCCATTGTCTAACCCAGGGTGGTGTGGAGTGCAAAAAAACGATGGATTTGGGCCCAGATCTTTGGACTGGGATGAATGTGTGACATTGATCCACATTCGGTCCATCACCTGTTTTGTTTGCAATTGCCGCCCTAAGTGCGCTGGGGATGCCCAGACGTGGGTCCCAGGCACTCCACACCACTGGAGTCAAGCTAGCCGGGCTGATGAGAGGTGTTACCTCGAAACCGGTCCGGTCCTCGGATGCTTGATTCCGTTCTGGGAAGGACATGGCTTTTGTAGTTCGGACTGGACTGTTCCCATGGGGCACAGGGTCAGAGCTGATTTGCATATCGCCATTGTCTAACCCAGGGTGGTGTGGAGTGCAAAAAAACGATGGATTTGGGCCCAGATCTTTGGACTGGGATGAATGTGTGACATTGATCCACATTCGGTCCATCACCTGTTTTGTTTGCAATTGCCGCCCTAAGTGCGCTGGGGATGCCCAGACGTGGGTCCCAGGCACTCCACACCACTGGAGTCAAGCTAGCCGGGCTGATGAGAGGTGTTACCTCGAAACCGGTCCGGTCCTCGGATGCTTGATTCCGTTCTGGGAAGGACATGGCTTTTGTAGTTCGGACTGGACTGTTCCCATGGGGCACAGGGTCAGAGCTGATTTGCATATCGCCATTGTCTAACCCAGGGTGGTGTGGAGTGCAAAAAAATGATGGATTTGGGCCCAGATCTTTGGACTGGGATGAATGTGTGACATTGATCCACATTCGGTCCATCACCTGTTTTGTTTACAAGTTTGCACATAGCAAACTCGACCCGCACTCCCCACACATCAGGAACTACCATGGACAAACATATTCCCCATGTATGCCTATGGGAGGGCAGGCCACTTTAACCACACATACACAGAGAGCGCACGCACTTTACACTGAACCACAGTGAAAAAGTGAGCAGCGGCCTAAAATGACAAACACCAAGTTGCAGAAACGGGCTAGGCACATGCAAAAAGTTTCGGGGTGAACCTGCCAAAAGGGCCAAGTCCAACACTCCTTTTGGCTGGAGATGTACAACCTCTGGGAACAGCATGTGTCTACCTGTGTCCGTTATGTCTAGTCTATCTACTGAGTCAACGTTTTATTACCTAGCACTTCATTTGCCGCATCTTGCATTTATTTCAATGCTTAGTCTAGTGACGAGTTTTTAATTGTATTTGTGTGTACTGTCAGTTTTTATCCTATTGACTTGTGTGTTTTGGTTTTTTAATTGTATATGTTGGGTCATTCATTCACTGTATTTTGACTGTATTCTTTATGAAATGTTCACTTTTCTGGCATTTAGTGGCTTAATAAAGTATTTCTTGACTTGACTTGTACAACTTTTTGTTGGCAGTAAACAATAGAAGAAGATAAAAAAATGCACACAAAGCAACATAACAACACAATAAAAACATAACAGGGCGTGACACAACAAGCTGAAGAAAAGAGCAGCACAAGAATGACAGAAACTTTTTTTAAGTGAAAAGACCAATAGCAAGCTTATTTTTTAACTAAACATGATATGGGTGCAAATAAGCAATAACCACATAATATAATATAAGTAAAAATAGGGAGGACCACATAACTTTAGAAAAATATATTCTCAATTTATTTTTTTCTATTTTTTCTATAAAAAGCTTTGTTTGTTCATTCATTTACATTATTTTTGTTCAAGACAGTGAAGAATTTTTTTATTACCATTTTAAGTGACAACAACAATACATACAATTAAATATTGACAAAAGAGAAATTATCTTGATATTATCAAATGTATCCTTTTCTTGATCATATATAGTAGTCCTCAATAGATTTAAAAGGACACGCAGATGACGATAACTTGATGATGGCAAGCTGTAGATGGGAACTACGTGTATTTTGCCACTACTGCCTTCATCAGGGAATCGTCTATGCAAAGAAATCTGATAGTTGAAAGCTTGAAAGATGATACGCTATCTTAGCCTGTTGCTCGAAAAGGTAGTCAAGCAAATTCAATAGGGAGAATGGTAAGGATCCTACTGCTGACAGCTCATGTTGATCATAAGCGATGAGCTGATTTCAAAATGCTGTGGACCCATGTCCACTAATGTTGGAGGATGAACTCTTGCTTTTTCATGTGGATGACTCTAAACTCGAATTCTCCGCCTAGATTCTATTCCTTATAAGAAGAAATGTGGTGCAGGAGATTTTGTGGTGAATAATGAAGATACTCCCACAAATAAATATACGTGCCAGGTATACACCATATTAAAGAAATGGTCATCACCAGGGCAAAACTGCTTTGTGATGCTTGATATAATGCCAAAAGTGCACTACAGTAAATAAATGGTCTTCACCACGGCCAATGAAATGCTTTGTGATGCTTCATATTTACTTGGAAATCCAATCCGTGGTGTAAATGATATGCTCCTCATTTTTAAAATGCCAAGAATGACATACAACCCAATAACTTTGCAGCTATGCAGTTATGCAGCACAAAAAGCAACAGAATGCATCACCACCAAAATGACAAAGGGTATGAAATATTGCCAATCAAAAATGACCTGGTACAATATCTCAATAGTGTACTTCTTTTGAGGGATTTAAGGACCAGAGGAAAGACCCCAGATAGATAAACAAGAGGTGCCCAGATGGACTTTTGCAAGCTGGCACCACCTAAATCAAAGCGAATCTCTATTGCAGAGGCTTAACTCCCTTAAAGGTCCTTCATTTTGGCTCAGGCATCACCAGTTGCTTAAGTGACTCATTTTCAGTTATCCTATTCCTTATCTCTCAAAGTTGCACTTTAAGGTCTATTGTGTCATGGTGTCTTTCCCCCCTTTGTGTTTTTTGCAATTTTCACCCCGAGTGTGCTGGGTATACTCAGACGTGAGTCCCAGGCTCTCCACACCACTGGAGTCAAGCTATCCAGGCTGATGAAGGCTGATAGCCAGAAACCGGTCCTTGGATGCTTGATTCCGGTCTGGGAAAGACATGGCTTGGTAGGGTGGACTGGACTGTTCCCATGAGGCACAGAGTCAGAGCTGATTTGCATATAGCCAGTGTCTAACCCAGGGTGGTGTGGAGTGCAAAAAAACAATGGACTTAGGCCCAGATCCTTGTACTGGGGTGAATGTATGACATTGTTCTACATTCTGTCCATCAACTGTGTTTTTTGCAATTTTCACCCCGAGTGTGCTGGGTATACTCAGACGTGAGTCCCAGGCTCTCCACACCACTGGAGTCAAGCTATCCAGGCTGATGAAGGCTGATAGCCAGAAACCGGTCCTTGGATGCTTGATTCCGGTCTGGGAAAGACATGGCTTGGTAGCTCGGACTGGACTGTTCCCATGAGGCACAGGGTCAGAGCTGATTTGCATATAGCCAGTGTCTAACCCAGGGTGGTGTGGAGTGCAAAAAAACAATGGATTTAGGCCCAGATCCTTGTACTGGGGTGAATGTATGACATTGTTCTACATTCTGTCCATCAACTGTGTTTTTTGCAATTTTCACCCCGAGTGTGCTGGGTATACTCAGACGTGAGTCCCAGGCTCTCCACACCACTGGAGTCAAGCTACCCAGGCTGATGAAGGCTGATAGCCAGAAACCGGTCCTTGGATGCTTGATTCCGGTCTGGGAAAGACATGGCTTGATAGTTCGGACTGGACTGTTCCCATGAGGCACAGGGTCAGAGCTGATTTGCATATAGCCAGTGTCTAACCCAGGGTGGTGTGGAGTGCAAAAAAACTGTGGATTTAGGCCCAGATCCTTGTACTGGGGTGAATGTATGACATTGTTCTACATTCTGTCCATCAACTGTGTTTTTTGCAATTTTCACCCCGAGTGTACTGGGTATAATCAGACGTGAGACCCAGTCTCTCCACACCACTGGAGTCAAGCTATCCAGGCTGATAGCCAGAAACCGGTCCTTGGATGCTTGATTCCGGTCTGGGAAAGACATGGCTTGGTAGTTCGGACTGGACTGTTCCCATGAGGCACAGGGTCAGAGCTGATTTGCATATAGCCAGTGTCTAACCCAGGGTGGTGTGGAGTGCAAAAAAACAATGGATTTAGGCCCAGATCCTTGTACTGGGGTGAATGTATGACATTGTTCCACATTCTGTCCATCAACTGTGTTTTTTGCAATTTTCACCCCAAGTGTGCTGGGTATACTCAGACATGAGTCCCAGGCTCTCCACACCACTGGAGTCAAGCTATCCAGGCTGATGAAGGCTGATAGCCAGAAACCGGTCCTTGGATGCTTGATTCCGGTCTGGGAAAGACATGGCTTGGTAGTTCGGACTGGACTGTTCCCATGAGGCAAAGGGTCAGAGCTGATTTGCATATAGCCAGTGTCTAACCCAGGGTGGTGTGGAGTGCAAAAAAACAATGGATTTTGGCCCAGATCCTTGTACTGGGGTGAATGTATGACATTGTTCTACATTCTGTCCATCAACTGTGTTTTTTGCAGTCTTTCCCCACACACACAGGTAGTGTACCCTTGTTAGCAGGAGGAGTGTGGAAACTCAGGGTGGTAAGAAATGTGTCTATCCCCGCAGATACCATAACTTTCAGTCATAGAAATCTGAGGAAAAAGTGTGTTTCTTCCCAAAGTTTGACAGTTGCAAAGGGTTCTCTGTAAAATTAGCAGGTGAGAGCAACAAAAGTCATGCACAGCTGGACTCCCCTGGATGTCCAGTTTCCAAATATTTTCAGTTTTGCTAGGTTTCCCTAAGTGTCGGCCGAAATACAGTCCACAATCCACAACTACCAACATTCCCCAAAAAAGGCCAGTTTTCAGTGTGAAATTGTGATGTGTCTATGTTGTGTTTGGACTCTTTCCTGTCTGGAGCACCAGGCCTACCAACACAATTGAGGCACCTGTTGTAATTTACTTGCATGTTTGGTTTAGAACATTCAGTTCGCTAATATGCAACAGTAATGGAACTAGAATCTGATTACCTCATGGAGATTCTTTTTTTTCTTTTCATTTTTGTCCTCATACATGCCATAGAAAAAGCTCTTGATGGGATTCCTCCAATCAATCCATGCCATCCGTTTCCAGCCCTTGGATGAGGCATATGGAGAGAAATAGGAGCTTTCCCTCCAAGATGTTACCATTCCTTCTCCCACTTCTGTTCGCATTTCATGAGGCACCCTATGTTACTTAGGAAGACAGGACCGATGGTACCTTGGCATACTCATGGGACCAACTGTCAGTAAAGTTTCCCCTTTGGGTGAACTAATTGGTTAACCACAGTTTTAGACTAAGCATACATATATAAAGTTAATTCTCTTTCACAGACTAGGAGCAGCTAATGATCTTTCTCCTTTTCTTTTTTGTTTTTTACAAGTTCTTCACGATCATAAAATCTGGCCCTTTTCATGGAATGTGCAAGGAGTTTTTTCGGATATCCCCTGTCTCTGTATTTCTTTTTCAGGATTTCAGAATGTCTATAAAAATCCTCCAAATCAGAGCAATTCCGTCTAAGTCGTAGGAACTGGCTAAAAGGAATTCTTTCTCTTTGAGTCTTTGGGTGAAAGCTCGAAAAATGCAAGAGGGTATTTTTTGCTGACGGTTTGGTAAACAACTCATCCTCCAAAATACCCCCCACATCTTTTATGGTGATATCCAAAAAATACACCCTAGATGTACTATAAGACGATGTAAATCGTAAATTAGGGTCACCAAGGTTCAGCCAGCTGAGAAATTCTTCCAGCAAGTCAGTAGAGCTTTCCCAGACAAAGAGAATATCATCAATGTAGCGTTACCAGCCCGCTACATTCTCGAAAAAAGGCGCTAGCTCATTGTAGATATGCTTAGCCTCAAATGCTCCTACATTTAAGCATGCCAGACTGGGGGCACATGTAGCCCCCTGTTAGGGGGCACTGAGCGCTAGAGGGCACAGCCGCCACAAGACTACATTTCCCAGCAGCGCTAGCGCCATGCGCGACGTGATCGGAACACTTCCGGGTCACGTGATCACAAACCATATCTGCAGGGTGTTCGGGCAAGACGCTGCCGATTATTTTGTGCTCAGGAGCTTGGTGTTTGGAGAATCGGAGTTGTTGGCGACTGGTAAGGGTGCCTGTGGCACCACCATCGAAGTACTGTTTGAATCCTCGTTTCAGCGCGTTTTGTGTTGTCTACAGACGGCGCTTCCTTTTTGTTCTGCACGAGAGCGTGCTTTGACTAACTTTGAATTTCGGGTACTGTTCAAGTTGATGCGAGCTGTGCTGTCAAGGGGTAGCTTGCCCTTGGTCCTGGAATATTGTCACAAGCTTTACAAGTTGGTATCTGTGGGACAAGGAGTGCATTATCCCTTCCCGGACTGTACTGATACTTCTGACTCTTTGGGTGACTTTCAACTCGAAGAAGCTGTGTGATCTGTATTCTTCATGTTCCGTTGGTGGAGAGTGAAGTAACTCTCAAATTTACATTGGGTGATTTACATGGAGGAATCGTATTACCTGCTGAGAAATATGCAAAAGGCCTGGTACCTGTTGTGATGTTACTGAAATACATGCTGTTCTCTTTTCTTTACAGGGGTTGTGTATGAATTAAGAGAGGCGTCTATATTAGACAGGTAGTTGATGTTTCTATGTTTCAAGGTGAACATTATAGAAGATATATATATATAGCACACCCTGATACACCTCATTGTTGTTACAGCCTCCCGAAGTTGGAAGACTTCTGATACACAACTCCTATGTGAATGCTCATTTATTTTTCTTTACAGGTTAGTGCTAGTTCCAAAATTGTGTAGACATTGTTATCAGAAAGAACACTGAGAGTGGTTAGTAATTGATTGTTCTTTTCTCTCTCCTTGTGTCTTCAAGATCTCCCTCCCCGCTGTTCCCATCCTTTCCTTCCTGGCTACATCCATCTTTTTCCCTCGCTTAACCATCCTTTAGTCTGCGTAATATATATATAGCAGATTTGGGGCGGTTTAGAGATGGATACTATTTAAGCATCGAACCAACCCTGAGGATTCGACTGGTCGCAGAACAGAATAATCGGCCCACGAATATCCTATCCTCCTGGTTGGGTCGATCTTAGATACCATGGCCACTATGGATGATGTGTTGGCTGCGCTAGCTTTGGTACAGGTAGAACTAGCAGCATCACGCAATGAAACGTCTGCATTACAAGCCAAAGTAGATAGGATGCAACGCAATCCTTTTGATGCAGGGAGCTCGTCTCAAACGTCCTCTAATGCCATGGTAGTGGAAATCCCCACCCCGATACCTTTAGCGCCCCCTGAGAAATTTACAGGCGACACACAGAAGGTACAAGTATTTATGTCACAAGTGCTATTACATTTCAATTGCAAACCTAAAGTATTTGCCACCAACCAAGCCAGAGTGTCCTTCCTCATATCATATTTGGCAGGTGACGCCGCACAATGGGCAGTCCCATTAGTGAGAAATGAAGATAACCTACTACATGACTGGAACGCTTTCAAGGCCGAGTTTGAAAAGACATTCGACAGGCGAGCTGATACTTATGCGGCGGATAGGGAGCTTATAGTCATTAAACAAGGAACCAAAGATTTATTGTCATATGTGAACACATTCAGAAGGTTGGTTACAGAAACTCGATGGCCAGAAGAGAAACAATCAGCAGTCTTTTATCAAGGACTCAGAGAGGAATTGAAAGACTTGATAGCCCAAGTAGATCCGCAACCTCAGACATGTACAGCGTTAATCGAACTTACTATGAGATTGGATCAAAGAATGAGAGAACGCAAAGGTGAACATGTCAGAAAGGATAGATATCCCCTACATTATGTCAAGCCAAGGATGTCGGAAGCAGGAACAGCATCTTCAGAACCTATGGAAATAGGAACAGTGAGAGCTGCATTAACCGGAGAAGAAAGGGAACATAGAAGAAGGAACGGATTATGTCTATATTGTGGGAAGAAGGGACATTACCTTCGTGAATGCCCTGTGAAACCCAAATTTGGACGTTCCAAATTTAATACTACAGCCGCTCCGGTACAGAATCAGAAGGCGGAGTCGGGAAACTAAAGAGCTGGCGACGTCAAGAAGGGGAGTCGTCAAGCAAGTTAGGTATCCCTTCATTACAGAAGAACAACTGTGGGTCTAAAGAACACTTCTTTATTGAGCTTCTCATACATGTGGACAACAGATCTCATACCATAAGAGCCATGGTAGATTCCGGAGCAACAGGGTGTTTTATGGACATCGGAGAGGCAGAACGACTGAACATACCATTGGAGGAGAAGACGGAGCCTGAAATAGTGCTTGCAGTAGACGGTAAACAATTGGAAGCAGGACCCATTCGGCAAGGCACACAATCATGTGTAGTCGAGTGTTTACCCGGCCATCAGGAGCATTTATCTTTCAACATAATTTCTGCTCCGTCGTATGGTGTAATCTTGGGTTTACCCTGGTTGACTTTGCACAACCCCGACATTGATTGGGAAAAGAAGACAATGGTTCTGTCTTCGGAGTATTGTGCACTACACTGTTGGTCATCATCTGAGTCAGGCACCAGGAATACGCTCCACATTGCCACGGCTGCAGAGAAAGATACGGAACTACCTTCATGTTATGAACAATATCAAGATGTTTTTTGTGATCAGAAAGCAGAGACGCTTCCACCACACAGACCCTACGATTGTAGGATAGATCTTCAACCTGGATCAGTTGTACCATGTGGTCGGATATACGCGCTCACTGAGCCAGAAAACATCCACTTACGGGAATACTTGGATAAATACTTAAAATTGGGGTTCATTCGGCCGTCAGCATCTCCAGCAGCCTCGCCGCTATTTTTTATTCCCAAAGCTAATGGGGAACTAAGAACCTGTATAGACTTTAGAGCGCTAAACTCTATCACTATTCGGAATCAATATCCTTTACCCTTAATAACTGTTCTGCTGGAACAAGTCAAAGGAGCAGTAATCTACACTAAGCTGGATTTGCGAGGAGCGTATCATTTAGTTCGTATGCGTCAGGGCGACGAATGGAAGACCGCGTTTAAGACAAGGTATGGATTATTTGAATACCTTGTAATGCCCTTCGGGCTGTGCAATGCGCCAGCCGCTTTTCAGTTTTTTTTAAATGATGTTTTGAGAGAGTTTTTGGACAAGTTTGTAATTGTCTACATTGACGATATTCTGGTTTATTCCACACATGAAGAACAACATGTTCAACACGTGAGTCTCATTCTTCAAGCTTTACGGAAACACCACTTGTATTGCAAACTTAGTAAATGTGAGTTCCACGTGTCCACTGTGGAATTTCTGGGAGTAATACTCACACCCAATGGTCAAGAAATGGCAGAAAGGAAAGTCAAAGCAATTGCAGACTGGCCGAGTCCCAAGAACGTCAAAGACATCCAACGGTTTATGGGATTCGCAAACTTCTACAGACGTTTCATCTCTAACTTTTCTGATAAAGCCGCTCCACTTACACATTTGACCAAGAAAAGTATCCCGTTTGCATGGACTCCAACGACACAAGAGGCATTCGAGGGACTAAAAAAGGCCTTCACCTCCGCTCCGGTTCTGGTCCACGCTAATCCGAGCCTTCCGTTTGTCGTGGAAGCAGACGCTTCAGATGTGGCAATGGGTGCAGTCCTTTCACAAAGACACCCAGAAACCGGGCAACTACATCCAGTAGCATTCATGTCCAAGAAGTTCAATGCAGCAGAGCAAAATTATACCATCACAGAAAAGGAACTTCTTGCTATCAAAAATGCCTTTGGAGAGTGGAGACACTGGTTGATGGGAGCGAAACATGCCATTACGGTGTACACAGACCATCGCAATTTACAGTATCTGAAAACAGTACGGCTCTTAACACCTCGTCTGTTACGGTGGATGACCTTCTTTGAAGAATACCATTTCATTGTTACCTTTCGACCAGGGAGCCAGAACAAGAAAGCGGACGCCTTATCGCGACAAGATTCTACTGTCAGTTCCGTGGTGCCCGCAGAAAGAGCCATTTTTGCGGAGCATAAGGTGATCGGAGTGATCCACACAGATCAGTTTTTGAAGGACACACGTAAAGGCTTGAATACTTTTCAGTGGAAAGACTGGTTGAAACATCATCCCGAATGGATTAAAAAACAAGGGGTGTACATGAAAGGGAAACAGCTGCTCATACCTACGATCCAGTTACGTCGCATGGTGTTTCAGTGGTGTCATGAAGACCCTAGTGCTGGCCATCAAGGAGGAGAGAAGACCTGCGAAAAGATATTGAGACAATTTTGGTGGCCTTCGGTGAGAAAGGATGTTTCGGAATGGATCAAAGCATGCTCAACATGCGCTCAAAACAAACCATTGACAGGGAAAACACAAGGGCTGCTTCAGCCACTACCCACACCAGAGGTGCCTTGGGAAAGCATATCAATGGATTTCATTGTGGGACTACCTGCTGACAAAGGACATACAGTCATTCTTGTGATCATTGATTATCTCACCAAAATGGGACATTTCGTGGCGTGCAAGACCCTTCCCACTGCGGGTCAATTAGCCAAGATAATCATGGAAAACGTTGTGAGACTACATGGTCTGCCGAAAGTTATATTCTCAGACCGGGGTTCTCAATTCACCGCTAAATTCTGGAAGGCGTGGTGCTCAGCTTTGCATATCTCTTCAGCCCTGTCAACAAGTTTCCATCCACAAACCGACGGACAAACGGAGAGGCTGAATCGGACCTTGAAACAATACCTGCGGTGTTATGTGGATTGCAATACGGACATGTGGGTGGAATGGCTTTGGTTGGCAGAAATAGCATACAACAATGCACTACATAGCTCCACGAAACACACACCATTCTTTAGCACATACGGTTTTCACCCTAGATTCATCCCTTTCAGTTCTCCTATTAGGGGGGATCATGTGCCAGAAGTCAGAGATAGGATATCTACCATTCAGAATGTTATTGTAAATACTAGGAAACACTTGGTGAAAGCGAAGCTAATGTATAAAAATCAAGCAGACAAACACCGTAAACAAGGACCTGTGTTTCAGAAGGGTGATCTGGTGTGGTTATCCACAAGAAACTTTCGATTCAGACGGTATAGCATATTCAACCCGCGCTATATCGGACTTTTCCCTGTGATTAGACATGTGAATCCAGTTGCTGTCAAAATTGCTTTACCATCCCACATGAAAATGTACCCAGTGTTTCATGTATCGTTACTGAAATCAGCAGCTCGACATACTCGGGTACAGCCTCTTGCAGTGGGGGTGGATCAGGGGGAGGAGTATGAGGTTGCTAGAGTACTTGACTCTAAAGTCAGTCGGGCGAAATTGTGGTATTTGATTGCTTGGAAGGGTTATGGTGCAGAAGAGAACTCGTGGGAACCTGCATCAGGAGTACAGGCGCCTAGATTGGTGGCAGCATTCCACCGTCGTCATCCTACCAAACCTTGTGCCTGTCTGTGCCCTCCGGGAGGGGGATGTCCTGTTAGGGGGCACTGAGCGCTAGAGGGCACAGCCGCCACAAGACTACATTTCCCAGCAGCGCTAGCGCCATGCGCGACGTGATCGGAACACTTCCGGGTCACGTGATCACAAACCATATCTGCAGGGTGTTCGGGCAAGACGCTGCCGATTATTTTGTGCTCAGGAGCTTGGTGTTTGGAGAATCGGAGTTGTTGGCGACTGGTAAGGGTGCCTGTGGCACCACCATCGAAGTACTGTTTGAATCCTCGTTTCAGCGCGTTTTGTGTTGTCAACAGACGGCGCTTCCTTTTTGTTCTGCACGAGAGCGTGCTTTGACTAACTTTGAATTTCGGGTACTGTTCAAGTTGATGCGAGCTGTGCTGTCAAGGGGTAGCTTGCCCTTGGTCCTGGAATATTGTCACAAGCTTTACAAGTTGGTATCTGTGGGACAAGGAGTGCATTATCCCGTCCCGGACTGTACTGATACTTCTGACTCTTTGGGTGACTTTCAACTCGAAGAAGCTGTGGGTGACCTGTATTCTTCATGTTCCGTTGGTGGAGAGTGAAGTAACTCTCAAATTTACATTGGGTGATTTACATGGAGGAATCGTATTACCTGCTGAGAAATATGCAAAAGGCCTGGTACCTGTTGTGATGTTCCTGAAATACATGCTGTTCTCTTTTCTTTACAGGGGTTGTGTATGAATTAAGAGAGGCGTCTATATTAGACAGGTAGTTGATGTTTCTATGTTTCAAGGTGAACATTATAGAAGATATATATATATAGCACACCCTGATACACCTCATTGTTGTTACAGCCTCCCGAAGTTGGAAGACTTCTGATACACAACTCCTATGTGAATGCTCATTTATTTTTCTTTACAGGTTAGTGCTAGTTCCAAAATTGTGTAGACATTGTTATCAGAAAGAACACTGAGAGTGGTTAGTAATTGATTGTTCTTTTCTCTCTCCTTGTGTCTTCAAGATCTCCCTCCCCGCTGTTCCCATCCTTTCCTTCCTGGCTACATCCATCTTTTTCCCTCGCTTAACCATCCTTTAGTCTGCGTAATATATATATAGCAGATTTGGGGCGGTTTAAAGATGGATACTATTTAAGCATCGAACCAACCCTGAGGATTCGACTGGTCGCAGAACAGAATAATCGGCCCACGAATATCCTATCCTCCTGGTTGGGTCGATCTTAGATACCATGGCCACTATGGATGATGTGTTGGCTGCGCTAGCTTTGGTACAGGTAGAACTAGCAGCATCACGCAATGAAACGTCTGCATTACAAGCCAAAGTAGATAGGATGCAACGCAATCCTTTTGATGCAGGGAGCTCGTCTCAAACGTCCTCTAATGCCATGGTAGTGGAAATCCCCACCCCGATACCTTTAGCGCCCCCTGAGAAATTTACAGGCGACACACAGAAGGTACAAGTATTTATGTCACAAGTGCTATTACATTTCAATTGCAAACCTAAAGTATTTGCCACCAACCAAGCCAGAGTGTCCTTCCTCATATCATATTTGGCAGGTGACGCCGCACAATGGGCAGTCCCATTAGTGAGAAATGAAGATAACCTACTACATGACTGGAACGCTTTCAAGGCCGAGTTTGAAAAGACATTCGACAGGCGAGCTGATACTTATGCGGCGGATAGGGAGCTTATAGTCATTAAACAAGGAACCAAAGATTTATTGTCATATGTGAACACATTCAGAAGGTTGGTTACAGAAACTCGATGGCCAGAAGAGAAACAATCTGCAGTCTTTTATCAAGGACTCAGAGAGGAATTGAAAGACTTGATAGCCCAAGTAGATCCGCAACCTCAGACATGTACAGCGTTAATCGAACTTACTATGAGATTGGATCAAAGAATGAGAGAACGCAAAGGTGAACATGTCAGAAAGGATAGATATCCCCTACATTATGTCAAGCCAAGGATGTCGGAAGCAGGAACAGCATCTTCAGAACCTATGGAAATAGGAACAGTGAGAGCTGCATTAACCGGAGAAGAAAGGGAACATAGAAGAAGGAACGGATTATGTCTATATTGTGGGAAGAAGGGACATTACCTTCGTGAATGCCCTGTGAAACCCAAATTTGGACGTTCCAAATTTAATACTACAGCCGCTCCGGTACAGAATCAGAAGGCGGAGTCGGGAAACTAAAGAGCTGGCGACGTCAAGAAGGGGAGTCGTCAAGCAAGTTAGGTATCCCTTCATTACAGAAGAACAACTGTGGGTCTAAAGAACACTTCTTTATTGAGCTTCTCATACATGTGGACAACAGATCTCATACCATAAGAGCCATGGTAGATTCCGGAGCAACAGGGTATTTTATGGACATCGGAGAGGCAGAACGACTGAACATACCATTGGAGGAGAAGACGGAGCCTGAAATAGTGCTTGCAGTAGACGGTAAACAATTGGAAGCAGGACCCATTCGGCAAGGCACACAATCATGTGTAGTCGAGTGTTTACCCGGCCATCAGGAGCATTTATCTTTCAACATAATTTCTGCTCCGTCGTATGGTGTAATCTTGGGTTTACCCTGGTTGACTTTGCACAACCCCGACATTGATTGGGAAAAGAAGACAATGGTTCTGTCTTCGGAGTATTGTGCACTACACTGTTGGTCATCATCTGAGTCAGGCACCAGGAATACGCTCCACATTGCCACGGCTGCAGAGAAAGATACGGAACTACCTTCATGTTATGAACAATATCAAGATGTTTTTTGTGATCAGAAAGCAGAGACGCTTCCACCACACAGACCCTACGATTGTAGGATAGATCTTCAACCTGGATCAGTTGTACCATGTGGTCGGATATACGCGCTCACTGAGCCAGAAAACATCCACTTACGGGAATACTTGGATAAATACTTAAAATTGGGGTTCATTCGGCCGTCAGCATCTCCAGCAGCCTCGCCGCTATTTTTTATTCCCAAAGCTAATGGGGAACTAAGAACCTGTATAGACTTTAGAGCGCTAAACTCTATCACTATTCGGAATCAATATCCTTTACCCTTAATAACTGTTCTGCTGGAACAAGTCAAAGGAGCAGTAATCTACACTAAGCTGGATTTGCGAGGAGCGTATCATTTAGTTCGTATGCGTCAGGGCGACGAATGGAAGACCGCGTTTAAGACAAGGTATGGATTATTTGAATACCTTGTAATGCCCTTCGGGCTGTGCAATGCGCCAGCCGCTTTTCAGTTTTTTTTAAATGATGTTTTGAGAGAGTTTTTGGACAAGTTTGTAATTGTCTACATTGACGATATTCTGGTTTATTCCACACATGAAGAACAACATGTTCAACACGTGAGTCTCATTCTTCAAGCTTTACGGAAACACCACTTGTATTGCAAACTTAGTAAATGTGAGTTCCACGTGTCCACTGTGGAATTTCTGGGAGTAATACTCACACCCAATGGTCAAGAAATGGCAGAAAGGAAAGTCAAAGCAATTGCAGACTGGCCGAGTCCCAAGAACGTCAAAGACATCCAACGGTTTATGGGATTCGCAAACTTCTACAGACGTTTCATCTCTAACTTTTCTGATAAAGCCGCTCCACTTACACATTTGACCAAGAAAAGTATCCCGTTTGCATGGACTCCAACGACACAAGAGGCATTCGAGGGACTAAAAAAGGCCTTCACCTCCGCTCCGGTTCTGGTCCACGCTAATCCGAGCCTTCCGTTTGTCGTGGAAGCAGACGCTTCAGATGTGGCAATGGGTGCAGTCCTTTCACAAAGACACCCAGAAACCGGGCAACTACATCCAGTAGCATTCATGTCCAAGAAGTTCAATGCAGCAGAGCAAAATTATACCATCACAGAAAAGGAACTTCTTGCTATCAAAAATGCCTTTGGAGAGTGGAGACACTGGTTGATGGGAGCGAAACATGCCATTACGGTGTACACAGACCATCGCAATTTACAGTATCTGAAAACAGTACGGCTCTTAACACCTCGTCTGTTACGGTGGATGACCTTCTTTGAAGAATACCATTTCATTGTTACCTTTCGACCAGGGAGCCAGAACAAGAAAGCGGACGCCTTATCGCGACAAGATTCTACTGTCAGTTCCGTGGTGCCCGCAGAAAGAGCCATTTTTGCGGAGCATAAGGTGATCGGAGTGATCCACACAGATCAGTTTTTGAAGGACACACGTAAAGGCTTGAATACTTTTCAGTGGAAAGACTGGTTGAAACATCATCCCGAATGGATTAAAAAACAAGGGGTGTACATGAAAGGGAAACAGCTGCTCATACCTACGATCCAGTTACGTCGCATGGTGTTTCAGTGGTGTCATGAAGACCCTAGTGCTGGCCATCAAGGAGGAGAGAAGACCTGCGAAAAGATATTGAGACAATTTTGGTGGCCTTCGGTGAGAAAGGATGTTTCGGAATGGATCAAAGCATGCTCAACATGCTCTCAAAACAAACCATTGACAGGGAAAACACAAGGGCTTCTTCAGCCACTACCCACACCAGAGGTGCCTTGGGAAAGCATATCAATGGATTTCATTGTGGGACTACCTGCTGACAAAGGACATACAGTCATTCTTGTGATCATTGATTATCTCACCAAAATGGGACATTTCGTGGCGTGCAAGACCCTTCCCACTGCGGGTCAATTAGCCAAGATAATCATGGAAAACGTTGTGAGACTACATGGTCTGCCGAAAGTTATAGTCTCAGACCGGGGTTCTCAATTCACCGCTAAATTCTGGAAGGCGTGGTGCTCAGCTTTGCATATCTCTTCAGCCCTGTCAACAAGTTTCCATCCACAAACCGACGGACAAACGGAGAGGCTGAATCGGACCTTGAAACAATACCTGCGGTGTTATGTGGATTGCAATACGGACATGTGGGTGGAATGGCTTTGGTTGGCAGAAATAGCATACAACAATGCACTACATAGCTCCACGAAACACACACCATTCTTTAGCACATACGGTTTTCACCCTAGATTCATCCCTTTCAGTTCTCCTATCAGGGGGGATCATGTGCCAGAAGTCAGAGATAGGATATCTACCATTCAGAATGTTATTGTAAATACTAGGAAACACTTGGTGAAAGCGAAGCTAATGTATAAAAATCAAGCAGACAAACACCGTAAACAAGGACCTGTGTTTCAGAAGGGTGATCTGGTGTGGTTATCCACAAGAAACTTTCGATTCAGACGGTATAGCATATTCAACCCGCGCTATATCGGACCTTTCCCTGTGATTAGACATGTGAATCCAGTTGCTGTCAAAATTGCTTCACCATCCCACATGAAAATGTACCCAGTGTTTCATGTATCGTTACTGAAATCAGCAGCTCGACATACTCGGGTACAGCCTCTTGCAGTGGGGGTGGATCAGGGGGAGGAGTATGAGGTTGCTAGAGTACTTGACTCTAAAGTCAGTCGGGCGAAATTGTGGTATTTGATTGCTTGGAAGGGTTATGGTGCAGAAGAGAACTCGTGGGAACCTGCATCAGGAGTACATGCGCCTAGATTGGTGGCTGCATTCCACCGTCGTCATCCTACCAAACCTTGTGCCTGTCTGTGCCCTCCGGGAGGGGGATGTCCTGTTAGGGGGCACTGAGCGCTAGAGGGCACAGCCGCCACAAGACTACATTTCCCAGCAGCGCTAGCGCCATGCGCGACGTGATCGGAACACTTCCGGGTCAGGTGATCACAAACCATATCTGCAGGGTGTTCGGGCAAGACGCTGCCGATTATTTTGTGCTCAGGAGCTTGGTGTTTGGAGAATCGGAGTTGTTGGCAACTGGTAAGGGTGCCTGTGGCACCACCATCGAAGTACTGTTTGAATCCTCGTTTCAGCGCGTTTTGTGTTGTCAACAGACGGCGCTTCCTTTTTGTTCTGCACGAGAGCGTGCTTTGACTAACTTTGAATTTCGGGTACTGTTCAAGTTGATGCGAGCTGTGCTGTCAAGGGGTAGCTTGCCCTTGGTCCTGGAATATTGTCACAAGCTTTACAAGTTGGTATCTGTGGGACAAGGAGTGCATTATCCCGTCCCGGACTGTACTGATACTTCTGACTCTTTGGGTGACTTTCAACTCGAAGAAGCTGTGGGTGACCTGTATTCTTCATGTTCCGTTGGTGGAGAGTGAAGTAACTCTCAAATTTACATTGGGTGATTTACATGGAGGAATCGTATTACCTGCTGAGAAATATGCAAAAGGCCTGGTACCTGTTGTGATGTTCCTGAAATACATGCTGTTCTCTTTTCTTTACAGGGGTTGTGTATGAATTAAGAGAGGCGTCTATATTAGACAGGTAGTTGATGTTTCTATGTTTCAAGGTGAACATTATAGAAGATATATATATATAGCACACCCTGATACACCTCATTGTTGTTACAGCCTCCCGAAGTTGGAAGACTTCTGATACACAACTCCTATGTGAATGCTCATTTATTTTTCTTTACAGGTTAGTGCTAGTTCCAAAATTGTGTAGACATTGTTATCAGAAAGAACACTGAGAGTGGTTAGTAATTGATTGTTCTTTTCTCTCTCCTTGTGTCTTCAAGATCTCCCTCCCCGCTGTTCCCATCCTTTCCTTCCTGGCTACATCCATCTTTTTCCCTCGCTTAACCATCCTTTAGTCTGCGTAATATATTTATAGCAGATTTGGGGCGGTTTAGAGATGGATACTATTTAAGCATCGAACCAACCCTGAGGATTCGACTGGTCGCAGAACACACCCATACTGGTACCCTTCAATTGTTAAAAGAGATTTTCTTTAAACAAAAAAATATTATTCATAAGGATGAGTCCTAAACATCTCACAATGAACTCCTTATTGGCTCCACCTAAATCTTGGGATTCTAGTAGATCATCAATCACCCTCACAGTGTCTAATTGGGGAATATTGGTATAGAGAGACTCAATGTCTAGTGTAACCAAACACTGAGTCTCTCCACAGAACTCCCTACCCTCAATCAGTGATATCATGTGGGCAGAGTCCCTGACATAGGACTTAAGGCCACACACCATCGGTCTCAGAAAATGATCGACATACTTGCTGATTGGTTCAAGGAGAGAATCAATACTACTCACTATTGGTCTCATAGGAGGGTCAAGTTGATCCTTATGGACCTTAGGAAGGCCGTATATAGCTGGAATCCTAGGTTCAGTGTTATTAAGGAACTTAAATTCCTCATCGCAGGTCCAATTATTTTCTTTCGCTTCATTAAGAAGTTCTAAGCAGTCTTTAGATATTTTAGAAATACTGCTACTTTGGATGCATGTATAATATTCCTTAACTTCAAGAAGTTTGTACATCCTCCCATTATAATCATTTGTATTAAAAAGGACAATACCTCCTCCCTTGTCCGCCGGTTTAATGGTGAGGGATTTATGATCTCTTAGAGAATTGAGAGCAGATCTCTCTTGTATACTAATGTTATGAACATTGGGTTTTTTAGCTTTACACACTATATTATGAATGTCACTCTCCACAGCAGTCTCAAAGGCTTCTATATTTTTACCAACCATAGACAGCGTAGGGGTAAACGAGGATTTGGTTTGAGACCTGAAATGTGTATTCGTTCTCTAGGTTCCCTATCTTCAAAAAATCTTCTTAACCTAACCTTCCTGAAGAAGGAACGCATATCTTTTTCTAGCTGGAACTGGTCTATATGAGTACAAGGAAAAAAACTGAGGCCCCTACTTAAAACACTCATTTCTGTCTCACTGAGTGTTCTATCGGATAGATTAATTACAGGTATTCGGCCGGTCTCCAATAGCGTTTGCTCCTTGTACTCATATACTCCTGTTGTTGAGGAGGGCCCCGGTTGTATTGTCCCCTCCCTGAGTTCCCATTGTAGCGCTGCCCCCTCTTCGGGCGGGATCCTAAAAAAGGCCCTTGGTCTTTGGGAAAATTTCTTCCTGTCTGTTCCTCTCTTTGCGGACCTTCATCCTCACTACTCAATCCTGATGATTCAGAGAAGGTGACATGTTTTCTGCCTCCTCTGTTGTACGTTTGTTTAATATGTGGTCTCTCCCATTAAGGTTAATTTTTCTGCTGATAATAATCTTCTTGAAGAAATAGGTAAACCTTTTCGACAGAGAATTTTTCTAAATCTTTTTTCAGTTTGTTAGTTTTCTTATTGGTTAGGTATTCACTATATCCTTCTACATCTCTATTGATGTCTTCTAATTTCCTTTTTGCTTCTTCTAAGGCAGGACAATTTTTTAATTCCATTTCCAATTTGTCAATGGCCTCTTTCTCTAATATAATCAAGCCTTGGGCTGTCTCAATAATTAAAAACATCCAATCACGGCTGCATCGCTTGGATATCATAGTCCAAGTATCTAAGAATTTTTTTTTTCATAAAAAAGGCCTGGCTCATTCCGTACCTGTAAGCCTATTGGAATGATACCTGATTTAATATATTCACAAAGGAAATCTGCATGGGCTTCAGTGCGTATAAGTTGCTTTTTAAGATTGAGGAGCTTTCCCCAATTTTCACCTTTACCAGTGAGTACTGTGATCTTATTACCATTTTTGGTGCTGATGATTCTATTAAGTTGGTCATCACTGAACCCAAAGGTTTTAAACTGATCCTTTTAACTCAATATCTCACCACAAAGTTGAGAGAAACTCTCCAGCCACCAGGGCCGTGCACAATATCTCTAACAAAAGAAAGGGACCCAGACAATCCAAAGGGGTAGGGTACCAGAAGACAAACTGTCAGTAAAGTTTCCCCTTTGGGTGAACTAATAGGTTAACCACAGTTTTAGACTAAGCATACATATATAAAGTTAATTCTCTTTCACAGACTAGGAGAAGCTAATGATAAACATGAAACAGTCATACAAAAAATGTACATTTTATTTTGGTAAATTAAAAACAGTATTAAAAACAATACATTGTAATACACCATAAATTAATTACAGAGAAAATGGGACAACACACAAGGAAAATACTTCCAATTAAAAAGGGGCGAGAGAAATCACTAGTTCAATTTGATTGTTGAGTACAACTCCAAGTTGTATATTTAATTTCACAATTAGAGGAGTTTCCTTCTTCAATAGCTTAGTGTATCTCCACCCAACATTGCATCGACGCGTTTCGGTTATGGCATATAATTGTTCAAAGCCAAAAACCTTCCTCAGGATTAAAATAATAGTATCCCACTTTTACAAAGTATCTGAAATAAAAATACACAATATAAGATATACATCGCATGACTGTATAGAAAGAAATAACAGTCTTCATGTTACACAGTTCTGCTCCTACACCCACACCACATTCATAACACTCTACTGCGGTTTTTTATTATTAAATTTGAATGTTTGTTAAAAATAGCAGCATATATAATGTGCAAGAAATTGTCACATACTTGCCCACGACCTATTTTGGGCGCAGAAAGATTTTAAAGCGAATCAGACTCTGATTTACCATGTATAGCCAAGAATGGCCGTTGTAAAATCAGCCAATATCACAAGAAACTAGTAATTAAGGGAAAGGATTTTTGCCATTACTAGATTCACACAAAAGGTACACGTTGTATTTACTTTATAGATCAACGAGTGAATAATATCAACGGTGCCGCTAGAATCAGCTACCCTCAGAAAGTACCTACAAAGGTGAGCCATAATTAGTGATAATACTCATGCCTCATATTCGGTACAATGAGGGCTAAACAACCACCTCACTATTAAATTATAAGAATGCAATAAATTATATAGGGCTACATCATATCTGCATCAGCTCCTAAGTTTGTAATTTAAAGTCAGCAGCCGATTTATTAAAACTGCCCACACTAGTTATATGGCTTGCAAAAAAGACTTATATTCATAATGCTTGATATTCTGTTTAATGTAGGTTCAACAGCCGCCACGCTGTTAGTTTATAGATATCCAGCTAATTATATATGATTGCATCATGCCTGCATCAGCTCTTGTACTTACATATTTAAGGTGTGCAGTCACTACAATGAGACTATCCACTGCCCACCTCGGCTAATAGGCTTACATATTGAGAGGAATAACACTTTAATGCGCATAGAGAAAACTCGTATCTCCCCACCAATTAATCTGGAACATCTAGTCTAGTTATGCATCCCGTTATTTGGAGAAGAAGGAGCGTTCACAATGTATTAATCACCTCCAAACTTTCTTGATGTGCGTGTAAATATACACTGCACTTCGTGCTCGCTGACGTTGTAATCACGCCATTCGTTCCAGAGACAGAAAATATCCTTCTGTTCTCATAATAGCCAGACCGCCCGCAGCCTAAGAGGTGTTAAAAGAAAGCGTGGGGTCAATAGAGCTGGCATACATGCTCCCATTGCTAAGCTGAGTACCTCAATAAATACACGTACCTGCTGATGAAAACTTCGAGCGGCAAGATGGGGTCCTACATCCTTCACACTACGCTGTCTGAGAGCGAGTGGGGACCATTGCTTATATATACATAAATTACTCGTGTTTCCACTGCGCAATGTTTTTTAATCAACCAAGGTTATTTCCGGAGTCGAATATAGTGGTCAGTAAGCACTCGATTCTGGAGTCTCTTTCAGTAGTGTGTAAATGGAAACTTGGTGGGCATACAGAACAGTTCCTAATGCTGTTTCTCTGAAATCGCCTTTTGAGGCTTTGAGGGGGAGGTTAGCAGGTTCTAAATTAAATCCAGTATGGCTTCCTGAATGGGAAAGCAATGCTGTGACTGAAAGAGTGAGAAGTAAACTTGCTGAGTATCAGCAGAGATACAAATTGCAGTATGATGACAAAAAGTCAGTGAGGAAAGGAACATGGAATCTTGGTGATCGCGTCTGGGTGAAAAAAATCAAGCATGGTCATAAAGCGTTGTTTTATTTTCTTGGCCTATTTGTCATCACTGCAATTTAAAAAAAAATTGTGACTTTAGACAATGGTTGTATTTGGAGTATGTCTAGGTTGGTTCAATTTGTTGAAGCAGATTATCGTACAGCCAACGATCATTGTCGTGTTTCCTTGGATATTCGTGCAAACAACAATAATTCAACTAGGCTCAAACAGGTACCTGTGAAATTCAAAGATTATGTTTTGAATTAGATTTTTGTGACTTACAGTTCTCTTCTATTTATTTTTATATACATATATAGTTGCCACTTTGTTGTTTTCTTCCTTTGCTCTTTTATCCTTCTTCCTTATATTTGTATCTCCTATAAAAAATGCTAACATCTTATGAACACTTTTATTTTTGTAAAGGAGATGTGTTGTAATTCACTTGCATGTTTGATTTAGAACCTTTAGTTCTCTAATATGCCATTGTAATGGAACTAGAATCTGATTACCTCATGGGGAGTCTTGGACATTCTGACTGTGAGCAGCTGGAGAGAAGATGGATTTTGTGTCAGTCGTTGCATTCAAATAAAGCCTGGTTTGAATCTCTTTTCCTGCATCCTGGCTTTTCATAGCACCATTTTTATCTGGAGACTTAATGCTGTGTGGGAAGAGGTTTGTGGCTCCCCCTAGATTCTGGAAATTTCAATATCAGAAATATAGGGCAAATGTGTTTTCCTAGCCAAACTTTGATTTTTACAAGGGAATCTGGCTAAAAAAACCTGGTGAGAGCCACACATCCCCCACCCTAGATTCCCCAAGATGCCTAGCTTTCAAAACTGTGCATGTTTGCTAGGTTTCCCTAGGTGCTGGCTGAGCTAGTGCCCAAAATCCACAGCTAGCCACTTTTCAAAAAAAGGGTCAGTGATGTGTCCATATTGCATTTTGAGCTGCTTCCTGTTGCAGGCAGTAGGCCTACCCACACAAAAGGTACATTTTAATCATGATACTTGGAGAATTCTGGTTAGAAGAAAGTTTGTGGCTCCCTGCAGATTCCAGAACTTTCCAAAAAGGAAATAAGAGAAAAATGTGCTTCTTGTGTCAAGGTATGTGGGTTGCACAATGGGTGATGGCCATGCAAGTCATGCCACCCTGGATTATCACACGTGTCTTTTTTTTAAAAAATGTGCAAGTTTGCTAGACTTCCTGTGAAGAAGTACATCATAAAAGGTTTCTTTATTCATATTTCAAGAAGAAAGGATCTCATCCACAGCAGACACAGGCAGGCAGCAACTGACACAGTCCTGGCCTCAATTAGAATCATAACATAACTACATCATGACATTCTAGGAATAACATTCTACAATCAGTAAGTCACACATACATAACACAGAGAATGATACCACACACCTTCCCCTGAAACATAAAAATTGCTATTTTAAAATATAATCATTTAGAGCTGCAGGAGCACGGGTTAAATGTGTGCTTTTCCTGACAGGAACATCAGACTTAACATGAACCTCCTTATTAATCAAATTGCTATTTGTTAAAGACTTTCCAGCAGAACCTGAAAATGAAGCAATTCGATTCAAATTCCAAATCCTTCCATCATTTAGCTTAACAGCATTACGAAAGAGTTTTGTGACATAAAAGGGAGAAGAAAACTTTGGCCCTGAAGATCTAAGTGGAACACAAATTCTCACCCGATCCCCAACACACACTTTGGTATGAGCAACTGCATGTCTGCTATCAAAATTCTTCTTCCTCAGTTCAGACTTCACCTCCTGCTTCAATGAACTTAGGCCCTTGTTATGATTCCCTGTTTCCACCCCTAAATTTCTCATCCAAGTCTGAAATATTGAAGTGTTTGGAGTGCGACCTCGGAAAAGCACAAAAAGGATCTCACCTGTGGTGGAATGTGGTGTAACTCTATAAACCATTACTCTTTCCATCAGGTTATTTTTCCAATCCGAGCCCTGATCTTTAGAAATCTGAATAGATTCCTTAAGTACGCGGTTGAACCTCTCCACCATTCCGTTACATTCCGGATGGTAAAGTGAACAACGCTTGTATTTAACACCTTTACTCGCCAAGAAATCTTCCGTTTCTTTTGATACTAGCTGTACCCCATTATCTGTAAGGATAGTTTCAGGGAACCCTTCCCTACCAAAAACATCTCGTAAAAATTTGACTACATCCTTGGTCTCAATGTTTTGGGTGATTTTTATCTCTGGCCATCGTGGGAACATATCCATCATGACTAACACATACCGTTGAGTGTTCCCAGAAGAAATGGGACCTAGGATGTATAAGGCTACATCCTGCCAACAACGTACCGGCATTTCCCTAATAACCATTGGTTGCGTCCTTGTCTTACACACTTTGTCAGAAGAGTTACATTCAACACAATCACGAATCATTCGGTCTACAAGATGATCGATACCTGGCCACCAGAAATGTAACTGTATCCTCTCCTTTGTTTTGGATATGCCTTGGTGTCCTTGGTGAGCTAGGAGAAGAATCTTTTCTCTAATCAGAGAAGGTGGGATAAGCCTAGTGCCTCTCCACAACAATCCATCCTTTAAGGATAATTCATCCTTGACATTCCAGTACCTCTTGGCACTAACACTCAGATTCTTAAGACATGGCCAGCCTTTACTTAACAAATCACAAACTTCCTGTAACTCAGAGTCTGTACCCATAGCATCTCTCCAATCACTCTCTTGAACAATTCCTTCAACAATCTCACACACCTTGAACTCATCTATCTCCCAAGAATCTTCAGATGATAAAGAGTTCTGGTCATTCTGTTCCACAACTAATCTAGAGAGACAATCCGCAACCTTATTATTCACCCCTGATAAATGTCTCACATCAAGTTCAAACTCTTGGAGAGCGATAACCCATTTACAAATACGTGAAGAAATGGCATCCAATCCTTTTTTATAAAAGACCTCCTTCAACGGTTTATGATCAGTGTGAACCACAAACGAATTACCCCACAGAAACTTCTTCAATTTCCTAATTGCCCAATAAATACAAAGAGCCTCCTTTTCAATCACAGAATATGACAACTCTGGGCCAACTAAGGATCTGGACAGAAACAAGATGATAATCTCTTTCCCATCCCTCATTTGCTTGAGCACAGCTCCTAAACCTCGGGAACTAGCATCTGTGATCAAAATTGAATCATAATTTACATCAAAACTCTGTAAAGAAGGGGCTAGACTTAAATCTTGTTTAACAAGTTCATACTCCTTTTGACATACCTGAGACCAAGAAAACTTTATTCCCTTTTTTAACAAAGCTCTCATGTTAGAAGTTTTATTCGCAAAATGAGGCACAAACTTGTTATAATATTCCGCCATACCTAAAAAGGTAACCAACTCTTCTCTAGACTTTGGCGTAGGCAAGCTGTGTATAGTTTACACCAACTTATCCTTTGGTTTTACACCATCAGGAGTCAAACAGTGACCTAAATAGTCAATCTCAGTCAAATTAAATCTGCACTTTTTTTCCCTTAAAGTCAGTCTTCTGTCCTCAAAATGCTCCAACAGATCTAACTCTAAGATCATGTTCACTTTGTGATGAACCAAAAACAAGTACGTCATCTTGATAAATTTTAACGCCAGTAATAACCTTCAATACATCCTCCATCACTCGCTGAAAAACAGAGGCTGCAGAGATTAAACCAAAAGGTAAGCGAGTAAACTTATATGTGCCAAAGGGTGTGATGAAGGTTGTGAAACCCATGGACGTCTCATCAATCCTCACTTGATGGTATGCAGCCCTCAGGTCCAGAGTGGAGAACATGCAAGCATCCCCAAGTTGAGTTAACATGGTATTAATACTAGGAAGAGGGTATCTATCTGCCACAACCTCTCTATTAAGACCCCTAAGGTCAACACAAAAATGAATCTCGCCTGAGGGTTTACGAGCTAAAACAACAGGCGAAACCCATTCACTTGCCTCAGATTTCACAATGATTCCATCACTCAAGAGTTTCTCTAATTCCAACCGCATAGGTTCCTGCATAGCTAAAGGAACGCTACGCACTTTACATGCCACAGGAACTGCATCTGTCTTCAAGATAATATTATGAACATAGCCAGAAAGACAACCTAGTTTGTCACTAAAGACATTTTCAAATAGTCCTCGCCAATCAGGATAAGACCCCTCATTTTTACTCAGATTAGAGGCCTTTTGTACACTTACCACATTACAGCCAGATGTACATGGGGACACATCATTTAAGACAGGATTATCATCACCAGAGTGAGATAGTATATCTCTTACAACAATGCAGGGGTTCTCACCAGGAAGTAAAGCGAGATGTAAGTCTGCCTGATGAAACCAACTTAGAATGCTGTCCCCCCTGCAGGAGATGTACATTTTTCCTGCAGTAAGTCGTCCCTTGTAGTCAATTTGACCATTGAAATAACCTACAAGTTTAATAGGTTTTCTCCCATAGGCCAGTGGTCTTATATCAGGCTTAAAAACGTTTACCTTTCCAAAAAGTTTCTTTTCAAAGAAAACTTCGGGTATTAAAGTGATTTTTGCCCCGGAGTCAAATAACATTTTGACTTCACAATTATCAATGCGTACGACATCAACAGCACCTTTACACTTTTTCCCATCGAATAAGGAAATTTCACGACAATGTGGCTCAGCAGAATCAGAAATAAATTCTTCATCAAATAAGGAAATCTCACCACAATGTAACTCATCTGAATCAGAATCAGAGTCTTCATCAATTATTACTTCTTTCACTTGTTTTTTTTTTCTATTAATTTGAGACCTGCAAGCCATCGAGTAATGTCCTACCTTACCACAGTTGTTACATTTAGAAGATAAAGCAGGGCATGACCTATCATTAGCCAGATGATCAGAGGCATTACAACGAAACCATTTTAATTTAGAATTAGTGGAAGTTCTTGAAAAATTATAAGAAGAAGAAGCAGAGTTGGACATTTTCTTAGCGGTTTTAGTTGTTGCTCTCAGGTCTGTTTTTTCCAGGGACTTCTTATTAACGACTAGGACTTTTTCCTCAGATGTTTCCTATTCTTTCTTAAAAACCTTTACACAAGCATCAGAATGTTCTAGTCTTTTGGCTACAGCGATGACCTCATCTAAATTAGGATCATCTTTTTGCCACAGTTCGCCTTTGACTTTTTCTAAACAACATCCTAACATGAATTGATCACGTATTCTTTCCTCTAAAGTACCTTCAAATTTACAAGTGGCAGCCAATTTGCGCAAAGCTGTGACATAGGTCGCTATAGACTCCTCATCTTTCTGCATACGCCTGCCAAAGTGGTACCTTTCTAAAATAGTACTCACTTTTGGCAAGTAATGTTTATCCAGTTTTTTAATGTTGATCTCAAATTCATTTAAATTGTTTGACTCTTCAGTAGTTAATTCAGGCAAATGTTCGAAGACTTCCTGCCCTTCAGAGCCTAAGCAGTGCATTAAAAGTGCAGACTTCCTTTCCGCAGAAAGAGAAGTACCACACACCCTTGCATAATTTAGAAACACTTTTTTCCATTTGGACCAGCGAATGGGAGGATCCCCTGGTTTCGAAAGGAAAAAAGGCGCAGCTGTAACGTTCTGCATAACTCACTTTTAAAATATCATAAAGTGTAAGCACAAAATAAGGTAAACAGAAATAAATCAATAAATTGAAGTTAGAGGCAGTATCAGTAAAGCATGTCAATGAATCTGTAAGTAAGTATTAATTAAAAGACATCAATATATCAATAAATTAATTATCAACTGAAACAATGTTATCAGCAAAACCTATAAATAAATTATAGTTAAACACACACTAATTAAGCTGAGTGTGTCAGCGTAGAAGAAAAAAAAGAAAAAAAAAACTTTAAATCCTTTAACCCTTTCCATGCTCATGACGAGCTCAGCTCGTCATGATGCACGGTTGAGCTGTGCTGATGACGAGCTGAGCTCGTCATGAATAGTGGAGTTCTCCATAACTCAGCACAGGAGGGGAAAATGCACAGCAGCGATGTGGTTAAATCCTACGAAGCAAATGACTGCACACACTGATGAAGCTGAGTGTGTCAGCGTAGGTAGAAACTGCAAAGTCTTTAAATCCGAAGAAGTACAGTTAGACAGTATATAAATCCCACGAAGCACAATGAAACTGATGTTTTATCCTCATAAAAGAAAGCGCTCCTCATAAAATAAATTGCAGTTACCTTGTCTCATTCCTCATTTCTCATAGTCCAGTACGTGAAGAGAAAGAAATAATGAGGAGAAAGCGTTGCTCCAATCTGATGCTCCGGTGTAGCGTTGTTAAGGAAAGCGCAGCGTTGTCAAGGAAGAAGCTCCGGTGTGACGCGTTGTCAGGGAAGTAGCCCCCTATGACGTAACTGGAGCGCAGCGTAGAGCAATTTGAAAGGCAGCGTTAGGAGCATGCGGGCATTGTGAAGTGGATGGGCTTGGAGCGTGACTGAGAGAAGAACGAGGTACGCGTAGATGAAGGTAATTATTTACTTTCAAATTTTACCTCGTTGCAGAAACAGTAGACTCAGAGTCACAAAAAGCCGATAGTTATCCAAAGGAAACAGTAGAGATAATTAAGCAAATACCTCAGCTGTTTTGTACCTTGGAAACGAAATAGAAACTCGGCAGGCAGACATTCAAAGAAAATGCTCCGTAGTCCGTGCAAATAAATAAACCAAACTGTTCCGTGAGGCGGGTTATTAATGTATAAGAGCTCAGGGATTGAAGAAGTATATTTACTTTGAAGGCCAATCGATGTACTTTAAAAGCCAAGGAAATGTGCCGCTTTTTAAAATGGAAAATGAGCTGACAGTATTTTCAAGCCTCAAAAGAGAATATAAAGGGCAGGGAAAGGAAAAGAAAATATGAAATAATGTAGAATCTTCTTTTCCTTGGATTCCAAAGCCAAGTAAGAGTGTAAAAGAAATGCAAAGTACCTTAAGTTGAGGTTTGGTGTTGAGATCCTTTTTGAGAAAAGTATTACTTCCTCTTCAAAATGAATATTGAAGTTGTAAGAGAAGTCTTCATCCCGTCCTCGTCGCCAATGTGAAGAAGTACATCTCAAATGTAGGATGAATAAAAGGTTTCTTTATTCATATTTCAAGAAGAAAGGATCTCATCCACAGGAGACACAGGCAGGCAGCAACTGACACAGTCCAGGCCTCAATTAGAATCATAACATAACTACATCATGACATTCTAGGAATAACATTCTACAATCAGTAAGTCACACATACATAACACAGAGAAGGATACCACACTTCCCTAGATGCCAGCTGATATAGGGCCCAAAAGTCTCATCTACACACTTTACAAAAAAGGGCCAGTTTGGAGTTGATGAATGTGGTGTAGCTATGTTGCATTTTGGGTTATTTCCTGTTGCGGACACTAGGCCTACCCACACAAGTCAGGTAACATTTTTATCAGGAGACACGGGGGGAATACTGGGTGGAAGGAACTTTGTGGCTATATTCAGTTTCCAGGACTTTCCATCACAGAAATGTGAGGAAAGTGTGCTATTTAGTTAAAGTTTAGGACTGCAGGGCATTCTGGGTAAAAAATAAAGTTTTAAAGGCACCCAAGTCACCCCACCCTATATTAGCACATGCATCTAATTTCCAAGTAGGACAAAGTTTGCTAGGTTTCCCTAGGTGCCAGGTGAGCAAAGGCCCAAAATCCACAGCTACCCATTTTGCAAAAAAGTATAGTTTTGAGTAGAAAACTGTGATGCATGTGTGCTGCGTTTTGGGCCAATTCCTGTTGTGGGCACTAGGCCTACTCACACAAGTAAAGTATCATTTTTATTGGGACACCTGGGGGAATGGTGGTTGGAAGAAAGTGTGTTGCTCCTCATAGATTTCAGAACTATTCATCACAGAAATGTGATAAAAATGTGTTTTAGGCAACGTTTGAGGTTTGCAATGGATTCTGGATAGAAAAACCTGATGGGAGCCATGACAGTCACCTCCCTCTGGATTCCTCCTGTTGACTATTTTTTTTTAAATGCTCAGTTGAGATAGGTTTATGTAGCTGTCGGCTGAGCTAGAGCGCAAAACACGCATCTATCCACTGTGCATAAAAAGTGTCAGTTCCAGTGGAAAAATGTTATATATTCATGTTGTGCTTTTAGCCATTTCCTGTTGCGGCACAAGATCTACTGTGAGAATTGGGGGAGTGCTGGATGGAAGAAAGTTTGTGGGCCATGATAGATTCCTGATTTTTCCATCATAGAAATGTGAGGATAATGTGTTTTTTTGGCAAAGTTTGAGAATTGCAAGGGATTCTGTGTAGAATAAACCTAGTGAGATACATGCAGGTCATCCCACCCTTGATTTCTCCAGATGATTATGATTGAAATATAAATTTGTGAGAGCCAAGCAAGTCACCACACCCTGCATTCCCTCGGTTGTGTAGTTTTTATACATGTACACGTTTGCTTGGTTTCCCTAGCTGCAGGCTGAGCTGGGGCCCAAAATCCACAGATACCCACTTTGCCAAAAAAAGAATAAGTTCTGAGTGGAAAAATGTGATGTATCCATATTGTGTTTTGCGTAATTTCCTATGGCAGACACTAGGCCTACCTACACAAGTGAGGTACTATTTTTATTGGGAGGCATGGAGGATTGTTGAGTGGAAGGAAGTTGTGGCTCTAAGGAAATATCAGAACTTTCCATCACAGAAATATGAGAAAAATGTGTTTTTTGTGTAAAGGTTTAGATTTGCAAGGGATTCTGGTTCAAATAAAAACTTGTGAGAGCCATGCATGTCACCACACCCTGCATTCCCACAGGTGTGCAGTTTAAAAAAATGTACAAGTTTGTTAGGTTTCACTAGCTCCCGGATAAGTTAGGGCCCAAAATCCACAGATCTCCACTTTGCCACAAAAGAGTCCCTTTTGAGTGGAAAAATGTGATGCGTCCATATTGTGTTTTGTGTAATTTCCTATTGCGGACAGCAGGCCTACCCGCACCAGTGAGGTCATATTTTTATTGAGACACATAAAAGAATGCTGGGTAGAAAGAAGTGTTTGGGTCCCCACAGAATCCAGAACATTCCATTAGAGTTGAGGAAAATAAATATTTGTAGACAAAGTTTTAGGTTTGCAAGATTCTGGGAAAAACAACCTGGTGCAAGCCATTGCAAGTCACCCCACCCTGGATAACACCAGATGGTTAGTTTTAAAAAATGTGCATGTATGCCAAGTTTTCAAAGGTACAGGTTGAGCTTGGATCCGAAATACACAGATACCCACTTTGCAATAAAAGGGTCAGTGTCCATTGGAAAAATGTGATGTATTCATGTTGTGTTGTGGGACATTTACTGTTGCAGGTACTAGGTCTAACCATACAAATGAGGTCCCATTTTATTGGATGAACTGGGGGAATGCTGGGTGGAAGGACGTTTTTGGCTCCCACAGGTTCTAGAACATGCCATCACAGAAATGTCAGGGGAATTTGCTTTTTATTCAAAGTTTTAGGATTTCAAATTATTGTGGTTTAAAAAAACAGATGATGGCTGCGCAAATCACCACCACCCTTGATTACTCCAAGGGGCTAGTTTAACCCCTTCGATGCTGATGACGAGCTCAGCTCGTCATCAGCCACGGGGGGCGTGTGCGGATGACGAGCTGAGCTCGTCATCTAACGCGGCTTTTACAAAAAAGCCGCGTAGGGGAATAAATAACCGCCACAGCGATGCGGTTAAAAAATGTGCAAGTTTGCTAGGCGTCCCTAGAGACCAGCTGAGTTAATACTCAAAATCCACAGCTAGCCACTGTGGAAAAAAGGGTCATTTTTAAGTGGAAAAATGTAATGTATCCATGATGCATTTTGAGGCATTTCCTGTTGTGGCACAAGGCCTACCCACACAAGTGAGGTACCATTTTTATCGGGATACCTGGAGGAATGCTGGGTTGAAGTACGTTTCTAACTCCATGCAAATTGCAGCAATTTCCATTATAGAGAGATGAGGAAAATGTGTTTGACAAAGTTCGATATTTGCATGGGATCCTGGTTCAAATAGAAACTTGTGAGAACCACACGAGTCACCACACCCTGCATTCCAACAGGGGTGTAGTTTTTTAAAATGCACATGTCTGCTAGGTTTCCTTAGCTGCCGTAGCACATGTTTCCCTGTGCTAGGGCCCAAAATCCACAGATACCCACGTTGCCAAAAAAGAATCATTTTTCAATGGAAAAATGTGATGTATCCATATTGAGTATTATGGAAACGAGGCCTATCAACACAAGTCAGGTACCATTTTTATCGCGAGGTAGGGGCGATTCCGGGGTGGAAGGAAGTTTGTGGATCCCTGCGGATTACACAACATTCCATCACAGAACTTTGAGCAAAATGTGTGTTTTTCAGTCAAAGTTTGAGGAATGGAAGGAATTCTGTTTATAAAAAACAAACCTTGTGAGAGCCATGCAAGTCACCCCACCCTGGATTACCCCAGGTGTCTAGTTTTCAAGGATGTGCAAGTTTGCTAGGTTTCTCTTGGTTTCAGATGAGCTAGGGCCCAAAATCCACCCACAGCTTCCTATTTTACAAAAAAATGTGATGTATCCATTTTGCGTTTTGGGCCATTGCCTGTTTGGCCACTAGGCTTACCCATACAAGTGAGGTACCATTATTATTGGGAGACCTGGGAGAATGCAAGTTAGAAGAACATCTGTGGCTCTTCACAGATTGCAGGCCCTTCTATTATAGAAATATGAGGAAAATATGTTTTTTGGCAAATTTGTAAGGAATTCTGGATTTAAATTTGGGAGAGAACCATGAAGGTTTCCCACCCTGCATTCCCCCAGGTGTTTAGGTTTGAATAATTTGCAAGAGGGATATGTTTCCTATATGGAAGATAAGCTAGGGCCCAAAACTCACATCTACCCCATACAAAAAAAGTGTAATTTCAGTAGAAAAATGTGATGCAGCCATGCCGCGTTTTGGGCCATTTCTTTTTCTGACTTCTTGGTCTTCTGGGAGATTTGGGGAATGCTGGATGGGAAGAAGTTTGTGGCTCCTGGCAAACTCGAGACATTTCAATCACAGAAATGTGAGGAAAATGTTTTTCTAAGTCAAAGTATGAGTTTTGCAATGGATTCTGGTTTAATTTTATTGGGAGACATGGGGGAATGCTAAGTGGAAGGAAGTATGTGGCTCCCTGCAGAATCCAGAACTTTTTATCATGGAAATATGAGGAAAATGTATTCCTGGGCAAACAAAAGTTGTGAGAGCCACGCAAGTCACCCCACCCTGGAATTACCCCTGTTGTCTACTTTTTAAGAATGTGCGAGTTTGCTAGGTTTACCTAGGTGCCAGCTAAGCTAGGACACACAATCCTCAGCTACTCATTTTGCAAAAAAAAGGTAACTTTTGCTAAAGGCTGCTTTGGATCCTTCTGACTCATCCAGGGATGTTTGCCTTCATTGATGATGCGATAAGTCAAAGAGGATATCGGAGGGTGGACCGCTACATTCACCACCTGGCCAATCATGATGTGCCTTCTCACCTATGTGACTGTGGCAGTAAAGCCGCCACACTTGGGTCGGCAGTGCGGGATAGATATAAGGCACAAATTCACCTTTACTCATGTTTACTCTCCTTCACAGCAGTGAACCTGATATACCAGTTTGTGTCCCCGATCCTGCTGATTGTGGACAAAGAAAATAAGCACCATCAGGGAAGGACTCAACGGGAAGTAACACCTTAACTTGTTACCTTTTTGACTGCCACATAACTGAATTACAATAATCTTGTGTCAGAAAACAGTATCTACAAGCAATAGCATACCAATGTTCAATGCATATGTCGGAAATGTTGATATTTAAGAAATGTAAAAAAAATCCTAAAGGGGCATCTGTGTGGCAGAGCAGGCACCTCAAGATCTTACAAGGAAGGGGGTTGTGTGGGGTCAGTAGGGGGGATTTTGCTCATGGGAGGGGATGGGGGTTGGATCTTGGTGGCTGAACTTTTTGGCTTTTTTATCGGAAATATTGGGCTTATGACTATGAGGGGGTGGGTTTTGGCAAAGGAGCTTTTGGTCTTTATTTTGTCTGAGCTCCTGGACTTTGGAGGTGGGGAGAAGTGGGTTTTAGGAGGGGAGCTTTTGGCCTTTATTTTGTTTGAACTCTTGGGCTTGTGAAGGGAAGGTGGGCTGGGGCTGAATTTTGGCAGGGGAGCTTTTGGCTTTTTTTCTGAATTTTTGGGTATTTGAGGGTAAGGGGTGGGTTTGGTGAATGGAAGGTTTCTCTCTTTAGGGCTGGTCTGGGGAGGCGGTGGCGTTTTTTAAAATTTGGGGTGAGGGTTTAGGACATGGAGAACATTAAGACGAGGGAAAACAGGACATCCTCTCGAGGAAAATGGCTGGGATGTTCGGGAGGAGTTGAGGCTTGGGAGGGAGGGGAATTCAATATGCCTTCTGTGTGTGTTGAGGGTGCAGGTGGCTGTGAGTCTGGTGAATGTGCTGAGTGTTTTGTCATCTGTTGTTTGCTAGGTAATCGTTGTGTGGGTGAGTGTTAGCATTTGCTTCCCTGAGGTGTGCTTCCTAATGTGTCTGTGAATGTGTGTGGTGTGGGGGTGGCGGGTTGGTGTGGTGCATATGAGGGGTGGGTGCATTTGTATGTGGCGTCAGTTGTGGTGTTTTTCAGTGTGCTGGTGGTGGGTGTGAGGAATGGGTCTGTGGTGGGTATGTCTATGGTGGTGTGTGTTATGTCAGTGGGTGTGTCAGTTCAGGGGGTGGTGCAGACCTGACAAGTATCATGCATCAGGTGCGATTCTAGCGCATTTAAGTGCGGTAGTCCTCATCACCGCACTAAAATGAATTGTCACGCATTTGTAGCGCCTCCTTGACACCACTGTCAGTGCAGAGGAAGAGACAAGCAGGACTGAAATCGTCGTCCAGGCCAAACACTTGTGACTCCTGATGAGCAAGCAGTGCAAATGGGACCGCGTGCTGCTCTGGCAGACTCTGCGATTGGTATCAAGTTTGCGATGGTTGTTCATGAATGACAGGTAGCTCTGAGTGATGCCCCGACCTGATGGCTCATTGCTGCGCTTGCACGCTCCATCTGTTACAAATGCAGGTATCTCAAATAGGTGGCAACAACATTATTTTAGTATTGTCACAAAGACTGTTTACAGTGGAGTCAGCCTGCGGAAAAGTTGCACAGTGATCAGCGGTCAAAAAACACCTTGAAGAAAGGAAGCAGCACAAGTTTCCCGGCAAGTACGGGACAACGTGTTGGTGCTGGAAGGAAGTGCTGTGGAGAAGGCAGGCAGCGCTGCCTGGCTGAATATCATTGAGAACAGTAAGTTACAAGTATTAGTTGTTTACCAGCCACCCATCTGTGTATAATAAATAAAAAACAGATGTCCACTGGGGCTCGCTGCACAATCAGTCTGCTGCCAGCAATCTGAGACAGACAGTTGGGGCTCTTTAGCCGACTCTGCCCCATGAAAGATCTTTTGTGTATGGCTAAAACATTGCCTCCCCAATCCACTGAAAACTTAGGGGCATAATACCAACAACTAGCGATAATTATCGCTATGTTGGTTTAGCGACAATATTTTTACCGCCTCGCTGTGGCGATTTTTATCGCTTAGGAACCTTGCTATTATCAAGGTTTATCTCCTAAGCGATAAAAATCGGCCGAAATGCATGAATATCGCTGAAAAGTCAGCGATATTCATGCATTACCGAGCTAATGCTCCTAGCCATGTTATCCACCTACCATTGGATAACATGGCTAAGAACTGCTATGGGGAAGGTGTTAGCTTTTGGAGATATTCGCGCTTAGCGCGAATATCTCCAAAAGTTAGTAATAGGAGATAGCGATGTTAGCAACTGTTTCCAGCCGCTAACATCTTGGCACGCCCACTTTGCATGTCATTAGTGATAAATATCACTGACATGCAAAGAGGGGCCCGAGATGGTCGCTATCTCCTACTAGCTGACGCTAACTGGTGTTAGCAACAGCTAGGTAATAGGGAGATCATTTTATCTCCGCTTTCTTGGCTTTTAAAGCCAAAAAAGCGGAGATAAACCCCCTTGATAATATGCCCCACAGTCAGATGTGGATATTGATCAGACCCTATCCGAGGGAGATGCTCTACAAAGTCCCCCTCCTGTAAAACTTTGAGTGACAAAGGGCTGCTAATTCTGTAAACTTGAAAGTAGTATTCCTTCATCTGAGTGCACGTTGACAATATAACTATATAATTTTAACTAGTGAAACTTTGGCTCAGGCTGGGGTACATGTGAAAAAAGCCGCACATTCCCAGAGGTTTTCTAACACACATCAATTAAAGTGTGCTTACTTTACTAAGCAAACCTCATTTCTCAAAATATGGTATACTTATTACTTTTATCATGTAATACGATGACTCTTGGGATGGAAGCTAAAGTCCAGCTTAAGATGGTGGCAACACTACATTAGGTCTCTTCCATTTCTAGTGCTTTGCAGCAGTTTAAAGACCTTCTTAGAGTATTTTGTTGCCCAAATGGGTGTAATTTCTGATATGTATAGGTTTTAGTGCTTGATTTTGCTCCTGAGAAAGTGTCACTCATAGTCGTTCAATGTCACTCATAATTACAATGAAATTATGAAAATGTCACACATAGCGATCTGAAACCTTGCCAGCTATGGTGGTGAGTGTGTCTGTGATGGTTTATGTACCCTAACGTGGGTGTGTCATTGGAGAGTGCGGCAAGTGTGAGTGGTTATGTGTACACTGTCAGTGAGTGTGTCAGTGGAGGGAGTGCTAGCGTGTCAGTGGTGGTGTGTGTGTGTTGTCAGTGGGTGTATCAGTGGAGGGGATGGAGAGTGTGTCTAGTGGTGGTTGTGGTCGATGCATGCTTTTCAGTTTGCCTCTTTGTGTGTGCTGCTTGTATCTTTTGAAGTGCATGCATGCAAATGTTTGCATGTTCCTTGGACACGGCTGGGCATGGGGAATGAAGATAGGACAGGAATGGGAGATAGGGCAGGTGGTTGGGTAGGTTGCAAGACTGTGGTCAGGTAGGAAGCGAAAGCATGAAATGGCTGCTGTAGGACTGACAGAACACTATGAATGCTAACAAGGAAAGCTGACATATACTGCATCTGGGAGCTAAGCCCTTTGATGGCATTCAGCAGGGCAGTCTGCCCTACAGCGATTGCGTGGAGGAGGCCATCAGCCTCCTCACTGAGCACAGCCAGGGCAACAGGGGCAGGGGGGAAGGTTCCTGGGGCAAAGGAGATCTCACTCTTTTTAGAAGTGTGGGGGTGGCCAGATGGGCATTGCAGCATGAAGGGTGGGATGGGATTTGGAGTGGCAGACAAGGATGTAGGTAACTTGTGGTTCCAGTACCACTAAGGATGTTCATTGGTGGAGGCCTTCAAAGAAGATGTACTTGAGCTGGTGACCTCCACAGCACTCCCCTCACCCTCTGTGAGAATGGGTCCCTCGCTGTCGATTGTGCTGCCAGCACCAGAGTGACAGTAAGTAGCTGCTTCCCTGCCTTGATGACTTGCTGTCCCTCTCCTTCTACCAAAGAAGCTGTGAAAACATATACAGTAGATATTTGTATCTGTGCAAATGGAACTGATCATGAGCATAGATCACAATATATTTAACACAATTTCACATTACACCTGCTTCAGGCTCTCCAACTTTGTTCAGACAGTATCATAATCGCATGCATATAGGCAACAAATCCTGAAACTATTTGATCCTAGGTTGGTTTTTAGACCTGATAGCTCCTGTATCATGGATGATCTTGTTTCTCACCTATGCATTACATTGCTACAGGAACCATTTAACACCTCCTAATGTTTGGCCATTGTTACAAAGAATACAGAACTTAGGGCCTGATTCAGATCTTGATGGATGGGTTACTTTTTTACAACGCTGACAGATATCCCGACACCCAAATATATATCCCAAAAGGCTATAATGGGGATTTACATTCCAGCTGAATTGATATTCGTCACCATTGTGATGGACTAAACCATCCACCAAGACCTAAATCAGGCCCGTACCTTCTGGACACAAGAAAGGACAATGATCAATAGTTTTGTTTACCTGATAATGTCACCAATGTGGACACATTGCTGTCTGTGTTCTTAAATATATTTGCCTCTCACAGGCTATAATGAGAAACCAGCCTGGTTACATCTACACTAGTGAAGGTGTAAGACATCGTGCAAACCAGTCACTTGTAATAGGACTTAACATGAAGTCATGTATCTCAGCATATTTTGGATATGTATAGAACCTAAAATCCAGCCATTTAATCTGATGGCATTAGAAAATCATGCTCACTTGCTTACTCTTTTGTGGGTATAAAGCCAACTTACCAAGGTGACATTTGGAACATTCCCTGTATCATATTGCATTGTATGCTATATCACCTCTATTAGGGCTAAGCCTAGATCATTCATAATAGGTAAGGAACACCACACCTGACAAATGAAGAACTAGTGGCCTGTTAAGTGCAACTGTCCCTCTCACATCCAAACAAACACTCATGAGTAACTATTGTTAAGGCAGGCATGTGTCTGTTGAAACCTGTCCATTGATAGTGAACACAAAGCAGGTGGTATCAATTTCCAAATATTCATATACTAAACACTCCTTCATACACCTTGTGCCAAAATCACACCTTCAAGAACTCTTCTGCATTGGACATGTCAACCTTCATTTAGATGTCAACAATTGTTGCTGTAACCAAAAGTAGTTAGTAAACATGTTCAGCTCACACTACAACTTATCCCCTTGCTGCTGTTGTTGGGCTCTCAACTGCCCATCAAGCACTGGATAGGCCACTGCAAGAATGTGGGCCATTAGGGTAGTCAGTTTGAAGCACATATGCTTCCCACTTTGGGAGGACTAGCCGGGCTGGACTTCAGCTGACCGTTAGGTCCAACAACATAGGTCCTTCCAAACTCTTCCTGAAGTGAATGCTGCTCTGCTTGTAGACCCCCAGGGTCCGCACCTACCTGGTGATGGCCTTCCAGCTGTCCCACTTCTGATGGGCGTTGACCTGTAGAGATATAAGAGAAGGAAAAAAATGGGTTTGTGACTTTTTTGTTTGTCTAAAGTGGTCACACAATTTCTCTACACTATCCCAAGCATGACTCATAAGTTAACACACCACATGTGCATCTTCACATTCTGCCCAAAACACATATCAAATTGCAAACTATTGAAGCAACGTGTTGACTACCCTCATCCCTTATCACTTCATACTATCACAAATCCAGCACAGTGACAGTATGTAGGGCAGAATAACGAATCAGCGAACTCTGGGTTTACATATTTTTCCCACCCATTCCAGAAATATTCCAAACTCGATTATTTCATGATATCTGCTACAGAGCTGAGTATGGTTAAAATTTGTAAATTACCTATGATAATATCAGACCACAACCCTCTAATACTTACTATGGATGCCCACTGGCTCGTTAAAAAATACAGGCCCTGGACCTTTGACAGGAAACTCTTAACAGACAGTATTTATGTTGGGTTTATTAAGAGCTGGTCACAGGAGTTTTTTGACGCAAATAGATATAGTGAGTTACGAAACTCTGTCTGGGACAGCTATAAAGCTGCTTTAAGGGGAAAAACCATCAGTTATACCGCTCGAATTTGGAAAAAGATTAGCCTAGAAAGAGAACAATTAATGAATAACTTGACTGAAGCCGAGGAACAACATAGCAAGGCCATCTCTCAGGGGAAGACGGGTACAGAAAGTCTAGAAAGAGTAAGCGCGATCAAAGCAGAAATACAGAATCAGCTGGCTAAAAAAGCAGCTGCAGAATATCAGGCACAGAGATCCAGGCTCTGCGAAATGGGGGAACAAGCAGGGAGTGGACTTGCACTTCGAATTAGACAGACTGCCTCCAAAAATACAATTTCACGTATCGAAGAGCAGGGCGGGAGCTATGAAGAGCCGAGGGAAATACTGGATGTCTTTAAAAGATATTATTGTACCAGGACTAATCTATTGTGGATAGCTATATGATAGAGCAGGGAGAATTGGGAACTAAACTGGTTGAGGGAGATAGACAAACTCTCGAAAAGGATATCACCTCTGAGGAACTGTCGGAGTCATTACAAGTTCTAGTTCAGGGAAGGCGGCGGGCCCTCTGGAGTTATAGAAAAAGCTTTCAGAGGAAATAAATCCACTCCTCCTGGATTTATTTAACGGGGTTATAAACATGGGTGAAATTCCGGAATCCTGGATGAGCACCAATATAGTGGTATTCCACAAAAAGGGCAAGCCGAAGGAAAACCCAGGCTCATAGAGGCCTATATCCTTGATAAATTTGGATAATAAATTATATGCTAAGATTCTAGCAACCCGCTTGGGGAGGATCATTGGGACTCTGGTTTCCCCCTGGCAGCATGGATTCATCCTGGGTAGAGACACTACAGACCACATTATACGGGCTATCACATTGTTTGATATCCATGCTGCTGGGGTGGGGGGGTCGCAATGATCCTCCACGATGCGGAAAAAGCATTCAACCGCGTAAGATGGAATTTCCTGTGGCGGGTGCTCAAAGAAAGGGGGTTTGGACCAAGATTTCGAAAGGCTATTCAGTCTATGTATTCAAATCCAGTTGCCTAGATTCAGATGATGGGGGAAAGCTCTGAGAAGATCTATATCACAAGAGGGACTAGACAGGGGTGCCCGTGCTCACCCATTTTATTCGCGTTATACATAGACCCCTTAATACATCAGATAATGAATAACCCTTTAATTATACCGGTAGTCACCAAAGGATTCCAAACTAAGATCTTGGCATATGCCGATGATCTGGCCATTGTCTCCACAGAACCCGATGCAGCATTGCGAGAGGTGGTTAGTATCACAAAGCAATTTGGTAGACAGTCAGGCAATCGCTTAAATAAGGAGAATACCCAGGTGCTGTGCTCTAAGAATGTAGTTAAATCTGATTGTAGATTTGTTGATTCAGTGGTATATTTGGGGATAACGATCAATGCCCAGCCCGAGTTTATTATCAGAGATAACTTTATCCCTCTAATGAAATCAATTGAGGTGGAATTAGAAAGAATGGATACACTGCACCTGTCAAAATTTGAAAGTGCGAACGTCATTAAAATGACTATGTTTCCTAAAATTTTGTTTAAATTCCGGGCTATCCCCTTTTTGATAGAGGAAAAAATCATCAAAGGATTAGAAGCCATATTTATGAACTTCCTGTGGCAATATGGGAAGATTAGAAGATCCCAAAAATTCATGTCCCTGCCACAAGAAAGAGGCGGTCTGGGGCTCCTGAATCTCAGATATTATAATTGGTCTTGTCTTTTGACGCAGATGGCTATCCTCTTCAACCCCGTAGGAGGTAAATCAAACACTGCTAATAGGCAAAAATGTATCCCTTCTATCTATGAATTGATATTAGGCAGTGAGGCAACCGGGGTATTACTAAGGAGAACTGAGAGACGGTATTACAAAAGGACTAGGTATAAAGTATTGTAAAGTATTTGGGGGGTCTGGGCGGCAGTACGAAAAGTCTTGGGTATCCCTATATTCAATTCTCACACTCCCCTCTGGAGCTCTGGTCTCTTTCCAAACCTGTGCAATGACGGTGGCTGGAAACACTGGGAACAACAGGGTATTCTTACAGTGGGACATATGACGAGAGATGAGTTTAGACCTTTAGAAGCCCTGATACAGAGGTACTCCCTCCTCGGTAGCCAGGATTATAATTATGCTCAACTACGATCATCCAACCAAGCCCTCGCCATGATTCCACGCATCCGAAGAGCCACCATGGGAGGAAGATCCTTCTCCTACCTGGCGGCCAAGACCTGGAACTCCCTCCCCACCCACCTCCGTCTTACACTGAACCACCTCTCCTTCAGAAAGCAACTCAAGACCTGGCTGTTCGATCAGTAGCGAACCCCTCTCCCTTAAGTGCCTTCAGACCCTCTGGGTGAGTAGCGCGCTATACAAATTGCTGCCTTGACTTGACTTGTTATTACAATAAAAGAGAAAAGACCACGTATTATCTTAGGTAAAAGAAGCAGTAATTTGGACTACCTAAAAGGGGGGGGTCGAAGAATTAAAGGCATCTATAGGATACTTATGGATGAAATGCATGATGATATGGGTTAAACAGAGGCAGCTTGGGCCACTAAACTGGAGGACCCAGATATAGATCTTGATAGAGCCCTATTGTTGGATAAAAAACTCTTACGCTCCTCAAACCTAAAAGCTCAACACTTTAAAATGCTGTTTAATCTTTATTATACCCCCTCCAAGTTATTCGATTGGGGTATAAGGTTAGATAACTGCTGTCCCAGATGCTCAAAGGGTCCAGCTGATCTCCTACACATGTTCCATCATTGTGAGAAATTAGATGCGGTCAAAAAGGAGATCGAGACATTCTGGGAGGGGCTGCTAGATGTAAAAATAATTCTTTCCCCTACTTTGATGATCGTAGGTTGTGAAAGCAAACTGGGTCTTAATACTGAGACCGAAGCTCTGGTATCGTTTCTACAGCAGTACTTTGTATTTTAATCTCAGCTGCTTGGAAAGATATCGAGGCTCCAGCTTTCCAAATATGGCTATCTAGACTCTTAGGAATGCATAATGTGGAGGCGGCCCTGTATGAACTTAAGGGTAAAAAAATCAAGGGAGATGGGATTTAAAATCTGGGCCCCTGTGGCTGCCTGGAGGGCTGCTAGATTGTAGGAGGTGGACGTTCCCCTCTTTTCCATCTCCGCGGTCTAACTGGTTTATTCTTTTTTTGTTGTTTTTTAAGGTCCCCGTTAATTAACTAATCAATTAATGTACTCAGATTTTAACCATTTGCCCTGTTTTAGCTTTGCATGACTCTTTTTCATATATTGCTGGATAAATGTATTTATGATGTATTTATAATGTATTTATAATCTTTGGATAATTGTGTATACTGTCTTTACATTATGTCTTATAAATTCTCAATAAAAAAAAGACAGTATGTAGGGCAGAGTGACTTACATTTTAGTGATGTGAGGTACTTCAAATCACTGCTAAAAATTGTGAGCTACTCACAGGCTGGCAACATGCACCATGAAAGGTCTGCCATGTGTGTCAGTGAGACTGTGGTCTTTGGGGATGTATTAACCTCTTCTACGCGTCGGATGCGCAGGAGGTTCTGTTATCCAGAATTCCTTGCAAACTTCAAACTTCGTTAAAAAATATACTTTCCTCACATTTATGTGATGAAAAGTTCTTAGATCTGCAGGGATCCACAAAATTCCACCTACCACGCGATCCCCAAAGTCTTCCCAAAAAAATGGTAGCTCACTTGTGTGGGGAGGCCTTGTGCCTGCGTCAGGAAACCGCCCAAAACGCAACGTGGACACACCACACTTTCTCAATGAAAACTGACCCTTTTTTGCAAAGTGCCTAGCTGTAGATTTTGAACCCTACCTCTCCTGGGACCTAGGGAAATCCAGCAAACCTATACATTTTTGTAAACTAGACACCTAGCAGAATCGAGGATGCGGTGACTTGTCTGACTTTCCCCATGTTCTGGTACCCATAATCCCATGCAAATCTCAAACTGTGTCAAAACATATATTTTCCTCACATTTTTATGAAGAAAGTTATGGAATCTGCATGGATCAACAAAATTCCACCCATCCCGGATTCCCCAAAGTCTTCCAAGAAAAATGGTACCTCACTTGTGTGGGTAGTCCTAGTACCCGTGACAGGAAACGGCCCAAAACACAACATGGACACTCCACCTTTTCTCTGTGAAAACTGACCCTTTTTTTGCAAAGTGCCTAGCTGTAGATTTTGAACCCTAGCTCTGTCGGCACCTAGGGAAATCCAGAAAGCCTATACATTTTTGTAAACTAGACACCCAGGGAAATCAAGGATTGGATAACTTGTCTGGCTTTCACCAGGTTCTGTTACCCAGAATCGCTTGCAAACCTCAAAGTGTGTAAAAACAAAATACATTTTCCTCACATTTTTGTGGTGGAAAGTCCTGGAATATGTCTGGATCCACAAAATTCGACCCACGTTGCATTCCCCAAAGTCTTCAGAGAAAAATGGTACCTCAATTGTCTGGGTAGGTCAAGTACCTGCGACAGGCAAGGGCCCAAAAACTATTGAGGTGACATCAAAATTACCTATCACAAAACAACCTGGTTTTGCAAAGGTCCCATGAGATTAGGCCCCAGGCTCGGCGGCCATCCAGGGAAGCTTACCAAACTCACACATTTCTGAAAACTAGGCACCTGGGGGAGTCCAGCAAGGTATGGCTTGCGTGGGTCCCCAACATTTCCCTACCGAGAATACCCTGCAAACCTCAAAATTAGCTGAAAAAAATCACGTATTTTCCCAAATTTCTGAGTGGGAAAGTTCTTGAATCTAAGTGGATCCACAAATTCCCTACCACCCAGCGTTCCCCCAAGTCGCCCGATAAAAATGATACCTCACTCGCATGGGTGGGTCAAGTTTTGAGAAATGTGTAGTTTGATAGGTTTCCCTAGATGGCCACCGAGCCCGCGGCCAGCGACTCATGGGACCCCCCTTGCAAACCAGGTTGTTTTGTGAAGGGTAATTTTGATATTGCCTCAATAGGTTTTGGGCCTTTCACTGTTGTGGGTACTTGACCCACCCACGCGAGTGAGGTACCATTTTTATCGGGAGACTTGGGGGAACGCTGGGTGGTAGGGTGGAAATCATTTTTGAAAAATGACCAATAATTCTCATGCTAGTCACAATTTTGAAAATGTGCAAATATCTACTGTTTCTAAACTCTACATTTTAATCCAATTTCAGAAATACATAGGTGTTTTTCATTCTGATTTTTCCATGTATATATTTACCCAAATGAATTGCTATATACCCGGTAAATAATAAAAAAACATTGCAAGACGCTTCTCAGTTGTTGGCGCTGGGTTTGTTGGGTTCTTGGTGAACCTACAAGTCCTATATATCCCCACAACCAGAAAAGTCCAGCGGACGTAAAGGTATATTGATTTCAAACAGCTGTCATCATAAGAAGAAGTTAAAAGTTTTCCTGTATTCAATGGTTAGTTTCTATGAAGAAACCTTAAAGGATCTACACAAATGACCCCTTGATGAATTCAGAATGTTGTCTACATTTCTAAAATGTATAGCTTTCCATGATCCATTATTGCTTTCATACCCATTTCTACCATTAACTGGAAAGAGTTTGAAAGCCCAAAAAATAGCAAAAATTGGCTACATCCCATAAAAATGCCACAATTGTGTAAAACATGGGGGTTTTCCAACAAGAATCTGCTTGTCCCTGAAAGCTGGGAAGATAGTGACTTCAGCAACACAACCCTTTTTTGATACTATTTGCAGGGGACAAACAGACACTTTCACTTGTAACCCTTTTTTCCAATTTGCCCCCAAAAAAACAAGATGTACATGTATTTTGGCTAATTTCTGGGTCCCCTCCAGGGAATCCACAAACCCTGGGCACCTTTAGAATCACCATGCCGTTGAAAGAAAAGGACGCAAATTTGGCATGGATACCTTATGTGGTCAAAAAGTTACAGAGGCCTAATCGTGAACTACCCCAAATAGCCTAAAAAGGACTCAGCACTGGGGGGGGAAAGGTCCAGCATTTAAGTAGTTAATACATTACATCTACCCCCAGAAGCAACACCTTACATTATAGTGCTGGCTAATGTGCCTACATTGCTATATGGAGCAATGGAACGTTGGACCAATCTGAAAAATAAATCACTATACGAGATAAGCGTAAGGACACGTCTATCAAATTCCCTTTTTCACCGAGTTTGAAATGGTAAGGCGGGTCAGTTGGATAGGCAGATCAAAAAAATCGCTAGAAGGCAACTGTGTAGTGTTATCATTTGGGTCACCAGATCTGGTTTAAGCAATACTAGAAATGGCGGGTAACTGGTTCATAGAGAAAACGGGGATTAGCATCCTACCTCTTGGTTACTTTTTCAAACCACACGGCCTAACACAGTCTTCACTAGGGGAGGTCCTGGGGGCGAGGGGCCAGAGACAGCATAGATATGCCATCCCTGTGAATAATTACTATGATGTTTTCGACCCCTTAGATTATTATGACTGACTGTCCTCATTAAATGGAGGACTAGCCATGGATAGTGGAAGCAAAACGGACAACACAATAGTAAAAACATGTAATGATCATCTGAAAGATAAGGAGACCCTGATCCCAAGTCCTCTCATAGGGTAATTTTAAAGGAATCCCCTAATAAATGTACCACTGGCAGCCTTTACATAGGGCAAAAGCTTACTTGGAACACTGATTCACAGCACATGCATGGACAGCACATGGTTGTCCTGAACATTACATAAATCATGAAATGAAACTATTGGGGATGGTGTGAGAGTGGCTGGGAGCCACCACTAGCTGAGTATCATCCGCGTAGGTGACTATTTGTATCCCAAAGGGACGGACGATCTCAGCGAGGGGGCTCATGAATATATTGAAAAATTTGGGATTTAAGGAGGAACCTTGCGGTACCCCACAGTCGAGAGGTTTACTGATGGAAGCAGTGTCAACCTCAAACACTTGGAAGGATCTCTCCTTCAGGAATCCCAATATCTCTTCGGATTCAGTTTAAATGGACGAAGTTTCAAATTTTCACGCGCACCTCAAGGATTCACAGAAAGCCCCAGCATCTATAGCCAAGCACTGAAAAGACAACTTGATTGTATCATAATGCCAGTTAACACTGCCTTACTGCAATACGTCGATGATCTGCTGATCACCGCACGAAGTGAGCCCGAATGTGAACAAGCATCACTGACAGTTTTATATTTTCTGGCCGACAAGGGACACAAGGTGTCTCCTTCGAAGCTACAATTCTGTGTTCAGCAAGTTGTGTACTTGGGTCACTTGCTGTCCAAAGTGGGGAGACAGCTCACTCCCGATCGCATTCAGTTAATTGTAAATATGCCACAACCCCAGACACAAAAGGAAGTGCGGGCCTTTATAGGCCTCACCTCGTACTGCAGACAATGGATTCCCCAGTATGCATTTCTAGCTAAACCACTGATTCAGTTAACAACACAGGAGGCAGCGACTTCGACTGCCCTCCCTTGGACTCAGGAACATACACAGGCTTTTGAGGAATTAAAGAAAGCTTTATGTCAAGCACCAGTTCTAGCGACACCATGTTACAGCAAACCGTTCACACTTTTTGTTACAGAACGTGATGGTACAGCATTGTCTGTCCTCACTCAAGACCAAGCAGGTTCACATAAGCCTTGCGCTTATTTTTCAAGTACATTGGATTCAGTAGCCCAGGCACTCCCTGTGTGCTTGAAGTCAGTAGCAGCAACAGCACTAGCAATCAGACAGAGCGACTCAATTGTTTTAGGACATCAATTAACAGTACAAGTCCCACATTCTGTAGAGGTTCTTTTAAACAGAACTCAGACTCAGCACTTGACTATAGCACGACTGACAGGTTATGAATTGACACTATTCCAGCCACACATAGAAATCAGACGCTGCAGCATTCTGAATCCCGCAACATTGTTACCTACAATTATGACAGATCCAGCCCCGCATGATTGTATAGAGATCATTAATGCAGTAACAAAGCCTCGATGAGACTTAACAGATGTCCCACTGACAAATCCAGACCTGACACTTTACGTGGACGGTTCATGCATGAGAACAAGTACAGGAGAATTAGTGGCCGCGTATGCAGTGACCACTGAAACTGAAGTTAAAGAAACACATCGTATCGACACACTGTCTGCTCAAGCGGCGGAGCTCATCGCTCTGACCCGAGCTTGTATACTAGCCAAGAACAGAAATGTTAACATATACACTGATTCCCGTTATGCGTTCGGAGTCGTACACGACTTTGGAATGTTATGGCAAGAACGAGGTTTCTTGACCTCTCATGGTGCCAAGATACAACACGGTCCCCTCATTCAAGCACTGTTAGAAGCAATACATCTGCCTTCAGGCATATCCGTCATGAAGTGTAAAGCACATACTAAAGTTACGGATTCTGTTTCCCAGGGTAATGACCTGGCAGACCAGACAGCAAAACATACAGCATTGACTCACACCCAGACTACCGATGTGACAAAGACAATAGTACCAACACAGTGTATGTCAGTCCGGGATCCCACCCTAGATGTAATCGATATCCAGACACATGCTACTTCAGATGAAATAAAGAAATGGACTGAACTAGGAGGGATCCAGACAGATCAAGGATGGGTCACGAAGGGAAAATCTACATGGTTTCTCCCCGACTCAATGGTTCAAATCATGATAAATACAGCACATAGTCCGGCACATCTAGGAGAGAAAGCTATGTTAGACAGTTTACAGAATCTCTGGTACAACAAACACTTACGAGCAGCAGCAAAACAGAAAGTGCGTACTTGCATGATCTGTTGTCAGTTCAATCCCGGTAAAAGCGTTCCTGTAGAGCAAGGTGGATTCCATCCTCCCGATCACCCTTTTGAAGTCCTCCAGATGGATTATATCCAGATGGACCGTTGTCGAGGATTCAAATATGTCCTCGTAGTTGTTTGTGCACTTTCCCGCTGGACCGAAGCATATCCAGTCCCAGATTACACTGCCCCGACCACTGCCAAGCAGCTGGTTCGAGAATTCTTCCCACGGTACGGCTTGCCTCGTGTCGTGTACTCAGATAACGGACAGCCGTTCTCATCCGAACTTATGAGGCATGTTTCCCTTCTGCTAGGATATCAGTGGAGATTCCATTGTGTCCGACATCCCGAAGCCGCAGGCCTTGTAGAAAGGCATAATCAGACACTAAAGACCCGCCTTGCCAAAGTTTGTAAAGAGAAAGGGGTCGACTGGATAGTCGCCCTGCCAGTTGCCTTATTCTACATGAGAATGGTTGCCCATTCGAGATCAGGACTATCCCCGTACGAAGTGGTCTTTGGTAGACCACCGAATATGTGGGGGACGCCCATGCCTAAGAAAATTACTGATGTCGATTGTAATATGCTGACAGATTACCTTGCCTCCTTGATGTCTGCACTCCAATCATGTCGTTCACAGGTTGCTGCAGCCTTCCCTGACAACACTGATGTAAAGCCACACGATGTCCGACCAGGGGACATTGTCCTAATTAGGAACTTCGACAGGAAAAGTCCGCTGGAGCCCCGCTGGAAAGAGCCGAAGACCGTCCTTCTTACTACGAAGACCGCGATCAAGGTGGAAGGCAGAAAGGGGTGGATCCATACGAGTCATATTAAAAAGTGCAACGAACTGAAACCAGACCCAGACTCGTCCACCCCCTCCAAAGACTGTATCGAACCTAGTGACTTTAAGGTTCCCGAACGAGAGAAAACTCCCCAAGAGGAGTACAGACTGAAACTTCGATCTAGCAAGTCAGACAGTTTAATTGTTTAAGTCCTCCCCTAGGTGAATCGGTTAAATAGTTTCTGACATGTATCCCCTAGATCGAGATAGAGAGAGAGAGAGACAATTCAAGAAACGTGCATATTGCAAATCACTCCGTAGTCACTGTATAGTGACTTTATTGATTATGTTCTTTTTAAGTCTCCTGATTATTGTTGCTAGCATATTGCTTCCCATATACTACCCTATCTTCAAACGTGAACAATCTGCTTTCAATGTTTCTGCTGAACATTCTTTTAGCGAATTACCCCCCCACGAACTTTCTTACAGACTCGCGCTGCGCAACAACACATTCATTAGTATGTTACACCATTCCCATCAGACTAACAATGCTACAAACTGTTGGATATGTGTCCGACTCCCTCCCGACCAGAAATACAAGGGAGTTCTGCCCCTCTTTCCGTACCCGTTCACTCATAATGGCTCCTGTGGTGCATGGTTTAGAATAATCAATTCCTTAGATCCTGATGTCGCTGTTTTTAAAGGGAGCTGGGTTTGGGGAAACTTGAACTTAGTTCTGCTTAATGCCTGTTACCCTGACAAGAAGGGACTCCCCACTAGAGTAGGAACTGATCTAGAAAATGAAGTATATGGATTAGGTAATTATACAATTAACCTTATGATTCTCACCGTTGAATCCGAAGCCGCACCAGTTCTCCCTGCTATGTCAGTACTACCAGTCACAGGGGACTTATGTGTCAGAAAGAAGGGTTCAGTACACTTAGGTCATAGTAAATGTACTACCGTGGTCGAATTCAGTGATCATGGCAAGTCCTCCTTTAAAGCTACTCGTCATTCCTACTTTGTTTGTGGCCATACCGCATACATACGCTTACCTCCAGATTGGGATGGTACCTGTTACATTGCCTTCCTTCTGCCACCTGTTTTCCTAGCCCCTCCTGATTATCACAGAAATACAAATCTAGTAAAGAGTAGACTCAGAAGAGATCTCCCGACTGTCGACTATACCGAAACGGCATGGGAGCAATACACAGATTTCAATAAGGGATTCTTTTTCTTCACAGGCCCCGTCCAAAACAGTAAATTAATACGTAGATTAACCAGAACACTCGAAGCAGTAGTAAATGAAACTGCCTCCGCTTTAGGTAACTTAACAGAGGAACAGTCTGCTATGCGGATTGTTGTCCTTCAGAATCGTCTTGTTATTGACGTCATCTTGGCAGATAGAGGTGGAGCCTGTAAGGTCATCGGGTCAAGTTGCTGTGTTTTCATTCCAGAAAACGCGCCAACTGTCTACAAAGCTATTACACGTCTTCATAAGATTGCAAGTTCGATACATCAGAATCCAGGCACCTGGACTTGGTCCGGTTGGTTCTGGACAACGTTAACCGCTTGGGGATGGAAGATCCTATCCTTCCTAGGCATTGCCCTTGTCATAGTATTCAGTTGTTGCCTGTGCCTACAGTGTGGGCCAGCGATTTGTGGACTGTGCGCCACATCTTGCATTGAACATTCCAGTTTTCTCTCAAACCGACAACGGAAGAGAGACGAGCAAATGATGTTACAAGAACAGACTGATCGATTCATGAGGATGGAGATATCATGAAGGGTCCGTAGGGAACAAGGAGGGAATGAGGAAATATAAATTTTTGGTCAAGTTATGTTCTCTATCCTGTACCCCACCGTCTCCATGTACGAGTTCAAAGTGCATGTAACTTCCCTCCTGTGCCAGCTATGAAGACGCAAATACATTTGCGTCCAACGTTAACATGTCCTCTTTTAGACCCACCCAGAATGGGTTGAATAGTCCGTTCCTAAGTATGCCATGCCAACGTCTTTTTGTGGTGTACTTTACACGTTTTTCAGCTCTGGCGAAGCAGGCCCTGAATTCTGCCATCGAGCCTTTTTCCGCTTTCTGACTCTGAAAGCCTCAGCCCAGGCTGTCTCTGTACCCGTGACCTCTGCCTTACTCCCTGCGCGGCTCACCGCGTTTAGCTCAGCCTGCTGCCTGCCAAGATTGAATTCAACCTTCGAGTTATCTGTTCCGCTCTCCGAAAATGCATTCCTGCCTACTAGTTTAAGTAAACATCCCCCCAGCTGCAGAGCGAAGGGCCCGGCCTTACTGTCTCCGTGCAAGTAATTCATAGCCTCTGTTACCATGGCAGGCCCATGCCCCCACACTTCTCATGCAGACACTTAGGCGCTTATACACGCACTCACAGTCAGTATAGAATAGCTTCTGCCCCAGAGACCTTTCCGCCCAGATAGTATGGTTCCCAAACATCAGATATCAGATATGATAGAGGTACGAGTTGATCTGACATGCCAGACTTCTGTCTCTTTCCGCCATTGTAAATGTCAAGTCCCCTGCACCCTCCAGTTCCACGTCAATCACACGTCATGCAGCTGCGCGCGCATCCAGGCCTCAGATTTCTGCTGACATTGCAAGATTCTGCTTTTTGTTGCCACCTCCTTTATGACACCTACTTATGACGTCTCTAGCACACACCTCTATGTTCACGCCTAGTTCACGCCTTCTAATTACGTATCATTACCACGTGTGTGTTTTATCTTGTTTCTCTCAGCTGTTACGCCTACTGCATTGGTTTCTATAATGTAACTTAAGTATATAAGCTATGTATTGTCAATAAAATATTGCTCTATCCCTTCCTGCACCCCAGTGGTGGCAGGAACAAGATATCCGGTCATGACCATTCCTTTTTAAGGAATAAAACCCCTAAGAACTCTAACACCACGGACTCTGCCTTTTTCTTTCCGATTGAGTTATTATTGATTAAGTACTTACCTGCATAGAAATTAGGACGGTAAATCAAATATTTACCACAAAACCACCCTACAATTATAGAAATCCATGAGATTCTATATGTTAATTAATCACTATGTGTATGCTTTCGTTCAGACATTCAATCATCTTAGTAGGCTGACAATGGACAGAAACCTTTAGAATGTAGTATGTGTGCATAGTTGACTGTGATTGTAGCCCTAAATATGTAATGATTCTGTATTGCAATAAATAATTTTGTATTTTCCTATTCTTAGTGTCACTACCATCCTTTATATAAATATGTTCTAGACTGTTTACGAAGTAGCTCTAGGAATTTCACAGCATGTATTTCCCTGCCTAGGTGTACTTCTCACTAGTATCCGGGGTGCCCCGTCTTTACAGTGAGTCCAATGATAGTGCCTGCATAACTGGATGAGTAAATGAGTAGTTCCTCTGTATTTAGATGAGTGCATGGGTTGTGAGTGAGTGTTTGGATGATTGTACCTTAGTGTTTGAATAAGTGCATAGGTACAGCCTTTATGATGGTATAAGTGAATGGTTTGTGCATGGGTGATTGGATAAATGCATGGGTAGTGCCTGCCTGGTTTAATAAATACATAGGTAGTGCCTGCTTGATTGGAAAAGTGCATGTATAGTGCCTCAGTCATTGGAAAAGTGCGTGGGGGATGTGTCAGAGTGATTCAATGACTGCCTGAGTAATGGCTGGGTGATTGAATGAGAGCCTGAGTAGAGCCTGGGTGGCTGTGAAAATACCTCCATTGCTGTTAGAGACATACCAGTTGTGACTATATGTGAGAGTGATTGTTTAAGTAATTCTGTCAGTATAAAACTACTTGTTTTAGTGTATTTATCCTTTTCTACTGAGCTATGTGTGAGTGAAGTCTAGATATCACACTTGATATATAATTGGAAACATTGCTCTCTAGGAGTGTGCATTGCTCTGTTACTCAGTATACACATGCATCGATATGTTTCTAAAACTGAAAACAACAATTGTCACATTTTCAAAGCACAAAACCTTTTCTTGATAGCATACCATCATCATTTCTAAAATATTTGTTGTGTATTTAAAACATGTACTCATCATTTCTCAAACAAATGTTACAGGCCAAGTGAAGCTAGCACAAGAGCTCTCGAGAGACACTCTGCACTGCTAACCCTCCTCAATTCTAACCAGAGCATGGTTAAAGAACTGCCCCTCCCTCACTATACACCTGAAATTTAAAGAACATAAATTGTCATGTAAGCATATGATCTATTTCATAATAGATATACACCTTCAGGCCATCTTTTAAAAAATATATCTCTGCATGTTAAGAGTCTCGTCGTACATATCACAATCTGAAACCACAAAAAACAAATCTCATCATCTAAGCATGGGCAAACTAGTCATATAAGTCCAAAACCACATTGAGAAACACTTCCTAATACATACACTACAAGTATTACTACTTCATGATTCATATATACAGGTACAGCACATTTGCTTATCTTTCATATGTCACTACACTACTCCTGTTTAATAATGTGACTAAAAGTACTACAACTCCAGAATGAAAATAACATAGATCTGTCTGCTCTGCAGATGATGCTTAGACCTTAAAACATCATTTTTAAAGACATTGTTTGTTGTAACTTTCAACAGTACTGTACTGTTGTTTTTCTATACAGTACACAATGCAATAAAGGGGCACAGGTTTATTTTCCTCTTACTTCTCGAAACATTAGATACTGACATCTTAAAGACACACCCTACACTATATATGTCACCTATTGTAAAATATGTAAAACCACAAACACTGCCAGTCACAGTTCATCTCATATATTTTTTTCAGATGACTTTGATACTCTTTTTTATCTAAGTACGTAGCTTTATTTTTTATGTAATTTTTTTTAATTCTTAAAATATTATATACATACCAATGAAATGAGTTCACAGATTGTATTGTTGTTTAAGCTCTTTTTGGATAGTTTTAAAACTGTTAGGATTTGCAAAAAGTAAGCCGCTCGCAGCCGTTCCTGTGGGTTAAAGGACTCTGGGCTTGATTTTCCTTGCTTCCACGGACTCTGAAGGAGCCTGACACCGGGAGGAACAGCCGACTTTGCCATCATCGACGTGTGCTGCAGGGGCCGGGACTGCGAGACGCAGGGTTCACCGCGCTTCACCAACACAGTGCACCTTGTGTCTCTTCCAGCCCCAGCTGCACCTATATGATCATGCCCTCCACCGCGACCACGGGACGGGCGCGGGCGGGCAGGCGCCGGGCTAAGCCCGGGCAAAGGGCGGACCGTTTGAGGCCGTTCGAGAACAGTAGAGACCTGGACCGGACCACCCCCCTTGTGTCTTGACTTTATTCCAAAGTTCCTTTTCTTCTCCTTAAACCCACGAACTATGGCCACTAGAGAGACAAGGAGCAAAGAGCACGCTAGCCGGCGGGACGGCAAAAAGTACTCTGGACACTTATTTTGCTAAAGCGGGGTCTCTTCTAATAGATGACATCACGATTCGTGAAAGGCGTATATCTCAAGAAATAGAATGGGTAAAGAGATCCTCTATGGGCCCTATAGCGCATGCAAATGCCCCAGAAAAGAGATTGGATTGTATAGTGTCAGACAATGGGGATAATGGGGCTAGTGGTACGCTAGTCTTGTCTGACTTAACCAACTCCACCTTTTACAATAATTACATTGATACTAGTGCCCCTGAAGAGTTAAGTCTATTACCCCTACCCCTGCCCCCTCCCCCCCTACCCACTGCTACTGTCACTATGGTTAACACGGATGATACCACCGATAGAGCTAGTTGCCCAACACAGGGGGAAAGGGAAGGAACCATTCCAAAAAAGAAAAGAGGGGCACAAAATCCTGGGGGGCGCAAGGCCAAGGTTGCAAAACACAACCCCAGGGCGGAGGGTAATAAACTAGGATCAAGCAAAAAGGGACGCACATCACCGAACAAAACCACGGCATTACCCTCTGTGAATCCACCCCTACAGACATCAGATCAGATACCTTCTCGTCCCGGTGTAAACACAGGTGATGAAGAAATTACTCTTTCTAACATCTGAGCTATTCTGAGGACCTTGCTAAACCCTCTAGAAGCACGTCTAGTAAAGATCGAAGCCAGACTAGCAACCATAGAAAAAGCAACGGTGCAACTAGCAGACACTTTAAAAAAAGATAATAACACTGCTAGAGGTGGGGTGGAGCCCAGGAATAAGAAGGGTACACCAGCGCCACCAGTAAAGGAAGGTGGTTTAGCCCCCAAGTCATCACACATCCAACAGCCCACACCTCACATTGCAACCCCTCAGTTGACTGATTGTGCTGCAACTTCCAGTCTCCCTGAGAAGACAGCTGCAGCCACACAGGGAGCACATGGCATTACCAAAAAACACAGGCCAGTGAACGTGCCGCCAGAGGCGAGCCCATACACAGTTATTTTAGCTGGAGTTCCAGAGCTAAAATCATTCTCTAAAGAACCTGTTGCTGCACTGAAAAACAAGGTGGTTAATTGGCTTTCCATAAACAGGCCCCTTCCCCATGGAACATCGAGTGAGGTCCTTATGGTGAGGAGAGTCCCATGGTTAGGCAACACAAGGAAATCAATCAATGGAGATTCTGTCCTAATTAATTTTAGGGATCCCATGACTGTGTCACATATATGTAGATGGTCATATCCTGATCAGGGGACATCCATCCAGCCCTTACCTTTATCTTTTTTCTATCCACCACTGATCCACGCCCGAGAGGAGGAAGGATGGGAAACAATTCATAGGAGGGAGGGAAGCTGGGATGACAGAGAGAGAGGAGTCTCCCTTCGTCCTAGACCTCAGCAGCCCGTTTACTTTCCAACCTTCAATAGGTACAGCACCCTGGACTGACAGAGCTCTGCTAAAAGGGGGGAGGCCGGAAGACGACACAGGGGCTATAAGGAAAGAAAAGCTACTCCCCCCATGCAATGCACTGTCAATTCGCGGGGGACGGTCCACTGCGAGGAGCAAAATATCACCATGAAGGCCCACATAACCTCTGCCGGGTCCCCACCCAGTACGAGTGGACCCATAGTTAAACAAGGGGAAAGATCTCCCACTGTCATGCCATTGATGGTTTCACTCAACACGGGCACTCCTCCAACTCTGATCCCGAATCCCAGACCTCCCCTCCTAAAGATACTATCTTGGAACGTGGCTGGCCTGGGGAATAAACTGAACAGCCCGGATTGGAGTTCATTCATCAAGGGTAAAGATATATGCCTGTTTCAAGAAACTCGGGCGAGAGAGGATGTCTCTCGTACAGGTTTTGCAGCATTTTCCATCCCTGCAAGGTGGGGGGCAGGGGGTGTCCTTCGGGAGGTCTTGCAACCTGGGTGGCCACCGACCTGGGTTGTATGGCCACCGTACTCCCCCCAGCTACAGAGGACATTCTTGGTGTTTTGCTGGCGTGGCCGAACTCGAGTAGACTCATGGTGGTAAATGTTTATTCTAGGCCGGTAAGCATTACCCAAGAGTCACGCACCATCGAGGAACTCTTGGTCGCTCTCAGCGATATCCCCCAGGGCACTCCCTTCCTGGTAGGAGGGGATTTGAATTGCCACTTTGAGCCCCTCTCAGGTTTACTGGATGGACTTTCCCAGGAGGAGGATGCAGTGTGGCTTGTACCCCCCACGGCAGCCCCCTCACCCAGAGTTTGGACTCCATTGGCTGTCCAAATTACCGCTACAACCTTGAAATAAGGTGTGCGGGCCTGCAATGGACGTATAAATTCTGACATCCTCCTAAATGCACATATCACAGAGTGGGCAGGGAGTCAAGACTGGATTACATTCTGGTCCCACTTTTCTTGTGGTCACACATTATTGACTTCCGGGTGACACTCAGGGAGGACAGCGACCATAACGCTCTTGAACTGGAATATGCCCTTCCTGGCCTAGATGATAGAGGGGTGGTGGCAGATGCCCCAGCCAATGGGCTAGCGCTGACGAACAATAGATGGAGAGTGAGGTGGTGTAGAAAATTAGAAATATTGATGTACATAAGCAACGTTCATTTCCCTTTTCCCACTCCTCTCCCTACATACACCATGAATACCGTAAAGCATTTGACTGCATCACTCTGCCAGCAAAGGCCTGTACCCATGTGTACATGACAGCCATTTTAGGCACCCTAGCCTTTTGCCCGCCTAAGATTAGAAACACCGGCTTCCTCTCTGCGCGTATTTGAAACCCCCCCCTCTCTCTCACATGCATAAACCATGAAACCCTCTCCCTCTGCGCGACCCTGCCCTGAAAGGCAGCCCTTCTGCTTGACCCGCGCAAACCCCCCCATTCCCTCTTGAAGAGGCCACCTTCGCCCCAGCTGACATAGCCCTCCCCAGCTGCACCTGACTATCGCCGCTCTCTCATGCATGAGTCATAAGACCTCTCTCTCTGTGCGACTCTGTCCCTGTGCACACCCTGGCTCCCCCTTCCCCTTCACCCTCACACGGGCCAGTCATAAACCTTCTTCTGCAGGACCCTGTCCTTGGAAGCCACGGCCGCGCCTGACCAACACCTCCTCTCCTTCCATGAATGCCCCTCTATTGACAAGCCCTCCCTCCGCACTCAATCGTCCACGCGGCATGAATACTACTCCTTTGATGACCCCTTCCCCCGAGTCCGACTGACCACACATGTCCGAGGCCATCGCCTAAAGCCAGGAGATACCATTTACTGCCCTTTTTTTGTATGAAGTCACTCCTCTTCAAAGGACCCACTATTGATCCTGGCCACCCCACCCCCTGGGCTATGATCAGGCGCACACATCCTAAACGGTTGACGGAACACTCAGCTGCGTAATTGCCCTCCCCTCTTATCAGCAGGTCAAGGGTCCCTATTGTGAACACATGTGGGGTAGGATTGACACGAGGATTATGGGGATGTCTTTTCTTTGTTTCACAATGCTGTGATTGTAATGCCAAGTGTTTTGTAAAGTATAAAAGACAGAGTCTCAGCTCACTTGTTAGAGCACCTCCCGATGGCATCTTGTTTTGTGTCTGAAATGACAGGCTCTCCTCATGAGAAATAAATCCTGTTCTTGTGATTCCTGCTCCCAGCGCCCGTCTCTTTATTTGGTAACTATTCAGAATGGGAACTAAGAGGCGACTTGCGCCAGCAGCCATACGGGCATCGATACTAGTATGGAATCCCACATTTCTACAATTGGCGTCCCAACGCGGGGTCCATCAGTGACATAAGGTCCAATGAGAGAGATCCAGACGATGAGGTGAACATCTAAATGATCGGAGTATACCTGCCTTGAGAGGGCCCTCGTCCGGCTGCCGATTGAATGAGCTTCACCAATTCTGAACGGACCTCTCTCGAGTGACCCACTGTCCTGACTGGAATCCCACAGGACTGCCGCAGTAAAATCATGGAGTAAGAGAACGATCGGGCGCTGGAAGGAGGAAGGCGAAGAACTGCCCACACGGTCCGGTCCGGGTAAGGTCGCGTAAATGCGACAAATTGTGTTTGGTTTGGATAATACTAGTATTACTCTTTTGTTGGTACCTCTGGAGATTCACCGTCTGCAAACGGAGAAACAACAGGCTCTCCCTTTGCAAGCAGTGAAGGATAGGTAACGCTGACTTTTGTCCCCGTTGTAATCCGCCGTGCCTATCTTCCTCCCCCACTGTTGTCTCGAACTGTCGTTCGTGGATTATTGTCTGGAGATTCTTTGTCTGCAAACAGGGAAGAACAAGGTCTCTCTTTGCAGGTAGAGAAAGAGTGGGTAACGCAAACTTTTCGTACCCACTTATTCTCCCCACTGATTGTTTGATTGACCGTGCATTAAGTGTTCGGTATTGGTTCTTTTGAGGTATTCACCGCCTGCAAACAACGGAGAATAGAAATATTCTGTCTAGTCTTTGCCCGCCGTGATAAGATAGGTAGTGCAGACTTTTGTCCCCGTTGTGATCCGTCATGCCTATCTTCTCCCCACTGATTGGTAGCCTGTTTAGCCCGGACCGCTTATTAGAGTTGAACCATCCAGCTCCACTGGAGGGCACACCTAATAAGGACCTGTTCATTAAGTGTGGACTAGTCGCTATAGCTTATAATAGGCTATGGCATAAAAATACAAGAAAAGGAGTTGAGCGAAATCAGTAGGCCACTGAGGAGTTATCAACTTCGCTAAAAATAAAATAAGAAACGTTAGAAATAACCCGTAATAAGAAACATAAAAATGGCGAGGGAAGACAAGCTTGACACCAAGGCAAGCCACGAGGTAGCTAGGTTCCGTTGCCTATTCCTGCCCTAAACATGTCTGCCTCATTGCCCACCACGCCCAAATAACGGTCACATGAAATAGATACAAATCAATAGGTACGTACCCCCATTCCGGAAACTCCCGAAGTGCCACAGGTCCGCGGTTACGCCCATCCGGTAGGCGAGGCCTCGAGGCATGCGGGACTCGCCTGGCCGCAGTCGGAAGGGGAGGCTGTGGGGCGGACGGCCCAGAAAACCGGGATGGCCTCTCCTTCTCTCCTCTTCTGCTGCCCTGCAGGCCACGGGGGGGGGGCTGTCTTGCCTCAGCCACCGACTACCCCCCCCTCTGTCTCTCACCTGGTCCGGCCCGCGAAGAAGGCCGAAGCCAAAGCGAGAACGGCGGCGCTTACAGGTAGTCCCGCCACATGTCACATTCCCGGATAGTGACAGGTAGTCCCGCCACATGTCGACGCCTGGACAAGCGCAGGTAGTCCCGCCACATGCCGACGCCTGGATAGTTTCAAGTAGTCCCGCCACATGTCAACCCCTGGAGAGTTGGAGGTAGTCCCGCCACATGTCAAAAAGGGGGGGGCTGTCTTGCCTCAGCCACCGACCCCCCCCCATCTCCAATAGCCGGCACGGCCAATATCGAAACGGCGGAGCCGAGGATCGGCGAGGGGTCGCTGGAAGGGGGAGGTGGCGCGAACGAGCCTCCCCCACCTCCCTCCAGGTGGAGGCTTCCAGCGACACCCCAACGCTCTTACTTAAAGAGGGTCCACATCGAAAAGCGGTCTTTTGCCCGGGGCGGGCACACGCCCCATGCCTTCTCTCCTCAACTTTGAAGATTCTATGAGAGCCGGGGGGGCCCCCCGACCCCTCTGCATGGGTGCCCCGGTCCCCCTCACTGGGACCCGCGACATCGACACACTCCTGCCGGCGCCAGCCTCAGTTTGGAAATGGCTAAAACACAGCCAAGGTACAGACTTGTTCAGTTCCGGTGGAACACCAGAATGACCCGGTAGGAAAATTGTTGTTGCCCTCCCCACTCTTTGACTGATGGTCCATTTGTTAGACTGTTACCACATTGCGAAAAACTTTTTGAATTGCCAACGGAAGGTTCTGGTCCAACCATGAGTCATTGGAGACATTCTGACTATACCGGAACCTGCCTGACCTCGCCCAAAATGGCGCCGATACACGAAACGAAAACTTTCGAACTCCCTGTTCATTTGGATTGCTCGAATAGTGATGCTATGAGATATGTATGCATTTTTGGACAATGAAAGTCGATAGGATGGATAGTGATAATGTGCTTAGAGAGGAAAGCAATACAGATATTGATCATGTGTTTGGACGATGTACTGATTTAGGGTGGGTACTTATTATGAATGGGAACAATGAATTGGTGTAATTTAGACAGTGAACGAGCATCTGGATAATGAATTAATGAATTAATTGAAAACCGAATCCTTGACATGCATCATGCTTGCTCTGTGGTAAAGTTTTATACGATTTTATTTCGCTGCCGCACTTTATGCAATGAACTGCCACCAACTTCGTTCTTCTTATGTACAGTTCCAATCTGCTCCGTGGCCGGTCCACTGGGTTATAGGCCTATATTTATACACCAGCACTTTTTATTAAAGGTATTTTTGAAAACGAAAGCATAGTTGTAGCGGTTGCATTAATGAGTTTTGAATGTATTACTACTGTGAGCAACGAGAAAGTATGATGAAGGCTGAAGGCTAAAAAGGACCCGATATTTAGCAGCTACATTATGTGTTACAGGCAGCCGGAAAAGTGTTTTAGAAGCCTTAAAGCGACACCACAGAAATGCCACCTGACCGCCACCCTTGCACCCGACCAAAAGGGGTTACGACCAAGTAACTCATGTAGATACGCAGATCGTCAGTGATTATCTATCTGACATTTCTGGTCCCTCTAGGCTTAAACGCTGAGATGGCAAAGAAATGAACTACGTGGAGATAGGTCGAGTATGTGGTAGGTAAAAACATTTCCGGATTACTGCATGCTGATGTGGTTTGAATGCTGCCCCCCCCCCCACCCCCTTCTTTCTCCTCCCTTTTGCAGGTCACGTCGGAACCTCGGCTGAAGTATGGGAGGACGATGACCGAACCACCGACGAGAAAGGGAAGAAGGGAATATGAGCATGGTCCTTATGACAATAAGTTTTTAAAAGACGTAGACTTGACATGACTGTCCCTCCTTAGAACATAGCGACTGGGAGGATGGACTGACATAGAGACTTGACGGGTACTGTATGACGAAAAATTGGCTCGAAATAACACGTTAGAGAATGTAACTAGACGTTTGACTAGGTAGGGAAAGGACAAAAGAAAAGTGCACGGGTAAGGGTTACCAAGACTGCACCCATCTGGGAAGTTAGAAATGTTGCTGATGTTCAAAATGTACTGCCCCCCCCCCTTCTCACACTCTTATAGACCTAGCCAAGCTGCCCGACTGTTCTCCCGATCAATACTTGCTGTTGCCTCAGCCTGAAGAACTTCCCCACCAAAGGAAGAAACTGGAGAATGGTTTAAAATCCAACCATGGGTAAATAGCGCGACCAGGTTCATTTCTGATCGACTAACTAAGGTGTGAGTATTGGCCATTGAGAGCACTCGAAGAGATAACAAGCGAGAGGGAAAAGGAGGGAAAAGGAGGGAAAGGTAGACAGAGCTAAGCACGTAGGTAAATAGGATAGTAAAAGATAAATAGGATATAAAAAAAAATATATAGATCTTGTTGGCCAACTATTGCTTTCTGTTTTGTTGTGAATGTCTTATATATGTAATACATGTACTGTCTTCCTTCATCTGAGTTTGTGTGTGTGTGTGTACTGTAGGGGTTTGTGTTCTTTCTTTGTTTACGTCTCTCCGTTACCTGACCCCCTACTGTTCTGTGTTATGAACGCACTAAAAGACCTATTTTTGTACACGTCTCTCCCTTTCTCTATCTCTCTCCCTCACTCTCTCTCTCTCTCTCTCTCTCTCTCTCTCTGTCTCTACATGTCATGCGTGTACCAAATGGCTCGTTTAGATTGCGGACGACTCTCGCTCTATGAGAGTCTCCTTATTTCCTCTTCCTCTTTATGGTAAAATCGTGCCTCGCAGGCACCAGTCTGATTGGATAATTATTGAACGCGAAGGCGTTCAGCGAAATTGACCGAAAACTAAAATGATTGTATATCGCCATATTACTACCTCTCCTTTCTGCAAAATGAATGAACTCGAATTGGCTGAGAAGGAAAGGACAGGTCAGACGACTAAGGTCCCCCAATCTGGCCTTTATAGGGGAACTGTATGTCAATGGCACCTTATTTTTCTGTTCATCAGAGACGAACGCCAACGTCCAGATTGACCCCCAATGCCCAGATTGCTCCCCCCCCTTTCTTTTTGCACCCAAGTGCGAGCGCCCGAAGCATCCCCGCCCCATTTGATAGACCCCAGTTGCTGTCCCGGGTATAAACATGATGACCATGAGCAACTGTCGTCCCTCAAGAAAAACCTGTTTTACCTGACTCTCGATGATAGCACCCCCGCCCTGTTTGGAAGGGTTAGCCAGCCTTGAAGGGAAATGTTAGACTGATAAAGGCTTGGGTTTGAAAGGCAAGTCTACACTGAAAGTTCCAGAATGTTGAAATTGGTGAAATGCGCAGTTTGATAGGAATATTATTTCTATAAATTTATGTCATGAATAGACGACGAATACCCTTGGCATGAACATAGTAGGAATGTTGACATATGCACTGCTTGGTAATAGACCTCTGACTGTGACCGATGAGCGTATCTCCCAAGTGCGCAGGATTGAGGGAGGAATTCACCTGCATAAATGACTTCTTCTGTCAGTTCTCTAAAAACTTGTTTTGTACCTATTCAAAGATTTGCGATCACCGGAGGAGAAGGGTCGGACGTGCCTGGCTGCAGATCTTGAGATACATGCGACCTCGACCAAAGGTGGAGCTGCAGAGCGACAAGATACGGACGAGACAGCAGTTTCAAACGTGGAAAATGAAAAATGACGGGCTGCCCTGAAGCCCTCCGTCTGCTAAACCCACGTGTGCCTGGAGTCTCTGTCCCCCTTCTTTGGGCCCGATTGATGGGCCTGCCTGCTTGTTATCCTTTGCTCCCCTGGTCCCTTTTGTGTGTCCCAGGAACTCTGACCCAACTCCACTCTCTCTCCTATCGACTATTTGGACCACACACACCCTCTTTTCCCCGTGACTTGTTGCCAAAAGGAAGAACTGCATTCAAATGGGAATAGGGTGTTGCCACAGAAATATAGGTGCCGAGCATAAGGCGCCACCAAACGGATTGTTTAGGAAACAGGACTGTGGTCTAACAGCAGAGGACTGACCGCACCCTGCAACGTGTAAGGATAAATCCGAGCTGGGCCTATAGCTCCACCGCCGGTGCTCAACAGCGCCAACAAAAGGACACGGACTAGAGCCTACCAGTGATGGCTCACTACTAAAAAGACACTGTGACGAAGAGATCTTGTGTATTGAACTGAATTCCGCCCTCAACTACTTGGTCAAAATGTTCATTGGTCACATTTTTAAGTCAGAAACATTTATGCTATGTAGTGCTTTGAAATGACAAGAACTCGACAAATGCAATATCCTATGTGCTGCATTCTGCCAAACACATCAACTTTCCATGATTATATGCCATATGTTAGTATTGACAAATGCTAATTCTTCGACCGCACCTGTTTATATGTACCCTCATCGATTACGAAAATGAACTTTGCTATGTAAAAAGGGGCGACTGTAGAAAATTAGAAATATTGATGTACATAAGCAACGTTCATTTCCCTTTTCCCACTCCTCTCCCTGCATACACCATGAATACCGTAAAGCATTTGACTGCATCACTCTGCCAGCAAAGGCCTGTACCCATGTGTACATGACAGCCATTTTAGGCACCCTAGCCTTTTGCCCGCCTAAGATTAGAAACACCGGCTTCCTCTCTGCGCGTATTTGAAACCCCCCCCTCTCTCTCACATGCATAAACCATGAAACCCTCTCCCTCTGCGCGACCCTGCCCTGAAAGGCAGCCCTTCTGCTTGACCCGTGCAAACCCCCCCCATTCCCTCTTGAAGAGGCCACCTTCGCCCCAGCTGACATAGCCCTCCCCAGCTGCACCTGACTATCGCCGCTCTCTCATGCATGAGTCATAAGACCTCTCTCTCTGTGCGACTCTGTCCCTGTGCACACCCTGGCTCCCCCTTCCCCTTCTCCCTCGCACGGGCAAGTCATAAACCTTCTTCTGCAGGACCCTGTCCTTGGAAGCCACGGCCGCGCCTGACCAACACCTCCTCTCCTTCCATGAATGCCCCTCTATTGACAAGCCCTCCCTCCGCACTCAATCGTCCACGCGGCATGAATACTACTCCTTTGATGACCCCTTCCCCCGAGTCCGACTGACCACACATGTCCGAGGCCATCGCCTAAAGCCAGGAGATACCATTTACTGCCCTTTTTTTGTATGAAGTCACTCCTCTTCAAAGGACCCACTATTGATCCTGGCCACCCCACCCCCTGGGCTATGATCAGGCGCACACATCCTAAACGGTTGACGGAACACTCAGCTGCGTGATTGCCCTCCCCTCTTATCAGCAGGTCAAGGGTCCCTATTGTGAACACATGTGGGGTAGGATTGACACGAGGATTATGGGGATGTCTTTTCTTTGTTTCACAATGCTGTGATTGTAATGCCAAGTGTTTTGTAAAGTATAAAAGACAGAGTCTCAGCTCACTTGTTAGAGCACCTCCCGATGGCATCTTGTTTCGTGTCTGAAATGACAGGCTCTCCTCATGAGAAATAAATCCTGTTCTTGTGATTCCTGCTACCAGCGCCCGTCTCTTTATTTGGTAACTATTCAGAATGGGAACTAAGAGGCGACTTGCGCCAGCAGCCATACGGGCATCGATACTAGTATGGAATCCCACATTTCTACAGTGGGAGAAGCTAGCCTCAAATTCAGAGAAGGTTTTAGGGCTCTATGCCCAGGTCATCCCCACACTTGAAAAGGTTTGTGTAATAATGGAGCACCCCAGCACTCAGGGCACATATAAACAGCTGTGGTAGGTGCATGAGGACCTTATGAAGTCTGTGGCTGAAGTTCTCTTCTCGACAGGAAAGAGTGGTGGTGGTGGTCGTTATATCTGCCCCACTTGGTATAACGTTGCATTCCGTACGGCCAAATCAGACCTGTTGACTTCAATTAAGGAAGGCAGAGACAGATCTGTGATTCAGGCCAGGAGAAGGGTCTACAAGCGCCTGATTACCATGCCAAGAGTGAATGGGAACAGGAGAAATGGGAAAACCTTACTATTTCACTAGCTTGTAGGGATTCTCGCAAATTCTGGCGTATTGTCAACACAGGGTCTGAGGAGTTAGCCTTGGCTATTAAACCTAATATTTCAGCCAAGGCCTGGCAAGACCACTTCCAGTCCCTTTATAGGGTTGACGATGGGGCCCTAACAAATCCCCACCGACCACTAGCGTATTACTAGAAGGGCACCCCTTTACAGAGATGGAGGTACGAGCAGCCATTGCAGGCCTGACATCAGGCAAGGCGCCTGGCTTGGATGGTCTACCGGGAGACTTATTCAAACAGGAGCCTGATGTATGGGCGCCCTACTTGATGACGATATTTAACGCTGTTCTGAGGGGTATGGAGGTCCCTTGTACTTGGCTGGGCGCAGAGATTGTTCCCATATTTAAGAAGGGATCGCCTCTGCTCCCAGCCAACTACAGACCCATCAGCCTCATCGATGTACCCCAGAAAATATTTGGTAGGCTTATACTTGATCGCCTCCAAAACTGGATAGAGGAATCCGCCATATTGAGTCCCTACCAGGCAGGGGCAGAAGGGGGGTCTCAACGACGGATCATATCTTCCGTTTGAATCTCCTGTTCTGGAAGACTGCGGCAATCGAAGGTGGCAGCTTGTACACAGTATTTGTGGACTTGCGAGCAGCCTTCGATTTAGTGCCAAGCGAAAGATTATGGACCGTTCTGGCGGAGATGGGGATCCCGGCTGACATTCTGTCCATCCTGATAAGACTTCACCATGGGATCTTCGCTCAGGTCAGGTGTGGTAGAAGCAGGGCACTCTCAGGAAGATTCCCTGTTGACAGAGGGGTGAGACAGGGTTGTGTGCTTGTACTGACCCCGTTCTGCCTCTTTGTCAACGGGGTAATCGACCACCTGAATAGGCTGGGTGACATTGACGCTCCCAAGCTCAACGGCAGCAGGGTGCCTGCTATTATTTTTGCGGTCGACACCCTGTTGCTGTCCAAGTCCCCTATGGGTATACAACGGGTCCTGGACTGGTTCTCGACTTTTTGTGTGGAGCGTGGGCTTGAGATCAACGCCCTGAAGGTAAATACATGATTCTCAACCCTCCCTCCTCAACTCGCCCCAATCCTACCATAGGCCCACTGAGATTAGAGAGGGTCCTCACTTTCGAATACCTGGGGGTAACCATTAATCAGAATATGACCTGGGACTCGCAGCGGACCAAGGCCAACATGAAACTGGTCCAGTTAACGGGTAGCATTTGCAGGATGGCAAGTAGGTCGACCTACAAGCCTTTTGATCCCCCCTCCAAATCTGTAAAATGCAGGCAAGAGGGGCAGTTACTTATGGGGGAGAATTGTGGGGCCACACACCTGCCCAGAATCTGCTGATCACTGAAAACAACTTAATTAGGCAGCTGGCAGCCCTACCACCAAGCACACCCCTTCTCCCGCTGAGATTAGACCCTGGTCTCAGACCTATTACAGAAGAGCTGGGACTAAAACCAATAACCTTTTGGCGCAGAATCTGGAGCACGCCAGAATTAACGAACTACAGGACCGAGCTCGAAGAGATCCTATGCCTACCCAATGCAACACACAGCCCATGGCTGAGATATATTAAACAAACATGCAAGACCTTAGGAAGACCAGAGCTATGGCTAGATCCGGGAAACGCCTGCTGTAGGATCCCACGCAAACTTCTTGCGAGGGATTTTTACGAGCAAAAGTTACTTGCCTCAACGGGGAGTACTAGGGAGGTATCTTTAACAAATAACACATTTGTTTATTAAATCCAAATCCTCATACCATCTAGAGCTTGTCCTTGATGGCATTAGTCCCGTTCTGACCAGAAAACTTTTCATGCAGTGGCGATATGCCACCCTCCCTCTTAGAGCATTTACTAATCGTGGGCTCAGCCCCCGCATTCAGCACAGTGCCCGGTATGTTCACACCACCAGAAAAATGACCTGCATATCATATTCTTCTGTAATGCTTACCAAAGATCTAGGAAGCACTGGCTTGTCCCACTTCTCAAAAACGTAGGTTTCAGGCACTACCTCCCAGCTTATAGAATATTAAAAACGGAACTTTCACCCCCGATTGTGTTTGCAGTGGCAAAATTCCTAACAGCGATGTGGCATACCCGTAACCTCTGCATTAAGTCAGATATGATCTATGATAAATGAAATGTATTGATGATTCCCAAATGTAATGTACTGTAACTAATTTTAACAGGCCAATTGTATTGGTTTTTTAACTCTGTTTTTATTTGATACTATTTTATTCCTTCTAAATTGCCTGTATTTCTTTTATGATCTAAATAGATCGAATTAAAGATTGAAATGAAATGAAAAAATAAGCACAAGAATGGTACACCATTCTCATACAGAGCAAATATAAAATGGCAACCTCTTAAACTTTGCACTGTGTAATAATGTGAAAGGCAGCAAGAGAAATCATGACTTTCAGTTTAAACTACTCTATGTCCACTTGTCAATGGTTAGTATCTCTTAACCCTTTCGCTCTCTTTCAAAAAGAGATTCCTCTCCATGAATGTTTGTGATGCCTTTGTGATCATCGCTGAGAAATCGCAAAAAAAAGGGAGTCCACTCTGAACCTATCTTTAGCTTCAGTTTGCATAAATCTAAATACTGCACAAAGGTTTATTATATTGTCCTGAGTTAGATATCAAAGTGTATAATTAGTCAAATTGTGTTACAACTCTTCTACTTTTTAAAAATTTGCTGTCTCCTTAACAACCTTTTCCCATGCACTCTTAACTCATTGTGTCTAGCAGCCCAGTTGAACTAGTAGGTCACAAGTTCACAGCACATTCTAGAAGGTCCATGCTACTTCCAATGAGATGCAGCAGGTGTGGTTTACTCCACAGTTTCAAGAGCATGTCCATGTCTGTATTACATTTAGTATTTTATACAACAGCCAATAACAGGATTTCTTGCTAATGCATCCAACACACTACCTACTTGTATACACCTATATGCTGACCGCATCCAATCAAATATATGTTTTTTTTTTAAGACAGCACCTCCATGTCAATTACTTTTCATCTGGAAAACCGTCTCATTCAGCTCCAACCTTCTACTGACTGCTATAGCTCCTTCACTTCAAATTGCTTAGAGAGTGGATTGCTGGCCACAGATATTTCTATTGGGTTGGAGAGGCTGCAAGGAAGCGCAGTATTGGCAGGGACTTGGATTTGCCAAATGTAGAGTTTACTTGAGTTGGCCAGAGAGGGTTACATTTCATCAGTTGCTGGCTGTGGTTAAAACCATTGTGGATTGCCAAGCTCCTCCGCTCATGATTCTGCACTTTGGTGGAAATTACTTAGGCACACTGTTAGAAATGGGGGTCTTTTATTGGCAGAAGTAGGTACCTTTGTCCAAATAGGGACCCTTGCTTCTAGTTGGGGTAACAGGGATACACTTCTAAAATAACCCCAGCTCACCCCCTTGGTAGCTTGGCTCAAGCAGGCAGGCATATCTCAGAGGCAGTGTGTAAAGCATGTGTGCACACATACAGTAATACAGTGAAAACACTACAAATGGACAACACACCAGTTTAGAAAGATAGGTCATCTTTATCTAAACCAAGCAAGACCAAAACTACAAAAATCCACAAATCAGTAATGCAAATATGACTTTTAAATGATAGAAATAGTTCAGTTCTAATCAAATTGCAGATGCAACACTTTTTATACAAAGTACCTTGGATACGTCGTGCACACAAACAAAATGGGTCGCAGGGAAGGTTATGCGTTGGTTCCTAACTCGAGAGGAGGTGATTCATCGGTTTCTTAATGCGTGGAGAGGTGATCAGTCAATTTCTTACTGCGTCCCCTAACAATGCAACAGACCTGGCGCCTTGATGCAGTGTACAATCTGTGACAATGTGTGGGTTCTTTCAGCCGCACAGCATGGCTTGCATCAGAATCAGTGCTCCGATCTCAGACTTTGGAGCCCGGTGCACTCGTTGCGGTATGCAGCGATTTCACGAGCCCTGGGCAGGCACTGCATCTGTTTCTTCGGCAATCTGTCAGAAACAGGCATGGATGCATTGCGCTTCTCGTTGTTGGAATGCTTTTCCAGCTCCCACAGCCAGAACAACCTCCAGAGGCCCAGAACAGTTACAGGCCCCTCTTGCCAGGTCAGAACTCCCTACAAGGAAGTTCAGGCGAGCTGGGGGTGATGTCTTTATGTTCCTGAGACTTCAAAACAGGAGACAAGCTCAATTTCAAGCCTTTGGGGATCTTCCTCAAGCCGTGGACACGGCAAACAGCAAAGTATTTTTCAAATTCCTTGGCAGGAAGTAGCCACTGCAGGCGAACTCCAGACAGCAAACAGCACTGGGGCAGTATTCCTCCTCAGTTTCTTCAGCTCTTCTCCTTGATAAAGGTTCCAATTGATTCCCACTTCTAGACTACACACAGCTACTTCAATGGCAGGCCTGAGTTATATTTACAGGCTGCTTATGTGGGTGGCACAATCAGTGCTGCAGGTCCACTAGCAGCATTTGATTTTCAGGCCTTGGGCCCACACAGTGCACAGTACTAGGGTTCGACTAGTCAATCAAATAAGCCAATTATGGGAACACCAATGCATGACAACATTTACAAAGGGAGAACTTGCAATTTGGCACTTAACATTGGCAAAGTGTCCAAAGCATCTAGACCAGCATAATGAAGTCCAACACACAGAAAAAACACAGGTGGCAGAGGCAAACATACAGGGGAGACCCACTCCAATGATGCCAGGTCTAACACACACTGACTAGGGTACACACACTGACTAGGGTAGGTCTGGAAATCCTATTGAAGGACACATTTGCAGACCTGATGTCACTTTTCCCTCACAATGTCTTGGTGTACTCTAATGTAAGCCAAAGACAGAAATGGAAGAGGTCAAATCACTTCTGTCCACAGATTCACAAAGCCAAGAAACATGTTAATACAACTGTTTCTGTATTCCTCAGAGAGCATAGCATGGGGTGTATCTATAACAATAATCTGATTTTGACGAATGAAATCTTCAGAACTGTTGGAGTGCACTTTACAGATGAAGTCAATAGGGTATTTATGTGCAGCGTGAAGCTCTGCATCAAGATTTATCTGTATCTGGAACATACACAACATTAACACCAAAGGCTCTTATCAGAGCCACCTACTGCCTCAAATATATTACATATTTTTCTAACACAAATCTCTTTTTTATGCAAAATAAAAGCAGATATTCAATAGCCAACAACACTTTTGAAATATCTCTAAAATGCATTTAAAATGTGCATGTATGACTGAATGGGTGGATAAGAGTGTATAATAATTACTGATTGGGTGCATAAGTGCAAGTACAAGCAACTGAATCACTATATCAGTATCTGTCTGAGTCAACGAATGGATGTATAAATTAGTCTATGAGGAAGTTATTTGGTGCATCGGTTGCTGTTTGTATAACTAAAAGCGTGGACCAGTGCATGTACGAGTGACTGACTAAGTGCATCAATGCATATTTTCTGAGTAAATGTGTGAATGAGTGCATAAGTCAGTTTCTTAGTCTGTTTCTCACTGTATGCATCAGTGTTTAAGTGCGTCTGTCACGGGATGCATCAATGAGTGACTGGGTTTGTGAGTGGGTGTGTAAGTGTCTAACTGGGACTCTCAGTGGGTGTGTCAGTCGTTTACTTCTTCTGTGAGTCACTGTGTCAGTATCTGAGTGGGTTTGTCACTGGGTGTCTGAGTGTCTGAGTGGTTCCTTGAGTGGGTGCATCAGTGTCGGAGTGAGTCTGTGAAGGAGTGCTTTAGTGTCAGGCTGGGTCCGCTTGTGAATGCATTCATATCTAAAGAAGTCAGTGAAACAACTTTGTTGTCCCTGTTACTTGCAAATGCGTCTGTGTCTGACTGGGTTTGAGAATGAGTGCACCCGTGCCTCAGAAGCTCTCTGAAGGGATGTGTCAGTGTCTGGGTGGGTTTGTGAGTGGATGCATCAGTGTCAGAGTGGGTCTGTGACCTCCTGCACCAGTCTCCGAATGAGTCTAGGAGACGGTACATCAGTGTCTGAGTGGGTCTGTGAGTGGGCATGTCAGTGTTTTAATAAGTATTTGAGGGGATGCATGACTCTCTGAATAGGTCTGTGATGAGTATGTCAGTATCCAAGCAGGTCTGTGAATGGGTGTATCAGTGTCTGAATAGGTCTGTGAATGGATGTATTGGTGTCTGACTATGTCTGTCACTGGGTGTGTTAGTATCTGAGTGGGTATCTGAGTGGGTGTCTCAGTGCTTGATTAGATCTGTGAGTTGGTGTATCAGAGTCTCAGTGGGTCTGTGACTGGGTATATCAGTCTCCGAGTGGGTTTGTGAGTGTGTGCATCAGTATCTGAATGGGTCAGTAAGCGGGTACATCAGTTACCGACTGGGTCAATAAGTGAGTGTCAGTATCTAATTGGGACTTCAAATGCGTCTGTCAATGTTTGAGCCTTTATGTGAGTAGATATGTCAATATCTGGGTGGGTCTGTCACTAAGAGCATCACTGGTTGAGTATATCTGTGAGTGGATGTGTCTGTGTCTCAGTGGGTCTGTGGCTGGCTGTGTCACTGTCTAAGTGGGCCTGTGAGTTGGTGTGTCCCTGTTTGACTTAGTGAGTGAAGGGATGGATGACTGCCTGAGTGGGTCTGCGAATGAGTACGTCGGTATTTGACTACATCTTTGAATGGGTGCATCAGTGTCGGAATGGGTATCTGATTGGTTGCATCAGTGACTAAATGCATCTATGACTGGGTGCATCATTGTCTGACTGGGCCTGTTAATGAATGAGTCAGTCTGAAACGAGGTCTGTCACTGAGTGTGCTAGTATGTGAGTGGGTCTCTAACTGGGTATATTTATTTATTTATTTTGCGGTTTTTATAGAGCGCAACACTCATCCCGAGGGATATCACGGCGCTTATGCAGATAGCAACTACTGATGGCGGATGCTAAGAAGCTAGAGTTTGGGGAAGAGGTGGGTTTTGCAGTTTTTTTCGAAACTGGAGGTAGTTTGTGGTATGTCTCAGGTCGGTGGGGAGCTCATTCCACCTTTTTGCTGCCAAGTAGGAAAAAGAGCGACCACCTGTTCTAGCTTTGTAGATGCGTTTGGTCTTGGCCAAAGCTGATTGGCCAGAGCATAAGTTCCTAGTGGGAACATAAAATTCAATCTTCCCTTGAAGAATTGTGGGTCCAGTTTTGTGTAGAGCCCTGTGGGCATGGCTAAGCAATTTAAAGGCAGCCCTCTGACGCATCAGTAGCCAATGGAGTATCTTCAAGCATTCTGATGCCGAGTCTAGTTTGCCCTTATTGCGGATGAGTTTAGCCGCCAGATTTTGCAAAACGTGCAGGCGAGAGAACAGATGTTCATTCATCCCTACAAACAGCGCATTGCCGTAGTCAAGGCGACTGACCAGTAGGGCCTGTGTGACTGAGCGTCTGCAATCCAGGGGTATCCATGGGAATATCCTGGCTAGGAGTTTTAGAATGGCAAAGCCCTTGCCACAAAGGGATCGAACATGATCCTTCATGTACAAGACATTGTCCATGATAATTCCCAGGTTCCTGGCATGTTGCTTAGGAGTGGGGGCCAAACCCAGTGAAGGTGGCCACCATGTGGCATCCCATATACGTTTGGCACCACCGAATAGCAGAATCTCTGACTTACCTGCATTCAGCTTTAGGCAGTGGTCATGCATCCACTGGGCCATTTCGGAGAGGCAGTCATGTAGCTTGGTTTTGGTTATATCAGGCCCTTCGTCCATGGTCACCATCAGCTGCGTGTCATCTGCATAAGAGCATATCTGTGTTTGAGTAGATCTGTGGGTGGGTTTTTCAGTGTCTCAGTGGGGTTTTTACTGGGCGTGTCAGTGTCTATGTGGGTCTGTGAGTGGGTGTGTGAGTGTCTCACTGGGTCTGTCAGTGGGTAAGTTGGTGCATAAGTAACTGACTGGGTCTGCGAGTGGGTGTGTCAGTGTCTTACTGGGAAGGGGAAAGGGTGTGTCAGTGTTTGAGTCAATATGTGAGTGGGTATGTTAGTGTCTGAGTGGGTCTGTCACTGGGAGCGTCAGTGTCAGAGTACATGTGTGATTGATGTGTCACTGATATATGTGATGACTTTGCAAAGGTAATCACGAGGTTGTCGCAAAAATCATGACTGTGTTTATAAAGAGAATTTTAGTCTCATACTTACTATGTTTATCACCCTTCACTCTTCATTATTGGGTCAGGGTACCTCTATCCTCAACCCTTGCAGCTGTTTCAGTTATTTTTTACTGTGCCCCACGACCGTGTACTGGTCAAAGAAATGGCAGTTGCAACTTTATATTTTTTTTGGAAGGAAAAGGTCAGGTTACTAGCATTAATGTCTGTTGAGTAAACTAGACGCTATTTAAATCAATAATTCTACCAGATATTCATTGTTCAAATTATTTATTTATATTTCATCTTTTGGTTTTTATCTTTTTTTTTTATGACCCTTTTTTCTGTTCTTTCATATGTACAAATAGTAATGTTTTTTAGTTATTTTTAAACACATTTTTTTACATATAATACATTTTGAATACTGTACAATAGAAAATATTTAAAACATTCAACAATACGCAGAGATTATTCCTTTCAACGCGTTTCGGCCGTTCGCCTTTCTCAGGAATTCTGCATATTTCTTTTCTTAATCAATAGAAGCTGAATATTTTCGTAGCTGCACAATTTGGACGTGATTTTTATTCAGTTGTTGGAGGAATGAAGTTCTATATAGGTATGGATAGGTTCAGGATAACGATACTGTATATGCTTTGCAGCTCCAAGAATGGTTCTTCTTAAACCCCTTAGCGGTGACACTTCATTATTAATTTTGCCTCTTATCACCTTGTGTTTAGCCTCTGCGATATCTTCTCACTACTTTAGTTTGTTTATGTAATATTCTTTAACTGGTGTTCTTCCTATAGATGCAGTAGTTAGGCTTCTGCTCTGTTTGTATGGCGGCGCCAAGGCTTGGGGATGGAAACTCATGTTTTATCTCTTTGGAGTATTCTGGCTCAAGTGTTTTAGTCCGGGCATTCCCTCGTGCTTCTCCAGCTGTTGCGCTCGATAATTACTGTGCCCCACGACCGTGTACTGGTCAAAGAAATGGCAGTTGCAACTTTATAGACAGGGTGCAGATAGTCAATCACACCATTTTGCTTGGTGTGCACCTTCGACAATATTTGCGGAGTCACTGCAAAATAACCACTACCAGAGATATATCTAAGATTTTCCTCTTAAATGTCACAGTAAGTATTGAACAGAATTACACTAAGTAAGAAAAAGGGCACTTCCTTGAACCAACAACTACCTCACTGCCAAATTTGGTGTAAGTTCTTTCAGCGTTTCGGGCTGTAGGTGTGGCTAAAATTTCGTATGGGAATTAACATTACACATGAACACATATTTTGCACCCCTATTTCTTGATCCACAATACACGCATACCCCGAAACTTCCCATGACACACAGAACCACCTTGGGAAATTTCATGAAGGTTGGTCAAACAACTCTAAAGTTATAGGCAAGTAAAAGAAAATGTATATGGAAACATGGTCCTGATGATAACTACCTATAGATATAAAAATAGATATAGATATATAGATATAGAGACTGTTAGACCTGTCTGGCTTTTTGACGTAGTCCCTCCTCATTATTATTTATTTTGTCCCCTTTTTGCCCCTCATACCCTTGATAATTTTTTGTCTACTGACTTTTTGTAGGTGTTGGCCAGGGGGATAGGTGTTCTTTCTCCCCCTCATAAACTTTTACCTCAGGCCCAGAGGCCTGTTCTGACAGGAAAGTTGGCACCACCTAAAATGGTGGCCACCAACTGCCCTAACTGTCACACACAGAACTTGGCCATAGCCTAGAATAGGGCATTCTAGAACCTTCTGGTCCATTCTGGACCACTGAAGGGCAGCCTATATAAGGCGGAATGCAGGGCAGCCATTTTGTCTACCTGTGGAAGTCAGCTGGAGGACAGGCTGTAGCTAAGGGTGGGAAAAGGTTAGATATAGGGTTGACCTCCTGGACTGGGAAGCTGCCTTACTGATCCACCCCACTACTCCCCTTTTGGTTACTTGTCCTGGCCCCGCTGTGGAGGGTTCCTGGAGACCCTGGGCGCCTAGCTTGCCCCTTGTCTAAATTATATAGGGGAAGTCTTCAGGAGAAGGAGACTGCAGTGCTGCGGTGCGCAGTCCTCTGCCCAGCAGATCGATTCTAGAGAGACTGTTGTAGAAGGACTCTCCTACGGAAAGGGGCTTATCCTGGTGCCCCCTCCCCTTGCTCTGCTTGTTATCCAAGTGCTGCCCGACTGCTGGAATCGTGCCCCCCTGGTGCCAAAACCCCCCCGTGTCCCTCCTCCTACCTGTGACAACGAGGGCTGGGGAAGCGGAGGCAGCGGGACCACAAGCTGTTCTGCACCTGGGTCGGCGTGTGAATGCTGAGGGAGCAGAAACGGTCATTCAACTAGCCGTTCTGTTCCTGCATCGGTGTGGGCGAGCGGCGTTGCTGTGGAGCTGTAATTGAGGGCTCTGAGGTGAGGAGCGGACTGCGTAAGCCCTTGTCAATTTCGGAGTGGGCGGAGGAGGAGGGCAGCGCCGATCGAACAGAGCGATCTCAGGCGGTGAGACACTCGCCTTTCGCGCATGTCCCATTGAGCTGCCGGGCTCCGTGAGGCGGAGCCGGATTAGAGGAGGCGGAAGCTGGCAGGCGGGTCTGGAAGCTGAGGAGCGCTTCACGCATGGTCAGGAGAACAGCGCGTCCTCTTCCCGTGTGAGGAGAGCGGAGGAAGAGTGCCGGAAGTCCCACGGCGGCAGCGGCGTCTAGGAGCTTCTCTCCCCTGCTCGAGCGCCACACAGGGAGGCTGGCGTGAGCGGGAGGGGAGGCATAGGAAGCATAAACGCGGCGAAGGCAATTAAGTGAAATCTACCTCTCTGGTCGCTAGTGTCACGTAGAGGAGAGCTGGGGGGGCCCAGAAGCTGGGTATCTCGCCAGCGCGTGGCTCTCTCCTGCTCACTATTTTTCCTTCACCCTCTGGCGCAGCAAGAATACCACCGCCTGGTATATCACAAGTAAGGAGGTGGTTATAGGGGGAAGTGCCTGCTACGAGGGAAACTGGGGTTCTTGCTAGATACCTCACCAGTGAGTACATTGAGACACTGTCCCCAGGAGTACAGGGTCCATAAGGTAGCCCAGGCAGGGCTCAATTAACTGCTGATTTAAGTGGTGCTTAATCAACTGCTTTTAAAGAGGTTCAGTAGAAAAACTGTACTGTTACCCATGTAAAGGAAAGCGTTGCTCTGATTGGATTTAAGTGCTGTTCTTGCTAAATTTTAAAAGTGATGACATATGGTAATTAATTGATAACCTGTGCAGCAGTTTAACAGTGTTATTGATATTTATAGAACCAAGTGTAGAGTACAGGCTATATTTTAACTGGCCTTTGGAAGAGTAAGTGTTACATGCCAGTCAGGGTTATGGTGTGTGACTAAACATAAAGTACTGTATATACTGAATGCAAAAGTGTGATAAAAGCTCAAGAGTATAGTAACTGCTTTCAAGACAAGTTGATAATTTGCTAGTAATTTAAGTGGTATAATTGCTGATACTAAAGTGACCTGAAATGTTCTAAGTTATTTATATTGAGAGAACAAAGAGAATATTATTTTTATAAAGCAGTACGTATTTTTCCACATTTTTGGTGTAGTGTTTTCTTTTTGAGTGCTATTGCGTGGAATTACTTTTGGGTGGTCTGCAACCTTTACACTGTGCCTCTGAAATGCTAGTCTTGCCCTAGGCCAGGCTACCCCAGTTCCAACAGAGACACATAGTGATTGAACTAAATATAGGTACTACACAGTGTGGTTATAGTTATGCCAGCATTTTCAAAGAAAGAGCATTTTTGTTTTGATAATTATTTTGGTGTTGTTTAATAAATCTACCTAAAACCTTCCAAAAAAGAGTTCACCCGCCCAGGCTCCTTCCTGGTAAGTTTTGCAGTGATCCATTAACCAAGAGCCAAGAAAAATATGTGTGGTGCTCCCAAAATGTTTATTTCCCATGTTAACTCCCATGGGAAACGCTGCTGTCCAATAAGGAAAGAAATAACTGCTGAATGGAATTATTTCAAATCTGCAAAAAAGTTGGAACTTTACTCAGAAAGTGTTATTTTTGTGATTTGTTGTAATTGAGTTAATCGCCACGTTGACAATTTATTAAAATCTTCCAAGGCCAGCAAAACATGTAACATCCCGCGTTGGTTTGATCATGCTTGTTCGAGGGCGCACAAAAACCTCAAACTCAAAAGCGAAACAGCTCGGTTTTCTGGAAGGTAATCAACACCCCATATTTCCAGGACCCAGGAGCACCGAAAATATTAAATACCATCTTACCCCAACAATGGCAGTCTCACTTTCAGAGCCTCTATAACTTCACTGGACCACTACTTACCCAGCGCGAAGGATCAAGGCAAAGACCCAACACAAAATTCGACTTTTTTCTGGAAGAGGTAAAATCCGCAATAATTGGTCTCAGCAAGAACAAAGCGCCAGGTTCCGATAGCATACCCCCTGATCTGTATCTGAGCAACATTGATCTCTGGGCCCCACTGCTCACAAGGGTACTGAACGAGGCCTTGGTGGCAGAGCTGCCTCGTTCCTGGTCAACAGCAACCATAGTCCCGATTTACAAGAAAGGGAATCGCGATGACCCACAGTGTTATCGCCCAATATCCCTCATAGATGTAACGGCAAAGGTTCTGGGCCATGTCATCTTACATCACTTGCAGGAATGGGCAGAGGAGAACCAGATTTTGACAGACATTCAATATGGTTTCAGGGAGGGCAGATCCACCACGGACCAATGCTTGAACCTGTACCTCCTGACAGCAAAATATACCATCGCTAGCAGGGGGTCAATATATATGGGGTTCATGGACCTCTCTGCGGCCTTTGACCGGGTGAATAGAGAAAAACTTTGGGCCCTGTTAACAAATCTAGGAGTGGATCAATCCCCGGTAGACGTCCTAAAAAACTTACATTGGAATACATCTGCAAGTGTAAGATACAACCAAGAAGGAAGTAGGACTGATTCTTTTCCATGTACCAGTGGAGTCAGGCAGGGTTGTATTTTAGCACCCTTCCTATTTTCCATATATATTAATCTCCTGGACAAAGAACTCTTGAAACTACAAGTAGATTCACCCCAAATCGGCCATCGAGCTGTGCCGGTATTACTTTATGCCGACGACGCGGTACTGTTAGCCAGAACTCCATTGGGCCTAAAAAAATTGATTGATGGCTTTGTCAACTTTATGGCCAACCTTGATCTGTCAACAAACCTGGAAAAATCTTATATCATGTCCACAGGAGTAAAGGGAAAAGGGACTTTTACTTATAAGATTGGTTCACATAAAATCGACCAGGTTAAGATCTTTTCATATCTTGGTGTATTATTTGACGATCAATGGACCTTTAACAATCTGGCACAGAAACATGCAACAAAGCTGGCGTCATCAGCAGGGGCCATCATGGCCTATGGGATAAGGCTGGGCAGATGGTCACCAGAGCAAATCCTTAATTTGTACAGGTCAATATGTTGTGCTAAGGTCACCTATGCAGCAGAAGTATGGGGTTTCATGGACAAGAAATTGCTACAAATTCAGGTAGAAGAAAATACATTATTTAGAAGAATCTTGAAACTGCCGCAAAGCACCCCGGCATACATCATCCATAAGGAATTGGGAGAACCTTTTATTGAGGACCGGATAAAAATCAAACCCCTCCTGGCTTGGGTTAAGATTTGGGTCAACCCAGAAGCGGGTCTGACTAGATTGATTATAAAAGATTGTCTACAACGTGACAAAGGGGACCTGATACCATGGCTGAAGTATAGAAAAGACTCCATGGCGGCAATTGGATGCATAAACTTTTTTATTGATCCAGATTCCTTCACTGCAAAGGACAAGACAATTTTAAAGAAACTTTATTCAGAGTGGTCTCTCATCACTAGGGCTGAGAAGGAAAGTTGTAAGTCCACTATTGCAACTTATTGCCAATTGACTGAAAAGCAAGGATTGGAACCGTACTTGAGAGTCATGTATAATGCCCAGGATCGTTATTACATGACGCGTTTTAGATTGAACATGCTTCACCATTTACTAGCTGTCCCCTCCGGTTTCACTCTTACAGTTGGGGAGAAGGGTACCTGCGGCTGCGACACTAGGTCTCCGCAGGATACCCTTCACTTTGTTTTGTTATGCCCCTTTTATTCGGTCCCAAGACGTAAATTTTTAGTACAGCTTTTAAAAGAAACTAAATTCAGACAAGCGAAATTGGCCCTTAAATTCTTGCAGGAAGCCGCAGATGCCTATACATTATTGTACTGTAAGTTTTATTCGATTGGCATTGAGGCTAAGAAATACTAGAGAGATAATGGACTGCAATTCCCCATAACCAAGCACTTTAATAACCCTCTTTCCACGCTATATGAACTGTGTATTTTTTTCTTTTAACTACATTTTTTAACTTACGTGTATTTAAATTGTATTTTTATGTACTTTTTTAAATGTTGTGCTTTTATGGTGTCTTTTAAAGTACCGAATAAAGTTTATTGAATATTGAATATTGAATATTGAGTTAATGAATTTTCAAGAAATTCACATTTAAGAGGTGCTTCGGAATCTGATTGGCAGCAATTCAGATACAAATGTTGCCTCACGAATTTGACTCACGAATTCACCATCGCGCTAGCGCTTGGCAGCAAGGAAGGCTGCTACAAGCGTGTTCCTGTATTTCTATATAAAAATTGCTTTTAGATCGTTTTTTAAATACTTCTACATAGTGTAAAGATTTACTTGTTGTGTGCTGTGCTCGCTCACTCCCCGGTCCACCGCAGCTTCTAGCGCTGTTTGATGTGGAGGGAGGCAAGCAGCACTACTTCCTGGTTGCTCCTTTGGAGGCGGCCATACTTGGTGGGTTGACGCGCTAGTCTCCCACTCCGCCCTGATTACTAAATGGCTGGCCTGAAGCGCGCTCGTAATTGACTCACGAATTCACCATCGCGCTAGCGCTTGGCAGCAAGGAAGGCTGCTACAAGCGTGTTCCTGTATTTCTATATAAAAATTGCTTTTAGATCGTTTTTTAAATACTTCTACATAGTGTAAAGATTTACTTGTTGTGTGCTGTGCTCGCTCACTCCCCGGTCCACCGCAGCTTCTAGCGCTGTTTGATGTGGAGGGAGGCAAGCAGCACTACTTCCTGGTTGCTCCTTTGGAGGCGGCCATACTTGGTGGGTTGACGCGCTAGTCTCCCACTCCGCCCTGATTACTAAAGGGCTGGCCTGAAGCGCGCTCGTAATTGACTCACGAATTCACCATCGCGCTAGCGCTTGGCAGCAAGGAAGGCTGCTACAAGCGTGTTCCTGTATTTCTATATAAAAATTGCTTTTAGATCGTTTTTTAAATACTTCTACATAGTGTAAAGATTTACTTGTTGTGTGCTGTGCTCGCTCACTCCCCGGTCCACCGCAGCTTCTAGCGCTGTTTGATGTGGAGGGAGGCAAGCAGCACTACTTCCTGGTTGCTCCTTTGGAGGCGGCCATACTTGGTGGGTTGACGCGCTAGTCTCCCACTCTGCCCAACCTACTTAGTCCCTTGCTCATTCGCGCAGCGGTGACGCGCAGCGGTAGCGCCGTAGACGCGCCGGAGAGGCGCCAGAGAGAAGCCAGTCTGCGCCAGTCCGCGTCCAGACGCTTCCTGCGACCTGCGATAAGATCTGCCTATCATGGCTGGGGCGGCGTCCATGATGGTGTATGACAGTTCCACACTCCATGCCCTACGTAATGCTACTAGCCCGGCCTGTGATCACCTGGTTCTGCCTACTTTCTCAGATTTCATTTGTAAAAACTGTAACTGGACTCCCTCAATTCGCGTCAACCGACGCCCATTTTCCGTTCAGGAGTGGAGAATGTTCCTACTAAACTGTAGGTCTTTTAATAAACACCAAATCGAATTACGTTTATTGATTGAGGAGCTTAATCCCCACGCCCTTTTCTTAACAGAAACCTGGCTTCAGGCAGACAACGATCCGGCCATTGTCGGAGCCATCCCTCCAGGATTCACTCTTAAGAGACTGGACCGCCAAATTGGGAGAGGCGGTGGATTGGCTATTGTTTATCGGAACAATTACAAGTGCCGTACCACCCCTTTCATGTCATCGACCTGCGAAAGCCTTCAATTTTCGCTAGAACTCTCCCCCACCACCACCTTCTCTGGCATTCTCATCTATCGTCCTCCCGGCGCCCTCACTGATTTTATTACTAAGATCACCGAGTTGGCTGCCAGTGTCATTTTATCCTCACCTAATCTTACCCTGTTGGGGGACCTCAACCTGCACTTTGATGATCCTCTCGACAATGCCGCTAACTCGCTCCGTGCCAATCTTCAAGCATTGGACCTCTATCAAAAGGGTTTCCATGTCACGCACAATAGAGGCCATCTGCTCGACACGGTCTTTAGTAATATCAATGACATCACAGTGGAGCCCCCTATCCCTCTACCTTGGACGGATCATTTTGTGATACCTTTCATCTGGCGCACTAATACCCTCCCCTCTGCCTACTGTCTTGCCAAACACCAAGCTAGGAGATGGTCTTCTCTCTCTCTCCCTGCATGGGAAGCTGCTTTGGCCAGAGACCCTCCGGGGAAGGTGACGCATGCCAACATAGCAGCTAACAATTATGACGGCTGGATCACCTCTACACTTGATTCGGTCCTTCCTGCTCAAAATAATAATCTCACAAAAACACCAAAACCAGCCCCATGGTATACCCCCGCACTTAGGAGTATGAAATTAGCTTGTCGTAAGCTGGAGAGAGCCTGGAGACAGGACTATTCCCAAACTAAGAAGGATGAATATAGAGCCAATATTAGGCTATACAAACAGGAGCTAAAAGTAGCTCAAACCTCCTTCTACGACAGCAGAATTCAAGCAGCAGCCAATGCCCCTAGGGAAATTTTTAAAATTGTGAAATCCCTTGTCTCCCCCCCAGTTGAATGCCCCGATATTGAGGGCGCTCAAAACCGCTGCAATGATCTGGCTAACTTCTTTTCTCAAAAGATTCTTACAATCTACTCCTCATTTGACTCTAACAACGAGCTGGAACCCTCCACTCCCCCAACCTTTGATGCCTTGACTTCTTGCAGGCTAGACACTATTCCTCCCTTGGACGCCCCAGCACTGGATAAACTGACTGTTAAAGTCACCTCTGGCTCTCCCAATGATCCAGCGCCCCCAAACACTCTCAAACTGGCGATGGATATGATCCGCCCTATTATTCTGGATGTCCTTAACACCTCCATCTCCTCCAACTCCGTGCCCCCGCCATGGAAGTGCGCAATGGTTAGAGCGCTGCTAAAAAAGCCCAATCTTGACCAAAGTAATTTAGCAAACTACCGTCCCATCTCCTTGCTCCCCTGGTTGAGCAAACTGCTTGAGAGGCACGTAAACAACATTCTAACGAACTATCTGGAGTCAAACAGTCTCCTGCGTGCCTCTCAGACAGGGTTCCGTCCGCAACATGGGACGGAAACTGCGCTTCTAGCGGTTACGGAAGAAGCAAGAGCTGTGCTGGACCAGGGTGGGAGAGTCGCCATTATTTTATTGGACCTGAGTGCCGCGTTCGACACGGTGAACCATGTCACGTTGTTGCAACGACTAACGGACATGGGCGTGTCGGGCGCGGCCCTGGAATGGCTGACGTCTTTCCTGACCGACCGGTTCTTCCAGGTCTTTGAGGGTGAGGCAGTATCATCTAAACATTCTCTCAGGTGTGGGGTTCCTCAGGGCTCCTCCCTGAGCCCCACCTTGTTTAATGTTTATATGGAGCCTCTAGACAGGATAGTCCAACCCTTCGGTGTGCGTATTGTCACCTACGCGGACGATACCCAACTGGTGGTCTCTTTAGACCACGCGGAGGGTTCGTCCCACACCTTAGGTCCCTGTCTAGAGGCGGTCGCCAGATGGATGCATTCCTCCTGTTTAAAACTCAATGGAGAGAAAACAGATGTTATTCTGTTGGGGAATTCTCCCCCCTCTGTTTTTACATCCATCTGGCCACCATGTCTGGGTGAGCCCCCGACTCCCAAGCCCCAGATAAAGAGCCTGGGGATCTGGCTCGACCCAGCCTTGAATTTCTCAGTACAAGCCACTAAGATTGCAGCCACCTGTTTTGGGTTGATGAGGATGCTGCGGAAGGTGCTCCCTTTGCTTCCTTTTCAGGCCAGGAGGATTCTTGTCCAGGCCCTGATACTGTCGCGCCTGGACTATGGGAACTCTCTTTTTTTGGGAGCCCCCTCCTTTGTCATCCAAAAGCTCCAAGTCACCCAAAACAGTGCGGCCCGCCTCCTCTACAATCTTCCTCGCCGACAGTCAGCCAGGGATGCCTTAAGAGAACTCCATTGGCTCCCTATCGCGGCGAGAGTGCAATTCAAATCTATGTGTATTCTACACAAGGCCTTCCATCACACTGGTCCCGCAATTCTGCAGACTTTGGCCACCCCCTACGTGCCTGGGCGTTCTCTCCGTTCTGGCTCCCTTCAGCTGGCCACCTCCGTCAGAGTCAAGAAGGCTCGATGGGGTGGTCGCTCCTTTTCACATAACGCGGCCAGGCTCTGGAACGCCCTCCCCCTATCTCTTCGGGAAATCACGAACCATTTTGCTTTTAGGAAAATCCTTAAAACACACCTGTATGCAAAAGCACACTGATCTGCCCTGCGCACGCGATAATAAAGAGTAAGTCATGAGCGCTACGAGGCCTCCGGGTAGATAGCGCTATACAAGTGTAATTTAATAATAATAATAATAATAATTGCAGCTGCCAATATGGAACTTGTGGACTTGAACCCTGTGTCCTGTAAATTCTTTAAAAATAATATTTAAGGAGGTAAGTTAATGGGCACTTTGAGCCCTGGCATTCCTGGAGGAACCTTTCTTTCCCCAGGGGTAAGGACCTAGCATGCCCCCCCCCTCTGGTGGATTACCACAGAACTTCCTCTCAATCTTCGACACCATCCTACTGCAGTACCTTGCAAGCTTCCTTGGGGGAGCTTGAATGGTGGCACAATACCATGGGTGTTAAACTTGAGCTCTGGTACCGAGGTAGTACATATATATTACAAAATATTTATCAAATACAATTTATGAAAACAAACATTCGCTCGAGCTTGCAGGGGATCGGTGTCTTTGGGGGGGTTGGGCCTACTTCACGTTGGGGGCTTACAGGAGCCTGGGCACAGGGCCTGGCCCAGAGCATGAGTGTTGTTATCAATGATGCCATTTAACATATCATGCGCGATGTAATATATGAGAACATTAGCAGTGTAATACCAAGGCACAATTTATTGGTAGCTCAGTAAACTATAACTTCTGGATTATCAAACATAAGGACTGGACTAGTCTTCTATTCCATCAGACATTTCCCAGATGAGGTGGAGCTTTTGGAGCCGGGTTTCACAAGGGGAGAGCCGCTTCGGGTGTCTCTGCCACTTTCATGGTTCCCAAAGAGTAATTTCAGCAGACAAAAGAGGGTTCCAGAGAGACCAGGAAAGTGAGGGATGTGGAGAGTAGAATGCAAGTGAGTGAAAGATAGGCGAGCTTGAAGGGGAGAAAATGGATGGAGGGAAAGCAAAAGAAAACGAGGCTAGAAATAGAGCAGGGCTGGTTTGAACATCTTTGCCAGGCTGTCTTTGGGTTGCAAATGGCCCTGCTAAACATCTAGGCTGAGGATTATCAGACCTGAAACGACACTTCCTAATGAGGGCACAGGAGCATTTTTTTAACATAACCTTTATTTAGCTTACCTTAAATTCTTACTTTTTTAAATGTACTTATTTTCATTTAACAGAACAGTGTCATTCATGTATAACTGCAGTGAACCTTTTTCCTGCATGCATGAGACGCACAGGGAAGCAGAAGCTTGCGCAGGACATGTTTAATGTCTTCACTGCTGATGGCGTAGAACCTCTGCAGACTGTGTATAGATGGGTCTGTAATGACAACTGCAGCAAAACGCAATCCTGTTCTAAAAATGCACTAACCTACTGAGTAGTGAGTTCAGAGCCTTGTGAGTTTGTAATGACGGAACCTTTGTGGCTCTCGATGGACTCTGTAGAACTGTGACATAAGCATTGGAGCATAGTGAATTAAATGCAAGTTTAGAATGTTGAATTCACTGTGACACGCAGAAGTAGAAAGACGTGTTATTCTAACTTCTGTATGTGATATAGTCATTGGTGAGTGCCCGGGCTGGGGCGGACGCTACAATGAGGAGTCATGGACATATGCTTGCCAAGTGTGCTTGGAAGCATTCAAATATTCACCTTGCGCTACCCAGCTTCACAAATATGCTCGCACTATTTGATACAAAAACCACAGTTGATGGACAGAATGCAGAACAATGTCATACATTCACCCCAGTACAACGATCTGGGCCTAAATCCATCGTTTTTTTGCACTCCACACCACCCCAGTTCAGACATGGCCATATGCAAATCAGTCTGACCCTGTGCCTCATGGGAACAGTCCAGCCCGAACTGCCAAGCCATGCCTTCCTTGGACCGGAAACAAGCTTCCGAGGACCGGTTTCTGGCATTCCAGCCGTCTTCAGCCCGGCTTGCTTTTGTACTGCACTATTTGATGGCATCACAATCCTTGACTGTTTTGAGGAGTCAATTTAACTTAAATAGGGCAATATGACATACAACCATCTTAACCGTGTACATATTGTGCAATCAATTAACAACACTAAATTGGATTATGCTCCCTAGTAAATACATTTTTTCTGGCACTTCCAAGAATTCATGAATGAATGTGTATTGTTGTGTGGTTAAATAATATACGATTGTTGACTCACTCTTACAGTGTTTTCTTAAGGTTTTTCAGTGCCCTGAGCAAGAAATATTTTGGCACTCCTGTCCTGAATGTTGACTCACTCTTACAGTGTTTTCTTTAGGTTTTTCAGTGCCCTGAGCAAGAAATATTTTGGGACTCCTGTATGAAAGAACTTTGATTTTATAACACTTTTTTTGTTAATTAAAGCCCTACGTTGCCTACAAATATTAAATTACAGCACAAGATTAAAATACAAAAACACCCCGAAAAGACCTAAAGAGAATCTTCACTTTCCCAAGGGGGGCACCTGGAAGGTGGGGGCCCTGGACCATTGCCCACTTTGCTGATGCCGTAATACGTCTCTGATAAAAACAAATATTTCACAATTATTTAAGAGAAGAAAAACAATATCGATATTAAAAAGGATGTTACTAGTGAGGAGGACAATGAAAGTAGATGGCCTTGAATTGCTGTTCAGATGCTGTTCATTCATTTCCCTGCACGTAAAGCTGGCTGCATTTTGCGTAGTTTTTCCCAATTCACCAGACAATAGCCCTCAGTGCCACATGAACGTTCTGCTCCGCTAGAATGTGCTGAGGCCGCAGGTTTCCTCCGGCGACTCTGAAGCCTGCTGACATCTGACACGAAGTGCTGGCTCAAAATCGATGGAGACAGACCTCAGAGTGCCAGAAATTGCTCTGGAGTGTAGCACGGCTGAAGCTGTTCAGGCTTGAGTGGTTGATTTGTAGTGAAGGCCCAGCAGCAAAGCGATGGATTCTCGTAAAAAGGAACAGGGGCATATTATTAAGCGGGAAAGGAAAACAAATCACTGTAAGGTTTCCTACTTAACTCTCTGAATATCCTTAGCAACTCCACAACATCTGTTAAAAAAACCTAAAAAAATCGTCCTTTGTTTGAGCCTCCAACAACGATAAGTGTGTGTATTTTTGTTTCTGGGGCTACAAGTATATGAAGAATGATACACTTGTTAATTTAATAGACACATCATTTTGTTATTTGTCTGTCAGAAGTGTCTATAACAAGTTCATAAAGCACACCTCTCAGTGTAAGCGGCTTCAGTTTTGAGAGCAAACCCTGCATCAGTGGCTATCACACATTTAACCAAACTCCCAGCATTGCACTATTGCCGAATGTTTACAGAAATGAGTAAATCAAAAACATGGGGCCTTATTTATGAAGGACTTGCGCCACTTTTACGTGACTTTTAAAATGGGAAAAAGACACGCACCGGTGGCGCAAGGCCTTCATAAATAAGGCCCATGGAATTTTGTCACCTCAGTTGGGTGTAGATTCACTCCTTTTAGAAGTTTACAAAACTATTCCAGGTTTTGACAGAAAATCGGCATCAGTTGCAGCTTTACCGGTGTAATCCCAAAACAGACTTGTGAATTCCATTTTGGCATGTGAGACAATGCACAGATATATTTTAAAAACAACAGAACATATACAAAGACACTTGATTACTGTATTGTTTTTTCTTCCCTGTGAAAAATACTTTCACCATCGGGAACCCCTTCCCGTACACACCTTATTTGTTTTAGAAGTTTTTTTTCCATTTAGGCACCAGGGAGGTGTGTTACCTCTTCCAGAGCAGTGGTCAGAAAATGTTTTATGAATACTCAAATAGATGTAGGTCTGTGGGTATGCACAATCTTACATATCTTTCATATCATATCCGTATTACACATCTTTCGACTTGGCATCCTCCAAGTATGCCCCTCTCTTTGCTTTTTTCTGAGGTTCCACTTCACTTCTCTCCTCTGTTCTCTTCCAGCTTAGTCCCTCCCGCCCCAATATATTTGTTTTGATATTTTCAAAGGTGACTTGCTGATTTGTGTGCTTTTCGATAGTTAAATGCATTTCTTAAAACAAGGGGGCATATTTACTAGAAAGTGGCAGAACGTGGCGTTAGTCTCCTTGGCTTAACGCTGAGCTCCGCCACTTTCAAAACGCAGGGCTGCACCGTATTTGCAAAGATACAATGCAGCTCTGTGTTTCCCCCTGTGCTGGCACTAATTTTAGCTACCTAGCACCAACACATACACCCTTGCACCATAGTGCAAGGGTGCCTGTGTTGTAGGGGAGGATTGTTTATGTGCAGGCGAGTGTCCCTTCCTGCACATAAACACTCTCTAAATTGCTTTTTGTAACTTTTGTGTGCTGCCTAATGCAGCACACACAGAAGTTGCAAACCGTCGTTTTTTTCATTGATTGTTGATGTGCTGGAAGGCACACCTGTCTGCACATAAACAATTAATGGCAATTGCTGTTTCTATGCATGCTGCACAATGCATCAGACATAGAAACAGCAAAAGGGAGGAGAAATTTAACATTTCTCCTCGTTGCCTGTTTATGACCAGGTTTTCCCTGGTCTTAATTTTGATGCTGCCCCATATTTACGCTGCCCTTGTAAATATGGGGTAGCATCAAATTTAATGGGTGTTGTGATGGAACGCCCATCACACCACACCCATTGCCCGTTCCTTTTATGCTAAGTATAGCATGAAAGGGGGCCTTATTTACAAGGCAGCTTTAAGACACTTCAGGTGACTTGACAATGCATTGTAAATAAGGCGAAGCCCATGTCGCCAAATTAATGTCACTGAAAGTGACTTTCCTGTAGCGATGGGGGCATGTAGATATGCCCCATGGTTTCATGTTGTATTGGTGTGTTAGGTGCACTGATCCCTCTCTGGGTTCCAGAACATTCCTATACTGCAGTGGCATGGCAAGGGGGTGGGGGTGGTCTGCCCCAGGTGGCACAAGTTTTGTGGGCTCTTACCTCCGGCCGTGAGGGCGGCAAGCACAGGGATTGCCTGCACCTCCGCTCTCACCTGGGGCCTTCACGGGTGGGAAAAGCAGGGACGGCCCGCCCAGCCGAAGGTCTGGCTACACCACAGCTATCCTGGTAGATTTATTAACAAAGAAACCTTCTTTAAATAAATATGTTTATCATTATAAAACCAAATTCTAATACATTGTCTAGAGATACAGTCAGGTATCAGGTACTGTGTGAATTGCCTTCAGTAAGTCAATAAATGGTATTCTCTAGAGGTAAAGGAGCTTATTTATGAGAGACTTGCATCACTTTTGCACCATGTAAAGTGATACATGTGTTACGTATGGCTCTCATAAAGGTTTATAAAGCCATGCAAAGCACACCCTGTGTGGCTTTCAGTGGCCTTATAAATTTTGAGTAAGTCGACGCAGCGCAAATCACTGCGTCACCTTACTCTGCTCACCAGATGCATTCAATGGGTGTTGCAGTCGGCTTCCCCATGCAACACCTATAAATTTTGCTGCTGCTCCAAATTTATGAAGTGATGTAAACCCAAGGAAGTGCGAAATCCATCCGTCTCCCAAGGTGAGGCGTAACAAGGAGAAATATGTTTATTCCTCATCATTTTTTCCTCTTTCCTTGTGTGCTGCATTCTGCCATACTGTTCAACCGTTAGGCTCCCTTCCATCTGCCTTTATGGTAATTGTAGCTGAAAGAGAGGGGGATAACCCACTTTCTTCTGTATTGAAGTCAACTCCATCTTAGATGGAGCACAGTCAAGCTTCTGTGTCCACCATGGTACCAGGTTTTCTTTCATCACTGTGATGAACTAACTGTGGGTGATCAAAGTTGAGGGATGTCTTGCTGTCCTTATCATATTGCATATCTCATCAGTGTTTGACACTGTATCTCATTCATTGGTAATACCTCAACTTGATGAGGCCAGCATGAGAGGCAAGGCACTTAATTGGCTAAGCTCCTTTCTGCCCAAATGTTCTTAGTCAGTTGTAATCCCTCCTTTCAAGTTTGCATTCCATAGTCTCTATTTTCAGGTGCCTCAGGGATTTTCCTTAAGCCCTTCTTTAGTTTACAACTATGGGCACCACAAGTAAGAATGGTCAGATCTTTCTATGTATAGTTAATGATGAAGGCTGACAATACTGAGATCATTCTGAGACAGCAAGGATACTCACGTACGTCACAAATTGATTTTCAGACATGTCTTTCTACATTAGTCCACTGGATAAACTGCTGAATTGTAACTGAAGAGGCTCTTCCATGATCAGGTCTCAAGACTGGTGGCCCTCTTTATTGGGGTATAAAAAGGGCTTGATTTGCAAAAGAATGTGTGCTGTGCCCGGGGGCGTGATTTAACGTGCAGCATAGATGGCTGCCTTTTACTGAGCTCCGCGACACTGCCGGTGTGGACGCTCATTTAAAATGAGATTCTGCTGATTTTTTTTATTCACCTCTAGCTATTGGAGAATAGCGGAACAGCAAGTGAACACTGGGGAGCATTTTCTTTTTGTTGGGTTCCACAATGCTTCCTCAAGTCTACCGTACATATTGGACCACTTCTGTGGAATAATCAAAAAATTGTGGCCAACATTGTTACTTTACTACAGCACATCATGTGAGGGTTATTACGCGTTAACAGATCCTCAGTGAAGGTAAGGTCAACTCTCCCCAAGGTACTGTGTACAGTAATTTTGATTGCTGTATATATTTATCACGTATAGTGGAAGGCTATTTTCCTCATAAGTGGATGCTTCAAAATGGCTACAGCTGTGTGGAACTTTCCCTCACTCTGGTATCAACACTGAAATGTAATTATTATATTCTACTCAAAACTGGCTGATTATTGAGTTGGAGGAATTTTAACCATGATAGTGGTTTGCTCTAGTGATCATTATTGCATATGCATCACAACATTACCAGGAGAAGATTTGGCCAACGCCTAAATAGGTCTATTCTTTGCTTCTACTAAGCTCCTCGCTGCCTTCATTTTGCTCACTATATCAAGTTTTCAACTTTTTGCTCTCAACATTAGGTGGATTTCTTTATTTCAGTTTGTGGCAGTTAGAAAGGACAATCCTCATTGTCTCGTACTTTATCTGCTGATGGTCCCTACTCTGACTATCGAGTCATAGATTAGTGTTGTTAAACTGCTAAATTATTATTCACCTTGAGATTTGGGGTTTTGGGACTCAACCTTTTTGTTCTGTCTCCCTTTTCAGCTTACATTAAGAATATTTACGATTACTTCCAACGGTGGAAGCAGCAACACCAAAGACAAAGATTCCAAAGGGAACTTGAAATGTTCTAAACATTCCTCTTCTACCCCAGAGTCGTCGTCAAAAGGTAACTCGGATTCTACTTCAACCTTAGATGCTACATTACTCAAGCTGAACACTGTTCATGATATAGCTCAAAGTACAAAAACCAATACAGATATCCATCAGGTGGAAGTGAATGCTATTCACATTGACCTTAAAGATCTTTCATAATGTGTCTCTAATGCTGAGACGAGGATCAGATGTGTGGCAGATCATACAAATAAATAGGAAAAACACATCCAAAATCTGGAATGCTCCATTACTTCTTTGAGGAGAGACTTAACAGAACAGGAAGACCGCAATCGTAGAAGTAACCTTCGTATCTTTGGTTTACCGGAGGTGTGTGAAAAATTGTCTCCTTCCGCAATTGACTTCTTACTTACTTCGATCCCGAATGTTCTACAGCTCTCTTTCAAACAAGATTTTGATATTGAACGAGCATAGAGGGTTCCACCTTTTAAACCCAGGAATATGTCCTCTCCTATACCAGTGATTTTTAAACATTTGCATCATCAACCTACTGATCAAACTTTGGCACAAATGAGGAAGATCAATTAGGTTCAATGGGAAGGCCACAGAATGTCTATTTCAAAGAATTTTGCCAGAGATACCGTCATTCGTAGTTAAGGCTTCCTCTATTTATGCAAGAGACTTACAGACTTGGGCCTCCCTTTTCCATTCTCTGGTCCTTCTAGATTTCGTATCATCTTCAAAGGTCTCCCACAGATCTTCTATGAACCCTCTGATCTTTCTACATCAATCTGAATCCCAGATGGACTCAGACTCTCTACCTTGCACCTCTTGTTCCTAGACAGCTGTATAGACGGACTTGACCTCTTACGATGTTTCCAGATATCCTTTTTCCTTTTGTTACTGACTAAGAATTAGATATGTTTTTGCATATTCAAGGTGTTAAAAGATGACATATATCTATTTTCTTGCGGTTCTTTTTGTATGCTTTATAATATCTGCTGTTGTTTTTTTTCCTGACATTGAGATGCAGTATATAATGTTGTAACTACTGATGTTCCTTCATATTTTGAATAGGCTAATCTTGATAGTTTATACACTAGTACATAGTGTTCTAACATGTATTTCATTCTTTCTGAGACCATATTTCTTCGGGATTTGTCTTTATAAAGTTGACATATTTTTTTGTTGCTGTTCTATTAACACATTTTTCTACCTCATATTCTTCATGTCTTTTCTCTCTTTCCATGGTACTCTATAAATATATTTTGTGACATTCATCTCACTGATTACCAATGAAATTCTTTTTTCTTTCATGCTATTGTATATATTCAATTTGTTCTGATTGCATTACCATAATGTTTGTTATATTATTATGAATTACACCGTCATTAATTGGTGCACTTTGCCTCTTATTACTGGATGATTCTATAGTTACCATATGAATGTATGTATTTATTTGTAACTTTTTTTAAAGATGTTATAGAGTGTTAAAGTATGCATTAACTGGATTCATATGATATTACAGCTATAATTTTTTAGTCATGAATATTATCCTATTATGGATGTTCCACTTATATCTTTTTCTACTTAGTCTCTCTTTAATACCTGGTTATAATTAAATAATGAAATTACTTTAGTTTTAAATCTTTACTTTGCTTTATAGTTCCTTTGCTATAGGTAAGAATTCTCCTTTCCCCCCTCTCATTATTATTCTTTATTATTGCTTTTTGTCTATATGGAAGTATGTCTATATGTTATTTTTTAGTTAATGATCTCACAGATTATCAATTAACTGCATCATTACCTAATTATATTCTCCTATTATCTTTTAAACCATTTTATTCTGTTCCTATTTTTGTTATTAATTGTACATTATTGTGAATTGCATCTTTAGTATTCATGCTCACAGGTTATCATTAATTGATAGTTTATGGTTATTTTATAATTGTTGTACATATCAACTTGACACCTATTTGATTAATATTAATAGATGTGTTGAAGTATGCACAATCAAACTTTACATGCTTTGGTAGCGAGATTTGTTTGCTTATGTTATCTCATCCCTTCACAGACAATCTACTCAAATTATATTTATTTAGTCTTCTGCTACCTAGTATCTGATGTGGTTATGTATTAGGTATTGTAACTTTTGTTCTACTGTTTAACACCTTTGAGGCAGCCTCTGTTGTTGCCCATCCACGTTGGTTCCCCATGCAATTTTTCTCTTAAGAGACATCCCCTGGTGGGGCTGGACCGTGATGTAGATTTGGACTTCTCTGGAGTATATCTGACCCCTCTTTTCTTCTCCCTTCTCTTTTTTCCTTCTTTCTATCTTTACCCTACTTTCAGAACATCTAGTTCATTTAGTTTTGGGATATATACTTTATTTCCTATCGTTTTTAATTATATTTTGACTGCCTTTATACTCTTTTATCATCAGCATTTATTCTAAATTGTTCAAGCATTTAGATGACTTGCTTAAATGTAGTTTCTTTAATGCTAACGGTTTGAATCATCCTGTTAAAAGGGCAAAGATTTTAGACTATTTCAAGAGTTTATCTGCTGATGTGGTCATACTTCAAGAGACTAAGATAGGTTTAAAAGAGGCTCTTCTTACGAGGAAAGATTGGGTGTTTATTATTACTTGCTCCAAGACTTCTGGGAAGAAGAATGGGGTTATTACCCTTATTTCTAAAAGTTCTGGTTTGTCTATTGTTACAGCTGAACATGATATCAGTGGCAGGTAGTTCAGATGGTTACTTACTCGCCTGACTAATGGTACAGATGATCTATACATTATGAATTTATATGCTCCAAACCTTGATAATCCACTTTTTTGGTGAGTAATAACAAAAAAAACTCACTGATATTCCACAAAACTCAAGAACAATTGTTGAAGGTGATTTTAAACTTCCCCTTGATCCTATTTTGGATAGACATTCAGTGTCATCTTTGAGTAGTTTCGCCGAAATCCATCTCCCTTTCGTGTCTGTTGTATTAGAGACTACGTCCACATTCGCATTCTTGGCCACTAGCATCACCACCCCATTCTTTTTTGAGATTGCTTCAGAGCCTATCACTTCGGTGTAATATTTGTTACGCAATGTGTGAAATAGCTTCGCCTCTAGTTTTGTCTCCTGCAGTAAGGCTATATCTCCACGTTGCCTACGTAGATAATCAAGTACCTTTTGACGTTTAACTGGCTGGTTGAGACCTTTCACATTTAACGATAATATTCGAAGATTAGCTATAGTTGTTGTCCCTATTGGAGTGTCCATAACAGGAGCCATCAATTATACAATAAGTGATACCGTCTCATGACCCATGCGTATGCGCAAAAGTTGGATCGAGAAGAGGGTCTCATACCTTTGTCAAAGCCAGCAGAGTCATATCTCGCAGTGAATACAGGGCTAGTACCCTTTGTAGGGAATCGGCGGACAGAGTTTAAGCTCCGGAATACAATGTGGTGCAATGTACGCAAGTTAGGATGCAAGATGGACAAACCTAAACAAAACAATATACAAAATGCAAAAACAATCCCCCCCTTCACTCCCACCAACCTCCCTCCACCCTCCTCCCTCACCCACAACCCACCCCTCCCTCCCCAATAGTAGAAACAACAGAACATGGCGACTCGGGAATGATGACCACGAGGTCGCCTCCAAGCAGCTTGCTCATAACTATTAATCTTTTGGGGCTGCAATCCCAATCTAGTGAAGGAATAAGCCAAGTATGTAGGCAACAATAAATGACAGACAACAATGGTGCCAAGACCTTGAGTGCAGGAAGGTCAATGCCTTGACTTCAGTATCATAAACCAAGCACAACAGCAACTCTAGAAGAGTTATTGTGGGTGCACCTGACACCAATGGGAGTGCTATAAAACAACACCACAGCACAGTACTTCATACTTCAGTACTTCAGTACTTCATAAACCAAGCACAACAGCAACTGTAGAAGAGTTATTGTGGGTGCACCTGACACCAGTGGGAGTGCTATAAAACAACACCACAGCACAGTATTTCTTTGAGGTCCAAGAGGGACACGGGCAGTATCGTGGCAGCACAGATATAATCATTGTGAATCAATTTCAAATCAAGGATACAAGAGATCGTTCTGAAACAGATCCGGGTTCCAAAGGATACGCTGGCAGGGGGCCCAAAAGGTCCATAGACCATTAACGTGGCAGACAAAATTGGCCAGAACCAGACCCCATGTGGGTGTGCCCTTATTAGTTTCTTTCAATTACAGATGTGGTTATCAACCCTTTAGCAATACCAGACAAGAGACCCTCATGTCAGTTCCAGATCCGACAGTCAATTCAATGTGGATTCAGGAACATGAGAATAACAGTACCAAAGGTCCAAGCCTTAACTCATCCTAAGCCAGCTGAAGAGGCTCCTTGTTGAGCTGAAGGGGAGACCTCCATGGTGCCATCGCCGTGGTCGAACAGGAGTTGTTGCAGTTTTCTCGGGTCAGAGAACACATGTGTCACACCTTGTATGGTTACTCTAAATTTCGTCGGACCAATAAAGCCATACATGTGACCAAGTGATTTCAATTGGGGCCTCATTGCGAGGAAGGCCTTCCTGATTTCCATAGTCTCCTTACTGAAGTCCTGTGAGATGAAGATTTTGTGACCTTTCCATAGCACATGGTTATGCTTGCGGGCGAAGGTAAGTATCTGCTCTGTGTGCTGATATCTTAGCGGTTTACACACGATCGCTCTTGGGCCCTTCTGATCCTTAGAAATTCGACCTGGTACCCTATGTGCTCTATCAAACTCTAGTGGCTGAGTGAAGGTCAGATTTGTGGCCTGCGTGAACCACTCCTCGAGGAAGGGTATGCATGAGTCATGTGATTCCTCTGCTTTTTCCGGCATGCCAAAAATTCTTAGGTTCCCCCTTCGGTTTCTGTCTTCCAATTCCGCAACTTTTTTCACAAGGTGGTCTGAGCATAAGGAGAGGTTCTTGATAGCTCCACACTTTTTATTCTCAAAGTCTTCCAGTTTGCTTATCCTGGCCTCGGACTCCGTAATTCTTGAGTTGATGTCTTTGATATCCTGGCGGATAGCTACAACCTCTTCCTTGGTGGATTTGGCCAAGTCCCTAACCTCTTCTAGCCTGCTCAAAATTGTTGCCATGGCATCCGTCATTTCTTTATTCCCTTTGACTGGCGTCAGTGGGTTAGATTTCAGGCGTTTAGAAGTTACGCCGTTTTCTTTGTCCCCCATCCTAAAGTTGTATTTGTGCGTAGCGATTTGACCTGACGCTGTCTTGTTCTGAGTCCCACCAACTCACGGCGCAGATACTGAATTGCGTTGCCTTGCGTCGTGAATTGCGCTGCGTCGTGAATAGTGAAAGACGATTTTTATTGAAGAGAGATCATAGGTGCACATTCATCAGCAGGAGCCGTCGTTTGCACAATGCTCGTGTTGCTCCTTGTAAATATCATTTAAATCATTAAATGTCATTCGTACCCTTGTAAATAGCACTAGCAATAGTTGCTGCAGAGGTTCAACCAGCATGTCACACACAGTGTCACAGACTCAGTCCATATACATGCCACCAGCTTTCCTAGAGTTTCCGCAGGACTATTCAGTGCCTTGATATCAGCTGCGACAGAAATTCAATCTAGGCTCTGTGGATGGTTGCAATGGTTGTTCCTATATGTGCTTGCAGCATTATTTCCAAGGAGCGTGGTTGATTTTTTCTAGTAACCTGCTTACAGGTCCTCATAGCATATCAGAGGCCACAGTATACATCATGGTATTCAGGCGCAGGGTCGCACAAACACGATGTCAGCTTAGCAAGGGACCGCCATTTTAAACAGTCATCTCAATCATTCATGTAGTGTAAAAGATCCTGCTTGCAGCATTATTTCAGAAAAGCTGTATCTGAGTGTTGGTCTGATCTTTATACCACATCGGTTTTCTCATAGGCATATTCATTCATCTGCAGTTTCGCAGTCTTGGTGCAGGGTGCTCGAGTCGCGGAGACAGGCTCTCAGGCTCTCTGGGTGGCCGCCATTATGATTCGCCAACGCGGTATTCTATACCAGCGCGCATTCAACCACCACACTGTCAGCCTCGCCTCCTACTCACTGCGTTGATGCCGTGTGGATTCACGGTCCTGCATTGCCCAGGGAGAGCCCCAACAGCTCGTAATGTGCAGCGTGGTCGAATCTCCGGGAGACCGGGGGACCACGTGGGTGTGTCCGCCGTCGGGCTCCGCCACAGAGTGCAGCCTCCCTCGGTCAGGGCAAACGGGCAGTCAGCTCCTCTCCCTACGGTCGGATCCGATTCAAACTTTCACCATCGCCGGATCAGGTCTTCCGACGCCCAGGTACCCGTTTTAGTCAGGATTGGAGGCGGATTGCAGCTTCCCACAGCATTTTCGTTCCAGCCGCTCGGAGGAGGACAGAACTACGCCGCCATTTTCTCCGGCGTCCAAGCCACAGCACTTTTAACACCTTAGCTGCGTGTAAACATTTCTCCCTAGTGCTGCGCTGTCCATTAGAACTAGTGCTGAATGGACGTTCAATGGTCGTGCCCAGCACTGGGGAGGTAGCGCTGCTGACGACCATTGGCCGTCAGCAGCACTTAAGGGGTTAACATCATTTCTAATGTCATCAGGCTCAACATTGTCAATGGTAACCTTAAAAGGCAATAAGCCCTTATGTTTTTTTCCCTCTGGTACACGTAAAATCATGAAGTTATACTCCTGGAGTCACAATAAAGGTCTTACCGACCTGGCAGATGATTTTCCTGAGCCATTTCCATTCAACATGTGGAATATTTGCCTGTGATCTGTGTATAGTGTAAAATACGTTCACCAAAGAAAAGATTTTCATTTTTCTATGGCCCACAAACACGCCAATGCCTCTCTTTCAATAGTACTGTATGCTCTCTCAGAATGTAATAACAGGTGAGAGGCAAATGCTATGGTGCCTTCATTACCTTGAACATTTTGAGAAAGAACAGCAGTTAGACCTATTTGACTAGCATCACCCAATAATGTACATTCACTTCCAGACTTGAAAGAAAGCAGAGCTGGAGCTTGAATAATTCGCTGTTTGATGGATTCAAAAGCTTGAACTACTGAGTTGTCCCATTCAATTTTGTCACCTTTCTTTAAAAGCTTACTGAGAGGTTGTACTGCAAAAGCATACCCTTGAATGAAACATGGGTAGAATTTGTTCATTCCAAGGAATGATTTTAATTGCTCTTTGTCCTTGGTGGGGGAGGGGGTAGTATCTCTGAAATATTCTTTACAAGGGAAAATGTTGGTTTGCGCCATCTATAGAAATGTGATGACCTAAACAATCAAATTCTTGCACCAAAAAACATTTATCATATTTTAATGGGATTCCATACTTTTTAAAAACATCCAAGACATTACATTTGTGCTTTTTGATAGAGTTTCCCAAAATTAGCACATTGTCTTGGTAGTCTTGAGTATCAGAAATACCTACCAAGATGGTATCCATGAGCTTTTGGAAAACACTCTCTGTAGATTCCACCCCAAATGGAAGCCTACAAAATGTGTAAACTCCAAATGGAGTCACAAAGGTGGTAACATTTTGGGAATCTGCAGTGAGTGTTACCTGGTGTTAAGCTGGGCACAAATCGAGAACTGAAAAACAAATTGGCCAATAGATCTCGAATTTTAGGAAGTGAATGACAATCCACCAGTATATTGCTATTAAGTGTGCGTACCTCCGTGCACAGATGAATATCGCCATATTTCTTTCATACTTTGATGAAGTGGCTAACCCACTCAGAGGAGTCTGTGGGAGTAATTACAGCTTCTGAAACAGATTTGTTCAATTACCCATGAAGTTCAGCCCTTACAGATAACGGTACATGCCTAGGGTTATGAGAAAATGGTGTGGGTGGGCTTTCACTTTGATTTTGCGCTCAAAATGAAAAATGGTCCCTATTTTAGATTGAAACACATCTGAATACGTTTTTCTAATATTTTTAATTCCTTCAATTTCTGCTAACAAATCAAAAACAGTAGCTACACAAACAGGATTGACTACCCCTGGAACATCAGACCCAGGAATTAGAATCAGGCCCAGATTTGCTAGATTATGCCAGCCAATAACAAGTTTGCCTTTAGGAGCTACATATATTTTTGTCAGGATTTCTCTTCCAAGATATTCTTGTTTTTCAACAAGGAATCCTAGCATAGTGATGTTTTGGTCTCCATTGGCTTTGGGATTAACATCAGTTGGCAACAAGATCTTAGAATCATCCCAATGTTGGGTATATAAAATGTCAGAAATAATGGAGTTACAATGAAGAGACGTAGGTGATAGCTTGAACAGTCTTCTTTATTAGTTCCAACACCATTACAGGTTCCAGTCAGCTGGAGTCAGCTGTGGAATGTTCAACACAATACAGCACGGCATGTACCAAAGGAGTGGAGGGAGAGGGATGTCGGGTCATACCAAGTGCAGCTAACAACACATCTCCTTACACAGTGAAGGAAAGGAAAGAAAAGAAGAAAAAGAGGTAGGGGTGTTGCGGGGGATAAAAGGCAGTAACTGTACTACCTACAAGATTTCCAATGAGATTTGCACATAGTGGAAACTTTAGAACCAACCTTGAGTAACCAGAAGACTCCAGAATAAACATTTTCATGTGGCACAATAATCTTTTGTCCACCTAGGTGTGGACATAGATCTTAAGGATCTCCTAGGAGCAACACCTTCACTTTCACCCCTCTGAGCATCGACTTGCCGGACCAATGCTTCCCTATGAGCAATAATTCTTCCCATGCTCAAGATTTGCCCATTTGCAAGCTGGACAACGTTTCTGTCGACTTTAATTACCTTCATGGGTTCAGAGAAACTTTTGGCCTCCCTTCTGCATGGTCTAGGAACGCCCACGCAAACCCAATAACCTTCTCTGACTGTACGAGATTTAACATGTTTTGTTTCATCATACCAGTTCTTATACTTATATTGGTAATCAGCCATTCTTCTATTAATCTTGTCACAATTCACAACACAGGTGTTATGCCTTTTTAGAGGAGGTGAGAGTCTGGTTTTGGAAACCCTGCCTTTCAATGAACTAAAGGGAGAAATCCCTGTAACCAAATTAGGGGTTGTACAATAGGCCCAAATTGTGTCTTGCAATGTGTCTTCTGCCAAGATTCCTAGGATCTCTGCTTGCTGTAGACACTCTTTTACTGGGCGGTTTATGCGGTCAACCAACCCGTTAGCACGGGGACAATATAGAGCTGTTTTGTGGTTAGTAATGCCGATCTCAGCTCGGAATTCTGTTATGTTTTCAGATGTAAATTGTACCCCATTATCAGTTATCAGTATGTCCTGGATACCTTCCTAGAAGAATACATCCCTCAGAAAGCTGATGAGTACCTTTGTGTTTATCTGGTTCACACAATAATAAACCACCCAGTGAGTGTGGTAGTCCAACATGACCAGTATGTATCGTTCATTCAAGGTTTTGAGGTTGAAGGGACAAATGATGTTGAGGGCTTATTTTGACCATGGACTATCTGAAACTGTTACAAGGGATAGTGGGGGTTTCCTTGCTTGCTGTATTTTGACTGAGTAGCTGCACTCAAGACAGTCTCTCACTGTGTGTTCAGCCCTGGTGTCAGTTCCTGGCCACCAGTAATCCAATCCTATCTTGTTTTTTGTAAGGCTACGCCCTGAGTGACCAATATGGGCTAGAGCCACAATTTTTTGTCTGAGTGTTACTGGTGGTACAATTTTACCTCCCCTACAAATCGTCCCCTCTTGAATATTCCATTCCAGTCTTACATCCCAGAAACGGCTCAATGGAGTAGCAACCTCACTTTTCTCATTGGGCCACCCATTAACAATACGCCTCTTAAGGGCTATCATGTCCTCGTCATTTTGTAAACACTTCTCCATTCCTCTTTACTAAGGCAAGACAATTTGAGTATCATTTCATCAGATTCAATGAAGGTTGCATAATCATCAACATCAGAAGGTGAGCGAGAAAGGAGATCAGCTACTACATTTTTTGAACCTGGCATATATTTTACAATGAAATTGTACCCTTCCAGTCCCAAGATCCATCTTGCGTTCCTTGGTGTTGTTTTTTCAGATCCCTTAGTGGTGAATGCAAACATTAGGGGTTTTTGATCGGTCATCACAGTGAAGGGAATACCCCATAGAAAGAAACAGAAATGTTCGATGGCCCATGCACATGCAAGTGCCTCTTTGTCCACCACATAGTAATTAACTTCTGTTCCTTTAAGGGCGCGAGAAGCAAATGCAACCACCTGCTCTTTGCTGTTGAGAACATGGGTGAGACTGGCATCCAAACCTTTATTTCTGGCGTCAGTACAAAGGACAGTGGGTTTGGTGGAATCCAATCTGCCCAACGATGGGGCGGAGGCAATGCTCTACTTCACTGTGATGAACGACGCTTGACAATCGTCGTTCCACACAAAAGGGGCCCTCGCATTGACTAATCCCCTCAATGGATTCACAATACTAACATAACTACGGGCAAATTTTGCGTAGTACTCAGATAACCCAAAAAATGATTTTAGGTCTTCAACACACCATGGGGTAGCTGTCCCCTGAATGGACTCAACCTTTGGCTTTATTCCATCATGAGAAATAGCATGATCTAGGTACTCTACAGATCATACTCCTATGCAACACTTGTCCTTCTTTAAGGTCAAGACTTCTGAAACAAGTTTGACCAACACACTCCTCAACATGGTATTATACTCTTCCAAGTCTTTCCCGTAAATGAGGATATCATCCTGGAAGCACATGGTGCATGGGAGATCCTTCTATACATTTTACATTATCCACTGGAAGCCAGCGGGTGCTGAGGCCAACCCAAAGGGCATACAAATGTACTGAAACACCCCCAGTGGAGTTATGAACGAGGTCAAGTGGTGGGATTCAGGGTGTAGCTCTACTTGGTGGTAGTTGGACAAGAGGTCCTGCACACTGACACAACTTGCACCTTTGATTAGGGTAAGGCCCTCATGTATGCATGGCAAAGGATGCCTGGCCACCCATATGTTATCATTTAAGTCCCTCAGGTCCACCCATAACCTAATCTCTTTGTTGGATGCCTTGGTCTTGAGAACAATGGGGGCCGACCACTGCAAGCTTTCTATGGGGTTCATAAACCTTGTGACAAGAGTTTGTCTAACTCGGCTTGCAAGGGTGTTTGCATCATGTGTGGTGGTATGGGCCTGACCCTGTGAGCCACTGGTCTAGCATTCGTTTTGAGCTTGATGGAGTGTTGGTAGTCTTTTAGTAGCCCTAAGTTATCCGTAAAGACTTCAGGGAATTCATTGCAAACCTCTGTGCCCCCCACAGACGGGTCAACTAAGAGAACTTGGTCAGGACTATTAGGTTCTAACTTGATGCCTAGATCTCTTTGGTGGTTCCACCCCAAAAAGTGTGATCCCTTCTGCGTGATATAGATTTTGCCAACAGTTCTCCTCCCTTTGAACCCTATGTTCATGGTAGTCATGCCTATCACAGGTATGGGGTCCCCATTTTAACCCCCTGGATGGATGTCAGGAGGCTGCATGTTCTGTTGCCACGAGGGAAAAAATTTAGTGAATGCTTCAGCATTCATCAAGGTATAGGGTGAGCAAGAATCAGCAAATACAGTAACCTCTTTCTTAGCCAAAGTAATGGTACAAGATGGGAGATCATTTGTCTTGTCACCACTTTATAGTTAGAACACCAGTTTGGTTTTTGGGGATGTTCCTGTTCGATAGACAGTACATCTTTGGAATGTTGATCTCTACAGACCCTGGAAAAGTGACCCCTTCTTCCGCATTTGTGATGCCCTACGTAATTGGCCAGATGACTAGGGCAACTGCACCTGTAATATTTAAGCTTGGTTCCTGCAGGAAGAATGCTGAGTACCTTATTCTTGTTGTCTTTGGTGACCTCTTGTTTGCTTATTGCATTAACGTCTGAGTGTTTGTCCTCATCTGCATTCATACCTACCATGCAATCAGCAGAGTGCTCAATACCCACAGCTATGTCTATGGCCTGCTTAAGATCTGGATTTTCTGCTAAAAGCCTCACCTCTATATTGGTTCTGTTGGTGCATCTTATCAACTGATCTCTAATGAGGTAAACTTGCAAGGCTTCAAATTCACATGTATTAGCCAGACCCTTCAATGCCGAAATGTAAGTTTTCACTTTCCCACTCTTTCCCTGTACCCTCGAAAAGAACTTGTGCCTTTTTAACACAACATTGATAGTTTTACCAAAATGATTTTCAAGTCTATTAACAGCGACTAAGTAAACATTGTCATCATCGTTGCTATCTCATCTGCATCTGCAGATACTGAAATGTTATCATATGTTTTATGCCCTTCGATCCCGAGGTTATGAAGTAGTATATGTAGTTTCCGCAGAGATGAGAATCTCTCCCCTCCAAATGCGATCAGATAAGACTCCATCAGACCAAACCATTGTTTCCACGGTAAAAGGGGCTCTCCCACTTCATTGAGGAAAGGGGGTGGTTGCGACATATTTGTAGTGGCCATGTTATCTGTCTTTTTTAGTGTTAATCTCTTTGAAAGGCAACTTTTTTATTTAAAACAACAATTACTCTTAGCTGACTACCGCTGAGGTAGGCTCTCACGCAATGACTGTGATGTATACAAGCACAGCTGTGTTTGCCAGCGTGAGGTGGTACAATTTTGTTCACTGGATACCACAGATAAGAAATTCTTCATTCAAAGTTTTCCCTTCCAGCATGAGGCAGTCTGCTTGTTTACTTTTAAGCTTGTTTTGATGAGCCTTATAACTGCAGTGTCAGCTGTGCCTGTCAACGTGTGAGAAATGGTGACAGGTGTATAGAAGACAAAGGTATTTGACTTTATTTCTTTTCTAACTTGTGCCAAAACATCGATAACCTCAGGTAAAATACGTCAGTAGTTGTGCCTGTCAGCATGTAAAAATGGGAACAGGCTTGAGGAGATTTTGATTTGGTATTAAAGGGTTAAGTTGCCCAACCTCCTCTCCTAGGAACGCCTACTAATGTCATCCCTTCGCTGTCCCGCCTCAGGAAGTCTACGCGTAGAAACGCAGAAGACTAGAAACAAGGAGTTTGAAATGCCGGAGCCTGCTGTTTTGGGAGGAGACAGCACTGCCTGCGGTGGCCCTTTCCTTCATTGGACACAGTGGGCTGCCTCTCACCTTCTCTTCACACTGCAAAAGCCAGCACCTTCTCCTCATGCCACGATCCCCACACAGCTGTAACACTAGACAGGGAGACACGCCCAGACACCCGTCACAGCATGCCAGGTGATCGGACCCCTACAGCGGTGACTCCTTTTTTCTCTCAGCAGCATCAGGCAACCGCGATAGATCCCACAGGCAATGGCACCTCCAAACGACGCTAGCTTCCCTCCTCCTCAGTGCTGTGCTGTCCCCCTAACTGTTGCGCCTGCAACTTTATTAAAGTACTCAAGCATTTCTTTTCTTGAGAATGTAATGGGACATTTCTATGATATAATGTGATCCAACTCTCACTTCGATTGCTGCGTACTTCAAAACAGTGGATCTTCTCACCCTCCAAGGTTGCCTCAACACGACAAGTGGAAAACTAGTTGTGAAGATCGTCAAGCACTCTGACTTACAATTTATTAATCAGCATGATACTTCAATCCATGCATATGGCAGCCCCCGTGTCAGGTAAGAAAAGTAAATACAGTAAAAGGAGGGAGAAGGAGGAACTGAAAGACTAGGTCGGCCTCCAGGGACGTAACATGACAGTAGGAATCCAATTTACTGGGTTCAGAGACCTAGCTTGTGTTGTGGTTACTGATCAAATTTTGTCAGTAAAGATCAAATAAGAAAGAAACATTTCTTTCTAGTGTCCCCTCACTCACCGGGGTTTCCCCACGGTAACATGCTTCATCATTGGGGCCATCCCAGTTCTCTACGAAAAGGGGCGTGCTACGACTTGCGAACTACGTAGGAGCCCTTGGTTGTGAATGACTATGTGTGGTGCAAGTGAGAATGTGGTGGAGTGGGTGTAAGTGATTTAAAAATACCGTGCTAGTGGGCCTCAACAGTTTTTTTTTCTCCTAGGTTGGTATATTAAAATGAGGTATGACACTGCATTTTAACCTATAATGAGGATTAAATCAGTGTTCGGTCTGAACACTGATTTAATCCTTATTAAAATTGTTGAGGCCCACTAGCACAGTATTTTTAAATTACTTACACCCACTCCACCACATTCTCACTTGCACCACACATAGTCCTTCACAACCAAGTGCTCCTACGTAGTTCGCAAGTCGTAGCACGCCCCTTTTCGTAGAGAACTGGGATGGCCCCAATGATGAAGCATGTCACCCTGGGGAAACCCCAGTGAGTGAGGGGACACTAGAAAGAACATTTTCTTTCCTAATGGTCTTTATTGACAATATTTGCACAGTAACCACAACACAAGCTAGGTCTCTGAACCCAGTAAATTGGGTTCCTACTGTCAAGGTAAAAAAAGTACTCACTTTTTTCCCCATATCAGATAGCAAATTACTTCTTGTTACTGTAATTGGGGATGATGGTGAACTGTCACCACACGGTTATTCATCGCCACTGTTACAATGAAGAGACATAGATGATAACTTGATGAGTCTTCTTTATTAGTTCCTACACCATCTCAGGTTCCAGTCAGCTGGAGTCAACTGTGGAATGTTTAACACATTAGAGCCAGGCATGTACCAAAGGGATGGAGGGAGAGGGGTGTTGGGGCATACCAATCATTGCTACACAGAGGGGTACTTTGACTGATTGGCTTTTTACAGTCAATAGTATCTAAAGTATGCACCAATTTGGAAAGAACTTGTGAAACACAAGAAGCAGGAGGTTCTACATCAATAGTGTGTACTTGAGCATTGCCATTGCTCCTAGAAGCCCCTTGAAAATGGCCAAATTTACAACATTTATTACATCTCTTACCTAAAGCCGGACAAGCTGTAAAATTGCTCATATGAAAAATTTGATCCACATCTGAAACAAAAACCAACACTTTTTTTTGGTACAAACTTTTACCTATCTCTTTTAGAGATAAAGTATTCACAGTGTCAGATTCTTAAACCACATTTACAGAATGAGAATTTAAATCATTTGTCATTCTTGCGCTAGAAATAATCGATCTTTAAATTGCCCTAGCCAAGTCTATAACCTCTGTCAAGGTTGTATCTCTAAAGCTTAAAAGACATTTCTGGATTTTCTTAGACTTGCACCCAAAAACAAATTAATTCAGCAAACTTATTTTCCAGCCTTGCTATATTTTCAATATATTAATTCCAAACTTCTGGCACCGGATTTGGTGACCTTCTGTGCCCAAGTTATTAAGGAGAATGGCTGCTTCCTTTTTGTTGAGTATTTTTCAGCTTCCATTGCCACCAAATAACTTTTCAAATACCGTTTCCAGTTGAAAGGGTTAGTTGTAGAAAAGGCTGCAAATGAACCATTTCTGTTAGGTGGTTCTTAATGGACTAATAAGAAGCACGTAGAACAAAATTCTAAATTGTTATGCAGACAGTCCAATAATATTTATATAATTAAAATAAAATTGCTGGTATTTAGCGAAGACAAATAAATCAAAATTCCTTTTTAAACCATAAGACTTCGGATGGTTGGAAACAATCAAAGTAACATAAATACCTGTCTCTGAACTCTTGGCCTGTGAGAAATCTGCTCCTTGCTGGTTGCCAAGCAATTTAGGATACCACAAGCGCACTGTAGGCAGATTAGCAATGAGTGAGACCTCGTTCATGTGATGTGCTGTCAGAAGCGCCTGAGCTCGCTATGATAAGTTACCAATGTTACGCGCATATACATGCTTCAAACAGACTTGAACAATGGCAAACTTGCCTTATTAGGCTTAGCTCACTCGAGAAGATGAGCAGACCCTGCAAATCCTCTTTTACATCCAGGAAATGTGGACAGCATAGATCAGGTGACCAGAAGGATCCTTAACTCTAAGGACAGAAATGGAAACAGGGGCAGTAGGCTCCATAAATACGGGTGTTGTCAAATGAGAGGTATGGTGTACCAAAAGAATACAAAGGAATGCTGCTGAAGTACACAAAAATGAAGTCTTCTTTATTCAGGTAAAAGGAGGCCACATCCTGCAGATCCCTTCTCCATTAGTTTCCAACTAAAACTAATTAGACTGGAGTTGGAGGTGCTCAACATAGGAGTAACCAATGCATGAGTTGCTACATCACAATTATCAGGCATGCTGTGAAGAAAATAGAGAACAGACTATCACTACAGTCTGCTACATCTTTCCATTTTAGTTCAGGGTGTAACCACATGGCAGAATATCTTTCTCTTGTGTTTTTATGTACATTGCTGCTAAGGAATGTGAAACATGTGAGGCTTTGGATAGGATGTCAAAAAATAAGCAATTGTTATCTGTGATAAGTCGGCCTTTAACAAAACCAAATTGTTCCTTTCCTAATAGCTCAGGCAATTGAGATTCCAAACCTAAAGCTGGGGATTTTGAAAACATTTTGTAAACAATATTAACCAGAGAAATGGTTCGATAATTTTTGCAATGTTGTGGATCTTTGCCATCCTTAGGTATGAGGAAAATAAGGGCATCTGAGAAGGAGCCAGAAGATTTCACCTGATTGTAAAAAAGAACTTATGAGAGTATGTAGTTTGGGAATTAGTAAACGTGTAAAATGGGTGAAAAATTCAACAGTGAAGCCATCTGGGCCAGGAGCTTTAGCTTTCTTGAGTGTTTGTAAGGCAGTAAGAAGCTCCTTCTGTGTTAGTTCAAATTCTAAAAATGAGAGATCTGGTCGTGTAGCAGCAGAGTGTTGAATATTGAATAGAAATTGAGAGAATGGTCTGAAGAAGGAATTTCTGATGTGTTCAATGTTTATTAAAACTGGAGAAATTCACTTAAAATATCATCATTTTTTAATTTCAGTATACGATTTTTATCCAAAATAGATTCTATATTGAGTTTGTTATGTTTAACTGACAAATAGTTATCTTTATTCTGACCATCATAACATTTTGCGCTATACTTTAATAAATGAGTAGAACCATTATTAGTTGTTTCCTTATTAAACTGAAATTTAGCATCTACAAGTTCTGACAAACAAACTTTCAATTTGGAAGAGTAATAAGAATGCTCCAATCTCTTTATTTTGGCCAAAAGGTCTTTGGAGAGTTCTTGTGCCTTTCTACGTTTTCTAGAGACATATCTAATAACAACAACTCTAGCTGTTGGTTTAAAAGCATCCCAAACCACATGGAAAGGCAAAGTGTCTGATTCAAAAGGAAATATTCATGCAAAAAAGAAATAAAGGAGGACATAATTACTGAATCTATGAGAATGGCATTATTAAAATGCCACTTCCAAGTTAAACTGGGTTTCTGTAATATGTCCAGTTGGATAGTAATGGGAGCGGGATCAGATATTAGAATAGATCCAATATCTGCTGCCATCAACGATTGAGATATGTTATGGGATATAAAAAATAATCTAATCGTGACTGGGTGTGATGTGCTGGAGAATAATACGTGTATTCTCTTAATGTAGGATTACAAGGTCTCCAAGTAGCTATAAGCTTGTATTGCTTAATTGTTTGTGTGAAAGGTTTATGAGTTTTGTGAGGAACAGGGGTGATTGTCGAATTCCAATCTAGGAAAGGGTCAAGGATTTGCTTACAATCCCCTGTAAGAATAAAGTTATCGTCAAAACACTGTGTAATTTGTGCGGCCAAGGAAGTCCTGATGGAGGGATCTCTAGCTGTGGGTGCAGAAATATTCAATAAAGAGATCCGGGCATTGCCCATCATTAATTTAACAAACAGCCATCTACCATCATTATCTGCAAATTGTGATATCATTTTAATAGGATGTGATTTTTGACAAAGAGTGAGAAGTCCATTTCGGTTACCATCGCCCGAAGGAAAAAAGACCTTCCCCACCCAACCTCTCTATAATTTTATAGATTTTTCAGCCGTCAAGTGAGATTCCTGCAGACAAGCTAGATCTTCCCCCAATCTAGCTAAATGTGTCAAAACTCTCTGTCTTTTGATAGGCGAATGTAGACCTCTGACATTCCACGAAACAAGTTTTAAAGACAAAGGACAAAAATGTAGATAAATAGTGAACACCAACCAAAACAAATCTCTGAACAACATGAAATATACCAAATAACAAACCGACTATGTGTACATTGAAACAAATGAGGTGAAAGAAAAAAGAAAGAAGAGTGATAATCCGAGCAAAAAAAACAGCATTTGAAATATGAAAAAACGACAGGAAAGAAAGAGGAGTGCTAAGGTGAAAGGATAGCGAAACAAAGCTATCAGAAAAGAGAAGTGTAAGAGTAAAAGTAGTGCAATGGAGCGGGAAGATGAGTAAATCTAGAGACTTATAAATAATCCAACACATATAAAAGGTGAGGGGAGGTGAGGCCACACGGAATAATGACGTGTCCAGACCCAATATGGAAAGGCAGGAAGGAGAGCAGAACCGACGGGTAGTGAAACATAAGGGGAGTATGACACGGAGACATAACCTGTGAGGAGAAAAAAAGGAGATTAATTGTTATGTCATATTTAATTTATACAGCGCACGGATACACAAAGTGTCCCAGCACTTAATTGTATAATCAAAAAATATTAACGAGAACAAGCATTGTTAATAATTATCAGCACACAAATAAACTGTTACCAGATTTGATTTGACAGGACACGGGAAAACCCAAAAGGAATAGCACTAGGGTCCTTGGGCAGTAATCTATTACACAAGACAGAGGACCCTAGGTATTTAGGATCATGAAAATGATAGACATACACTGGATAGTATATAAGACCTCTGTCCAGCCGGACAGGAATTTATTAGTTAAATATTCTGCAGTGGTTCTAGTATTTCAACATTTATACAAAAGTAGGCACAGCCTGTGACCCACAGGAGACAAGACAAAACAAGTGACAGCAATTTATGTAAAAGCGCACAAGGCGGTCTGTACTATTATTCAGTATAACAGACTAGGATTCATTCTAAGCAAACCATTGTTAAAGGCATTTTGTGTTTCCACAACAACATATGTCGACCTTAAAAGCACCATATGTTGTTGTGGAATCACAAAATGCCTTTAACAATGGTTTGCTTAGAATGCATCCTAGTCTGATTTACCCCCACAGAGAAGGGGTTAAGCAGACAGGGGTGAAAGAGGCCATATTGTGCACCTATTGAACGGAGTCGCGGTCTCAATGCTAGGAACTCCTTGCATTGATCTGCAGTTGGTTTGGAATAGTCTTGAGTGAAAAATAAGGTGTTGCCTGACCAAGTAATGTGATGTATTGCCGTAGCAACAGATAAAATCTTGATCAAGTCGGTATACTCCAAAAAATGTAGGATCACTCCCCTTTGTTTTTACACTGTGGAAGAAGACCTTGGAGATACTGGGCCCAACCGGTGGGCCCTCTGGATATTAGGAAGAGTACCATCAGGTAATTTGAGAAATTTTTGAATGAAGGATTTAAAGAAACTAATTGGGTCTGTACCTTCCACTTCTTCAGGCAATCCATAAATACAAAGGTTGTTTCTTCTGTTTCTGATCTCCAAATTTTCAATTTGCTTGTGCAACGCTAAAACTTGAGAATGTAAGGATTCCATTTTGGTAGTGGAGGAATTTAAAGAGTCAATGTGCTGTTCCATTGTGATGACACGTTTTTCCAAGCTTGACCATCTATCAGTGAGGAGTTGTAGCTTAGAATTAGTTTCTTCAACAAAGGGATGCAAGGCCCGGATTTCTTCCAACAATAATTCCATCAAAACTGAAGAAGGTTGCTTAGGGGGAGAAGAAGGATCCTTCTTTAAATATATGCTCAGCGCTTTGTTAACACCAGAAGATATAGTAGTTGCAGTTGCCAATGCACCCTTAAGCGAGGCGTTCGTTGAGTCATCCATGGAGAGACAACTAAAACGTGATGTGAATTAAGAATTGGCGTGTTAAGGACTTTGACTGCAAGGAATCCTTAGTTAATCTTCCCATGTACTGGAGCAGAAATGTATTTAGAAGATCAGCAATGATGGAATGCCAACTCTCAACAAGTAACCCCTTGGCATAATATATAAAAATATATTTGTGAGGAAGTACAGAATTTCAAAAGTCTCAAGGGAGATTAAGAAATGCACACACCATTACAGACAGTCCGCAATTGGTGTAAAGACTTACAAGCCTGAATTTGACATAAAAACAGTAAGGAAAGAAAGCATAGGGGCACAGGCTCCGTTAAGGCAACTGCGGAAAGCTGGCATACATTGTTAAAGACAGACTTTATCCCTCAAAGAGAGGCAAACAAAAAAGTGATGCACGCACAATCTGCGTTATTTGCAAATTACCACATACAGGAAAAAACTCATCCTGAAGGTTACCAAGCAAAACACTGTGATTTCAGAGGAAGAAAATGTCAGTGCCGTAAGGCAGCCCCATGTTATGAAAAGTTGAGGGGTGTGTGGCACTTAAGCGGCGCGCTGAAAAAATATTCGTCAGCAGGGAGGTCACAAAATGTCTGCCGCTAAACTAACAGGCTGCTCCAAAGCGCGCAAATAAAAGAACATTGCCTGCAGGTCACCATTAGATGAAAGAAAGAGTACCTGTGATGCATTGAAGCGTCCGACGCTCAGTCCTGCATTCCTGTGTCTATATGTGCAGAAGTTCCCGTGTCAGGGCTGCCGCCATCTCGGTCATCCCGGGAGAGTTACAGACCAGCCCCCATCTTCTTTGAGCGCTAGCCACGCCCCATCATATGACCTTTTTGAAATCTTTGAAAATCTAACTTTTTGCTGAATAATCAGTATGCACTATAATTACTTTTAATTATTTGTGCTTCTCAGTATAATGGATGCAATGCATGGGAATCAATGTGCTTTACAAAATAAATTCCTAATTAAATAAATGATCAAAGAAATCAATTATCTATATAAATAATTAAATATGTCAATTAACTAATACTTTTAATATTAATATTAATAATAATAATAATAATAATAATAATAATAATAATAATAATAATAATAATAATAATAATAATAATAACATAATATTAACAACAATAATTGCTATAGAGGTTGGAAATTAGATGCTATAATGAAATTTGAATACTACTACATTGACTAGTGAGATCTCAAAGAGAAATATGCACAGGAGAAGGAGGTCTGTGTATTAACAGAGAGAGAATGTAGAAGATTTTATGCTAATAGAGAGCAGCTTCATTGTACCATGTGGTTTTTGGGAATGAAGTGAAAGGCACATATTAATGAGGCAACACAGATTTTTGGAAGGCAATTAAAGCTACCAGATTGATTCTGTCTACATTGTTATCTACTGTTTTGTTATTAACGTTTGGGGTGTTTGTGTATGTCATAGGTTGCTTGGCTCTATAAAGGATAATTGCACAAGTAGGATCTATAATAAAACGAGAAAACACTACTTTGTTGGTTAAAAGGTTGTTAAATGATTTTTTGAGTACATGGAAAATTGAGGGTTTGTTATGTGACTCCAAAGGGAGTTTATGTCAATGCTTACAGCTACCACCATAAAAGCTCTGTCATCGAACAACATTTTATTGCTTTTGGATATTTTCACAAACAACTGTGTACCTCAGTTTAAATTTGGAGTCTGAAATGGAAGAGAAGCAGTTGATAATATTCTTGTGTAGTATATCACAAGATTTAAACAGCGCTCTTTACTTAACCAGAAGCTGATGAAGTGATCTGAGGATGGTGATACTGTTGTCCCTGTATCTGACCCCTGATATTAGTCGGGCAGAAGCATTTGGAAACAGCTATACACTTATGTAAAGTTTCTCAGGTAGTACTAGTTCTGTGATTGCAACAAATTCATGATTATAGACATGTGGTATTATGGTGCAATGTAGGGTGTAACTTTCCCCAAGAGTTTGACCGGCCAAAAGCATGCAGCCTAAGAGATCTGGGCTTCTAAGGAGAGATCATATTCATAAAAATGCCCAGGTTATGACGTGCAGATGCATGTACTGCGACAGAGCAAATTTCATTAGGAAATATGATCATAAAGATTAAAAGTAGAATCGTCAATTTTGGGAATATAATTAACTCTGTGTACTAAAATTTTCTGGAACATTAGATCATGTCTTGACAGGGAGGAGAGGAATCCTTGGGTCTAACATAAAATGTATCATCTTGTGTGATGTAGAATGACTTGCTCCTCTATATATGACTCTCTCTCCTGTCAGACTCTGTCATAGAATATCCCCTGGTGTCCACCTTGTGAACATCAAGACCAATGACAACAGGGAGCAACCTGGAATCAGCAAGTAAGCCCTCTACTCTCCATTTGTCAAGTCAGTCTGGGAAGCTCTGATCTTTACTTCTGGATCTCATCATTAATCCTTTCACTATTTTTGATTTTTTTAAAATAAAAAGTTAAACATGCTTGTATTCGTGTTGATTGCTCACTTTCATGTATTTGTCTCTAATATCTCAATATCACTTTTATAGTTTGTCAATGACCATTGACCATAATTCTCCTCTCTATAGCTGCTGGAACAGGAGATACCTTGACAAACACCAACCATGAAGTCATTTTTCAGCAGCTGACATCTGCGTGCTTTTCCCTTCTGCCTTATTGCTTTGTTCTTCCTTTTGTCATTTGACCTGTTTTTGCCTTTTGCCATTTACTCCGTTTTTCAATATGTTTTTGCTTTCTGTTTCAATTTTCCTTTTCTCCCCTCTTTTGCCTCTGCCTCAAGGAACGACTCCTCATGGGGTAACTGGTTGTTACATAGTACCCAAATGGGAGAAGGTAACGTAGGTAATTCGTTGGATATGGAAGAAGATGGAGGTTTGAGTGATGTAGAATAGGATGGAGGGGGGTCGCAAGATTTAGGTCTCTTAACCTGGAACATAAATGGGCTAGGCAATGAGCAAAAACGGGAATACCTAAAGGAAGTTATAAACAAAGTGGACATTGCCTGCCTGCAAGAGACCTGGCTATGCGACGTCACCCCTATATTTGACGGATACGTCCAAATACAGCAGACAGCCATAAAGAAAAATTATGGACGGCCCTCGGGGGGGCTGCTGACATTGGTATCAACAAAAGTTACGAGGGAAATAGAACTGTTGAATACAAAATGTAAATGGGTACAATCATGCAGAATTGAACTAATGAAGGTGGAACAGAAGTATAAAATGATGATTTTAATGAATGTATACATGCAGTGGGATAATGGGGAGGAGTATGAAAGGGAAATGAGGTGTTTTAAAGAGGATGTGGACAGTACTCTAGAAAAATATCCCGCAGATACAATAATAATAATGGGGGATTTTAACCATAAATTAAACCCAAAAAAGGCAGACCTTTGGAATAGGGAACAGTTAGAGGTGTATGGAATAAACCCGGCTAAGTTCCCAATTGGGGAAATCTCGAAACAAGATCTTGGTCTAGCGCACACCTTAGGAGGTAGGGGCTTTCACTGCGTAAATGGGAGAATAGAGACAGACTCACCAGCAGGAAAGACATTCATCCAAGGGCAACAGAACTGCCCAATTGATTACATTTTCTTACAGGCCTGGAATTTCACCCAGATTAGGGAGTTTAGGTTAGAACAAAAAGAAGTGAGCGATCACAAACTCCTACATACAATAATATCAGGGGGAAGGGAATTACAGAAAGAAAGCGTGATCCCCCAGGAGGTCGAGTATCCCAAACGGGTGACGACATGTCTTACTGAGGATTATATAGAAAAATTGAAGGCCATGCAAATAAAAATTGTACCTGAAAACTGTGAGAATAAAAAACTGGAATGGTTTATAGGGAAATTAGAAGAGGTGGTTCATTGCCTAAAGATAACATTAAAAGGGAATAAACCCATAAGGGTAAAACAAATAAACCAATGTAAAGGGTTTTCTGTGGTGTGCCAAAACAAGAAAAAGGAGATACGAGCAGTACAAAGAAGACAAAAAAAGAACTTTACACTAGAGAGACAGGACCTGCTAGTCAAGCAGAAAAAAGAATTCAAGATAATGGTAACCAATGCAAAAAGGGAATATAAAGAAAAATGCTGGTTAGAACTATTAGAAGCCATAGAGAATAAAAATCTAAGGCAATTCTGGAGATTAGTAAAGTCTGTAGCGGGAACATCAGATGGAGAAATGAACTGTGTGGTGAGTGAGGCAGCATGGGAAGGGTACATAAGGGATCTGTACGGGGTAAGGACTCCCAGAGAGGAGGTGGAGACCAAAATATGGCAGGAAATCTCAGATGACCTATTAATTCAATTTAAGGAAGAACAAGTTGAGCTCACAATAAAAGAACTTAAGTTAACCAGGGCAGCAGGTCCGGACAATCTTCCTGCTATAATTCTGAAATCCGATGTTAATTGGTGGGCAAGATTTCTTGCCAAGATGTTCCAGGTAGTCCTAAAAGATGGGGTGATGCCACCAACCAGGAAGGGGGCCATAATCAGGCCAATCCACAAGAAAGGGAGCAAAGAGGAGCCTCAAAACTACCTGTTGATTAATCTCCTAGATATAGGTGAGAAAGTGTTTTCTAAAATTGTACTGAAACAACTGAATGCATGGGTAGATGAGTTTCAAATAATACCCACAGAACAGGGTGGATTTAGAGCAGGCCACTCGACAATTGACCACGGATTTGCTCTGTGGGCGATGGCGATGAAATCGACGGAACAGAACGGCAAGTTATGCTGCTGTTTCGTCGACTTCAAAGCAGCCTTTAACTCTGTGGAGCGGGCCTGCCTATGGGAGATATTAGAGAGGTTGAATATTCCTAAGGATCTCCTTACAATAATAAAAGAACTCCACAGTGAAAATTGGGGGCAAGTAATTAAGGATAAGGTGGGTTCTTTGACCCCAAAAATACCCATTGCCAATGGATTAAGACAGGGCTGTGTGCTGGCCCCACAACTTTTTTCGATCTTCCTGTCAGATCTCCCGGCATATTTAGAGGTGGAGGGTAGTGCCAGCCAAAAAATGGATGGCAATAAAATACCCTGCTTATTGTACGCGGACGATCTGGTAATAGTAGACCAGACCGAGAGGGGCCTCCAAAGGAAGCTTAACGCCTTCAATACATATTGTGCCAGCAAATTTTTAACTATTAATTTGGATAAAACCAAAACCCTATGCTTCGGGAAAAAGATAAGTAAATTCACTTGGTATATAGGAGAGCTCAAACTGGAGACAGTTAATGAATATCGATACCTGGGTTTATGGTTCGATAGGGCCTTAAATTGGAACTCCCACCTGGAAACCCAAAAAGCAAAGGCACTCTCTTCCATATGTGGTCTAAAAAAGTTTAATGGGGACTATGGAGAGATGTCTCACCGACCTATGCTGAGAGCTTTCGAAGCAATGATACCTTCCCAAGTTTTATACGGCGTTGAGATCCTTTATTTGAGCGGTAAGGGATCCTGGGACGTGATAGAGGGGAATTGCTTAAAAAGGCTCCTGTCCCTTCCTCAATCTTCAATGATACAAGCCATCAGGACAGAAATAGGCAAAAAATCCTGGAAGATACAAACCCAGACGGCTGTGATTAGATTTTGGAAGAGATTGGAAGACCCCGAAAGCCAAAAAGTAGCATACTGGTGTCGCAAAGAAATTCTGAGAAGCAAGCTAAAATGGGCAAAGATCAGTAGGGATAAATTGAAAGGAATCTGTAACTCATTAGGGATTGACTGGGACCAGGAAACGTTTCAAGTCCTAAGTACCAAAGGGGAGCTGAAGCAAAGAGGGAAAGAAGTTTCTAAAGCAATCGATATAGGCTATTTAACAAAGAAAAAATCAGTGGCACATATGTTAAACGCTTGGCCCAATGAAAATTGGTTCCCCTACCTGGATAGACTACCAAACCGCGGGCTTAGGCAAGAGATCCTAAGGTACCGAATTGGGATTAACCTGTGGCTAATAAACAAAGATCTCAGAACAAAAATGCTAGATCAAGAAGGCCGTTGTAGGTGTAAGTTGGGAACTAAGGGAGACTTGCCGCATATCTGTCAAGGCGACGCTTTCCTCAGGATCTGTCGTGAAGTTATAAAGACCCACCTCTCGATACCTCCAATTCCGAATGTAATTACTACACAGAATCTTGGAGTGATCAAGCGGGGGGGAAAAGGGAATTAGGAAGGGGACAGCAGGGAAGGAGATCTGGAAAGGAAAAAGGTTAGTAGCAAAACTTTCCGTAAATCACAGTTGTCTATACAACCTAAAACCAACACTGAATTCCACTACTAAAAACCTTGTTGCTTAATCACAGACTCTGAAGGTACATGAAGCTCAATGAAATAATTATTATTGCATACTTTTCACCATTTAGTTATTCCCTTGTGAATAGCGACCAAAACATCCTTGAAACAATTCTGTTATTCTCTTGTGAATTGCGACCGATTCACCTTAAGCAACAACAAACTCACTCCTTAGTAAATAACCTCTTTACCAAGATTTTGTGAAACAATCCAAAGCACAATTTCACTATTGTCTTAGTCTTAAATTAGAACAAAGCTTCTCTTGACCTTTCCCCAAAAGACATTTTCAAGAAAGAGTTGCGCAAAAACAAACTGTTCAGGAAATGAATGCATGCGCCTTTATATACCTTGCACCTTTAAGTTAAACATCTCTTGCCAGCAACCAGATGTAAAACGCAGTTTCAATGTGCAACATATAACAATGGTTTCACTCTTCTGCATTCATAATTATTCTTCAAAAAACATGAACTAATAATGTTATCAAACATAAATCAAGAAAGTTATTTCCTTAAAGACTTTAGCGCCAAGAAACTAGGATTTGCTAGTCCTACCTGTAGAGCACGACCTACTCTACTACCTTGAAGGACAAGACGTCCCCAAAAAGGCTCTTCCAACAGATAGCCTGGCCCTCTAAGCAAACAGGATCAAGACACGCCCCTTGGAAAACGATCCTCTTGGCCTCCGATGGAATCCTTCTTCGAAAGAAGCTGGAACTCTGCAGAAAGGAGAGGGAGCAAGAAAAGAACACTGCCACTCCCCAGAAGGTCCCAGAATAGTGAGCACAGAGGATAGGGCGCGGTCGCGTAAGCTAACGTGCTTACGGCGCCCACGTAAGCGACCGGGCTACCAAACCTCACGCATTACGCGTGAGCATGCCAAACCTCACGCATTACGCGTGAGCATGCGAAACCTCACGCATTAGGCGGAAAACACAGCAAACAGCAGCCAAAAGACCTGGAAACCTGCACAAACCTATAAACAGGGATGAAACCTAGCAGCACAAGCAGGTTTGAAGCACATCAGCCACCAACGCCCTCCCAAAGAGGATTGGTGCATTTTGCCACAAGGGCAACTCCGACTGCAGAGTGGGGCGGGGGCGGGCCCTAGACCACAAGCCACCCTAGCCCTGACAGTACTCCCCCCTCCCAAGAGTGGTCTAGGGCCCGGCTTCAAAGGGTGGAGGAGGTGGAAACGGCGTACCAAGCGTGGGGCATGAACATTCGCAGCCGGTTCCCAGGAATCATTCTCAGCACCGTATCCCTTCCAGGAGACAAGGTACCACAACCTGGAACCCCGACGTCTAGAATCCAAAATGTCTCGCACCTCATACTCCCAATTACCATGGACCAAAATCGGGGCTGGACGGGGAGCCAGATTCTGATTAGCAGGTTTAAGCAGGGAAGTATGAAACACTGGGTGAATTCTTAGAGACCTAGGCAACAACAACTTGAATGTCACCGGGTTCACCTGTCGAAGAACCGGGTAAGGACCAATGTACTTGGGCTGAAACATACTCTTGTGTTTGAAGTTCAAGTTTTTGGTAGACAACCAAACTTTATCCCCAGGGGCATACACAGGACCTGAACGATGTTTTTTGTCATACTGCTCTTTGTATTTCTTCTTGCTTTGCAACAAGTGGTCCTGAATTTGACGGTGAATAGTTTGCATGAGTTGTACAGAGTCTCTAACTGCTGGTACACCACCTTCATCTTTAGTCATAGTCAATGGTATGGTGTTAGGTTCATAGCCATAGAGTGCCTGGAACGGAGAGGAACCGGTTGATGAATGTGAGGAAGTGTTATATGCAAATTCAGCAATCCAAAGCAAATCCAACCAAGATTTCTTAGAGTCCGTAACATAACACCTCAAGTATTGCTTTAGGGTTTGGTTCAGTCTTTCAGTCTGCCCATCAGTTTGGGGGTGATAACTAGTGGACATATTGGAGGTGATGTGTAGATCTTTGCACCATTGCTGCCAGAACTTGGAAGAGAATTGAGACCCTCGATCCGAAAGCAATACTGAAGGCAGTCCATGTAAGCGCACCACATGTTGCAGAAATATTTGTGCTAACTGTGCCGCAGTGGGTAGCTGTTTACAAGGGATGAAATGAGCATATTTGGTGAAACTGTCCACAACCACTAGGATCACAGTATGATGTTGAATTGGTGGTAGGTCAGTAATGAAGTCCAAAGAAATATGTTTCCATGGTTCAGTTGGTGTCGGTAGAACCTGTAGAAAACCTTTAGGCTTAGTGTGATCGGATTTAAATCTGGCACAGACCTCACAATCATTAGCCATTTTCAGCACATCCTTTTGTAGCGTTGGCCACCAAAACATCTTTTGTATTTTTTCCACAGTCTTTCGAGGGCCTGGGTGACCGGCCATAGGATGTGAATGTAACCAATTAAACACAGTTTCTTGTAATTGCAAAGAGGGCAGATAAACTTGTTTTCCATGGAAAGGTATCCCTTCTTTGATGGTTTGGTTAGAATTGGAGTTCAGCCATGATTTCCACAGAGAAGAAGGAAAATTTTCATGAATATTCTCCAAGAATTGGTCTGCCGAAAGTACATTAATAACTTTGCCTGGATCGATTATTGGTTGAGGAGTTCCTTCAAAGCGATGCAAAGAAGAGTCTTTTCTGGACAGGGCATCCGCTTTCTTGTTGTCTTGGCCTGGACGGAAGGTGATTATAAAGTCATATTCGGCAAAAAACATCATCCACCTGAGTTGTCTCGGGGTCAACATTCTGGCTGAGCTCATAAACTGTAAGTTTCTATGATCAGTGTACACGGTTACAGTAAATTTCGCTCCCATTATGTAATGTCTCCATTCTTTAAAGGCTTCTAAGATAGCTAACAGTTCTTTTTCAGCTATTACATAGTTTTGCTCTGCGGGATTTAGTTTTCGAGACATGTAGGCAACTGGATGCATTTGTCCGGTAGTGCGATGTCTTTGAGAGAGGATGGCTGCTATAGCTACATCAGAGGCGTCGGCTTCAATGATAAAAGGTTCCTCTACATTGGGATGCATGAGAACCGGAGCTTCAGTAAAGGCCCTTTTTAACTTCTGGAATGCAAGTTCAGCTTCTGTGGACCATTCAAAGTTCACCTTCTTTCTTAACAGTCGTGTGATGGGAGCTACTACAGCAGAAAAATGATCAATAAAGCGGCGATAAAAGTTTGCAAATCCCAAAAAGCACTGAATGTCTCGAACAGATGTCGGAGTGGGCCAATCAGCAACAGCCTTGATTTTCCTGTCTGTCATTTTCATGCCAGTTGGAGTGAGGAGGACTCCTAGAAATTCTACTTCATGAACATGGAAATCACATTTGGATAATTTGCAATACAAATTATGAGATTGCAGGGTGCTCAAAACCTTTTTGACGTGACCTTCATGTTCAATTTCTGAATCTGAATAGATCAAAATATCGTCTATATAGACAATAACAAAGAGATCTAGAAACTCTTTCAAGGCGTCGTTCAAGAAAAACTGAAAAGCAGCTGGTGCATTGCACAGTCCGAATGGCATCACCAAGTACTCAAACAATCCATATCGGGTTTTGAAAGCAGTCTTCCATTCATCCCCTTGCCTGATACGGACCAAATGGTAGGCTCCTCTGAGGTCTAACTTAGTGTAGATTTTTGCTTTTTTAACTTGGTCCAAAAGCACAGGGATGAGAGGCAATGGGTACTTATTTTTGACTGTAATTTTGTTCAACGCCCTATAATCGATGCAAGTCCTCAATTCCCCATTAGCTTTCGGAATGAAAAATAAAGGAGACGCTGCCGGAGACTTGGAGGGGCGGATGAATCCATTCTCAAGATATTGATCGAGATATTGTCTTAGATGTTGATTCTCTGTTTCAGATAAAGCATAAATGCGACAATTTGGTACACTAGATCCAGGTACAAGATCAATTTGACAGTCATAGCTTCGGTGAGGAGGAAGGATGGCTGCCTTAGCTTCACTGAAAACTTCTGCGAAGTCCTTGTAAACTTTTGGTAACAATGTTTCCTTTTCCTCAGCTGTGGCCACTTGACTCAAAATTGGTTTTGAGGTATTGAGACAAGACGAATGACAAAAATCAGACAGGAAGACCAGTTCTCTCTTTCGCCAATCTATGGTTGGATTGTGTAAGCAAAGCCAAGGCATTCCTAAAATGAAACCATACTGGGGTGCTTGGATCACGTCAAACTGGAGCTCTTCCTTATGTACCTGTTGCTTAGCATCTTCGCAGAACATAGCAACTTTAGATGTCTGCATGGTTACTGGACCTCCAGCTAGAATTTTTCCATCCACAGCTTGCACTATTTCAGGAGTCTCTTTTTGTTCACAGATGATCCCTAAACGTTGGGCTGTTTCCAAATCTACAAAGTTTCCTGTAGCTCCAGAATCGACTAAAACTTCCATTTGGCATGTTTCATGGATTAACCTGATTTGTACAGCTAACCTGAAATGAGCTTTGTAATTAGAAACACATGAGTTCACAGAAGGGAAGGCAATAGTACCCAAGAGATCTCCCTTCAAACATCTTGGGCCAGTTAGTTTTCCGATTTTGGATCTGTTTTTTCCAGAGCAGCTGATTTACTAGAATTAGGAAATTTTCCCTTTGGCTTAGTTAAGCAGTCCTTCACGAAGTGACCCTTTCGACCACAATAAAGACATTGTCCATTTTTTCGACGGTTGTCCTTCTCCTCTTTTGACAATGGTTGTCTTAAAGTTCCTATTTCCATTGGCTCTGAACCAGTTTCGGAATTCGCAAATTGAGGCCTAGATTTAGCTTCTGATCTCCAGTTTGGCTTATCTGTTCTTTTTTTATCTGACCTCCGTTCAGAGAGTCTATGGTCTAAGCGCAGCGTTAAATTAATCAACTCAGAGCAAATTACAGGTTGAGGATCAATTTGTGCCAGAACATCCTTCAGGTCGTCTTTTAAGCCTTGATAAAAGAGGGCTGCTCTTTTTTCCTCTGGCCAAGAAGTTTCAGCGATTAATCTATTGAAATGAGACAGATAAGAAACAAGATCCCTATTGCCTTGTTTCAATTGAAGTAATTCTCGATCAGCTGACAGAGTAACAGTTCTGCGATCAAAAACTTTTTCAAATTCTTCCACAAATCGTTTCCAGTTGTAGAGCAAAGTGTCATCTTGTCTGACCAAAGGAACTGCCCAGTTTGCGGCATCTCCGGTCAAGTATGAAATTAAGAACGCAATTTTAGACTGTGGGGTTGGGAACGCAGTAGGTCTACAAGCAAAATGTAACTCGATCTGAGTCAAAAAGATTTGCACCTTGGAGGGGTCCCCAGAAAAACGTTCAGGAGCTGCCAAAGGAATTTGAGGGGGCACGGTAACAGCTATGTTTGTATTACCCCTGCTAGCACCAGTCTCTTGAACCTCTTCCGGAAGAGGAGTATTCTGTAATTGGATATTTTCTACCTTAGCTGCTAACAAAGCAGTTACATCCATGGTTTCTTTTAAATCTGTTTGTATACGCATGATTGCGGACATTAAATCATTGATGGTGGTCATTATGACTTCACGTTCAGACCAGGAGGAAAAATAATTCGTGGGCTCACTATTCTGTCAAGGCGACGCTTTCCTCAGGATCTGTCGTGAAGTTATAAAGACCCACCTCTCGATACCTCCAATTCCGAATGTAATTACTACACAGAATCTTGGAGTGATCAAGCGGGGGGGAAAAGGGAATTAGGAAGGGGACAGCAGGGAAGGAGATCTGGAAAGGAAAAAGGTTAGTAGCAAAACTTTCCGTAAATCACAGTTGTCTATACAACCTAAAACCAACACTGAATTCCACTACTAAAAACCTTGTTGCTTAATCACAGACTCTGAAGGTACATGAAGCTCAATGAAATAATTATTATTGCATACTTTTCACCATTTAGTTATTCCCTTGTGAATAGCGACCAAAACATCCTTGAAACAATTCTGTTATTCTCTTGTGAATTGCGACCGATTCACCTTAAGCAACAACAAACTCACTCCTTAGTAAATAACCTCTTTACCAAGATTTTGTGAAACAATCCAAAGCACAATTTCACTATTGTCTTAGTCTTAAATTAGAACAAAGCTTCTCTTGACCTTTCCCCAAAAGACATTTTCAAGAAAGAGTTGCGCAAAAACAAACTGTTCAGGAAATGAATGCATGCGCCTTTATATACCTTGCACCTTTAAGTTAAACATCTCTTGCCAGCAACCAGATGTAAAACGCAGTTTCAATGTGCAACATATAACAATGGTTTCACTCTTCTGCATTCATAATTATTCTTCAAAAAACATGAACTAATAATGTTATCAAACATAAATCAAGAAAGTTATTTCCTTAAAGACTTTAGCGCCAAGAAACTAGGATTTGCTAGTCCTACCTGTAGAGCACGACCTACTCTACTACCTTGAAGGACAAGACGTCCCCAAAAAGGCTCTTCCAACAGATAGCCTGGCCCTCTAAGCAAACAGGATCAAGACACGCCCCTTGGAAAACGATCCTCTTGGCCTCCGATGGAATCCTTCTTCGAAAGAAGCTGGAACTCTGCAGAAAGGAGAGGGAGCAAGAAAAGAACACTGCCACTCCCCAGAAGGTCCCAGAATAGTGAGCACAGAGGATAGGGCGCGGTCGCGTAAGCTAACGTGCTTACGGCGCCCACGTAAGCGACCGGGCTACCAAACCTCACGCATTACGCGTGAGCATGCCAAACCTCACGCATTACGCGTGAGCATGCGAAACCTCACGCATTAGGCGGAAAACACAGCAAACAGCAGCCAAAAGACCTGGAAACCTGCACAAACCTATAAACAGGGATGAAACCTAGCAGCACAAGCAGGTTTGAAGCACATCAGCCACCAACGCCCTCCCAAAGAGGATTGGTGCATTTTGCCACAAGGGCAACTCCGACTGCAGAGTGGGGCGGGGGCGGGCCCTAGACCACAAGCCACCCTAGCCCTGACAATATCCTGTTGGACTGTCTGCTACTCCTAGAGCAGAGGAAATTGTGGCTGCGCCCGGTTTTCCTAAAATATGGAATAAAAACAAGGTCGCAGGCAGCCAGCCTTCTAGCAGAAATACCCTTCATTGATATTGTAATTGCACTGGGGAAATTCTTAAAGGTGGCCCTGAGTACACTGAGAACCAAGGAATAATAGGTAGTACTGTATGAATTTTAACTGATTGAAATTGTTATGGTGGTAAGAAAGTGAATAGGTTTTAAATCCTATACATAAGTTTTAAGGTAAATGTAATTTTTATTGGTAGTTTGTATTGTAGTTTGGACTCTGTATCTTATGAAAATGAAATGTAAGATTATTTTTAACGGACAAAATTTTAAAAAATAAGTTATGAAGTTACTGTATATACTCCACATCGCGTCATACTCACTGCTTTGTTTCAAGACTATGGTCATAATAAACATACATTTTTGACTTTGCCTCTGCCTCCATTTTTCGATGCTGCTGCCCCTGTGGCCCCTACCCTGTGTTCTACCGATCCCGCTCCTGCCTCCCAGCTGTCCTGCCCTCTCTCGGCCCCTACTTAATGGTGGCCGCTGCACCATTGGTTTGAGCAAGACCTCTGACCTCTTGGTCAGGAGACTGCTCTCCCTTTGTGCAGCTCTGCAATAAGTATCCTGCCTTGTGTTGCCATCCAACTGGTGTTCGAGGCCCCTGAGCCTCCGTGCTGCCTCTACCATACTTTCCTCGGGCGTGTCATTGCGTGTTTTTGCTTTTTGCTTTTCTGCTTTGCCTCTTGCCACTTGCTCTGTTCTGCCTGTTTTTAACTTCTGCCTTATTGCTCTGTTCCGCCTTTTGTCCTTTGCACTGTTTTTGCCTTTTGCCATTTGCTCTCTTTTTTATCTGTTTTGCCTTCTCTTTCAATTTCTCCCCTCTCTTGCCTCTGCCTCCTTTTTCCTGATGCTACTGCCCCAGTGGCCCCTCCCCCTCATTCTCCCAATCCCGCTCCTGCCTCCAATACCCTGCCCTCCCCGACCCCTACTTAATGGCAGCCCATCTGCACCTGTCCGTGGCCAGTGCCTGGTCCTCCGACCAGCCAACGCTACAGCTCCTCGGCTCTCTATGCATTCAACACAGGCAAGAACAACAACTGACCCTTCACCTGCCAACACTGCCATTACTCCTTCATCATCGCTGAGACAAAGAACCCTCCTCGACCCTCAAGTAACAACTTCTTCATACCCCAAATCCTGCAATGCATCCTCATCTACGTCCGCTCCCTCCAGACACTCTGGAAATCTGGGACCTTCTTAACAGCATCTCTTCTGGCATAGCCTTCCTCACTGAAACCTGGACAAACGCTGTCTCAGAACCAAACATCGTGATCGCCATACGAGAAGGATATAAAATCACCCAAAGGACCACCACAACCGCCGTGTGGGAGGCATTTCCATCGCCTCCAATGCCAACCTTTGCCTGAGCACTTACACTGATGGGTCCACAGATCTTTTGAACACCTCCACTTCAAGATGCAGATCACCCATCAATCACCCTCAGAGGCATCCTCATCCACAGACCCCCAGAGCCAGCGCACCCTTCTCTGACTCCAACACCGACATCCTCACCCCACATCCCATCACCTCCACCAACCACAACTTGCTGAGGGACCTTAACTTCCACCTCAACAACTGCCAAGACCCCAATTCCACCTCGCTCCTGGACAACCTCCACAACACCAAACTCAAACAGATCATAACCGAACCAACAGACTCAGCAGGTCACACCCTCGAGCCCTTCTTAAGAGCAGGGAACTCGGTCATCTTCAGCCACACCTATTTACTCCCATGGACAGACCACTGCGACATGTATGTATGTATGTATGTATGTATGTGTGTTCTTATATAGCGCTCGATTTTACCCTTGGGCATCTCAGCGCTTGCCTTGGGAACCCGTCCTGGTTTTTCCCTGTGAGATCACCCGTGCTGGGCATCCCCAAGGTGTAAGCCAGGCATCCCGCCGCGGGGGGCCGTTGTGGAGATTAAGCTAACTTGTTGCCCAGAGCTGCATAGTGTGAACTCGTGCTTAGACTGGGCACCGAAGCGAGAATTATCGAGTTCGTGGACAATTGGGTTCAGGACCCTGCCGCGACGGGAATTGAACCCTGGTCCCGGGTCTGACCTCAGCTTCAGGGTATGCCTCCTCTAACCAGTGAGCCACCCTTCTTCCTTCTCCATATTCTTCACCTTCAAAATTGACATCTCATGCAGATGTCCAGACTAGCTCCAACCGAAAAATTGGACCAGGATCTCTGACGATCCGCTTGCTAGCGCCCTCAGTGACTCTGCTCCCACCACCACAGACAATGACGCTACCACCAATGCCCGCACCCTCCATAACTGGATCACCTGCTGCGTCAACACAATCATCCCCTCAAGAAAGTCTCCAACCCTCATGCCAAGAAAGTCATGTGGTGCTCCACTGAACTCCAAGAATGTGTATGCACCTGCAAATGCCTCAAGAAACCATTGAGGAACTCCAAATCCCCTGCAGACTTCGACAACTTCAAAACAGCCACCCCCGCCCACCACAAACTCGTCCGACACTCAAGGAAAAAAGCACTCCAGGACAGAATTTCCACCCGTGCGTACAGCAGAAAGAAATGCTTCAGCTTCATCAAAGAATTTGCCCAACGTAACAGCGAGACTATCAACATCTCACCCTCCCAGGACCTCTGCGACAGACTCTGCACTTTCGTCCACTACAAAATCAAGACCATCTATGACAAAACAACCTCCATGAGGAACCCTCTCCTAGCTCCATGCTTCTAACACTGGATAGCTGGAACACCCTCAGTATCACAGACACCCTAAAGATTATGAAGATCACCCATTCCAAGACCCCCATGGACCCCTGCCCCCACCACATGTACCACAGAGCTGCAGACATCATCGCCCGAGCTTCCACAAGTCATCAACTGCTCCTACAAGACTGCGTCCTTCCCGGACGACTAGAAACACGCCAAGATCAACCCTCTCCTGAAAAAAACCTTGGCGGGCCCCTCCAACCTCAAGAACATCAGACCGATCTCCCTACTCCCCTATCCAGCAAAAGTCATGGAAAAAGCCATCAACAGCCACTCACCGCCTTCATAGAAGAAAACACATTTGTGACTCCTCTGAATCAGGCTTCAGGAAGACCCATAGCACCGAAACTGCCCTTCTCGTTGCAAGAAATGCCATCCGCTCCTTCCTTGACAGAGGAGAGACTGTGGCCCACATACTCTTGGACCTCTTAGTGGCCTTCGATACAGTTTCTTATCGAACTCTAGCCCTCACACTCCATGACGCAGGAATGCCCTCGACTGAAACTGCTCTTTCCTATCTGGCAGAACGCAATGTTCAGACTCCCTCCTTTCCTCTTGACACCCACACAAACCACCTGCAGAGTCCCCAAGGTTCCTCCATCAGCCCGACCCTGTTCAACATCTACATGGCCTGCTCGCATTTATCGGCAGACCACACAGACTCATCATCGTATCGAACGCTGACAACACCCAACTCATCTTCTCCCTGTCCAACAAACCCAACCTCTCCAACCATAACTTTCAAGATTGTATAGAAGCAGTCACAAGATGGGTGAAGAACAGCTGCCTACAGCTCAACACAAACAAGATGGAGGTGTTCATCATGCGCCCACACCCAGACACCTGGAACAACACCTGGTGGCCCCCTACCCTCGAGAACACACCCCGCGGACCATGCACGCATATCAGTGCCATCACCTCTTCCTGGTACCACACCCTCCGGCTACTCTGAAAGACCATGAATTGGATTCCCCTTGAATGCAGGAAAACCGTCACCCACGCCCTAATCAGCAGCAGATTAGACTACGGCAACATACTCTATGCAGGGATCAACAAGAACCTCATCCGCAAACTACAGAACGTCCAGAATGCCACCGCCAGACTAGTCCTCAACCTACTGCAATACTGCCACGTCAGACAGCACCTATGAACACAACACTTGCTCCCATGCCAATAAGAGAATCACCTTCAAGTGTCTCGCCCACACCCACAAAGCCCTCCACAACACCAACAGTTTCTGTCTGGGTCTGTGAGTGGGTCAATGAGTGTATTTGAAGGTCTGTGAATGGCTGAAGGAATATCTCAGTGGGTCTGTGAGTAGGTGAATGGGTGCTTTATTAGATCTGTGAGTGGGCGCATGAGTGTTTCAGTGTGTCTGTCAGTGGGTGCGGAGTAAACAAAAGTTGGGATGGTACACAGGAGAATGTCCTCATACTATCTCACCATGTGACAGTCCTCCTGTCTAGCTTTGCAGTCTGCTACTCTCTGCTGCCTTCAGTTTTGTCTCCTCCGCTCATTTTCTCCTCATTATTAGAGTCTTCCCTGCTTGCTCCTGCCCTCTATGCTGCCTCTTTCTGCTCTTTATTTTGCCTCTTTCTGCTAGTTTATGACCTATATTTTGCCTCTTTCTGCTCATTTTGTTCCTTTATTTTACTTCTGCTCATTTCTCTCCTTATTTTTTGCCCTCATTGCTCATTTTTCACCTTTATTCTGCCTGTTTCTACTCATTGCTGATCTTTATTTTGCCTCTGTCTGCTCATTTCACACCTTTATTTTGCATCTTTCTGCTTGCTTCTCACCATTATTTTACTCTTCCTGCTCATTGCTGACCTTCATTGTGCCTCTTTCTGCTCATTGCTGACTTTAATTATGCCACTTCCTGTTTGTGTCTAACCTTTATTGTGCCTCTTTCTGCTCATTTCTCATTGTTATTGTGCCTCTTTCTGCTCTTTGCTAACCTTTATTTTGCCTCTTTCTGCTGGTCTCTGGCCTCTATAGTGCCTCTTTTTGATTATTTCTTACCCTTATTTTGCCTCTTTCTTCTCAATTTCACCTTTATCTTGCCTCTTTCTGCTCAATTCTGATCTTTATTTTTCCTCTGTCTGCTCATTTATCACCTTTAATTTCACTCTCTCTTCTCCTGGCTGTTCATTATTTTCAAATTTCTCACCTTTATTATGCCTCTTGCAGCTCATTGCTAACCTTTATTCTGCCTCATTTTGCTTGTTTCTCACCTTTATTTTGCCTCTGTCTGTTTATTGTTGGTTTTTACATTGCATCTTTTTGCTCATTGCTGAATTTTATTCTACCTCTTACTGCTTATTTCTGACCTTGATTATGGCTCTTCCTACTCGTTTCTCAATGATACGGTGCCTCTTTCTGCTTATTTCTCACCTTTATTTTGCCTCTTTCTTCTGGCTTAAGGCATCCATTTTGCCTTTTCTGCTCATTTCTCACCCTTATTTTGCCTCTTTCTTCTCTTTTCTCAACTTCATTTTGCCTCTTGCTGTTCATTTTCACCTTTATTTTGCCTCTTTCTGATCGTTTCTGACCTTTGTTCTGCTTCTTTCCGCTCCCTTCTGATCTTTATTTTTCCCCTGTCTGCTTGTGTCTCACCTTTATTTTGACTCTCTCCGCTCGTTGCTGATCATTATTTCGCCTCATTCTGCTAATTTCTCAGCTTTATTTTCCTCTTGCAGCTCATTGCTATCCTTTATTCTCCCTAATTCTGCTTGTTTCTCACCTTTATTTTGCCTCTTTCTATTCATTGTGGACCTTTATAGTGCCTCTTTTTGCTCACTGTCTGTTCGTTTCTCACCTTTACTTTGACTCTCTCTGCTCCTTGCTGACCATTATTTTGTCCCTTTCTGCTAAGTTCTCACCTTTATTTTTCCTCTTGCTGTTCATTGCTGACCTTTTTTCTTCCTCTTCCTGCGTGTTTCTGACCTTTATTGTGCCTCTTTCTACTAGTTTTCACCTGGACCATGGAGGGAGTCTCAGGGTTCCTGCGGTCCCAGCTGGCTTTCCGCCTCCTGCACGAGGTGGTACTGTGGATGTTTGGAGGGAGCTTCGGAAAGAGATGAACCTCTGCTCACAGCGGGCAGGAGCACTTTGACAGCTCCAGCCTACTGGAACCAGAGTCTTTGCTTTAGCTCACCAGGTGTTGTAGTCGTGTTAAAAATCCACATGGGATTTAACATGGGAAACATTCTATTTTTGATCCCTCCTATTTTATTGCTTTCTCAAGGGCAGATTCACCTTTGGATGCAAAATACCTGTCTATTCCCCAACTGATAGAAATCTGAAATGTTGCTCTTTGGTTTGGTCAGTTTACCTCACTTCCCTTCCTATGACCATCCGAAATACCCCTACCTACCATTCCGGTAAAGCAAGCACATAACCTGGGAGTTCTCATTGACTGCAATCCCTTTTGCTCCACAGATAAACACACACAAAAGCAATGCTTTTTTTCCACTACTCCCAACTGAAAAGGATCTTCTCCCTGCTACATTGCCAGCAGAAATTGTCCTTGCTTCTTGTAATGTTCCTGTCCTGCTTGATATATTGTAAGGAGATACCACAATGTTACTCCTGCTTTCATTGGTTCCCAACACAGGAAAGAACCAAGTACAGAAATCTTTGTCTCCTCCAAAAGGCATTAAATAATCACTCTCTAAATTATGTTGCCAACATTTTGTTCCCTACCAGCCTACATGGTCTCTCAGATATGTGGCTAAAAGATGGATGACACTTCACCATTTCAGAAATAAAAGATAGGCAGGCAAACTCCTTTACCAAGGTACTTCTCTATAGAATGCTATACCTACTCACCTTAGATTTTAACGGGATCACTGCAAATTCAGAATATACTTACAGACCTACATCTTTTCCCTTTAATTTGCTTTATTTCACAATCCAGAATGTTTCTTCAACCTTCTGCAAGTCTTCTGGTCAGGCACCTATGACTGGCCTACACACTTCTGGACCTGTTATGTACATCCAAGACTTTTCCATCTTTATCCAAATGCTTTGAAACCCCAGTTGGTGATGTACAGTGTGTTTTAAATCCCCAAAAATAAATATCTATACATATAAATACATTCATGAATTCACGCACACACATACACTGGAAAAAATGTTAAAGTAAAGTTGCTGTTGGCTTTGCTTGTGAGATCACATAATGTATGTTTAAGTACATTCCCTCAAAAAACACAGAGTGCACTTCTGGTTATAAAACAAAACATTAAAAAAATGAATAAACCAGCAATGGTTTGGAAAGTGAACCTTAACTTGAGCCCCTATGGTAAACTGCTTATGATCTCACATGTTACATCACTCAGGATATGTTAAATGACAATTGATGACATCACTGACGAAACCTTATCCATGACACTACTGTGAACATGTAATGCTATTATCTTACTTATAAACAACTTCACAAATTGAATGCAGAAAAGGGAGATTACTAGACACATCCCAATCATTGTTCATCATGCATCTCTGATCAATTTGTCAATATCTGCACCTAAGTGAAATGTAGTTTGCTTACAGTTTGAATATTCACAGAAATGTATACCCCCCTTGATAACTTTTTTCCAAGAGGAATGAAATCTATATTCGGTCTTTCAATATCTTCTCTAACCACTGGTTCATCTTCATAATCCCTCTCTTATTATCAGGGTCTCCATACATTCTTTGTATACTAAGGCTGTCTCACACTTGGCTCTTGAACATGCTATACAGGTTATTAAGCAATGTCTCTGTTCAGTTTAGGTGAGCACTTGGTAAAAGGTATGTTGATCTTTTAAGTTACATTTGGCACTGAACTATACAAGGCAAGCAAATCTCTAGCTGCTGTGAAATGAAAGCTAATAAACCTATGTTAATAAAGGCCTGTGTTCTCACCTCTAATACTTTCTTATGTATTTTCTAATGTCCTCTATTGCAATAAACACGCAGAAGGTGGCCATACTAACATCCAACAAAGCTTGCGTTGTATGTTGTATCATCTAAACATATATAAAAATGCATGCCATGTTTTCTCCTTCTCTGTCTCCATTTGTCCCTCTACATTATTTGCTTGAGTTCTCTTTTGTCTCTCCTGATTCGTGACAATTTTTCAATAGCCTCACATCCCTATTCTCTTATCCCCCTCCCAGTTCTCAATTTCCCTCTACATTTCAAAACAGTTTTTGCATGTTCATTCACATTTATCTAACCTGACAGAAACCCTAATAACCATTTATCCTAATTTGTATTTCTTCATTTGCTGTCTCCTTAAACTATGTTGTCCATTAGCACAACTTCTTCAATCACTCTATTCCAACCTTCTCTTTAGCCCTACTTCCATGCCCTCACCCGTTACCTGTTTTCAAAACCAATTTCATCTCACTCAGCTATTTGCTATTGCCTTCCTCATTCCTTCCCCTTTACTTCACCCTCATTCACCGTGTTACTTGCAGAGTCTGATGAAGTCATCAAATATGTTGTGCTACTGATCATATGGACATTTGGACTAGTGGATCCTCTGATTATTGAGTGGCAGCATATTCCTCTCAGGAACTCTGCAACAACTTTGGTTTCATCCACGACAAGTTCACCAAAATCTATGAGAACTTTGAACCCCAGCCCAAGCACACAGACCTCTTCAGGGATCTCACCCACCCCTTAACCACAACCAATTACAGATGGAGCTCATTACAATAACTCACTTTCCTGTAAACCATCTCCATCATGAACATGGACCACTCAGGGGCACGCAATAGGCCGGGCAGTTAACACTGCTTGTAGACTTTGCGGAATGTGGGCATTGAATTTTGCCTTCCAGGTGCAAAGCAGAGGTTCTGTTCACTTTGTAAGCTTAACATTGGTTTTGGTGCCCAATCGCAGGGCTTCCGGTCGCAACAGTACCATGCTTTTGTGCTTGAAAAGCAGCTAAAGAGGTTTTTTTGAGTGGATTTTGTGCTCCATTGGACTTTTGAAGGGCTTTGTTGGCATTGGATAGAATAAAAGACGTGGTGTTTATTATTTCAATATTTTGTTGTGTACAAAAAGTGGATATGTGGGGTAATATTTGATGCCTTGAGTGGATGTGTGTTGTAAAAAGCTTCGAGCTGAGGTTAATTTTCATTTTTGGGATTTTCTGAACTAATGTTAGTGTTTTGTTCAGTGTTACACTGTGTGCTTGTGTGTGTGTGTGTTTACCATAGGTGGCGGCCCCTAGTGATTTGTCTTTGTTCTCCATGCCATGTGGCCAGGGGCCATTTTATGGAGTCTGTGTCCATATGCCAGAATGTGTTCTCTTTGTTCTCCATTCTTCCTTGCTTGGTGTTGTTGTTTGGCCATGTGTCTGGCAGCCATTTGGTGCATCAGCTAGGGTGCCTTTGCCATAGACTTGCATGTGTTCTTGGTTTATTATTCTTCCTTGATAGCTTCTATTGTTTGACCATGTGGCACTGGCTGGCAGCCATTTTGTGTATCCAGCTAGTGTCCCTGTGCCATAGACTTGCATTGAAGGAGGTGAAATCAGTTTAATATCATGCTTAAAGACCATTGTAGTATGTATCTTAAGAACATGGTTTTGATAAACATTACTTATATATTATATGATTTTTTTTATTGTAATCACCTCCTTGCCTCACAATAGGTTTCTTTTCATCCTCCCATACAGATATCAAAATTAACCAACTTTTCATACTAAACAATTACACTGTTCCTGAAACAGCAGAGGAGGAATACAAGGAGGAATGGTCAGAATCAAGTCTGTCAGCTGATCAAATTATCAGTGAAGTACCTGAGTTTGAGGACAAACTACTTGCCGGACTGAGCATGCCAGTGCCACTATTAAATTTTTAAATATTTCTCTTGTTGAACTTCTTTCTTCACAAACAAAATTATTAGCTAGTAAAACATATTGTTTTTGACAGATTTATGCTGCCCCACTATTTTTTAGTCACAAATAATGCTGGATTGCAGATGATTTGTGTGCAGTGAAGAAGTCTCCAGAATTCCTTCCTGGCTTTTGAGGAAAATGCCTGCCTCCCTCTCATGCCTATCCTTTTTTCATCACTTAGAAGGGCTTCTCCAGATGATCAATGATTTACAAGAGTTCCAACCTCAAATTCCAATCTGTTGTCTGCATCAAAGATACAATTGTGTACCTACAACCTAACCTACCCGTGCTTGGATTGGAAGAATTAACTATAGTTATTGCAACAGTAAGTGAGTGACTTTGAGTGATGAACCACTCCTATGATCCCTGTTTTGTTATCACCTAGAAGGCCTGCCACAGAAGATCAGTTGATTTACAAGACTTCCAAATTCCAACCTGTTGAATGCATCAAAGAGGAGATACAATTGTCTACCGACCACCATGCTTGTATTGCAACCGGCCACTATTGCACCAATGAGTGATATAATACTGAGCAATTGTGAGTGATGATCAATCATTCATGTGGGTGGCAGACAATGCGTTAGGGTGCTCAACTGCAATTTGCAAACTTGTTTCAGATGATTTGCAATGTTTGGGGCCTGAATGATGGGTGACCATTTTTCCTGGAGGTAATTTGCATTATACAAACTTACTTAGCAAAAATTAACCTGTACTGTCCACTCCTATGACCCTTCTTTTTTCATCATCAAGACGGGCTGCCCCCGAAGATCATTTTATTAACAAGACTGTCAAGTTTCAATATGTTGCTTGCATCAAAGAGGAGATACAATTGTTCACCTACCACCGTGCTTGGATTTGAACAAATAACTATTGCACTAATGAGTGATATATTATTAAGTGATTGTGAGTGATGATTGATGATTCGTGTGGTGGCAGATAGTGTGGGAGAGTGTGGTGTCAACTGTAGTTTGTAAACTTGATTAATATAATTTGCAATGTTTGGGGTCTGCATGATGAGTGATCTTTTTCCTGGAGGATATTGGCATATAACAACTTACTTTGTGAAAATTAACCTGTATACGGTCCACTCTTAGGATCCTTCTTTTTTTCAGCACCTAGAAGGGCTGCTACAGAAGATCATTTGAATTACAAGACTGCCAAATTCAAGTCTGTTGCTTGCATCAAAGAGGAGATACAATTGTTTACCTACCACTGTGCTTGTATTTGAAACAAGTAACTATTGCCCCAATGAGGGATTTTGAATGATTGTAAGTGTTGATTCATGTAGTGGCAGACAGTGAGGAAGGGTATTCAACTGTAATTTGTAAAGTTGATTGAGATGATTTGCAATGTTTGTGGCCTGAATGATGGGGGATCATTTTTCCTGGTGCTGATTGTCCTTTACAAACATACTTAGCGAAAATTAACCTTTATGGTCCACTGATATGATCCTTCTTTTTGTATCTCCTAGATGGGCTACCCCAGAAAAATCATTTGAGTTTCAAGACTGCCAAATTCCAAGCTGTTGCTTGCATCAAAGGGGTGATAAAACTGTTTACCTACCACTGCGTTTGCATTGCAACAGGTAATGGTTACACCAATGAGTGATATATTATTGAGTGATTGTGAGTGATCATTGATGATTCATGTGGAAGAATACAGTGAGGGAGGGTGTTCATCTGTAATTCGTGATTGAGATGATTTGCAATGCTTGGGGCCTGAATGATAGGGCATCATTTTTCCTTGAGGTGACTGGCCCTTTTAACAATTAGCCAGATTTACCAGCAGGATTCACCCCTTTGTTTCTGGTTCTTCAAAGTAAAGACCAGTCACTTTAATTAACGAACAAAAACCTATACAAAATACTGCAATTCTGTTTCTATACTTGATATTCAACAGCTGTACACTACACATCTGTCTTGCTTAGGTCAGGACTGGGACAGGGTTATTCAGAGTCCGGAGGAGGCTAGAAGAACTCCGGGTGGGACTACCTCATGAACAGTTAAAAGAAAGAAGTTATAGACCTCAAGAGAAACCATGAGTCTGAAGCCTAGTACTCAGCTATGTGAAATGAAGAGAAGTGCATTGATTTGGGAAATGGTGCTGAGTGTGTGCGTTGTACTAGTGGCAAAAGTGAAACTCAGAACCCTCTTGTTTTTTACTCTGAAACTTCTTGGTATGCTACTCAAGAAGTTTACCTTCCTTCTGTCCTTCTCTTTGGCTCTTAATTACAATACAGTTTCTGTTTAACAATCCGCAGGCCTTCTCGTCCACTGCATGTAGAAAAGATGAAAGCTGAGCTCAATACTCTTGCTCACCTATCGGACCAGTCCAGACAGGCCCCCAAAAGTGCTGGACATTCCCAAGGAGAATGCAGATGCACCACCTACTTTAACAATACAGTATAATTTTTCTTTTAACAATCATATTTTTAGAGCTGGGTGGGTTGACTGTTCCATATTAAAAAGAATTAAAACCTATAAGACTGAACATTTGGATATCTGATAACTTGGGTCTCTGTGGCAGAAGGTTTGTTTGCACTGCATTTAACTGTACTGTGTCTTACTAATTTCTTCATTTTCTTCCACAAAAAATTGATGATGATGATGTGCTGTTCATTGCCCAGATACATATTGTCCTTGTGTAGGGTTTGTCTTTGTAGCACCTTACCCCAAATCCCCCTTTCTTATCCATTCATCAAACCCCTAACCCATCTCTCCGGGCTGTGAGATTTATTAAGATGTGACTTTACACCATTAATGGATCATACACTTGGTGGGGAAGATATGGTGAAAGTGAGATCAACTTACCGCAGGATCTTCCATTACTTAAGCAATAGCCCCCACTGGCCCCATTTAGTCACGCATGCATAATAGTGATCCACAATTGACATATGGAAGAACATCAGTGGTCAGCATCATCATTCAGGCCTTGTGTTGCATAAACGCTTAACTTTGTCCACTCAAAACTTTGAGTCCACTTTTCATGACTCAAGGGTTTCATAACTTTGGTTTTAATTAAATACTAACTCCCTTTGCTCAGAAGAAGTTACTACTAATGCTATTTTTTATTATCATATCACCAATAGGTTTGTGTCATATAATAGTAATTCTTTGTAAAACTATGATATAATTTACAACCCACTAACTCAGTGTTTTTATTTCCATTTAGTTGCCTGTAGTGGATAATCCTTCCAATTAATACTACAGTTGGCGATCGCTTGGGTGGCAGTGGGTCTTTGCTTGGGAAGTTGTGATGTCTTGCCTGGTATTGCTTCATCTATATACAGGTGAGAGAACTATGGAGTGATGTGAACTAGTTGAGCTACTAAGTAAGAAACTTACTGCTACTGCAAATAAGTAATCATTTAACTGGGTTGTTTTAGTCAATATAGGTCATGACTCATGGCAGCATCCCCCCAATGGTCAGGGTAGTTAAAGACATATATATGTATAACTAACTAACCGGTATATACAGTTCTATAAACAGATACATAAAAACAGGCTGCACAAAAAGGCAACAGTGCAAAGTAAAAGTAATACACAAATAAAGTACTTCATAAATAAATCATAGAGTCATAAAATTGTCCCCTTTATTTACTTATAAGAATACCTACCCTCTCCACCCACAACAGACCGCCCTCTCCCCAAACAAATTGATGCATCCACAAACAATATCAAGCAAAAGTCAAAGAACAAAACACCCATTCCCAACTCCCTTCCTACCCTACCCAGCCACAACAACTCCTTCCCAACAAAGTGAAAACTATAAAAAAGGGTTAAAAGAGGGCCAGATCTGATCCAGGCTCCACTCAAGTCAAGTCAAGTCAAGTCAAGTTAAGTATATATTTATTCTGTTAGATTAAAACCATCGAAGTGCACTTCCAAAAACTTTTTAAACAATCAATTCGTTATTACAAGGGTTATTGTTTCAAAACATTCACACTACTACACAAATTATTAAAAAGCCAACATATGCAACACAATCCTATCCGTAAAGACAACAGCGGTCCTATGCAAGGAGGGATATAGTCAATAGGTAAATATAGACACAATGGAAACTATATTGTAAATTGACTTGCCCAGCCGGGCAGAGGTCTAATATTTAATTTAGAACCACAATATTAGGAGATACCTTCAACAATTTCTTGGAGATGGGCACAAGCCTGTTCCCAGACGTTTACAAATTGTCATGGTTAGCGGAGTGGATAGAAGGTAGAGAAAGGTTTTTAGGCAAAAGCTATTGTTTTCTGTGCATATAGCAATAACAGAATCCGTGGAGGAACCGGATGGTCCCAGTTTAAACGGGCAGCTTAGACGGTGATTACGTTTCTGGCAGGGTTGGGTTTCAGGCAGGTAAGCCACGGAGATCAATCTCCCCGTGGAGTGGTTGAGGCGCCAACAATGGGCTGATTCCTCACGAGCCTTAACAGACGACTGCAAGTGCTTCCCGGGCTTACCTGCCTGAAACCCAACCCTGCCAGAAACGTAATCACCGTCTAAGCTGCCCGTTTAAACTGGGACTATCCGGTTCCTCCGCGGATAACGACTACCCCCTACTCCCTGCCACCGGCCGGCACCCACTGTGTTCGCCTCGCCCAATGCGGCTATCATGGCTAGGAATGATTAGGCTTTACTCAGTCCTGATGATGATCCCTGTAACTATGTAATGGGATCGAAACACCGTCGACAACTTCTACACCATATACTCTGTTGTGTATCTGTTACTATATTTCAAGTAATGGTGTAAATGTGAATTCTGTTATTGATATATGCACAGAAAACAATAGCTTTTGCCTAAAAACCTTTCTCTACCTTCTATCCACTCCGCTAACCATGACAATTTGTAAACGTCTGGGCACAGGCTTGTGCCCATCTCCAAGAAATTGTTGAAGGTATCTCCTAATATTGTGGTTCTAAATTAAATATTAGACCTCTGCCCGGCTGGGCAAGTCAATTTACAATATAGTTTCCATTGTGTCTATATTTACCTATTGACTATATCCCTCCTTGCATAGGACCGCTGTTGTCTTTACTCATATGTTCCCCGAGGTCCTGTTCTGACTCGATTGGGTGCCCTTGTTGTTTTTTATAATAACACAATCCTATCCAACACGATAAGTCCGAAGTCAATGAAAATGTAATAATACAACTACAATTGTCCTAAAAATCTCATGTTTACATAATATACTGTTAAAAAACACTGATATTAAATAAATGAATTCATTTTAAGACATAGTCCCATTTATGCTATCATCAGCCTATTCCTACACCTAATGGCGCCTGTTATGTAGCTGGCAACCCCAAAACACACCATGGGTCATGCCAACATTTGTAAATATACCAGCGCTGGTCTGACTTTTCCAAAATGTAGGCCTTTTAGGAGGGGGTTGACGAATTTCCTGCGTAACAAGACGTAAAACTCACAGAAAAATATCATATGAAGAATATTTTGATCTGAGAAGTTGTCGCAGGGACAGGGTCTTAACGATCCCTCTTTAAAAAACCCTTTCTGGAAGGCCAGTAGCCAAGGAACCATATTATGCTTGAATCTAACTAAAACAAATAGGTGATAGGGCCTATTTATATATGTTAGATATGGTTGCATCTGACTACCTATACTCAATATGACAAAACTTCTCACCATGGGTTTCACTAACTCCCTTTCCTCCCTAGAAAGTATAGATCTATTCAGGAATTGCTGCTTCAAGTCTCAAATCGCTATTTTGCCCAGAGATCTAGGGCTTGAAAATAGGTCAGGGCATCCAAGAATAGCCATTTGAGACTTGACATAGCAAACCCAGTGTATGTATAATCCCTTGTCTAACGAGATGCAGTCCTTGATGATCAGCTGGTTTAGGTTAGGGAACGGTTGGTCGCAAATTCTCAGCCAGCACATAATGGGGGCAACCGCAATCTGATCTGAGATGAAGCCAGGCTCAAAGGTCCTCATGGATATTAAAAACAGGGGTGGGGGCTGGGACAGACAGTAATTTATGAAAAAAACATTTTCAGCCGCCTGAATTTCACTCAACTCTAGATAGCCCCATAGATCACTCCCATACGTCACTATTGGAAGACACTTGGCATTATAAATTTTCAAGAGCGGGGGGAGAGGTTTCCAGCCAATTCTTTTAGCGAATTCCACAATGGCCCCCGAGGCTCAGGCTAAGGTGTTCCTTTTATGCATACGCTGCATAACCCACGAGCGTCGGTCGTCAAAGAGAACCTCCCAAATACGGGAAGGCAGAAACCTTAGTTAATTGAATATTCTTACAGTAGAATTTAGCCTTCCTTGCTCTAACAGAGCCGATGGACATGGAATGGAACTTTTTAAAATTTGTGACCAGGTCTAGGGAGTCCATAAAATCAATAAAACAATTTAAAAGAGTTTGAAGCCCTCTTGAGGTCCTTGCCAGCAAAACCGCATCATTGGCGTAAAGCACAGCCAGGATCAATTTTGTGCCGGCCCTTGGGATGTCTTTACAACTGGAAATTAAATCAGGCCCTAAATTACTAATGTAGAGTGTGAACAACAGGGGGGTTAAATGCATCCCTGTCTCACCCCTCTTTTAATGGGCCATGGGTCTGTGAGACTACCACCTTTAATATAGTGCACAGAAGCTATGGTATTCTCATGCATGGCCGCCAAAAAGGAGATCAGATCTGCATCTAGACCCATTCCATGGAGTATCACCCATAACTTTGATCAATTAAGAAGATCAAAGGCAGAAGATAAATCCATAAATTCCAGATGCACCCCCCCCTCCCCCTAGCAACCGTGTACTTTCCAATTATTAGGTGAAGATTGAGACATTGACCCACGGTACCTTTGCCCTGCCTAAAACCGTATTGGAGATCAGAAATGATGTTATTCTGATCCAACCAATCCGTTAAACGGGCAAGGAAACTTTCCCCATGATTTTGGCCGCGGAGCCCAGGAGAGATATTGGCCTGTAACAGGCCAGGTCATCTCTGGCTCCCTTTTTAAAGATTGAATAATAACTGCTTTTGCCCAAGACAGGGGAATGCTAACCTGGGCAACTGTGTTAAAAACCTGAGTTAAAATATTAGACCACAAAATGGGATCAGCTCTAAAAAGATCAGCTGGGACACCGTCGGGCCCGGCGCTTTTCCCCTTGATGTAGACCCAATTGCTTCTATTACTTCGTCCTTAGTAAAATGCAAAGGGGACGAAACACACCCAGTGTCCACAGACCAGCCTAGGGATCCTTGGCTAACATCGCTATATATACCCCCAAAGTATTGTACCCATTTCTCAGGGGGAATGTGGCAATCTAAAACAAGATTAGATGATTCATAAAAAGTAGAGCTGTTCACCATGCTCCAGAACCTGGAGCTATTTAAAAAGACACTAGCTTGGCTGAGCTCTTCCCAATCCCTCTCTCTTAGGTGTTTCTTCCTACTCCCCACAACAGTTTTATATGCCTTCCTTGCATCCCTAATCCTGTCTGCATGTCTTGGTTTCCCTTTAAGCTCATCCATGAGAGCTTTATGGGCTCTTGTACATGTATCGTCAAACCATTTTTTATATTTTAAAGGCCTAGTTTTGCAAGGAACATATAAAGTTAGCCACCGCTTGTTTGGCATTATGTTCAAAGGCATCCAGGACTATTACAGGATCAGCGCCCTGGTCTGCGCAGATGCCAAACTCTGTGCAGACGCTGGTTCAGCTTTCAATAAAACTTTCCGGGATAATTGAATCCCATCTTAGCCGGCGGGCTTGATCTTTTGGGGCAATGCTGTTCTTACTTAAGTGTGCCAGGGTATATCACTGACAGAAATATTAGGATTCAGTGTCAGTCAGTTGTGATCACTGAGGCAGTTATCTATTACCTCAAATATACCTAGATGGTCCGCAATAGAGCCAGAGACTAAGATATAGTTGATTGTGCTATGATGGCCATGACCGGTGTAAGTAGGTATGGGGGATAACGTATGCCTCTGAGTTGGGCAGATCAAATTGTGGTCAGATAAAAGACTCTCTAGAAAGATTACCGAAGAGGAATGTTCAAAATGCATTAACCCCTGCAGGAAATAGTCCTTGTCTAATCTTAAAAGACAATCAGTCGGACAGACATACATATTAAAATCACCTAGGACTAGTATGTGGTAGAGCGTATCAATCATGGACTCATAGTCAATCAAACAAGTGGAGAGAGACCTTAGATTCTCTAGGTTGTCATCTCTCGAAAAAGAGTCATAAAAGGTGACCACTAACAGAGGAGGTAGATTCTTGGCTGATAGTTCAGCTTCTAAGATATTTGAAGAGAATGAGTCCAATAACTTGACTTTATATGTTAAATTTAAGCTAACTAAAAGCAAAACCCCCCACTAGCTCTCCCCATGCTGGACGGTATAGCATGTTTACAAAACGTTAAAAAGCCATCCAGAAAATAGGAATCATGGGCATCCCAAGATTCCTGGAGGGGACTCAATCCTGCCCGAAAATTTCTCCATGTGGTCCAGACACTGCAGGATGGGCCGCAGCAATGTCTTCTCAGTGTCAGAGCAGTGGGGTGCAGCAGCAGTTCTAGTCACTCCTGGACAGACTGGCACCCCATGTTTTGAAAGCAAAGAACTTTTTATTGTTAGGAGATTTCAACCATCATCTAGAGGTGCCTTCTAAATTGGACTCTGCTAGTTTAATTGCAATAATGGAATCTCTTGGGCTATCTTTGAGAGTCACCAGCCCTACCCACAGTGCAGGCCACACCCTAGATGCCATCTTCTTCAACATATTGGATTTGGTTGTTGAACCTCCACAGGTAGTTGGTTGGACAGACCACATGGCACTAAATTTCTCAGTACTGTCTGCCCATCATGTACATAGGGGGCAAGGTCAGAAGAGTTTTCGAAGACCCTGGTCACGAGTAACCGCCTCCACTTTCAGCCACGCTTATAGAGATCTCTTGTTTAATCTGGATGTTGTCCCTAATTTGGCTGGGGAAAAATTGGAGGGAGCGATTCAGGTAACTTTAGACACCATAGCTCCCCTGAAAAGGGTCACTACTCAGAAGAGGGCAGCTCCGGCCCCTTGGTATTCTGACACTCTTAGGAAAGAGAAGTCCAAGTGCAGAGTTTTGGAGAGGAGATGGAGGAAGTCAAAGGGAGAGCAAGATGAACTGCTATATCGGAAATCACATAGACTCCTCTTGACTAGCTGTAATACAGCAAGAAGGGCACACCTGGGTGTCCGCATTATAGAAGCCAAAAATTCCTAGAGGGAACTATATAGGATACTGAAGGAATTTACTAAACCAAAGGCTGATAACGTGGCAAACCCTCCTATACAGGTACTATGTGAGGACTTAGCCAGGTATTTTTCGAATAAGATTGACCTGATTTATCAGTCCTTTGATACGGCTATAGCGGAACAAGGGGAGGGAGACGCTCCTAGAGAATCCCCGCTGGGAGAGGGTTTTTCCTGTAGGCTGGATTCCAGCGCTGTTATAACTATAGAGCAAGTAGACTCCCTACTAAGCCATGTAAAGTTGGGCATGCCATCTAATCCTGTACCACCGGCGGTGATATCAATACTGAGCCCGGTGCTGGCAGATGTGCTTTCTAAAATATACAATATCTCGTTGGAGACAGCTAATGCGTGGAAAAGAGAGCGGGTTAAGCCACTCCTAAAGAAGGCGACGGTGGATCCGTTTGAGCTGCAGAACTACCGGCCTATTTCACTCCTCCCCTGGCGTGCGAAGGTTCTGGAAACTAGTGAACCAACAGCTGTCCCACTATCTGGAACAGAATCATCTCCTGGATCCCTCTCAGTCCGGATTCCGTGCATCACATAAATTAAGATCTAGTAATGCCAACCTTCTCTGTAGTCAGAAGATACAGAGGGTAAGGAAGGGTGGTAGAGCCTTTTGTTATTTGGCCGCGAGCCACTGGAATAAATTGCCATCAAACATCAGGGCTTGCAGCGAGCTACCCAGTTTTAGGAAAGTTTTAAAAACTTGGTTGTTCTAGATGGGTGTGCCCTCCCTACTTCCTACTATAGCGCTGAGAGATCCCCTTGGGGATGCTTCGCCTGCGCTTTATAAGTCCACAAAGTAAAATAAACTAAAGTAAAGTAGTCAAAGTGCATGACAGCTGGCGGCAGCGTTGGTGATGGAATGGATGGGAGGCTGGAGGTTGTGAGTGATTGGCTGCACTAGGGCCTGGCTCGGGGGCAGGTGTTTCAGCCTCTTCTTCTTCATCTGCATGGGCCATCAGTTGCTAATATACCAGTTGGACAGTCTCCAGCCCCTTACTCCTGTCTGCTGAGTGCTACGGGTGGCCCACCAGGACTACTTATATTTAATAAAACAAATAGAAAAAAGACAATTGCTCTGTGCAAACATTTGTTTTAAATCAAGTATTGAGTGGCACAGGAACAGTGCATTGCTGTTCCCCTAGGGCCATTGAAATTCAATGTGATTATGATTAGGAGAGTCACAGAGCCCATTTTATTTTTTACCCACACATTCCTCACATAAAAAGCACTGACTGTCTAGCAGAAAAGAATTAAGGCAGAATAACACCAGATTTAAAAAACTGTGAGCTCATTTCTTTCTTTCTTTTAAAGACTTTTCAAGTAACTAAACAGACACTTTGAGTAAAAAAATAAAAATAAATTACCTCTCATTAATAAGTAAAGCATTATACACTACGAAGTACAATTTGTTGTGCTAAATTAATGGAGGCATAATAACCAGCGCTCCGGGTACTTTGTTACTGTCTACAGCTGGGACAGCTGTAATTGACAATAATCTATCTTTAATTCCAATGGCCCTGCTCTTCTGCAAATGCTTTTCAATTTCTACCTTGACACGAAAGAGCCATACGAAAAATAAATAAGATACTACATCACACACGTCACATGTAAAATGTGGATATTATTATGCGGTCTGCAGTAAGGAGACGGTGGGGAAAATGATGCACTGCATTTCAGGGAAAGGAACGGGCTATATTGTTTATATTTGGTATATGCGTTACAGAGTATCCCTTACACTAAACTTGAAATGGGATCAGGAACTTAGTTCCCTTTAATTCACTTGCCTCGCCCACCACCACAAATTATTTCCAATAAATTAATTTGCTGAGCAGTAAGGAAAGGAAACTTGACTTACTATATTGCAGGGTAAGGCAGAGGGATTAGGCGGGTAGGTATGTTTTTTGCTTTAGACTAGAGGGGTGTCATCAATCATCAATTCGCCATGTGCCTAAGCTTTGACTTATTTAGTCACTGTAATAGACAAACATTTAAAAGGACAAATCTGAACAGCCATAACATAAATCTGTTATGGGAAGCCATGAAATATATTGTGGCATCACTACACATGGCAATAAAAATGTGGCACATCATAAGAATGATTTTTTAAATTCTTTGGTAGGCTGCCATGAAAGAACTTAGGAAAAAATAAAGGAGTGAAGTACCAAGAGGTGACTGAGTGGGCAAAGGGAAACACATCTTGTGTATTCGGTTTGCAATGCATTGAAAACTTTGTAAATGGCACATTAACTGAAGCAGATACACATTGAACGGTCAACACTGTAGTCACAAATTGAACAATACTGCACTTCATTCATGGGTGGTGAAATGACATGGGCAGGGAGGGGGTGATGAATGATAATGAGTGGGATACATATCTGTCTTGATTAATAAATAGAGTGAGTGAAGGGATTAGAGCAAAAATTAAAATAGCCCGACTTTGTACCATAGTTTTGATAAACATAAAACAAAATAGGCGAAGAAGGCGAGCATCATGCCCCTCTCCAGAAGAGCCTCCTTATTTATTTATCCAAGCAATTATTCAATCATCCTTTCATTCTTCCCACTATATTCAGCCATAGCCACCATGATTTAAGCTTTACTTTCTCTCATCCAGTCTACCACTAAAATGTCTAATCCATTATCCCTCCATTCAGTAGCTACTCTTTATTTCAATCATCCTTTCAAACATCCATCCATTTACTGAATACTAACCCATGCCTCCTTTTACCTACCCACCCATGCATCCTTTCCTTTAATTCATATACCATTTCATTCATCCTTTCTTTTAACCTTAGTTCTTTTCTGTTTCCATCATTTTAGCATACATAATGTGAGCTTTTGCTGAGTTGCAGGTGACTTGATCCCGGAGCTCCGAGTCCCAAAGAAAATTACCCAGCCATGGCATTAGCCCTGTGTCTTGCACCTCCATCATGCAAGTCCATTGTGTGTGGCGAGTGCAGCTGTCGTAGTCGGTGGGTGCAGAGTGTGTGCCCTAAGCAGTCCGCGGAGGCAGCCCGGTCAGAACCAGGTGCAACTTGTTATACAGCCTTGTGAGCCCCACTCGCCAGCTGTACTTCCATCTGGCCCATCCCGGTGAAGAATGGCGTGGCTGCTGTGAAGACGTACCATGTACCTTGCACCCTGCCATGTCTTGTTACAACCCCTAGCCCTGAGACCTGGTGACAATCCCTCATGAGGTGAGGGTGAGGAATAGAGAAGAGTAGTGTGGGGTGTGGTATCTTGTTCTTGGGACCTACCCTGAGATACACTTCTCCACATAACCCAATACTGGGTGCTCCCAGTCTAACATGTGTTGGTTCTCTGTGCTCCTTTGCAGACAGAGCACAGGAGTTAGGGCATTCAAAATAACTTTGGCAATGGAACAACAGTGATTTGTATGTGCTAAAACAAGCAAGAAAAACAAATCCCCCAAAAAACACTCGCTGAGCTAGCTAGCTGCAGATGCAGCCTGACTTGTGTGGCTTGCAGCAGTAGTATTCCTTTGTATCTTCATCATTTGCACTACAGGCTCCCACCCCATCATCGCCGCCATCCAGTTATAGATAAGGATTACCACAGGCCAGATATATATTTGTTAGTGATACACCCAGAAGCACAGCAACTATTTCATAACCATTATCACAATAGTGTCAACAAGAGAAGTGCAAAAGCTGTAGGCAGGACTTGCACTGTGGCCAGGACTCACCTGTGCAAAGAAGGGGACTCGCTGTCTCAGGAATCAAGGAATCTGGGAGAGAGAAAGTATAGTTTCCTGTGCCACATGCGACAAAATGTGCGGCTGATCTCTTGCGGTGAAGTCCGAGCCAAGTATGGGCCCTTCAGAGCCCGGAGGAAGCTGGGATGGGTTTACCCTCTTGGTCCCTTCAGATTTATGTCACTTACTGATTGACTGCATCATTGAAGAATCATGGCGAAGCTAAGCAGGGGAATTGATTCCAGTCCAGCACGATGCCCAGGGTGAAAGTAGGGAAGGGGGTATGACTTCATGCTACCTCCTTAATATCTACCTTGGTTTTGCCCCATGATATGGTGTTTGTCCCGTGATCTGGTGTTTCTGACTCTTATTGCCTTTAATAGCTGTATTGATCCTGTTCAAAATGTTTACATCTTTCCCAATGGCTCTGCAGCAGTAGTAGTTGCCGCCTCTGGCCCTAGACGGCCTTAGTAGAAGAGTGCAGAGTCGACCACATCCCCTTCCTGGACCATCATGGGGAAACGCAAGGTGGTGCTGTTGCATGGGAAGGCCATAACCATCAGTGTAGCCACAATGGACTTCTGTATATTAAGGGCAGCCAGAGTCCTTGACAAGGAGATAAAGATGGTTACACAGTGCCTTTCCCGCTCCCCTATTAGCCATCGTCTCACTAATCTGCCTTTGGCTCAGGTGACTTCTGAACCCCCTTCAGTGTGATCTAACATATCTCCTATGCTAGAACCAGGGCGCATAGATAGCTGTGCAGTTGGTCAGTCTATACCCCTTTCTCCACTATATTTATATGTAACTTGAGGGGGGCCAAACTACCCCCTGCACAGGAGTCAGCTATCAGTAGTCCTGATAAGCAGTTAGCTGCTAACATGTCATCCCTGCAACGGAGGACGAGAGAAGTAATAGTGGCTGGACCAGGCTCAAGGATGAAGAGAAAAGGCCCAACAGTTGGAGGGAAAGCAAAAAGACTAAGCGATGAGGGGTCACACCATAATGCACCTACAGAGGAAGAACTCACTAAGGGAGATATGATGGCGGGTTTAGAGTTCTTACAGGGATCTATAAGGGCTATACTGGACACAAAATGTGACCCTCTTCTCCGATGCCTCACCTCTATAGAGGGGACTCTCTGGACTTAAACAATGTATTTCATCTAGGGGGAGGTTGTTAACAAGGGACCAAGGTCAATGATGGGCCATGCTACAGCAGAGGGGCCTAATCCAGCGGACCCACAAATAAACCCTAGGGAGCAGCTACTTCCAACCACTAATCTTCAATGGGGAATATTACTCCCTGTCCTCGTTCCTTGCTGTTGCCCCCTGCACAGAACCAGATTGGTCTATGCACAGATCAGGTGTGCAGGGTTTCCACCCTGGATAATTTGGACCCGGGAAAATTGAGCACAGGAGCAACATCAAATAGAGGCGAGAGGAGCTCTAACCAGACCTAAGTTACCCTTCATCTCCCGCCAGAATCAACGCCATATGCTCTGGTTTTGGGTAATCTGCCAACCCTTCCTCCAAGTGTTAAGGAACATTTTTTCCAACTGAAGAAAAAAAGGCATGCACTGGCTTTCCCATTACACCACAATGGACAAAATACATAAACATGGTGTGCAGGGTGCATTAGGTAGGGAGATCCAGAAAGTCTTATAAAGGTGACCTTGTCATCATCAACTTCAACAAATTTCATGTTGCAGAAAGGATACTGGCTTAATTCGTTTCTCTCATTGCTATGCCCCTTGGCCCAGAGTCATCTATTTAGGCCCTCCCCCTTGCTTTTTTCTATAAACCTGAACTCCTAGGCTGGAACACTACATTCCCCAACAGAGAGGTCCTTTTTGGAAGGCGGATGCAGTTCCCCTCTCTATTGAGGCAGTTTAATGTCACAGGGCCTCGTAATAATTTACTCTTGTTCATCTGGACCTGCACGGAGGGCAGAAGATTGCCTCGTCTCCCCTAGTTTTATCAAACAATTTCGCACCTTTGGGCACCTTGGACATCTGTGATTGGCTGAGTGAGGCAGTTCTTTGGGAATCAAGGACATCAAATTGCCAACAGGACATTTCCCGTCAAGGCTGCAGTAACATTAGTGTAAAGGGCTGTAATCTTATCTCATGGAAAATCGCTGACCTGGTCAACACGTTTCTTGATCTTTCATGGCTCCTATTTATAAAACAGTTTAATTTGATCTGCTTACAGGAAACCTGGGCACCTATAAATGATTTCCACTTGAAGGGTTACAAGTTCTTTTTTGTCCCGGCCATCCCATCGAGCTCAGGAAGATCAAAGGGTGGCCTTTTAACACATGCTTCCTTGGCACTAGACTGTAATGTATCATTGTTGCCTATAGATAACCTGTAGTATGCAAAGGGTCAAGCACATTGGGACTTCTGAACTTTTACAACTCAATCTCTTGTCCCTCAGAAGTTTGTTACATATTCTTGTTGGGCTCCTTTTTAGGAGACAATCTCAAGGTAATCCATGGTAATGTTATGATAGCCGGGGATTTTAATATTCTCTCATGCAGAAATGTAAGGAAAACTAACCATGTTGTTTACGTGTGAAGGGTATTCACTTTGAGCATACCAAACAAGGGGACTTCCTTAATGATCTATTACACAAATTTGATTTATTGTCATCTTTGTGCACATTGGGCCTAGGAAGTAAGGTTTCCAACATAACCTTTTTAGGAAGTGGCGGAGGTTATATGATTGATTTCATTCTTGTTTCATCGCCCCTCCATGATTTGATCCTAGATTTTTCTTGGATTTTCAAACGAGGCAAGCATCCACAGTGACCACAATGCCCTATGTTTGAATATTAGCTGGCCTTCTTTGGTGTCCACCCGGGGGATAGTGAGGAGTGGGGTATTGGAAGCAACGGACGGCGAAGGAAGGTTAAAATGGGCTCAGATAACTCCGGAGGCATTTTATGACCCTCTATTTGTATGTATGTAACGTGGACTTCTACTTTAGACACGGGACTAAAGAGGACGTCCACGTTTACCCCACCGGACTCCACCATACCGGTCGAACTCCTAACATTTAAGAAAGCAGTTATGGAGGATCTAGAGAGACTGCCCACTGACACAGGCAACAAATTTCAAAACATCTCCAGACTAGAAAGAATGGCACTACATGAACTGGCTAATAACCAGGAAATAGTGATAAAACCAGCCGATAAAGGCGGGGCCACAGTTATTCAAACCTATGAGAACTATGATAGGGAGTGTATCAAACTGTTGGAGGACAGACGCAACTATGAGGTACTGAGAGATGACCCAACTGAAGAAGTTAGAATCTGCATCCAGATAATGATCGAGGAAGCGACAGCTTTTGACTGGATCTCTAAAAAAGAGAGTTAATTTCTGATTCAGGACAATCCGATCACACCGTATTTCTATACAATACCAAAAATTCATAAAGTGGCCCCATACCCACCTGGGCGCCCTATAGTATCTGGTATCAACTCAATCTTAGAACCATTATCTAAGTTCGCCGATGCTTTCCTTAGACCCATCGTACAAACCACCAGTACCTACTTAAAAGACACGAAAGCCGTCCAGCAACTGGTGAAAGAGATTCAATTTGACCCAGAACAACACCTCTTAGTAGGTTTGGATGTAGAGAGTCTCTACACGAGCCTCCCCCACAAAGAAACCTTGGAAATAATAGAGGAAGTTCTCTTCTCCACCGCATGGCAATATCACACTCCCAGGCAGGTGGTACTTGAGTGCATTTCTCTCACACTGATGAAGAACTACTTTCAGTATGAGAACACTTACTACCTACAGAAACATGGCACGAGCATGGGCAGCACTTGTGCGCCTAGTCTGGCAGGCTTGTACGTACACCACCTTGAATCGTCCAAGATCCTGAGTGACCAGAATCCTTACAGAGACCATGTAGTAATGTGGAAGAGGTACATCGACGATGTGCTGGTAATCTGGAAGGGTGATCAAGACTCAGTCAACCCATTCATGGTCTGGCTCAATCAGCAAGATCAGTTCCTAAAATTTACTCACACGGTTTCTAAAGAGAACCTGGTGTTCCTTGATCTGAACATCTACCCGCGTGATGGGAGACTGCAAACCAGTACACATTTTAAACCCACAGCTAAGAATAGCTTGCTACTTTTTGACAGCTTCCACCCTCGACACCTACGCGAGAACTTACCATATGGGCAATTTCTCCGATTGCGACGCAATTGCAGCAACATCAGCGATTTCAAGACCCAAGCAGCAGATCTAGAGTGCAAATTACTCAACAGAAACTATCCAAAAGCTATCATCAAGAAGGGCCAGAAGCGAGCCCGCAACAATAACAGAGAGGCCCTGCTAGAAGAAACTGAGAACAAAGAGCCTGACCCTAGACCCATCTGTGTTACAACATATAACACTAACTCAAACCACATCACGAAAATTATCAACAAACATTGGAGAATGATAAATTGCGGTAAACTAGATTTTCCAAAACCAATGTTCTCACACAGGAGATGCAAAAATTTGAAAGATATATTGGTTCATACAAGGCCTAGAACCACGGAGTGTAATGCCCCTGCCAAAATTTCGGAAATAGGAGGCCATCACCCGTGTGGTTCATGTACGTCTTGTCAGTACACGTGAAAAAGTCGCACCATTATGTTTTCTAATCAAACCTCTTGGGAGCAACTCGCCTTCACAAACTGTAACAGTCGCAAAGTGGTCTATCTAATTACGTGTCCCTGTGGAAAAGAATAAGTAGGGATGACGAGCAGACCTGTCAAAGTTCGTATGAACGAACACCGCAGCAATGTGCGCTGCAAAAAAACCACGACGAAAATGGCGACACACTATGTCACAGAGGGCCACAGCTTTCATGACCTGAAATGGACAGTCATCGAAATCTTCAAAAATGACAGAAACTTACTTGAAAAGGAACAACGCTGGGTACATTGTCTAGGTACACATCGTACCGGACTAAATGATGATATACCCTGGTCTAGTCTAAATCCCTGATCAGTATTAAGAAATGATAGCTACCTAACCAGGTGTCATTGTCTGTGTGCCCTACAGATTTGCTACTGATTAATAATTTTTTCCAACATCCTTAACTGTTTCCAACAACCATATGACCTGTACCCAATCTGCTGCCACCCTTGTACCTGGGAATAAGTTTTGCAACATGAGGAATTGTATCAACTCGCTGTCCCTTTTCATTTCTTAGCAATACTACTGCTTCCTTTGTTCATTGTATTATTAATCCACCCTGAATGTCCACAACAGTTTGACTATGATGACAGCACGGACCCCGAGCAACACTGGCATCGGGTGACCGGGTATCCATTTACCAATGGGCCCCCAGCCTTGCGAGACACACTGAGCATGCGCGGAGTCGGAACACACTTCTCCGCGCATGCTCAGTCTGTGCCGCACGTGTTCGCGCATGCTCGACCTCCGCCGGGCATCGCCGCGCATGCGCGGTACAGAAACACTGTGCCGCCCACCGCGGCGGCCGCACCCTTTTCGAGAATGAAGCTACGAAGCCTTCTTCCAACGCATTTCATTTCAAAAACAATGCCTTACGAAACAAACACTACGGGGGATCTTCCAACCCACCCCTTCTCTCCATGGTTAACCACTAGAGGTGACTAGCTTATAATGGCCACCATAGTAACCGGATCCCGGCACTCCATCTGATCTAGCACAGGTGTCGGACATTGTCAAATTAGACCCACCCCACTTAACCAATAATCATATCTATTTAAACTCCCGCCCCCACCTCTATCCTCATTACCACGGAGGCCACGGACGGAGGAGGAAGCACAACGAGGCTGGGGGTTGAGTAAGTACGGCACAGCCGATTAGAAGGACTAGGTAATAGTGGCATATGGGGTGCCATTGATATAACCCTTAGGAACCTTCTACATATGCACCTCTGTTTCATTTTTTATCCCACCTGCAGTTGGACCCCCTTAATACCCTTCCATCTACTCTGGGCCCATGAGGCACTGTTCCTCATCATAATAAGTATGTATTGAAACAAAGTACAGCCAACCTCCTTGAACTATGCATGTATGAAATGTGTGATTTCTGTTTTTGTGTGACTATCATTGAAAAACTACAGATCCCTCCCTGGGTTTTTCCTAGGGATGGACTACAGCTATATGTATGTTTGTCCATTTTTCCTACAGGTATTTAGTTAATAGCACTTTGGGATCCGCGCTTTATTAATACTGTGCTCTTGTTTTTTCAGGCATACTACATGAGTATCTTGTTTAGTAAGGGATGTGTATTAGAATATTAATTTTATATCCATACACATAGTCCCTTTTTTTCACTTTTTTTTGTAAATACACCCACTGTGGCGACTCTCTAGTGAGTGACAGGGGGATCTCTTACCCCGGTCCTGACGAAGGGGCATGACGCCCCGAAACATGTCGACCCACATAGGAAAGTAAGCTCATAACCCCGCTTATCCTTTCCGACTTCACTTTTTTTAACAATACCAGCCAGTGTTTATTAAATAGTTTTTGTATCACTAGGCCAGGTATTTTTTAACATCACCTTCATATCACTCCTGATTCCACTGACACTCACTCCAATTCACTCACATAGCACCCACATTAAAAAGGTGCTCCAGCGTAGTTGCTTGTCGCAGCACTGCCCCGTCCGGCAGCCGGGCGGGAAGACCCCGATGAAGAAGCATGACACCAAGGGCCCTTTTGGTGTGTGAGAGGTATTTTAAACAAATGTGTGTATTCCAGAGCCATCAGGATACATACAAAACCCCCTTGAGGTGGACCTTTTTGATTACAGTTATAGAGCAATATAAACAATCAATCAATAAGGAGAGATGGAAAGCATTCAAGGAAAATATACAAGAGTAAAAAGGAACAACTTATCTACTTGCGAGCCGCATTTAAAAGAGGCTGCTCTGTTGTTGCTCATGCCTTATATCGTTGTGACGCTGTCACTGCATTCTAATTCTTCTTTTTCTGATGTAAGCGGCTGCTTGTGAGTTGCATTAAAGGATTAATGCATAATGTAGCCAGCTGTCTTGTAATGAAATTAAGCTTTTGCAGACCATGCTGTCCATGTGGGTTGACGGCGATATTATTAATTACCTTGACAATCCCCACAACAACACCAAGGCCAAGGTTCGTAATTCGCAGGACTTTAAGGTATCTTTACAGTTCATTCAACAAAAACAGGTATTGGAGGGTCCAGGGGTATTTTTAACGACCACACACTGCTATAATCCCAAAGACTATAGTAACAACATACGAATAGCGGTGGGTCAAAGAGAAGACAGATAGAAATGGCTTGCTCTACAACTGACAGACTGTGTTAACAGGGGTACTTCATTCAGGTTTGAAGAAAAATACCCATCAGTATTCGACCTGTGCCGCCCTTGTCATCATTTGGGTTCCTCCATACCACGAAGGAAGGTAGTCTACAATAGCTGTTTTGTAGGTAGACTCCAATGTAACCCAATGGTGTGAAAGCAGATAGTTTAGGCCACAAGAGAGTACTGTTAAGCAGTGCATGTGAAACAAAAATGTGATGATAAACAAAAGAAAGTGTTGTTAAAATTAGATAACCAGGGGGCAAGAAACTTTAATAAACACCTCCCTGCTTCTAAGTCAATAAAAAAGTAGTGCGAGTCTAGTGGTTTTAACTCATTGCCACTAGTATATTCTTATCGGGTCGACATGTTTCAGCAGACTTTACAGATCCATCAGGTATCTACTGCATTCATCAGGACCGGCGACGCTACTGCTTATCATATGAAAGTGAAAATCATAATAAAAAGATTTTTTTCACCTGGGTAGATGTGAACAACTTTCTCCCAGCTGATGGAACCAAACAACAGGATACACACAGACAGTTGTAGAAAAAGACAAAACATATAATTAATACATTCCCAATTTTCAAAATTCTTATGATAAATCAGGTGTAAGTATATTAGCCAACTAACTAATTGTACCTTTACGCTGCATATTCTATTACAGCAGTGTCAGCTCGTGCTAATAGCTATGCTCTCACTCACCAATTAGTATGGGAGAGGAAAACTCCACCTCACCTGGCTCTGGCTCAGGTAGCTGGAGCACCGCTCTAGGGGGAGAAAGGAACATATAACAATGTCAGCAACTGCTGACTACAAACTTGACATTTACACCGTCAGAATAAGTGTCCGAGTTCACAGTAGACAAACCCTCTGGTGTTTTGAGAGGGATGGTATAAAAGGCTCGTTTCTTTTAGCAATCCATTCTTATTATCTGTTGTAAAATAATATCTTAGGTAGAGTGCAAAACAAACCTAGCTATGAATTCATCGTTTTGCGCTCGCCCCTGTTGTGAGAGCCCCATTTGTGTATGTGCACATTGTGCTCGCATTGCATCGAAATTACCGTCAGTAGGGGACACATGTTCTATTTTCAGTTCCACCCTCACTGGCTTAGTACTTTAGGTAGGTTAGTAGGCTCACTATAGTCGTTAGTGCCTAGTGTTTAAGATTGCAAGAAATTGGCGGAAGTTCGCTAAATTCACGACTTCGCATCGACCTCACAAGCGTCAATGTCTCTGTTGAGACTGGCCAGGGACGCTAAAGCCGAGAATATATCGGACCCCTCTCAGGCATAACCGCTTGTTATGCCCGTGTCTCGGCAGTCTACAAAACAATGTAGAAGGCTCCTACCTGGCCGGCGGTTCTCCTGGCGTCCGTCTGAGCCAATCGGGGAGGTGCCGAAGGGCCGGTGCAGGCAACTATTTACTTCCTAGTTCCGCAAGCGGGCGGCAGCGTCCTGCTTGCGTATTACGTCACATGACAATTCTTAGTGCTCATGGGAAAAGTAGTTCTGCGGGTTTTTTAAAAAAAAAATACCGCTGTCTCAAGGATTCTGCTTTGAAACGTGGTGGGAGCACGCACTATGTGCTATAGTGTATGTGTATATGAAGTTACTTGTTTTAACGTATTGACAGTAATTACCTCAATCCTGAATGATTAGTTTTTAGAGAGAAACTGCAGAATTTACCTCAGCTCAGAGCTTGATTATAGTATGCAACGAGATGTTGATCATTTTCGCAGAGGTGATTGTATATTGGAATCTATCTCCAATAATGCTACACATATCCCCAAGCCAGGCATACATGTTCTCTTATTCATTTTCACGCTTACGCATATATTAGGAACTGGCCTGAGGTATTGCTCTCAAAAAAAAAAAAAGGAGGAAATGTAGGGCAATTGGGGTACAATCAAAGATACAGATACAGACAACCACATTCTAGTGGGACATGTCTCATGGAGTGGTTAGATTAATGATCACAAAGACATCCAAGGAATATCGTCATTCAGGCCCCCCTTGTCAGAATTAAGTCTATATACCCATTTTTTTTCTTTTTTAAACAGATATTTCTGAACATCTGTGATGTTACTGGGTAATAGGGGTTGCTCTATTATTGTCCATTTGAAGTCTGTATGGGCATGGCCTACTTCAAGAAAGTGATTTGTCATCTTTGTAGATTGTTTACGGCATCTGATAGTGCTCTTGTGCTCACTTATGCGTGTCTTGATTTTTCTCGTGGTCATACCCACGTATTTAAAGTCACAGGGGCATGTTATCAAATAAATAACATTGTGACTATTACAATTGGTGAACCTTCTCTGTTCCCAAGGATACCTGCTTCCTATGTCAATGGTGACAGTCTTGCTTGTCTGGGGACAGGCCATGCAATTGCCACACGGGTGGTGGCCCTTGACTGCTGGCATATCCCACAGTGTGCCCACTGCCCTTGGGACAACTGTACGGGGTCTTGTGTGGACCAATTGATCTTTCAGGTTTTTACTCCTCTTGAATGCAAATAGTGGGGGTGGCAGAGTGTCTTTGCCCGTGTTGAGGATACTCCAATGTTTACGTACAATCTTTTGAATTTGATTTGATTGGGTTCCAAAAGTATTCACACAGGTAATGCGAGTCTGTTCAGTTTTATTTGTTGAGGGTTCCAGCAAACTCTCTCGATTATTATTGGAAGCCCTCTTCTTAGATTTCTTTACCAGCTGTCTCGGATATTTCTTTTCAATCAAGTTCTCCTCAAGAGTTTTGGAGTGTTTATTAAAGCTCTCTCTCGTAGAGCAGTTTCTTTGAATTCTTAAAAACTGACCGTAAGGTAAGTTGTCTTTAAGAGCTTTAGGATGACAGCTTTCATAGCTTAGTAAGGAATTTTTGGACATTGGCTTCCGGTATAGTTCTGAGTGTAAACCAGTCGAAGTTGCTATTATATTCAAGTCCAGAAATGCCAAGTGTTGTTTACTGTACTCCACCGTGAAACGTAAAAAATCATTTCTGCTGTTTAGCCATGTGTGAAAGATTGAAAGATCTTCTATTGTACCACGCCATATGACCAAGACGTCATCTATATAACGTTTCCAATGGCGTATGTGATCAAAGAAAGGGTTGGTGTTATTCAGGATAAAGTCCTGCTCAAATCTGTGGACATACAAGTTCGCTAGGCTTGGGGCAAAAACACTGCCCATACTGGTCCCAGAGACCTGCAAAAAGAATGAGTCCTCGAATTGAAAATAGTTTTGCGTCATTGCTAGGGTTGCCAAGGTCATAATGAAGGCCACCGGCGTGATAGATCCTAGATCGCGTTCGAGCAAAAGGGTCTCTATCACTTCCAGAGTCTCACGTTGGGGAATCGATGTATATAGGGACTCTCCATCAAAGGACACTAGTAGATCTTGATCCATGTCAAACTCCACATCTGGTAATAACCTCAAGACATCCTTCGTGTCTTGTAAGTATGTTGGCATTTCATGGACCATGGGTCTTAAAAAATGGTCCACGAAGGTGGATAGAGGTTCTAACAATGACCCAATGCCCGATATTATGGGGCGGCCAGGAGGGGGTCTTTGTACTTTATGTATTTTAGGCAATACATAAAAGTACGGTGTAACCGGATGACTAGTTTGCAAGTATAGGGCCTCCTTTGCTGTTATCCAACCTTCGGATAGTGCCTCTTCCACATTCTGAGCAATGACTTGAGTGAGTCTCTCTGTTGGGTCCACATCTACTTTGAGGTAGGACTTAGTGTCACTGAGTTGGCGGAGACATTCTCCTCGGTATGTTGTGGTGTCGAGTATGATAATTGCTCCCCCCTTATCGGCGGGTTTAATCACCACTGTTTCATCCTTAGTTAGTTTTCGTAAGGCCTCTTGTTCTTTCTTGGGAAAATTTATGTAGGGTTTATGGTCCTGTTGGAACAGAGCCTTAATGTCACTGTCCACTGCTTCTTTAAAGGCTTGTACTTTTGCAGGAAGACCTACGATAGGTGGATTAAATGTGGATGGTCTTTTCAGTCCAGTATTGATATCTTCTGTAGTTTCACCTAATGTTTCTTTATTCCTTTTTGCAAATAGAAAATGCAGGCGAATCTTTCTAAAGAACTTACTCATCTCAATTTGAGTGAGAAAAGGAACACCTGTATTTGTGGCTACAAAGCCTAATCCGCGGTTCAGAACTTTGAGTTCAATCGCTGACAGTGTTCTAGAACTCAGATTGATCACAGAGTTGTCCATTAAAAGTAGAGTATGCCAACAGTGTATCCTAGCTCCTTTTTCGTTTAATTTATATGTCAACAAACTAGAGCAGATTCTATTGTATACTATGGTAGATTACCCCCAGGTGGGACACCATGGCCTGCTGGTTTTGCTGTACAGGGATGATGTAGCCCTTATGGCCCAGACTGCTAGAGGGTTACAATCTCTGCTTGATTCTTTTTCGTCTTTCATGGAAGATTTGGACCTGTCAATAAATGACTCCAAATCCTACGTGATGCAGGTGGGACCTCATACAAAAAAGCGGTACCAGTTCAGGGTTGGTGCCGCCTTGGTTCACAGCACAGAGGTTTTTTCTTATCTTGGCATCCTGATAGACGATAAAATGAAATAGAGGCCTTTAACACTGAGTAAGAAGGGAGATTTAGTGCATGCTAACACTGCTATTTTGAACTTTTGCTCTAAAAACTAAGTAGAAGACCGATCGCAGCACTCCTGCAGATATTTCAGGCAAAATGCATTGCTAAAGTCTCCTATGGAAGTGACATTTTGGGCCATAATACCACAGAGAAGTTACAAGTGGTCAAAAACAATTTTCAGAAACACCTTTTATGTGTGCCCCAGGTTACTTTGAGGTTCATGGTTCACCAAGAACTGGGGGTCCCCTATCTCTCAGACCTGTTGGCCCTTCGACCTATTACATTGTGGTTAAAGCTGTGGTTGTACCAGGGACCTACTCCAAATTAATGTTAAAAGAGTATATGGGCTTTGACTATGCCCATTATATACTGTTTCTTAACTACATTAAGACATGCTTTGGGAGGATGGGAAGAGCAGAACTATTCTCCAACCAGGAATCTATGCACAAGAAAGACCTGGGCTGGGTAAAGGAGACCTTTATCAATCTGAAGACCGTTGAAAGGGAGGGGTGTAAGCTGAGGAAACCTAGTGTTCATAGGTTATTTTGAAACCTGTACAATCTACCCGAGCCATGTCTTATAGGCCCTTTAGAACTCATGACCGTTTTTTGCTAACTAGGTTCCATTTTGATCTTGTCTACCTTCTGGTGGCACAGTCACATGAGTGTAGTAGAGGTCAAAATTTGGAGTCTTGTGGCTGTGACGTTATGTCTCCACAGGACATGCTTCATTTTATAATTCTTTGTGACTTTTACAAGATCCTCCGGAAATCTTTTATTATTCCAATCTTGAAACCACTGGATTTTAGGCAGGTGCGACCAGCTTTTATATTTTTACAAATGTTATCAGGCAACACTGTTTTCCCATTTCCTCAACTTTTTTAAATCAGCAGGGAGTCTTAGAGCCTGCTGCGATTAACTCATTATGGCTCTTAGTGATTGCCACGTGCTTCAGCATGTTTGACTGGGACCATCTTGCATAGCTGGGATTCAAGTGTTTTTTAAACACATGGCATTTTATTAAATTGTTCTTGAACATGTACTGTATAATGCGATCCTTAAAGGAAGAGCTGTCAATCAAGTTATTCTTCTGTATAATTCACTGTTTTAGATCATTTTTATGGTTTTATGCAAAAACCAAATAAAGTGAATTTGATTGATTGAGTTAGAGAGGCCACAACTCAACAACCGCTGAAGCTGGTAAAGCGAGGGGTTCATTATCACGAATGAGATACCACAATGCCTTTGAAGCTGGTGAGTATAATAGTTAGTATAATAGTAGTTGTCAAAAAACAAGCAATGTGACTTACCACCACCCGTCACTGTCACCCCTTCTCCCCCTCTAACCGAATCTCATCCTCCTGCAGCAGCACTTGAGCCAGCATCACTTTGTGTGGCTAGAAAACACATTAAACATTTTTTAAACGTCAGACACCTCCTCTTCATTTTTTTATCAAAAAAATACAACCACAATACAATACTACATTTTCTTCTATCGAAAATATCACTCTGTGCATTTGATTGGTTCACAATGTTAGAAAAGCCAGGTAGTCAAGCCAAACCAAAACAGCTTCATGGTGGAGGAGCAGAGGTATAGTCTATGATGATGATGACTCTGAGTCATTGAGGTACAGTGAATGGTTAGAATAATAATGTTCAATGAAAGGCATATTGCGTTGATTGGCAAATACAATGGAACCTCATACTTTTTGGCCATGATGCACTGTCATGGGAACTGCTTGTATATTGTATAAATGAATTACAAAGCACATAATTGGGGGTTGGAGTGTGAATAACCATTGCCAATCTCTAGTTAACTGTTAGAGTATGTGGAAGAGAAAGAAAGCCTTCTCTTTATAATACCAGCTTACTTGGATCTGCAATCTTCCCTGTTGACATTAGAGTTCCAAATCTTTGTTCCTAGTCTTACAGTACCACAAGGTATATAGGGGGGAGAGAAATATGAACAACAAAGCGGAAAAAAACTTCAGACTAGTACAGACCTGAAACAAAAACCATGAAACAAGCGGAAAAAAAGAAAATGCAGGGATAAATTGATTGGATGGGGGAGTTGGAAAAAAAGGAGACAGTATAGAAAAATAAACAAGGCAAAGTGAAAAGTAGTATAACAGTGGGCAGAGGTATAATGTATGGAAATTATAATAATAAATGATAGGTGGATTTATTGGGCTGAGAAAAACAGCCCAGTTGTTCAGCACCTTCTCGTCAACTCTTTACAGACCCTCCGGTGCGCTGCCCCTTTTTTTACCCTTTGCTGCTGATATAAGCAATACAGATAAGAAAAAACAGATAAGTGGTACAGTTAATCTCCACAAAATTAATATACTTATCTAAATCAGATCACCTATAGTACTGTATTGACTATCATTGTGTTTGCCATACTAATCCAAAAATCCCTCATCCAAATTTCCTTAACAAAAGCTACATTTGGAACTAATGCATTGAAATAAATGGTCTTTTATTCTATTTCCATTTCTCAATCCCCTTGATAGACTAACTCGGTCCCTTTTTGAAATGCATAGATGCATGCTAGTACTTAATATCACTGTGAAATTGCTTGGGGCTTTAGAAGCTACATAAAGAAAGTCACAGACACCACATACTCACTGATATCACCAATTTACTATGGTGATGGGAGGACAGAGGACTATGCAATGGCTTTTTAAATAATCAGCCAAATCAAGCGCTGATAAGTATGATTAGGTCGCATCGAGCACCTGCCTAGCTCAAACTGGATCCCATAATAATAATCTTAATGTAAACTAGACATAGCTTTCATGTGTGAGCAGTATGCAAATCAGATTTTTTTTAGCATTGTAGGAAAAACACAACAAATAATTATTACTCACCAAGTCCCGCAATCTTGATGCCTAGCAGGTCGAGCAGTTCTTGCCCCCGTTCTAAGATATCTGCCCAGAAATGTGTCAGGTGCTGGGTGGTGCACTGGAAATGACTGGTGCACCACTTACACCTGTTCACTCTCCCCCTTTGCAGCTGAAGTTCCCGCAGGGGCTACCCGCTCCTAGGCCTTCTCATAGCATGGACAGGAGGTGGCGCTGTATGAAAAAAATGTGCTGCCACCTCCACTTCCCAAAAAGAGAACCTGGGGCTGCACTCCTTGGTAGTGCCACCGTCCGGTAAGTGACTGCCTCTTCTAGCTGTTCAGGGGGGGTGGGGCTGACGTTGCCGCTTCCCTGATCACACTGCATTGCCATGGTGCTGGGTGGAGTAAAGAAAATAAACAGGAACAAGAAGGAAGGAGCGCAGGAAGGAAGAAAGAAATAAGGAAGAAAAGGGAAAATAAACAAAAATACAAAAAGTCACAACAAAACAAAAAACAAATGAAAAAAGATAAAATACACAGTCACAAAAACACACACTAATACAATAAAAAAATAAAGAGTTCAGTAAATAGCAGGGTGGGGGATTAAAGAAAATAGGAAGGTACTGAAAAACAAGCCCAGCACTATAAACAAAGTAGGAATACAAGAAGGTGGCGCCCATGAGAACCACAATTTTAACGTGAAGACGTTCTCTACTTTGCTTTTGACGGTAAAAATGCTAAATGAATGGGCATGCCAAGAATCTCCGCCAACCTGCAGAACTCCACGGGCAGAGTTTTTTAACCACTTGTGGAGTTTCACGTAGCGTGACTCAGCAAACTCTGCCCAGGCCTAGCAGCCACTGAACTGTGCCCACACCACATTTTTAAACTAGGAGTCACCAGGTCCAGCCACAAACTCATCTCCCTATTCAATAAATCTATAGCCACAAGCACCTTCCCCAAGGACTGGAAACACGGCAAGACCAATGAACTACTAAAGAAATCCAATTATCAGCCCATCTCCCTGCTCCCATTACCTGCTGAAGTCCTCAAGATGGCCTTCAACAAACAACTCACCAAGCTCCTGAAATAGAGCCACCTTTTTGACTCCTCTCAATCCAATGTTTACACCAACCATAGCTGCGAGACAGCCCTGATCACAGCCATGGACAACATCTGTGCTTTCTTTGACTAGTGAAAAACAATGGCCCTCATCCTCCTCGACCTAATGCCAGCTTTCAACACAGTCTCTCACCAAACACTCATCACAAGGTTACACAGCAACGGCATTAAAGAAGCATCCCTCATATGAATCACCTCCTTCCTCACTAGAAGAAAGCAAAAATTCAGCCTGCCACCTTTCCCCTCTGAAACCTAAAGAAATAATCTGCAGATTACTCCAAGTCTTATCTCCCAGGATGCAGAACACAGACAGTATCATTTCTATAAATGAACTTCCCTATTCTAAATATGCATCAAGAATGATTAGAGAAAATTCTCAGCAGAAGATGCCAGTCTCAAATGAACCAGCTTAAAGTTCTTGGGGAAATGCAGAATTGTTCAACAGACAAGCTCAATAAAGAAAGATAGGAGTATCAGCAGGGTTAGGTAAAGGTCTTCCCTCGGTGAAGTCAGGCTGGGATCTGCTAAGTTATTCTTAATAAACCCCATCCTTGGAGCCAATAAGATTTCACCATCCTCTAGGAGCAGGTAGGCTCCCTTTGTTGCCATTCACCACCAAAGAGTAGAGTTAGTCTCATACGCCGACGACACCCAACTGCTGATCTCCTTGTCCCAAGTACCAACAATTGCGGCAGCTAACTTCACGGCCTGCATGCAGGACCTAGCAGGATGGATGAATTCTCACTGCTTGAAGCTTAATGGCTCCAAGACGGAGGTAATGGTAATTGGAGGGAACGACTCGAGCTGGACGGTTGACTGGTGGCCATCCTGCCTGGGCCCTATGCCCACTCTCAGTAAAGAGGCAAAAAATCTGGGAATATGGGTTGATCCCAAACTATCCTATGATGGTCATATTCATAGACTAGTGGGAAAGTGCTTTGGAGTGCTAAAAACTCTCAATCGCACCCTAGATCTACTTCCGTTGGAGGCCAGACGCACCATGACTCAAGCTTTGGTAACCTCCCGTATAGACTACGGAATTGTCTTATTCCTAGGTACCACTGAAAAAAGCATGGGGCACCTGCAAGTCCTCCAAAATACAGCAGCACGTTTGGTCCTAAAACTCCCGAAAAGAGCAGCTTCTAAACCCTCTCTTGCGGCTCTACACTGGCTGCGGGTAAGGAAGAGAGTCATGTTCAAAGCACTCTTTATATGCCACAGGATCATATGGCACAAAGCTCCACTATATCTCCAAGACCTTGTCCATATTTATTGGCCAAATAGAGCACTACGCTCAATGGGAACAGGCCTACTGAGGATCCCCCGTGTAAAAAAAGCAAAACTGGGAGGTCGCTCTTTCAGAGTGTTAGCAGCCAACAACTGGAACCGACTCCCGGTTGGCCTTAGGCTAGTAGAAACAGAGGCTAATTTCAAAAAACTCTTAAAAACACACCTCTACAATCTATAGAGTGGAGCCTACCTATTCACTGAACTTATCTCATCTCCATAGCGCAGGGACACGCCGAGATGGCATCACCAGGCGCTCTATAAACCTCTTTATCATTATTATTATTATTATTAAAGGCGCACACAGCTGTACAGCCTTGGAGGTAGCAACAGTTTAATCTGCCTGGTACAGATGTTTTTTCCCATCCTAAAATGCTGTGTAAATCACAACAAATATCCTATTAATTTTACATTTCTAAAGTAAACAATTATCTATCTCCTAACAACTTAAATTGTAAGATGCATGCAACTAAAGGAAAGCAACGTTAAAGCATTTTGGGATTAACGTCAGAGTTGCAATGGAACCCTTTGGATAGTTGATGCCTAACCATAGTTAGGTCCATGTTAGCATGGTATTTGATGAATACACATACATCATAAGCTAATGAATACAATATGAATATGTTGAATATTGTTTCTTCATGTGGATATACTGCCCCCTGTTAACACAAAATTATTATTTAAACACAAATATTAACATATGATTAGTAATGATTCTGCTGCTCAAATCCCCCCTCTGATGGCTAGATTAAAAATCATACATGTCAAATTTAACATCCCTTGGCAATCCAAGTAATGTTTTGCTGCTTCTGCTAGGTTCTCCATTTCCCACAATTCATTGTTAATTCACCAACTCAAATTCTTACCTCTACATCTTCAAACCCTTACTCTCTGTGGGTGTCTCCCTTGTCGCCATAAATCTAAATCCCCTCAACATAGTAAATAAGCAAATGACACAAACATCGATAAACAATCAGGCCTTATTATAGTGCCCAAAGTTCAGCACTAATATCTTTCCCTTATCTCTCTCCTTTACTGCTCTCCTATCCTTTGTCATCAATGAAATTCTTCTTTCTGATTGGGCTTATCAAACAAGTTAGGTTTTGTGTATGGGAATGGGTAGTGTCACGTTCTCCTTGAATCTAAAGTTATGCCTCACAATGTCAACTTGTTTCGCATTATTGTGGGGATTCAAATGTTTGTGCATAGTTACTTCTGACAGGATCAAATCATATTTTGAAAAACACAATGCAAAATTATCTTGATGATACAAAAACTATGGATTACACTGCAAGGAGTACCATATGTGAGTTGAATGGGGTGGTTAGTCTACTCCAATGACACAGGAAAGTGAGTGCAAGCATAGCCATTCTTAACCTGCATTGAGTTAAGGCAGCAATTTGAATATATCATTGGGGAAAAATCTCCTTCTGAAGCATCCTCATGCAAAATTCTAAAATCAAATCAATGCTACTCTACAGTATGTAAATCATTGGCAGTAGGTGTGGGCTTAGACTTGATAGGACTAGTATCTAAAGGGGGAACTCAGACAGATTAGCAAAGCAATCATAAGAATGGTAATGAATGATAATCAACACTCCAGCCACAATTACTCTATTTTGGTTTATCTATAGTCATACATTAGGGAAAGAAGAGCTGGAAGCAAAGAAATGATTTCTACTCAACACAGTGCTTCTTGCCATAATGGCAAATGGCCGCAAGAAACTGATTTCAAGCTTTGTCACATTTATAAAAGAGCTTGACTTGGAAACCAACTTTTCCAAAACTTTTATTATGGTGTCCAGCCAGAGAAATACCAAAACTTGAATCCTACACATAGAGGGAAGAAAATTAGAAAGGGTGAGTTCCTTTTCATACCCTGGGTTGGTATTTGATGACACATGTACCTGGTCCTCGCTTCCTAAGAATAGGATGCCTCGCATTCAGTGTGCTGTGGGAACCACATATTCACTTGCTGCCTGCATTGGGAAAAAAACCTGTTGAACTGATTATAGAAATTGACAAAAAAAAATTCTTCCCCACCGTTACATATGGTATAGGGGTTTGGGGTTGTAGAGATGTAGGGGCTATCCAAGTGGAAGAAAATAGATTTTGTCAGTGCCTGTTGGAGGTTTTACCCCTTTGACTCCATATTTTGTCCTTGCACCTGGAATTAGGTTTAGAATACGTAGATGATCTCATAAATTCATCCGAATTGGTACTTTGGTGCTGGATTTGGGAGAACAAGGGCAGTTATTAGAGATTGCCTCTCCTGTAAATTTGAGCTGAATATCCCCTGGTTAATCTATAAAAATGCAACAACCATAGCCTTGGGTTATGCGTATCTCTTTGAAACGCTAAAGAACATCACAAAAAAGATAGCGACTGGGTCAAGGACTGTTTCATTAAACACAGGCCAGCTACAAGGGAGGTAGTGTAGTAATGTAGCAGTTTTGAGGGAATATTGCTTAATCCAGATGTCAGCCAGGGTTGCCCCATATTTTCTTTTTGCACAGAATATCTTGGGGCGAATGTTATTACCTGGTTAGTTTTGGATCCATTACTTGCTTTGATGCTTCCCACAAGGTCAATTTTCTCAAGCAGATATTGGTACTTGCCCATGCAAATACCAATATCTCTTTTACTAAACCATGTTGTTTTAATCCATGGTAACACCGTATGACTTTGTACCCTACCTCTTGGCGTTTCTTAGTAACAAATCAATTTTTTATATATGTAGTGGTGATATTGTTTTTATTATTTAATTAGATTTGCATTGAGGAAATGTTTTTAATAGATTTAGCATATACTGTGACAATGTTTTAAATTGTGTTAATATCTGTCCATTTTTTTGCTCAATCTACAGCTTATTTTAGTGACTTTTTCATATTGTATTTTTAGAAATGTGTATCTTTTATGATCTACTATGGTATGATCGAATAAAGATTATCGAAATGAATTGAATTGATTTCTACTAGCCATTTCTACTTGTGCAAAGCTGCAAAATTGTATCACTTTAAACAAATTTCTTTCTGTATTTTTGTCTTTGTGGTCAATCGCTAACCCTACTTTATCTTCTTTCAAAACACTGACCCTACTCTTCTGCAGGATCCTTGGCCGAAGGGAAAGTTTATTATTGAATAATGTTCAGTTCAAAAGAACAGTTTGTTTCTAATCAATATACTCAATTCGTAGACTTAGCTCAATATTAATTAATGTTCAGAAGGAGCACATTTTAACAGCCTCCACTGTGGTACCTTTTTCATGATGGTTCTGCAGGCACTGTACATTGATCACCAGGCTCATAGAAGATTAGATCAAGTTTGCCATTAGCAAAGTACGTCTACACCTTTGACTAGGCACCCTTGTTCTCTTTGTTCAACTGATTACTGGCTGTTCATCTTCACTTTCATTCTGTTTACTCCATTAAGTTTCCTTAGGAATTTTATTGGGAAGTGGAATATTATGCATTATCCCATACCCCAAAGATGATCCTTGGATTCACACTAATAAATCCTTAACTCAGTCCCAGTAGAGTGTAAAAAATCAAACAGGCTTTACTACAGGAAAATGTGTTAAGCATTTTAGAGTACCAACATGGCCGATACATAATTGACATGACTAGAGAAAAATCAGAATCAAATTTATAAAAATAGAGTGTGTCTTCATCTTATTTCACACACCAAAATGAACACAACAAATCATACATATAACCTGAGGTATACATTTCTGAAGCAATAGGGCCTCCAGAGTGAAGACTGCATGCCTTTTCGTGGCGGCGAAAGGCATCTAACCAAGCCCATTGTAATATGGCTGGCAGTGTCTAATAGACACCGCCACCATATTAATCCTTTGCCGCCCAGGCCTCAAGGCGACCGGGGCGGAAAAGCGTCGGACGGTCTTTCTGTCCGCCGCGGTCCCCCGCACCATACTAATATGGCGGGGGGATTTCAATTGATGATGGCGGGCGGATTGCCCCCGCCAGGCTGGCGGTGGCTACCGCCAGCCTGGCGGGGGCAATCCATCCGCCATTCTTATGGACCCCTCAGTATTTGCCTCAGCTTGATTCTGGTTTGCATATGCATTTTGAAGCAGATGTCAGCTTTGAGATGCTTGGGTCAATCCCTCTCCTCATTAGACGGTCTGGCAAAACTTGTCTTTATTCTGCAGAAACCCAAATCTCATCCTAATTCTTCTCACCACCTGCTCTGACCCATCCCTGTTGCTCACTCTCTGGTGCTTTTCCCTGCAGTCGCTTGACCTCCTCCCACATTTCAGCAACAGTTAAAAATAGATTCAGGTTGGTTTTACTTTCTGATTCATTTAAATATTCTCCACTGAAGGCACAGGACGCATGAGCACTGTATTGGGCAAATGTATCAGCATACCAATTTCCTGCAGTGATTCTGTGAGCTATGCACCTAGGATCTGCTAAAGAGAAAATTGCAAGCCCTCAAGCACTATTATAACTTATCACCCATTCCTGATGGGAGAATCAGTAGACCTCATAAATACCCTTTGTGACCACAACTGCCCAAAGTCATAATTCTCACCAAAGCCATACTGACTATTCAGTCACTTTGTTTACATCACTTAACCAGCAGGCTACAACTACACCCACTACTGTGTAGATAGCAGAAGCAGCTCTCAAAAGTCCCCCCATCATCACTCTATTAAGAGCCGTCAACAAACAATACCTAATCAGGCTTTGCGAGGGGTGTGTCTTTTTTATCACACCTTGGCTTGGTGCCCAATTTAGACACATTGAGCTAGTCATGCTCCTCCTCCCTTCCATTTATTTCAGTTTCAAGTACTGTCAACAATGTAGCAGGATTTAGGCAAGAACACAATTTTAATGCAATATTTTCTGACGCCAGTATAATTCTCTTATTTCTGGTAAGGCAACCACTAGTTAGGTGCCCGGTCTATGTGTGCATAAGGAGCACTTTCACTGAGTGTTAAACCATCACTGTTACGTGGCTGCCCATAGCTATGCTCTCACTCTGCTGTATACTAACACCTACTGCTGCCAACCCATGGCTGAAAAACAGATGACCAGTTTTTGGTAACCACCCTGCATTTGCATAAGGACTGTGAGAGTGCACCCGCTTTTTCACTGCAAAATAAGATTAACGCTTTACGGTAATGTGGAATGCCTGGAGTAACAAAGACTTTCTTTCAGCTTGAGGAAGCAGTTCATGTTTTCCGTGTCCCAAGCTTGAAGATCAGAAACATCCATGTGTGTCAGCCTCTGTAAAGGCTTGGCCACTAAAGAAAAGTTGTATATTCACTGGTGACGTTAGCCCACCATTCAAAGACACATTCTGACTTCTCGCTAGTGGGAGGATTAATTTTCAGAATAACTGATATCCTGTCCTGTAACACGTTCTTGGCTCTTTTCTCAAAATTATGTTCTAGATACAGAATTTCCTTCTGGCATTATTGCAATTTGATCAGAAAAACGTTATGGCCATTTTCCGCTAAATGATTAAGTAGAGCAATAGTGTCTGGTTTGCATGCTTCTTGTGATAATGATGCCACTAACAGGTAATCAACGAACTGAAAAAAGACCGAATTGCATGATAGCTTTAGGGTTTCCAAAGTGGTTGAAGATTGAGAGACTCTCTGTACTCCCTTGTGAAACTCAGTACCATGCCAAAATTATATTTAGAAACAGGCACACAATCAGAAACTGACTCTCTTAATGCACTGGTATTCAAAGAAAATGCTGACACAGATCAACCGCCCTGAATCACTCTGCATCAAGGGTTATTTGAAACAATTTTACTGCAAGATTCTATACCTTGAGACAAAAATAACATTCATTTTTTGAAGGTCTTGGATGTTTCAATACTTTCCACTTGCCTTTTGCAGTCCCATTATCAGGAGAGTTACATTGACTCCACAAAATATTTTTCAGAATGCCTTGTTGTATAATGGATTCAGTCACAGGGGAAATTCCAGACGCTTTTTCTGAAGAGATTGCACTGGGGCATTAAGGGATATTTTGTGTTCAGTTTAAATGTTATTTACACTGGCTCTACACATTTTACAAGATCAATGTTCTTGCCTGAGAAGTTCTGGGCTTCTGGTCTCAGAGAATCTTTCAGATCAGAGAGCAATTCATTTACAGTCATCAGGGGAAACCACACTACAGTCATTCCCAGTTTGACCAGTTTGAAATCCAAATCTTAATCATGAGTATGAAATTTAACTTCCTCATGCATACAGTATATCATGCAGTTGATCTTGCAGTATGAATCCCAGCTCAACAGGTTAACTGGACCTGAATCACACACTATAGACTGATGTTCCTTTTCAAAGGATCCTATAATTTACATGAACCTTTTCTGTCACAGAATGTATGATTTGTTTATTAGTAGCATCCACAATTTACTTGGATTTGCTTTCTTGGGAGAGGGCAGGCTTGCGATTTTAACTGTCCTAACATTGGAACGGGTAAAGTTGGTGTCGATCAAAAATGAGACCTGGCAGTCATTCACATTATCTTCTCCAAATGGGCCACTAGGGTTTACCTCCAAGACTGCACCAAGTATGCACTGTTACTCCACTCCCAGGCACCGTCATTGTGATGGTCAGACCCACTGTCTCCGGAAATATCAAAGACTGGGAAATGTTGGAAAATGGCATGCTTCTCAAAGGGATTCAAGTTAGCTCTTGGAGCTTGGTTCGTACTGAACTTCAGATTTCGGAGATTTTAGAGAGCAATTGGGGCGTGAGGCATTTTTTAGGTGTCTGCATTTTCTGTATCGGTATTGAATTTATATTTTGCTGTTGACCATCGTCTGACATTCTGTTCGTGCTGAGCCTACACTCCCTCTTCTAATGACCCAACTTAGTTCAATAATGACAAGGATTCAACTTTTTATTAGTTGGAACATCTATTCCAGTACTAGGGTCAATCATAACAGAGCAACCTCCACCTTGAAGAACACTTTTTTTCATTATGCACCATTTGTCCTCTGCCTTGAAATCCATGTCCCTGCGTTCCACCACCAAAACTATTAGTGTAAACTAAATTTCCATGAATGTCCATTCTGAAATCGTTTCTGTGCTAACTTCCTCTGGGCCAACATGAAGATAGCTTCAAAAAATGTATTTTCATTTCCAATTCATCACTGCAATATTTCACAGAATAAAGTATTTCATCTGGCGATTTACCTGCCAGCAGATTACATTTTGCTAAATTTGGGAACTCATTTCTGGACACCGCCCAAGTACAAACTGGGACACAAAAATACTCAAATTTACTCTCTTGTGTTTTTTAGCAGCCCAATGTTTTATGAATACATGCATAATAGGCACCCACTGACCCCTTAGCTCCCTGTGTAGTCTGTTTAATTTTCTACCAATCAGTCTCTTTAAATGGGACCTACTTTAAAAGAAATGTATTGTGTGTTGATACTTCTGCATGACCTCCAGGGCTTTGCGTTTGGCGACAGTGGCGCCACTTTACATTCTCCCCTCAATCACTGGAAACCACAATATTAAAAATGTATGCACATTCTTCTGCAGCACCTTCGACATCTTCACAAAATACTCAACTTGTATGTAATACAAAGCAAGAGTCTCTTATCTTTGCAAATTGATCTGTAATCATAGCAAGATTGGAGTTCTGGACTTTTTGGTTCCGTCCAGAGGTGTCAGGGGACAACACCCAAAGACCCCGGAGTTCTACCTGTCTCGGTGCACGAATAAACAGAAACACGGGCTTCTCGATGGTGGCGTCAAAGACCAAAGGTTTATTACTGCAGGGACACAGAAGTCACAGAAACTACACATGGGCAGTATCTAGGAGCCTGTTCGATTTGTACAAAGAGGGTTGCTCCTTATATACTAAATATTGGCCTTCAGGCAAATTCTTCACATGTTAGTACATTCCCAAACCTTTGTGTCTTAAACAATAAATATTTGGCGTTGCACAGGAATCGTCGACAATATCTGATGTCAAAACATTACGAAGAGGGGTTCCCACTAGTTCATCACAATCCCTTGTCAATATTGCATTCAAGAGCCGGACCGCCTCATCGTAAATTTTGTTACCTCCCCCTAATAAAGATTCAGAAAGAAAGGAACGGAGCCAGGTGTGGAAGATAGGAAAGTAGGATAAGGGATGTTTGTGGGTTGTAAATGGGCAAGGCTACCAGCTTCGGCCGCCTAATCGTGATCAGGCCAATGGACACGAGAACCAGTATAGCAGGGCTGGCCTCGGGCAGAAGGAGCAGCCTTTGTCGAGTCATTCAACTACATCGTGTTCTGATCTAAGGTGCACGTGTCACTAGAGAGGTGAATCTCCGGCTAAGCCTACGTGTCCTTAATTGAAATGGAGAAATCAGAGGTTATTGCATATGTGAGGGCAAGAAACACAAAATGGCTGCCCTGATCTAAGATGGATGCCATGGGTAGATCGGAAATGTGTTTGTAACAGGAGTACTCTTGCTCGTAGCATAGCGAAAACACCAGGATATGCTAAATGGATCATTTGCGGTTCGCTGATACCAATATTATGTATTTCCGACAATATTGAAAACACAGGTTCAAATTGTCACGGAACCTCAGACCCTCCTTTTGCCCTTACATAGGCAATTACTCAGTCTATGTCAGAATCTAGTTCTATGCTCATCAGGTCAGTGACATGTTGTTGTATCATCATCCTTTCTCGTGCCTTTTCTCCAAACGCAGGTGGTTTTCTAAAACAGGTTGCAGCACAAAGACTACACAGAGCTGGACCACACTGGATAATCAGGCAACATGAGAATAGGAATACTAAGATGACACCAATGACCATCAGAACCTTCCATCCCCACGCTGATATCGGAGTCCACAACCACTCTATGAAGGACCAGTTTCCCTTGTCTACATGAATAGAGTCGGAAATTTTGTGTAGCTTAGAGATCGCCTCATAGACTGTTGGAGCATTATTGGGACAGCAGCTCGATTGGATCATTCTGCATACCCCACCTCGATCTGCAAGTATTACGTCTAAAACCATACGGTTCTGCAACATCATGAGTCTATCCGCCTGAAGCTCAGCTGTCAAGTTGCTAAGGGCACCAGCAGTTTCGGTGATAGTAGATTCAACTACCCGTGTTAGCTGACGTATGTTTCTACTATTGGCCATAGGCCCCCAGAACGGAAGGAAACCTTTGAAGAAGTCTCCAGCTTCCTGACCAGCAGTATCTTCCTTGCTGAAGACACCTCTTGCTACTCTGGTCTTGTGATAATCAGATGAAGCAGTGTATGTTGGAGGCAACAACCGAGCAATATAACATGACCCTGAAAAGTCAGCAGGCAACCATGTATACGCTCTATCTTGACAGATGAAGTAGGTACCCCTAGCAGTAAGAAAAGCAGGGGAAGAGTTAGACGGAAACACGTAAGTCTCTACGCACTCACTCCTCCCTAGCTGAGCTCTTGGATTTCTCCCATTACCTTGCAAACAGACCTGACCTCGGTGAGGTACGACCCAGATTGGAGTTGAGCTTTTACGCTTGCTTTCTCCCAAACTAAGGCGATACTCTGAAGAATTCCAACACAAATATACTTGCAATTCGTCTCTAGGGTAAGATGGAGTGTTATTGACATCCTTGATCATATCAATAATACCCTGGACTAAAGCTTTGTTGGCAGAGTTATATTTAGTGGAACGTGGTGGACGCGGAGGATAGGTTTTAAGGGCATAAGCAAAAATGGTCTGAAGGGCCTGAAATGATCCATTATAGCTGAAAGGCAAAACCAGATAGGGAATACCTTTATCCATAGTGTGGGGTATCAAGCCACACACCCAGCAGTCTGTAGTGTTAACTACCAGTTGGTGTTGGTGCAAGAGCTGTACAAAAGTGTTATTGATAAATTCTGAGCGTCGAGCTTGCTCATGTTCAGGAAACGAGTGAAAAGAGTGTATAGAAGAAACAGTAGAGGAAGCAGGATCAAGGGGAGGTACTGTAGTTACTGGCACAAAGATCAAATTTATACCAAAAATGATTCCACCCACCAACGTTATTAAAACAATTAAAAATGTAATAGCACATTGCATCAGAAAACATTTACTATGGAGGATTCTGTAAAGTCTGTTTCTGCGAACATAAATCACATTTTCTCGTTGCAGCGCAGGAAGCTCCATCTTCTACAATCCGCTCGCGACCACTGATGATGTGTACGTAGATGAAAATGCCTCTATCAGCCCTGGGAGTTCCCAGAACTAACAGAAGGATCGACCTTGTGTCAGACCCCGCAGATTCAACTAGGCACACAGCCACGACCCTACGGCTACCCAGACGGCAAGGCAATTGAAAACAATAAAACAATAGCGAACTTCCTGGCTGAAGGCAAAGTGTTAAAATTTCAGATGTGTAAAATTGGCAGTTTCCTGCTTTATTTGTCCATATTACGAGATCGTAAGTTGTATCTTAGTTTTGCAGGAACTGTTTGATCAGGAAACAGTGTAGTGTCGGTAAAGTTTGCAATGTTCACGTTCGCAGATGGCAGAGTTTCTTCTGATGCAGAGGGCAAGTGTTCAGGAGTCAAAGAAGTAGTTTCAGGAGGAGAGTCAGAGTCCGGAGTGTCAGTTATCAATTCGGCATCGCTGAAAGGGATAAACTTGGGTGATCGCTCAAATTCAGAGGCACCAATTCCCTTCTTAATCCAGTTGTCATAAGGAAGTGGCAAAGGCACACGTTTGACATGTGTTGCATGGATCCAATGCTTGCGACCAGCTACACGAACAGCAGTTCTCGTCGCCAATAACACCTGGAAGGGGCCAACAAATCTGGGCTGAAGGTTCTTCGTCCTTGTAAAATTTCGTACCACAACGTGGTCGCCGGGTTTCAGCTGATGGCCTGGACTCTCCGGAGGCTTTGGCAATGCATCGAAAACCTGTTGGTGAATAAGACTCAATTTAGCAGTCAAGTCGTAAAGGTAATCAATCAACATTGGATATTCTAGAGAACAAAACTCCTTTGGCCTTGGCACTCCCCAAATATTAGCGGGACGGCCAAAGACAATTTCGTATGGACTAAGCCCTACTCTAGAATGCACAGTCGCTCTCGTGGATAACAAAGCCAAGGGTAATGCGTCTGGCCAGGATAAACCCGTGGATGCCTGTATTTTAGCTAGTTTTAGTTTGAGGGTGCCATTGTAACCCTCAACTAAACCAGCAGACTGGGGATGGTTTGCACTGTGAAACTTTTGTTTAATGCCCAAACCGGCACACACACTCTGCATAACTTTCCCTATAAACTCACTTCCGTTATCTGACCATACAATCCGTGGCATTCCATACCTAGGGAAATATTCTTTGAGAAGAATCTTGGCAGTTGATAGGGCAGTATTGTCCTTTAGTGGATATGCTTCGATCCATCTGGAAAATGCACAGACTACCACCAGGACGTATTTTAGATTGTTACAACGATCCATGTGTATGAAATCTAGCTGAATTACTTCAAAGGGGCAGGAAGGAGGAGCGAAGTGACCAGCAGGAGTAGGAGTTCCCTTGCCAGGATTATGCATCAGGCATACCATACAATTTTTCACCACTCTCTCTGCACATTTACTAATCCCATCATTCTTCCAGACTGGAGCCAACATTTTACAGATTCCTTTAGAACTTATATGTGCTACTCCATGCGCCATTGTCACCACTGCAAGCACATACGCATCAGGCAACATCCAACGCTGTTGTTCCGACAAATCAATCCAACACCCACTTGAATCCAACTTACCCGTACTTTCTTTCCATGCACGCTTTTCCTCCTCAGTTGCCTCTTTCTGAATCTCTTTCACACTTTCCACTGTATCCTCACACATTCCAGACTCGGAAATCCATCTTGCAGACGTAGCAACATACATTCTACTCATCATATCTCTAGCTGTTTGTTTAGCGGTTTCATCAGCAAAAGCATTCCCACGACCAACATCATCCGTGATTGCTTTATGAGCACTGCATTTCACAATTGCAACTTCAATCGGCAAGGTTAGAGATTCCAACAAGTCGTTAACTAGCTGACCATGTTGAATCTTAGTCCCATGGGACGTAATGAAACCTCTTTCTTTCCACAAACGGCCAAAACTATGGGCCACGCCAAACGCGTACTGACTATCTGTGAACACATTCACTCTCTTTCCCTTTGCTAACACACACGCTCTTGTTAGAGCAATTAATTCTGCAGTTTGGGCAGAATTCTGACTCACTCTCGCAGTCTCCACAATCGTACTCAAAGTCGTTACTGCATAAGCAGCGGTCACATCACCATTCTCCAGTTTAAAACATGACCCATCCACATACAACGTGCCATCTGGATCTGACAACGGAGTGTCTTTTAAATCAATTCGTCCTTTTGTCTCTTCCTCAGTTCTAAAACAACAATCATGGGGCTCGGAATCACTCGACTCTTGATTAGTCGGCAACAATGTTGCTGGATTCAATACATTGCATCTTTTGATTTGAATATGACTTGCTAGCAGTGTCAGCTCGTAGCCAGATAATCTAGCACTGGTAAGGTGTTGTGTCTTGGTTCTGTTGATGGGTGTATCTACAGCATGAGGAACCATAACCACTAGCATGTTGTTCATCACCAAACCAGCAGATTGTCGAATGGAAGCTGCAGCTGCCGCTGTAGCTCTTAAACAACTAGGTAATGTTCTAGCTACCGGATCTAATGTTGATGAAAAATACGCACAAGGGCGTTGTTTATCACCGAATTTCTGTGTCAGAACACTCAACGCGCAACCTTCTCTTTCGTGAACATAGAGCGTGAATGGCTTACTGTAATCGGGTGTACCCAATACACTGCCTACAGTACGAAGTAATGCCTAGAAAGGCACGTACTTCTCTCTGAGTGCGGGGAACACTCATCTGAGTAATTGCTTTTATTCTCTCTGGGGTCAACTTCCTTCCCTCCTTTGACAAGAGATGACCTAGGTAGGTCACTTCTTGGCAGCAGTATTGCAATTTCGAAGGTGACACCTTGTGATTCAAGTTGGACAAATGATGCAATAACGAAATCGTAGCTGCTTTGCAAGTTTCCTTGTCATCGGCAGCCACTAGAAGATCGTCTACATACTGCACTAGGGCAGAACCTTGAGGAAGTACAAAAGAATCTAACTGACTTTTTAATGCCTGACTGTAAATGGACGGACTCTCACAATAGCCTTGTGGAGCGCGTTTGAACCTGAAGCTTCGACCTCCTAGACAGAAGCCGAAAATATCCCTGCTTTCTTCGGCTATCGGAATGCTGAAAAAGGCATTCTTTAAGTCGATGACTGAAAACCATGTGGCTGTAGCAGGAATCAACGTTAACAAGGCAGTAATGTCTGGAACCACAGGAAACTGTGGAACCACAATCTCATTAACCTCTCTGAGATCGATAACAAATCTATATACCTGAGGCTTTGTAGGATCAGTTCGTTTCAAAATCGGTAATACAGGACTGTTACAGACATTTCCTCTAGTTTCTTCAACCACACCTTTCTTAATCAAATCTTCTACAATCAATAAAAGTGCACGTTCACCTTCACTAGAAATTTTGTATTGAGGAATTTGTGGAAATTTTACATTTGCTTTCAAAGTGACTACATATGGTGGTATTTCCAAAAGGCCTACATCATTAGGACCAGTTGCCCAAAGAGTATCAGGGAGTGAACGCAGCTCCGGCGGGAGTGCATCCATAGACAAGTACATCGGAGAGGTGATTCTTTTACCCAACGTAAGCTGTACTCCTTCCGGAGAACAGTACAATGTCGCATATAGGCGTTTTAACAAGTCTAAACCAAGCAGATTTTCACAGAAACATTTGTTAAGCCGGACAAAGGTGTGCCAGGGAGTTTCGCATGAATGATAGAACTTTTTGCTGCACCAGTATCCAACAGAAACGGTTCGACTACACCTGATGTTGCTACTGCGACATAAGGCCCACTCTGATCCACTGGAACTGATACTACTCCCTCTCTCTGTCCATGGCTGTCCTAGTACCCATTTTGCTGAAATCCCTCATCCACTTCACAATAGTCTTCAACATGATACTGTTGAGATCTATTTTGCTGGGCAGACTGTCCATTTCGTTGATCAAAGTGATTGGAAGGGCGATCATTCGTCTGTGGAGGCATAGCACCTCGTCCTCGACCTCTAGAATTCTGCACAAAACCACCGCGACCTCTCTGGGCTGCTGCTGCATTATTTTGCGCTAAGATCGGACAGTCATTTTTGTAGTGACCCTCTTTCTTACAGTACGCACACTGATTCCACTGATATTGTGGCCTCGGTGAACTATAATCTGTCCTTTGATATGACCCTTGCTGCGTATTAGTCTGATTCATGCGAGGCGGATACGCCTGTTGCAAAAGAACTTTAGTTTTTAAATCTTTCGTTTTCTTATCTGATTTCTCTTTTTCCTCTTTATCCCTATTTTCATAATACTGTGCAGTTGCAAGTATTTGTGCAGTTGTAGAGACAGCCCACGCACTCTCGGAATCTTTCAATTTGTTGCAGAGCTCTGGTAGTAAATTGTGTACAAATTTATCGACAAACAATCTCTGTCCTCCTTCTGTGCTCATATCCTGACCACTATGATCTACAAAAGTCTCTTCGAACCTCGTGAAGAAGTCGGAGACACTTTCGTCTTTCTTCTGCCTGCATGCGGACAACTTATCCCAGTTAACGCGCAGTGCTGGCATCAGAGTCTTCATTAAGTCAATTATCCTACCTGGAAGATTAGCAATTAGAGGTTCGGGTTTGGAACCACCTATTTGCTGACCATCTGCTGCAATGATAGCTGCCCAATCACCACCTAAGGCAACTGGATGATTTTCTTTACGAATTTTTGCCCAAATTGGTTGTGGAACTACATTCCCAAATAACATGTCGATGTCCGCTAGATTCATAACACAAGCCTCTACTGTCTGTGCTAACTCCTTATAGTATCCGGCAGGATTTTTACGCGGATCTGGCAAGGCCTGTTTCACTGCTAGCACTTCGGCTCGCTTCCACGGAATGTGTATCCACACTCTCTGGAATTGCGCCGGAGCGGCTGCAATACCACGGACCGCATCAGCTTGTACAGCTTCGCGCCAAATTGGAGGAACCTCCCTCATTGGATATTGGCCAGTCTGCTTCGTACTATTTTTCTCTAAGTCCCTCGGTGAGCGAAGAGATGGATCATTTCTATAACTTAAAATCAATTCCATCGCTTCTTTTATATTCGGACCTACTATCATTCCTGCAGCAAATTCTTTCTGAACTTTAATTAAGTCTTCTGAATTCGATTCAGAGTCATCTTCTTCTAGTTCCTCACGTAAAAGAGAGCACATTTCGTCAAAGACATATCGTTGCGTTGGTTCATTCCATTGCATAAATGTATCTAGTACATCTCTCGTACTATATCTCCTACTCTTCGAAATCCATCTAAGAGCCGTGGAATCCAAGATTCCCCGTTCCTCAGTACTTGGAAGCTGACTGCGTCTCTGTACAGAGTCAGAGGCAGGAGTCTTAATTAAGGTTTTATAGAAAGGAGACAGAATATTAGAGACGGAATCAGTGATTCTTCGACGAACAGTAAGCGGAGTCATAATACTAGCAGATGTAGAGAACACAGAGGCAGTAGGAATAGATAGCGGGACGGTAGGAGTATCAGGTAAGACAGCTTGTGAAACAGGAGGTGTAAGCGATACAGGTATAGGTAAAGAAGCCGGCAACCCAGGGAGTGGAGGTGCCGAAGGAATATTCACATTAATTATAGGAGGTACAGGAGCTTGATTCTGGGGTACAGGAGCAGGAATACCAGGTTGTCCAGCAACCGGCAATTGAACATTCGGTACAGGCGGAGCCGTAGCACCTTGTGCATACGGTGGAGGTGACTGTAACAAGTAAGACAACAGAGGATCGTTTTCGGGGTCCTCTACGATCTTAGTTGTTTTCGATGGCAAGGCAGGATAGCACTTGTCGATCGCTAAATTATGCTCTCTAATGGCCACCTCTACGGCCTTCTCAGACTCGTTGACTTGCAGCTGCTTAACAGCCTGTTCTAGAGTCAACTCTTGCTCTTTTTGTTCTTTCTTCAACCTTTTAATTTCTCTCTGTTTGGATTCTTTTCGCCAGTAACGGAAAGAATCAAACATTGCCGGCCGGACTTTCTTCCTAAACAATTTCGCTTCCAAATTATCAAGGATTTCGGGTTCAAAACTACCATGCAGTGGCCAACTAAGGACACCATCCTTTTCCGTATAGTGGACCCACACCTCATTATAAGATATAGGACCCACACCAAACTTACAATACAAATCATATAGAGGAGTCCCAATCGGAGGAACCAGACATGAGTCCTCCAATCGTGAATCACTGTTGCAACCAAAACAAGACAACATACAATTTTTCCGACTTACCATTTTGTAATCCGGAACACAGAACAAGCAAAACAAGAAACAGATATGTGCACTTGAACCAAGAACTTAGGCCTACCAAAAGCGAACTGATGTATCGATACCCAAACTAAACCAATAGATTATCGTAACCAAAACAACAACCAGTGATAATCTTACGAAACCAAACCAAACCAAGAACCAAAAAGGATTTTAACAACCCTCACGAAGTAACCAACGAGCAACCACTAAATACTTAACTGAGGTACTGAAGACGTCACCAAGGAGAAACCCGTCACGTTTCGCCGTACTAAGGACTGCACCTCGGGTCCAAGACAGGGCGACGGTCAAGGCAACGGCCCACTGCAGCCGTCCTGAACGGGAACCCTCGTGGAAGAGAACGTCGGGCCACTTTTGCGATATGCCGGGATCGATGAAGTGGGGCGCCTCCCTCAGGAATCTTCACACGAAGCTTCTCGAGCTCTTCAGGCTTTTGGACCGGTACCGAATGACGTCGCCCCACGTTGGGCGCCAATTGGAGTTCTGGACCTTTTGGTTCCGTCCAGAGGTGTCAGGGGACAACACCCAAAGACCCCGGAGTTCTACCTGTCTCGGTGCACGAATAAACAGAAACACGGGCTTCTCGATGGTGGCGTCAAAGACCAAAGGTTTATTACTGCAGGGACACAGAAGTCACAGAAACTACACATGGGCAGTATCTAGGACCCTGTTCGATTTGTACAAAGAGGGTTGCTCCTTATATACTAAATATTGGCCTTCAGGCAAATTCTTCACATGTTAGTACATTCCCAAACCTTTGTGTCTTAAACAATAAATATTTGGCGTTGCACAGGAATCGTCGACAATATCTGATGTCAAAACATTACGAAGAGGGGTTCCCACTAGTTCATCACAATCCCTTGTCAATATTGCATTCAAGAGCCGGACCGCCTCATCGTAAATTTCGTTACCTCCCCCTAATAAAGATTCAGAAAGAAAGGAACGGAGCCAGGTGTGGAAGATATGAAAGTAGGATACGGGATGTTTGTGGGTTGTAAATGGGCAAGGCTACCAGCTTCGGCCGCCTAATCGTGATCAGGCCAATGGACACGAGAACCAGTATAGCAGGGCTGGCCTCGGGCAGAAGGAGCAGCCTTTGTCGAGTCATGCAACTACAGCGTGTTCTGATCTAAGGTGCACATGTCACTAGAGAGGTGAATCTCCGGCTAAGCCTACGTGTCCTTAATTGAAATGGAGAAATCAGAGGTTATTGCGTATGTGAGGGCAAGAAACACAAAATGGCTGCCCTGATCTAAGATGGATGCCATGGGTAGATCGGAAATGTGTTTGTAACAGGAGTACTCTTGCTCGTAGCATAGCGAAAACACCAGGATATGCTAAATGGATCATTTGCGGTTCGCTGATACCAATATTATGTATTTCCGACAATATTTAAAACACGGGTTCAAATTGTCACGGAACCTCAAGATCAATTAGACTCCCAGGTATATGTCATTATCCCCCTCTACAGTTCTCCATTAGTGGAAACATACCGACCTCAGAGTCACTCCTATTAGCTATCTTCAGTGTCCTGCCCGTAACCTTAATTTCCCTTCTTTTCTTATCTCTTTGAAACCACTTGTCCTTGATTTTCTCCAAGTTACTCCATTTCTATATACTGACTACTAACTCCCTTAAATGTACCTTCAACTAAAGGGGGTCATCATGTTAGCGAAAGAGTCTTCCTTTACAAGCAGCCTGAAATTCATTTGGGAAGTCTGACTTGTAGATAAATGAACACCAAATTGCTCAGCAACCTTTACTAGCAGCTCATAGGGAGTAATAGTATGTTAGGTAACTTCTTTACATAGGAATACAATTTTCTCTTCCTTTTATCTGCCTACATATCTCCCATCAAGTCTCCTTTGATAAACTCATCTAATTTTACATTTAGCCTGACATCATATATGGGTCTGGTGGCTGATTCAAGTGCCAGGTTAATAGCAAACACCTCAGTGGTGTCACTTCCATCGATGTCCCTCCTGACTTGAATAGTTCACCAAATTCTACAAATCCTGCAATTCCCTGAGTAGTAGGCATTAACATTATGCAAATGGATCAGGTGAAGTGACAACTCTAAGTATGTTAGAAACTTATACAGGTACTTGTGTTTTTGGGGTAGGGGGAATAGCAGTAATCACTTGGATTCCTACTGCCATGACTGGAGTTGTCATACCTGGATCTGTCACAGCTTAGGTGATAAAAACTGGGGCTTTCACCACTGGGACTGGCATAATTGGGGTTATCACAATAGATGCTGTCACTATTGAGAATATTACAACTGGGGCGTTTTCCGGGGTACTCTTCCTGTTTGGAATTTAAACAGATTAGCAGGTACAGTTGCATTAATTTAGTTATCTTGCAGCTTATCCCCCGGGTAGTGAAATTACAGAGGTGGTCAGAAATACAGCAACTCCTCCAAGAAATCATCACTAGAATCTGTACCTATGTTTGCCTCTGCTTGCTTCATACAGTGCATCCTTATCTCTCGCAATGTCTTCTTTTTCATTTTGTCAACCATCAACACAGGATAAAATCTAACTCACTCAATCATATCTCTCCTCCACACCTGTTGCTCAGCATCCCACTTGGTATCCAATCAACTTCTAACTATTCTTTTACCTCAGGGTTGATGTTTCTGTTTGTCTTTCACATGTGCAACATGTTCCCATTCATTGAAAGCCTCACTGTGTTGGTCTAGATGGGACTTCATGCCATAAAATGCTTGCCTCAAAATTTCTATTATATTCAAATGAAGGTTCAATATTGACTGAGTTGCAAGGCCCTGTTTTTCTCAGTGATCTTGTTCCATTGTTTAAGTCAAATCCATCTGTGAGGCTTGACAATGACTGCCACGCAATGACTGGGTGTAACCTCAGAAGGAGCCTCCTCGCCTTCACAAACAGACACCTGTACATCACCTCTGAAGAAATCTCTCAACATCCTTTCAAATCTCATTTTTACTGCATATTTGGCACCTCAGAGAACCAAGAATTCAATTTAACAAGCAATAGCTCCTCAAATCACAATATAATACATACAATCTCACTGTTAATCCCAGCATGGCACTCTCAATACTGGCCTTTCACAGCGTGGTGCCTGATGATTTAAGGATCAAAACAAGAATGACACACACACACACCAACTGACCAACACTAGCACTGCACCTGATGATGTAGCAATGCTCCACAATGGAAAGCAAAAAACAATTAACTTTAATCTATTACACTAAAGAAAATCAAAGAACTACTCACTCAAGCCCATAGATGGGAATAGCGCTTTCCAGATGTGATCACAGGCACAAGCAAAACTCAACCAGTGGGAAGTTACACTGACTAGTAGTAGTAGTTTCTTCTCTGCACAAATTCATTTACAAACACCAATCTCTTTTCATTCACTATCACAACAGTAGTTTAATAGTTCCCTATCTTAATCTTGCACTGAATAGTGCCTCACAGATCAACACCACAAACCCTAACAGGCAAGCTAACCCACAATATACTTCTTTATCTTGGGATCCTGGACTGCAACGAGTCTGATAACAACTTCAATGCCTCAGCAACAAGCACATGTGCATTTACAATGTCAAGCAATGTACATAAAGCACATTAATACTTCTGTTCAGTTTTGTAGCTTTTTCAGACTCAAAGTAGACACCACACCACAAAACAGTCACCCTTCAAACACTGCAACTGCTTTCAGTATCACTGCAACACCTCCAATACTCCAAACTGGGCCATAGACTTCAGGTATGTGGGGTGGACTTGGGAAAGTTTCAGAACTTCTATATTTCTAGCTCCATACTCTTCAGTAACAAAAAAACTCCTAGCCACTACCAGTTGATTTGGCGTACTCTTCAATATTTGTAGACTCCGGTGTAGTAATGAAGCAAGCTGTACAATTGGTCTCATGGACCTTTGATTATTAACTGGAAGTGTGTTGGAGGAGAAAACATTTGTGCAACAAGTTACTTTGCAGTGAAACCATTCGGCTCCACAGTACAAACAGGCAAAGAGGATGGTGGTCGAGTATGACGTTTATTAGCAGATTAATCAAAGTTACAAATTTTAATCATCTAGTAAATCAATTGATCAAGTAAGCATGTATATCAAACCGATTATTCAATCTGAAGCTAAATATAATGCAGATAGCAATGCAAATCATCATAAAGTAAAGAATGTGGAACAAAGTCAGTATCGGTTCCATAAAGGAACTTCCCTATTCAAAACAATCATCAAGAATGGTGAGGAAAAATCTAAGGGTTGGTATCAGTTTTAAATAAACCAAATTAAAGTTCATGGCAAAAAGCAGACATGTTCAAAGACAAGCTCAATGATCAAAGATAGGAGTATCAGCAGAGTTAAGGTAGATCTTCCCTCAGCAACTTCAGGCTAGGATCTGTTAAGCAATTCTCAACAGGCAATTAAAAGACACAAATTCCATTCTCTTTGAAACATCTTCCAGTGACTCCTCATGCTTGGAGCCAATCATGGGGTTGACGGCATCTGAGAAAACATAGACTCGATACATTTCCATCACCAAAAAGGGTTAATGAAGGGAGCTGCTCTGCCTTGAAGACAGCAACAGTCCAGTCTTCCTGGTATGGAAGGCTCTTTCCCATCCTAACACACAGTGTAAATCACAAGTATTACGTATTCTCTAAGTTAATATTTCTAAAGCAAACCATGAGTTGTTCCCCTAACAATGAGTAGATTGCAAGGCAACGAATTGAATAGAAAGAGACACGAAAACATGTTAGAATTAACATTAGGGTTACAATTTAAAAACCTTTGGATAGCTGAGGCCTAGCTCTAGTTAGGCCTATGTTAGAAAGGCATTCTATTAACATACATACAGCTTCAGCTAATGATTATACTATAACAATGTTGAATGTGTCTTTTTTATGTGTCTATGCCTACAGCTGGTAACATACAAATTCATAGTTTAACACACAGAGCAAAATATGAATCATTATGATTATGGAGAACGACATTTCTGCTGCTGCACATCACTTACTCCTCACATATTCCTACCACCACTCCTCCTTCCATCCACCTCATTTACCTTTATTATCTCATCCCCTTTTTCCCTCTTCCTCTCTTATTTTAAATCCTATCGCTGTTGAGGCACATCTTAACATTTCCAACCCTCAAACCAGATATGGTTTGCTTTTTCTTTTATTGTTCAGACCTATTGAGATTGACAATGCTTGTTCTCATTGTTATATCTGATAATTCCAAAGACATTTGTTTAAAACAAACATTAAATAGAAGCAAGGAGTTAAATAGGAGTGTCTGACTGAATGAGGGATTTTAGGCATTTTAATAAGGAACTTTATGGACCATTTCAATGTGAACAACTTTTACAATTCTTTATAACGTGCCACGGAAAACAACCACATCGAGTTACTGTTAACGATCTTTTGTAATACAGAACAAATATTATCATTTAGGATGATCATGACGGTTAAAATATAATGTAAATCACAGTGAAATATACCCCAAACTTTCCCCAGTAATGTCAAATACTTGTATTTTAAAAGAATCGCTATAGACACCACTTTCGTCAGCTCAAAGACATCATGGTAAAACTTGGAGCAGTTGTCAGTAGGAGCAAATGCTCATAGCCTGCCTTGAGACGGGAAAGGAGAGGTGTTTTTTCATTGGTGAGGCAATTATTAGAGATGAAAGGGAACATTTGTAATCTTCTATGGAAAAACGTAAGGTACACTGATCACGAACGGCTCTTCTGGTATCTGACTTGCTTGTCAAAAAGCATTTATTCAAACCACTTACAATGTGCAACAGGTGGCATTGTTACAAGGAATTCTGTAACAGTGTGCAGAATATGGAATGCATCATCGTGTTGAAAATTAATCTTGAATCTGTCCTCAATTACACATCTTCTCTTGCTTTTCAGGGGATCCATAATTTGTGAGTGCAGACACATTAAAATTGCATTTCTCTTGATGATGAATCACATCTACTTCCACATTAAGAGCTGAGATATGCAGTGTGTGCATAATTCTGAAATGCGCTGATGAACCAAATGATTGAGTCTAGTCTAGTCTGGGCTTTTCTTCTTTATCTTGCTCTCCGATTCTATGGACGGATCATAAAACATTTTGTCTAGTTAAAGCAGTGCTTGGTGCAAACACCTTTCACTGCCCTACCCAGACAGCAGATTGCTGGAGATAGTAAATTCGTGAGTGGAATATATTTGCTTTTCAGCTTTTGGTTTTGGGTGTGAAGTGCAGAATTGTTTTTGGTGCCTTTATTGCTGTGTTATTGTATTGTGTTGCACCGCGGTTGGATTGACCTTTCGCTTTTGTAGTTTTGCTATATGCCTGACTGAGTTTTAGTTGTGCTGTTATTTTACTTTATGAATATTGTATTAGGCTATGCTGTTTACTTAAAGAGATATCAACAAAAGTTGCCGTATTCAAAACAAATGCAGCACATACCTTTAAGGTTCTTGTGACAATGAATCATTTACCACTCTCTTAGAAGGTAAGTTAGCTTTGCACAACCTCTTTATCTACTTAAAACACGAGTCAGTCCAGAAATTTGGTAGAAATCTGTCTGAAATAGGCACTTATAGTGTTAACTTCATATGATATGGTGCTATATTTCATTTACATGTAGCAAAAAACAAGTTAAGTTGTTTACACAATAACTCGGTTACAGGAGTCCAGATTAAAGGCCTGATTATGAGTTTGGGGGTCCTCATGTAGGACCTCCACCGCTACACCCAAAGGAGGACACCTCCTGGCTACTGGATTCCGAGTAGAATCCAGGGTGGGCGGGCGGTGCAGCGGCGACATGCTTGGGCTGAGGATTACAGTCAGCAATCATGCCGATGCTGTGGGACTGCTGCCACGTCATGTGCACTGTGTGGCATGCAGCATGTCTTGCATGCCACCCAGTGCATTCAGGACTATGGACCTGCTGCCACCCCATGGACAGATTTGTCGGGGGCAATGTTAAGGGTCCTTTGCCTACCTGTTTGCCAAACATTTCCTGGTGGGCTCACGACCATGAAATTGTTGGTGGAAAGGCCCATCGTAATTTATTTTGCGGTACTAACATCAGCACCGCCACAAATTCGGCATCCAATCCACACCGGTGGTTCTGGATCCTGGCGAATCTGGCGGTCTTGTGGTAGTCTGACCTCTGCATTCTTAATAGAGAGGGAGGACCTCATGGCAAGTCCACCTGTCCCAGGACCGTCATACTTGTAATAAGGCCCGACATTATGGTAATTGAATGAGACCACAGGTTAGTAAATTTCCACTCATTTTTATTATTATAATGTTCCTTACAGACTGGTCACTATTGATTGGATTTTGTCCAATAGAGTCATTGTTTGAGAGGGTGGAAGCCCACCTCAGCAAACAACCACAATCCTTGTTGTGGTGAACCATAAAAAGTCATTAACCCGTTCCCAGCGTCGAACGTTCAGCGCCCAGTGCTGAACGTTCGGAGAACGAATGCTGACCGGACGGCCAACGGTCGTGCGCAGCACTGGGGAGGTAGCGCTCGTGATGACCGTTGGCCAACGGCAGCAATTAAAGGGTTAAATTAACCTATGCATAACTCTCTGGTAGCTTTGCAAAAAAGCAGTCAGGTTTAAATTAGAGGCAAAGTGTAAAGTATTTTTTGCAGCACACCAACAGTAATAAAATGAAATCATAACACAAGAAGAACCACAAAACAATTTAGAAAAGTAGAGTAAAATGTAATGAATAAAATGACAAAAAACTTATAAAAATCCAGTCAATAGAGCGGAGATAAACATGTTTAAAATGCTTATAGCAAAATAGCCCGAAAAGATCACAGCACCAACTACATGTATCTAGTTGTGCAAGACTGGAGCAACTTCAAAAGATGAGACCGACTGCAATGGGGCACAGGTTGTTTACACTAGCTCTCGTCTTACCTTTGGACTTTATCCCCATCCGTGCTCATGGCGAGCTCAGCTCGTCATGAGGCACGGTGCTCCAGTGCTCATGACGAGCTGATCTCGTCATGAGCCGTGTAACGCTCACACGCAGGGATGATTCCCCTGCTGTGCTGAACATTACACGGGAACGGGTGTGGTCATGAGCACACGAGCACTGCTCCTCATGACGAGCTCAGAGTGCTCGTCATGAGCAAGGGGGCGCTGTGCGGGCCCCCAGCACAGCGGGGGAATTACCCCCGCTGCGAAGGAGTTAAAGAAATTTCAAACAAAAGGTCCTGAGAATGCCTATTTCAGGGGGCAAGGAATTAGGCAGTGTCCACGGAGGAGGCATCATCATCATCAGGAAGCCACTGGGCGAGGTCAGAGTGAAGATCATTTACCTTTAGACTTTGTCACTTTTTTAGAAGTCAAAAACATCCATTGGTATGAAGCTGAAGGCTGTAGTCAACAATAGCTCCACAAGGCCAGATACCCTTGCCGAGATGTCCTGCTGAACAGGGTTTGCTGCTATAGACAAGAATGTGGGGTAGCTGCAACAAATTCAGGCAGTCTGGTTATGGAGCTTGGGTGGATCATCTGGCAGGTAGGCCCTGCTCTCATGTCAATTCTCAGGGAAGTTTTGGGTGAAAACTATTTAAGGCCCAGTTGGTATGGTATGCAAGAGTAGCACCTATGACACTACTTACAAGAGTCCAGGACCTGGTGGGGCACCACTTACGGGGTTAGGACTCACAGCAGAAGAGCCCTCAGGAGCTTGTTATGTCCCTGTAGCTTACACAGGAGACCAGCAAACTCACACTTGGAGTCTTTTCTGGAGGTCTTGTGTGCAAGGATATGGTTCAGTTATATCTTAAAGCATCACGGTAGCCCTTCAAGCAGCAGGGCAGTTCTCTAGTAGAAGCATGGTAGTCCCCTGCAGGTCTGGGCAGTCCTTCTGAACTCTTCCACAAGACAAGGAGTGTACTGAGGAGTGGCTCTGGTGGCCTAATAATTATACCTATTGCCAGCCTTTGTAGTTGGTGGATTCCCTATACTACCCCCACATCTCTTCCTGTAAAATCCTTTTCTCCCCCTGTCAAGGATCTGAGCAGACCATCGGTCAGATTCCTTCCTCTGTGAGTGTGAGGCAGAGCACTTTAAGTTGCAAGTGGGGCAGGGAACAGCTCTGCCATCCTGGCAGAAAGGCCCATCCTGCCCACTGAGTCCCCTATTGTCTCACTGTCTGCGAGGTATACATTAAGCTCAACACCTGGGCTATTCACAGACTTTGGAGCCAGGGCATTGGCAGAGGCAAAATGGTTAAGGAAAGAAAATGCAAACTTTCTAAAAGTAGCATTTCAGACTCAAAAATCCAATCCAACATTACATGGACTTTATCCAAACATAACATTTCTATCTGCTCCCAAACAAACATTAGCACTTATTAAATATAATAGGCTAACTTATTGATTTCAAATTGGAGAGGTAGACCATACAATAGTGAGAAATTCATTTAGAAATTTTTCACCAGAAGATGTCAAACCTAAACCCACATGACCAACTATTTAAGTACACAACATCCTGACCTTTGGGCCTTTAGGGCCTACCTTAAATGTGACCTATATGGATTAAAAAGAAAGTTTTAGGTCTGGTAAAGTTTTTTTTCCAGATCACAAGGGCATTTTAAAATAAATTCCAGAAAAAAGGGGGGATGATGGCAAAACGTTAAGAGGAAATCCACACCAAGGATGTCAGGTCTAACAGTCCACAATGTAACTGTTGGACATTGTAAACAAAATCATTAACACAAAGATGCTCCTTTCAGGACCCTGCTCCAACAGGAGCATCACAATATCAAGAGGAAGACAAGAATTGTGCATATTAGCAAAGACAGAAAACCAAACTACTAATGCACTATTGTAAAACTGTCATAAAACACCAAACAATGCAAAGGAGACATGGGTGAATGTTCTGTTTTAACTTTTTCTGTCAAATACCACTTTGTGTGATAATTGTCATGGTATGTTCCTTTGTGTATGTTATTAAGTTATGTTCTGAGGTTTACTTTAGATATAGTAACAACTGCTGCTCCATTTCGAGCCAAATGAGGCACATGCCTTGAACGTGATTGTGACAAGCATCTCATGTATGAGTCTTAGGTTGTAGTGATGTTCCAAGTTCAGATACCAGTCAATCAAAAACGTTGGCATCTATTTCCCTTGGAAGGTAATATTATTGCATTACATCTTCCTAGAAGAAGGATGAAGCAATTAGGCAGTAATATAAAAAACTAAAGCATATAACAGAGGGAAGGTTGTCTTTGACAATTTCACCTTCATGCAGGGGAATGTTGTGATCAGTCTGATGAGCTCCTCCATTGGGAAGACTTAGTCATTCTAATTTCTCACCTCTACAGAAGGAATACCATACTTCAAAGATAGTTATATTTGTTTTACTTGGCTTGTTCTCAAGACGATTTTATTGATTCTAGTTCCGCCATCAGTGCTCTTAGCCTTGATTGCTCATATAAGCCATATTGGTTGGATTTCAAGTCTGGCAACATCACTTGAGATATAGTCAGTGATGGCATCAGTGATGTCACTAACCATGTCATGAGTATTGTAATACATGACGTCATCAGCAGTGCAATGCGGAGTTGGAATTATAGTTAGCTCAGCTAACTATAGTGGCTGAATTTCTCTGGTTTTGTCCAAATGAAATGTCAGCCTAACTATAACATTCCTGTAAACGGTGATTTTTTCAGTGAATATCCAAGGTTTTTTTAAATGCAAGTTTCTAACTATACCATACCTGAGACGTGTTTTTTTCAGTGAATTTCTAAGGTTTTTAAATGCTAATTTCTAACTATAATGTCCCTGAAACCTGTGTTTTTTCAGTGAATTTTTAAGTTTTTTAAACATTAATTGCTAACTTTAACGTCCGTCAAACCTGTCTTTTTTAGTAAAGAGTACGAATAATATGGTATTCGTGACTCTAGATATTGCCACATATTTTTGTTCGGTGATGAATTGTTCCATCAGGAGCAGGGAACGGTGATGGGCACCTGTTTTACCCCAAGCTATGCCAATTTACATCTTGGCTGGTGGGAAGAGCAGGTGCTCGGGGGGCCAACTTGGAACAGGCCTGCAAACACGCCGTCGAACTCTGGGACCTTCTCAACTCCACCACCCCGGACGTCGCCCTTCTAACAGAGACCTGGTTAAACCCTGCCTCAGCACCCGACATCGCCATAGCCATCCCGGAAGTCTACAAGTTCACCCGCAGAGACCATACCAATGGAATAGGAGGAGGAATCGCCATCATCCACAGGAACACCCTCAGAGTCTTGACCAACACCAATGAAACCCTCAGCACCGCTGAAAACATGCACTTCCAGATTCACACGGACCCCAACACCACCCTCAGAGGAATCCTTGTCTACAGACCCCCCAGACTCCTATTACAGGTCAGCGACTCCATTGCAGACTTCATGTGCACACACGCCCTCGCCTCCACCGACATCATCCTCCTAGGAGACCTGAACTTCCACCTTGAGAACAACAACAACACCAACTCCACCACCTGATCGACAACCTTGCCAACCTCAGACTCAAACAGCTCATGACAACACCCTCCCACGCCGCCGGCCACATGCTCGACCCCATCTTTACCACAAGCCCACATGTCTCCTTCAACCACTCCACTGAACTCCACTGGACTGACCACTACTGCAACCACTTCACCTTCAGGAAGCCCACAACTCACCACTGCACTCAACAGATGCGTCGATGCGGTTGGAGCAAAATCACCAAAGACCAGCTAACCGCCACCCTCACCCAGAACCCACCCGCTGACTGCACCAATCCCGACAGCGCCACATGCAATCTCAGGCAACAGATCGATGACTGTGCCAACATCCTTGCCCCGCTCAAGTCACCCTCCAACTGCCACACCAGCAAGAAAGCCACCTGGTTCACCGAAGACCTCCAGGCCTCCAAACTAACATGCCAGAAATTGGAGAAGATCTTGCTCAGCGAACGCACTTAACAGCAAAGAGCTCTTCAACATCATGAAGGAACTCTCCAACCCCAGCGCGAACACGAACGATATCCCGCCTACGCACTACCTGTGCGACTCACTGGCCACCTTCTTCCACCTTAAGATCATTGACATCCATGACAGCTTCAGTGCCACAACATCCCTGATAACCACCACCCCCTTGACCACCACCTGCACCAACCGCCTGGTCTCCTGGACCAGCATCAACGACGAGGACACCAGCAATCATGAACACCATCCACTTCGGATCCCGGTTAGACCCATGCCCTCACAACATCTTCTATAAATCCAGCACAGCCATCGCACCCCATCTTTGGAGAATAATCAACATCTCCTTCAAGACAGCAACCTTCCCGGAAAGCTCTAAGCACGCCACGATCAATGCCTTACTCAAGAAACCCAAGGCGGACCCCAAGGACCTCAAGAAACTCTGACCCATCCCCCTGCTCCCGTTCCCAGCAAAGGTCACAGAGAAAATTGTCAACAAGACACTGACCTCGAGGAGAACAACATCCTGAACCCATCCCAGTCCGGTTTCCGCAGCAACCACAGCACCGAAACCCTCCTTATCGCCGCCACCGATGACGTCAGGACCCTGCTCGACAACGGAGAAACAGTGACCCTCATCCTCCTGGACCTGTCAGCCGCCTTCGACATGGTCTGCCACCACACACTACGAACACACCTACACGATGCCGAATCCAAGAGAAGGCCCGGGATTGGACCACATACTTCCTCCCTGATAGAACCCAAAGCATCCCCCTCCCCCCTTCCACTAAAAGGCCACTGAGATCATCTGCGGCGTACCCCAGGGCTCCTCCCTCAGCCCGACACTGTTCATTATCTACATGGCCCCCCTCACCCAAGTAGCACAACCTCAACATCATCTCCTACGCTGACGACACCCAGCTGATCCTCTCCCTCACTAAATACCCTCACACCGTCAAAACCAACATCCACGAAGGAATGAAGGACGTCACCGAATGGAAGAAGAACAGCCAACTGAAACTGAACTCAGACAAGATGGAGTTCCTCATCCTCGGCCCCACCTCCTCTGCATGGGACGACTCTTGGTGGCTGACAACACTGGGAACAGCACCAACACCCACTGACCACTCACGCAACCTAGGGGTAATATTCGTCTCCACCCTCTCCATGACTAAGCAGGTCAACGCCGTCTCCTCATCCTGCTCCAATACCCTCCAAATGCTCTGCAGAACCTTCAAGTGGATCCCACCAAAACGAGAAAAACAGTCACCCAGGCCCTTGTCACCAGCAGGCTGGACTACAGAAACAACCTCAATGCAGGAATATCGGCCAAGCTCCTAAGACAGCTGCAACGCATCCAGAACGCCTCTGCACCCCTGATCCTGGACATTCCCTGCCACAGCCATATCATACCCCACCTGAGAGACCTAAATTGGCTCCCCGTCAACAAGAGGATAACCTTCAAGCTCCTCCTCCATGCGCACAAAGCTCTTCACAACACCGGCCCAGCATACCTCAACAGACGACTCAGCTTCCACATCCCCTTCTGCCAGCTCCGCTCCACCGGCCTCGCCCTCGCCACAGTCCCATGCATCCGAAGAACGACCACTGGCGGCAGATACTTCTACCACCTAGCCACCAAGACCTGGAACACCCTCTCCACCAACCTACGGCAGACCCAAGACCTACTGGCCTTCAGAAGACTTCTCAGGACCTGGCTCTTTGAGCATTAGCAGCACCCTGCACCCCCATTGCCTTGAGACCCTCACGGGTATGTAGTGCGCTTTATAAGTATCTTGATTGATTGGTCGGAATATATATTATTGTGGGTCAGGTTTTAGACTATGTTTTCCTGCTATGGCAGGGCACGGAAAATAAGGTAGAACTGTTTATAAATGACGTGAACCAGAATACCCTGAATTTGAAGTTTGTGGGACATTCCAGTCGAGCAACTATAGAGTTCCTGGACATTATAGTTACGCCACAGGGTGATAAACTGGAGACCACTGTTTTTAGAAAACCGACAGCTGGGAACACCATCCTTCACGCTCATAGCTATCACCCGCACCATTAATAAGGAGTACACCTTTTGGGGAATTCTATAGGGCTAGAAGAGTGTGCAGTAATCTGGAAAAATACTCTAAAATACAACAGAATAGACCACAAATTTTATCCAAAGGGGTTATTCAGCTAGTGGTATTAATGGGGTAGCCATGAAAGCTAGAAGGACAAAAAGTGTTATTTGAACCATCAAAAAACCCAGGGGAAGACATTTAACAAGGGATCAGATGTCAGAGATGTAAAACAACTTTTAACACTGAACATAAAGAAATCAGATCATTCCTAAATAAATATTGGCATTAGGTGAGGGATGATCCGATCCTGGGCCCAAAAATGAGTAAACATCTAGATGTAACATTTAGAAAATCGAAATCATTGAAAGATCTTATGGTAAAGAGCGAGTTTCAGGAAAGGAAAAAAGGAACCGCTACTTGGCTCCAACAAAAGATGGGGTTTAAAAAGTGCTTTAAATGTAAGGCGTGCCAATATGGGTTGAATCGCACACATTTTAAGACATTTTTTAATAAAACTGTTGCGGTTAAATGCTACCTTACTTGTAGATCCAGCTTCTTAATGCCCATGTTCAAAGGTATATATAGGGAGTACCACTCTACCTGTATATCAACAAATCCTACAGCACCGTAGAGCGATCATTAATAAGGATAGAACATATCCAATTGCGAGGCATTTTAAAACATATCATCCGAGCAGTCCCTCTAGTTTGCAGTATAGCTGCTTAGCAGAAATTAATAAAAGAAAGAGAGGGGGAGACAGGGAAAGAGAACTTAGGAGACTTGAAACTTATTTCATCTTAGGGTTTAATAGTAAAGAGTTTCATGGGCTAAATATTGATGAGGATCTGTACACCTGTCTGAATTAAATGAAAGATGGTATTAGAGAAAATAGAGCATTGCTTCACAGGAAGGAAACATTTGTTTTTAAATGTTGTTATTTAAATTGGGCATGGGACGAAACAGACTAGATACTGAGCAATGAAGAAAGTTTAAATAGTTTTTATGATTTTGAAATGTTTTGGAGTATAGTAAAGTGGAATTCAGTGGACAGTAATGTGTAAAGGAATATAAAAATATGCATATGCACCTTAGAGAGGGAGGATATATATTTCTTATGAGATAGACAATACTGATCTCCTCATGTCTTCTCTTATGTTGTTTATTAATAATGTAGGATATTTATATATCTATTGTGATTTTAACAAAAATATATTTATTAGAATTATGTCATTTGAAAAATTATACTCCGAAGATCATTTAGTTTGTGAAGTTTTACAGTGTTTAGGTAGGTATATGACTTTATTCTTGTTTTTTTATAGAATTAGTATACTGTGATACACTTGCACTTTTAGTGAGGAAACTAAGATATGGACGAAAAACAAGCACTTTATGATGTTTGGTACTGTGAATGAATAAGCATTTGCACTTTCTATAATTGACAAAGGAAACAAAAGGTACCTCAGGTATGGATAAGGCAGTAGGACTTTATAATATCCAGCACTGAGAGTAAAAAAGCACTTGCACTTTATATAATTGTTAAAAACAATAAGGAGCACTGGCACTTTAATTCAGAAAAAAAGATTTATTGACTAAGAGATTTTGCAATGAATAACCTGATACGTTTTAAAAACCAGATGTTGGCATTGAAGGAAATACAATGAAATATTTAAGTAATTCGTTTTCCTGCGATAATTATTTCCTACTGCTACAATTATGGAAAATTTACCCTCCTGGGCAAGCCTTGTAAAATGTTGGGAAGTTTTTAATATAGGAATATGCCGCATTTTAAATGTTAGTTATCTTTAAACCAAATGTTTTAAGCTGGCCGCTGAATGTTGCAGTGTACTTACTTTGTGTTTGTTTATAGTCTGTCACCCATGTTTACCTTCTGAATGACTATTTTAACTGAAACAGATGATATGTCCACATTGTGAACAAGGCACCATGAAGCTGTTGAAACGTGTTGATGTAATCATCAATAAAATAAAAATCGAGTGACTTTAAAAAAAGATGTAATAATCACTAAAATAAAAATCAATTGACTTTATTCTTCTGGAGTGCTGGCTGATTTCTGCAGAGTTGCGATAATCATATTTTCACTGAAAAAAACATAGGTTTTAGGCAGGTTATAGTTAGGAATTATCATTTAAGAAACCTTAGAAATTCACTGAAAAAATCATAGGTTTCAGGGGTGTTCTAGTTAGCTGGACATTTCACTCATACAAAACCATTGAAATTCCGCTGTTGTAGTTAGTTGTACTAACTGTAACTCTTGCGCCCGCAATCCACTGGTGATGATGTCACATATTACATCCTTCATGACATGGTCAGTGACATCAATGATGACATCTCAAATGACATCACTGACATCACTGATGACATCATCCAGTCAATGTGGTTTGGTTTGTTATTTAAATATGTATTATCTATATATTGAAATCTGCATTGAAGAATAAGTGGATGAATAAATATCTGGATGGAGGATTTAATAGCAGTGTGATTGACTGTTTACTTGACTAATTTATAGTGTCTCACTAAATATATTGGATAGTGACTGAACTGTGTGAATATCTGTATTACTTTGTCAGTTATGTAAACTTCTGCCCCAACTTGGTAAGTAGCTATGTGAAAGTCTATATTACTTATTGATTAGTTAACTGACTATTTGTATGGGAGAGTGAATGTGTGTGTGGTTCGGTGGGGGATCTGTGACTGCTAAAGATATGTGAATAGTTAATTCAGTAGGTATATGACGTTAAGACTACATGTCATAATAGTTGTTTGGGTGAGTGAATATCTTTATGAGTGTGGTGATGAGCAAATATATTTCTCAATGGTACATGTCCAATAAAGTAGAAAAATAAAAGGCAGTCTAAGTGACAGTTGTTGTATATAAATAAGTAAACATACGACTCATTGATTTATGAGTGACTGTATAGATAACTGTATACTTGTAATAGTATTTTCATAACACACTAAGTATGAGTTACTTTCTATATGAATAAATGAAGCGCTATTTGTATAAGTGTGTAGCTGAGTAAATGTAAATATGATACATTGTTTGCAAACGTGAGTAGGATGACTGCATACCTGAATTGTATGTGTGCTGGTGTGTAATATCAATATAGGTGTATACGTATATTTGATAGTGTTCTATTGATCGTTGACAACATGTATGAGTGAGTCTATAGGTAATTGATTAGATGTGTGTGTAGATCTAGGATACTTGTATTGCTGTGTCAATGGATTCAAATATGGTAATCTGTATTTTACATTGAGTGATGAAAGGTTATACCAGTGTATGAGGACGTATATCTGATTGTCACATGGATGATGTCATCAGTGATGTCGTATGAGATGTCATCAGTGATGTTTCAGACTATGTCATGAATGATGTAATATGTGACATCATCACCAGTGGATTGCGGGCACAAGAGTAACATTTAGTACAACTATTTATAACAGAGGAATTTCAATGGTTTTGTATGAGTGAAATGTCCAGCTAACCATAACACCCCTGAAACCTATGTTTTTGTCAGTGAATTTCTAATATTTTTTAAATGATAATTCCTAATTATAACCTGCCTGAAACCTATGGGTTTTTTCAGTAAATTTCAAAGGTTTTTTTAAATGATAATTCCTAATTGTAATGTTCATTAATCATATCTGTTTTTATCTATCTTTTTTAATTATCATCTCATTCTCAACCCAGTAAAAATAGCAAAATTACCAATCTTTAATGTATTCCTTCCTCCAAGAAATTTGCTACAAACCAGTACCCTTTCTAATGTTAATATTATACAAACTTGCTGTTCCCGTAGAAAAAAAAACAAAAAAACACCACTTCCCCATACTTTCAACAACAAACCAAATCTGCAATTCTATTTAAAAAAAAAGGCAAAAGTTCCATTTACCACTAACTAATTAATATCAACATTTAACTAGTGTAAGGATGTCGACTATGTACTGTGTGAATTACATCCAACTCACACCCATATTTAAAGACGAATATGTGATAGAGGTAGAAATTATGCACATCCAACACCCAATAAAATCACAACCCCTAGCACCACCACCACCACTACAACCACCACTCCTGACCCCTCCCCCTCTACTACCTCAGAGGCAGCACAAAACAGGACAAAGGACCTTCCCAAAAAAATACATCCCGTCAGCAGCACACAAGCTCAATGTTCAAAGATATGGCAACCAACTATGTATAAGGGAGGGAACTCACGTATCAACAATAATGTACACAATGCTAACACTACCGGTGATATGCTATACACAACTCACTATACAAACCAAAAACTTTTCCGTGTGTATAAATACTATTGATACGTGTAGTGTACTGCACAGTGGATGCAATCATATTATATCAGACACTGGGGAATATCTCGGTCATGTAGCTATGTGGTCCCCCCCCTTGAAGCAGAAGTGTAGTGGGCTGGTCCAACGTATGCAACTCCAGCGTAAGAGTATAAATAATTAGGGTACGCCTTGGGCGTGGTTCAGTTGTGCAAAGAGAAAAGACTCTGCCACAGCGAAGGTCCTCACACTGCTACGTGGCTGCCGCCATGACCACGTGCCTCCTCAATACAGGCCCATTGCGAACTCAGCCCCATAGCACCACAAACTTATGTCTATATGGACTACAGCCTTCGATCTACACTGCGGACAGCAGTGTTGACAGATTTGGATCTACACTACGGACACCATTGAATTTAGCCTTGTTTTATGTAAGGCAAAGACAATTGTACTGTATGTCTTCAGATTTTGTTAAAGTATAAGACAAAAAGCATTCCTCGATATCTGTGCTGACTACTGCCTTCCATCTACACTGCGGACAGCAGGGCTTACAACTTGAATTCAGCTTTGCATATTTACTACAGACAGTAGGGAATTCAGCCTTGATTTATTTAATGCAGAGACAATTGTACTGTATGTGTTCAAAATTTGTTAAAATAAGTGACTTAAAAATCATTCATCGATATCTGTGCTGACTACTGTCTTCCATCTACAGTGTGGACAGCAGGGTTCACAACTTGAATTCAGCTTTGTATCTACACTATGGACAGCATGACATTCAGCCTTGATTCATTTAAGGCAGAGATAATTGTACTCTATGTCCTCAGATTTTGTTAAAGGATACGACAAAAATAATTTCTTGATGTCTGTGCTGACTACTGCCATGGATCAACAGTGAGGACAGCAGGGTTCGCAACTTGAATTCAGCTTTGGATCTATACTATGAACAGCATTGAATTCAGCCTTAATTTATTTAAGGCACAGACAATTGTACTCTATGTCCTCAGATTTTGTTAAAGAATGCAACAAAAAACATTCCTCAATGTCTGTACTGACTACTGCCTTCGATATACATTGTGACGGCTCACTATTCAGGTGGAATGGCAATTGCACATGACGCTTTCCAGTAAGAAAGAGACATTGTACCAGTGTGTCCCACCCAAACAACAAATCATTGCAGGGTGGGCACACGCTGAGTTCTTTGGGTTCCATTAACTCACTGCACCACAAGTCATCTCCCCGTGGCCTTAGTAAGGCAGAATTCACTAGGCAAAAAAAATTGCTCCCAGTGCGGCCTGACCTGATCGCTCATCATCGCAGGTTTCGTACACGCTCAGTGCCAAAGGTACTACTAAATCATTGCCACGTGGCCATATTCAGGCAGAATTCAACAGACAAAAGACATTGGTCCGAATGCGGCCCACCTGGACTATGCATTATCGCAGGGTACGTACAAGCTCCAAAGATACTGCTAACTCAGTGCACCATAAATCATCGCAAAGGAGGGTGAACAGTTTTATGTCAGCAATGAGGCATACTATCACTTTTAAATGGAATTAATGCAGAATTCAATCGACAAAAGACATTACTCCAATTACTGTGCCTCCCCCCCCAACCACGCATCATTGCAGGGTACGTACACGCTAAGCTCCAACAGTTCTACTAACTCATTGTACCAAAAATCATTGCCACGTGGCCTTATTAAGGTGGAATTCACAAGACAAAATCATTGCTTTCAGTACGGCCTGCCCAGACCACGCATCATCGCAAGCTCCACAGAACCTTGTTGTTTCAGGTGCCACTAACTCAGTGCACCACTTACCATCACTGGCTGCACACATGCTAAATTCCCAATACTGTGTAGCTCTACTCAACGCCATGTGGCCTTGGGCTCTTGCTAACCACTGCCTCCTACCTACACTGCGGTCATCAGAGCTCACAATTAAATAGACTGTTGATTCATTATTTGCAGAGTACAATACCAAACTACGTATACCATTTATCAGACCTATACAATTTCCTTTTAGTATGCTTCCTTCAAGAACTTCTTTTATATCAGTTATAGATTTAGTTGAATAACAAAATTCATGCCGCAAGTGCAAATGCACACTAAATGGCAGTCTACATTGCCGACAGCACAGGTCACAATTTGAACTATAAAATCCCTAAAACATACATATTTCAACAATGTATTCCATACATGTTTTATATTTTATTTCAATTGTGATTACAGATGATGCAGTCCAGTAGGCAACAGAAAATGCTTCCAGTGTAGACCGTTCGAACCAGGCATTATCGCAGGGTGCGCACAAGCTGAGCACCACTAACTCAGTGCACCATAAATAATCACCACATGGCCTTATTAAGACAAAATTCAGTAGTCAAAAGACATTCTTACCAGTGCGGTCTGCCTGCACCACGCATCATCACAGGCTCCACACAAACGGACGCTACCTTAGTGCAACTCATGAACCCTTTACGATAGAATCTTCTGTGTATTATTTCACATATAGTGCTCCTTCCTTTGTACAGCAGAAGTCCTAAACCGTTTATGATTGAATATCTGTGTATGATATCATGATTACTATTCTACTTGTTACCAACATCAACGTAACAAAATGGAGTCGAGTGCATGTGCCCGTACCCACTTCAACTATCTATCTGTGTCTGTGTATTTATTATGTTTGTAAAATGCTGCTCCTGCAACCTACCACACTATATTGTGCTGTAAACAGTGTATGTAACCATCTTACCTCTGTCAGTAACAAAAACTTTGATTACTTTCTCTTGCTCACTCTACAAACACGAACGGATAAACTGGATCATTACAATACTGTAAACAAAGTGCATAGTAAATTTATAAGTGTGTGCTAATGCTCGTTTTTTGTGCATATTTATAGAGTGCAAAGTCGATCCAAAACTATATCAGCAAATTAAATGAGCACCCTATTTACAGTTTATTTTCAGGCACGCGTAGATTACGTCATTTCTCTACAATAACAGGATGTGGACGCGACTCCAAGGCTGGAAAACTGATTTCCAGCACCAAGTACGACAGCATACCCGAATGACCACATACTTATATATATTAGCTGCCCTTCATGTGCCAAAAATTTCAACCTAAAGCTTTCATAGCCCTGTGTTACTACAGCTACAACACTCCACTGAATGTACAACAAACATTTATATTTGCAGAAATGTCCACCATCTTTTATGTGTGCAACGATGGATGAATATAGGGTCAGTGATACCCCAGAACTTTCCATGTTGGCCATGTTTTGGGACTTTACAGACATAATGACACATTTGCGTTTAAGACCCGGGTGACGGCAGCACTACAACATGGACACACAAATCAGTTGATTTCTCATATAGCTCATGACGGAGCCAAGCCCATAGCTTAGGAGTCATCGTTCACAGCCTTACACAGCACTGGCATATGTCAGTCCAGCCCACTCTGCTTACGCTCCCAGGAAAACACAACAACGCTTCATGGCCCAAAATTCCATTGTAGTGATTTCTTAGTGCCAGGTCTAGTTGTCAGAAAAGCACACACACACACTCCCTTATTGCTAGTATACACCCACACCACACCCATCCAGTAGAGGCATCACAACACACGTGACCCTACCAATAAAAAAAGACGGGGCACACATGCTCTACCGCATTTTAGAGTTGCTCCCATTGAAAGCGCTGTGATGAACCATCCTGGTGCTTCGGACGCCTCATGTAGGTCTGAACTACCGAACAGGTGGGCCACTACCACGTGCGTGGCCTTTTTGGTCACTGTGTAAGAGATACTGCAAGGACTGAGCGGGTGAGGAACCTGCGAGGATGATGGGTGCATGAGTATGTCCTTTCCCATAGCAATATCAAGACTCAGCACCAAATGCGAGACTTCTTGGTGTCAGAGCGGGACTGCATGATGTAGAACGTACCCTGTCCACGAAAAGGTGAGCAGTGACACCTGGGTGTGCAGTGGAGGGAGTAGATGGGTTGCAGCAGACTGGATACAAAAAGGCGACACAGCGATTTAGGCGTACGCAGTCCTATATACTGTATCTTATTGCATTTGTATTTTTTGTTCTATAGCAGGAAAGTTATAGTCGGTCAAATGTCTGTCGCTCGTGATGATTGAAACCATGTGTATCACTGCACACCACTTGTTTTCTATAACCGGATGGAAGACATTACTACTCTACTAATTCTTCATAAATCGAAGCCCATTAAACAAGTTGGAACGGACGATATAGTTGTATTTTTAATGCGGGAGCGAAGGTGTGTGAAGGGGCGATGTTATTCTACTCGACATTAAGATAGTGGCAATTACCAATCATAACATCTTTCTTTTACTATCTTTTAGATGTGGTGCTTCAGTGTGCATTATGTCCCGGCTCGTGGATGAAGACGCACCGGTGACAGAAAGGTGAGCTGCAAATATTCTTTTCAGTCACTCTCTCACTTCATCTCTCCTTTGATAAACAAATGACGCACAATCTCATCTTCCTTTTTATCTAACAGTTTGTGTTTCACAAATTGGCGTCCCCCCAACAGCTCCAAAGCTCAATGTTTGAGGATTCTGCGATGATGCGTGGCCATCGTAACAACGTGTAAGAAGGTTGCTTCGACACGTGGTGGACCCTCTTTGAATCACGCAAGTGGCACAAGGTGATCAAAGAAGCTTGTTTCAGAAGAAGCGAAAAGTCACCTGTTGGCGGAGAGAGTGGATAGTGTGCCGCAACTTGAGTGCCGACGACTGTAAATCACCTCCGGGCATTGGGAGTGGATAGGTTGCAACAGTCTGGGTGCCCAAGAAAGGGCAATCACCTCCGGAGTCTGGGTATGCAGTAATGAGAACTCACCACTATGTAGTGGGAGTGCATGGGTGTAGAGCTCTGGGAGAAAAAGAGTGCACAGACACCACCTTGCAGTGGGGGTTGATGTAATACAGTACCCTGAGTGTGCAAAAACATAACGCAGAAATATACGTGTGCAGTTGAATGCACTCTGCAATTACTAACTATATACTATATTTCAGATCACTAAACTTGAGGGTGCACTATGAACCGTCATGTGCTTGGACACATATCAGAGGCAAAAAGGTGAGCTGTGAAGATTTTCTCCAGTATCAACACTACCTCTCCTGCTCCATCTATTAATTTCTCTCTCTCATACTTTCAATGTCTTTTTTCTCTCTTTCTCTCTCTCCCTCTCTCTCACACTGTTTCACTTTCTCTTTTCAAGTTCTGAACGCTGCTCTCCACTCTGCAGATAAATAAATCAAAGCTGAATTTAATACAGTCAGCAGTATAGAACCAAAGCAGAATTCAATTTGTGAGGTCTGCTAAAAGCAGTGTTTGCAAAAGGTAAGCAGAGCGGCCTAGATACACAATGCCTCCAAATAAACGCGCTGCAAATAAACGATATTGTCCTGCATAATAACGTGATCTCTAACCATAATTCTGTCTCATCTCTCAATTAGTTTAAAGACCTGCTGGACCATACTGTAGATCTGACACAGCAGGCACTTTGCTACAGACACCTCTTCAGCGCTGGTCTATGAGAGGGGTGGGATGTATCAGGCATACTGCACACGTGCAAATATGCAATATTGCCAAGTGTTATGTTAATTTGTGATCTTTGACCTCATTCAGTCACATCACTGTCTCATTTTAAATACCATCTATACCATAAGATAGTCAAACAGATAGGCAAACAGCCAGTCAAGTGCACACAACAGTTGTAAGGGTATAAGTAATCATGGTAAGGTGTTCAGGGATAAGGTCACACACGATGTTCTTTCTATCTTAGTTTTAATTGGTACGTGAATGGTCCTCCTGTCCAGTACAGTATTGTGTTTCATGTATCCGGCAATACCCTCCACTTCTACTACTCGGCGTACTGCCGCTCGTGATCTGAAGAATAGGCATTACCCGCCTTTTTATAAATACGAGCTTTGTACCCTTCGGTGACTGCACTTGATGCGGATCCACACTATTTTTGCTTGAAACACCCGATCAGCACCGGGTTGGAATTATCACCGGTCCCCCGATAGGACGATATCTCACACCCTTACAGCCCTGAAGAGTCATTGAGTTAACACCCTTACTGACGAAACACGTGTCGGCTGGTTTTCTTTCTCGGTGGTGTCTCCTGGACAGGAGGACCATTCACGTACCAATTAAAACTAAGATAGTAAGAACATCGTGTGTGACCTTATCCTTGAACACCTTACCTTGATTACTTATACCCTTACAACTGTTGTGTGCGCTTGACTGGCTGTTTGACTTTTCATAAAGGTTAGTTCCTACACCCTTTGGTTTCAGAGTTTTTTGGGTTCTCTCTGTACAAGCAGCACCAACCAAAATTACCTCTCTTGTGACTACTCAACCACTACATGTTGTGCGCCATTCTATTCTGAACACTAATAACCCCTCACTGAACTGTTATACCATAAGATAGGCCTAAGCCTACAAGCAGCGCTGCCCTACAGACACCTGTTGAGAGTGATTCTGTGGGAGGGGTGGGGTGCATAACCCTGAGTGTGCATGTGAGAAAAAACTATCCTGCCTTTCTTAATAATGTAATCTCCCACCTCATTCAATCACATTGATCTAATTTCAAGGACTTATGTTTCATTTTTGTTTTGCAGGATACCTACACTTCTACCACTGTAGTCCATCTCACATTATGTTTATTATACTAATATGTTAAAGTTACGTTTCTATTTCTTTATTTATGTTTTAATAAAAATTTATTAAAAAAACAACTGAGTGTATACGTCTTCTTTTTCTGACAACATTTCACTATTATTTATTGTGATAATCATCTGCTTAGAGACGATTTTAAAATCGAAAGTAGAAATTATGTTTATAACTAGATGTATAATACAGAGGCTAACTCTCTACCAGCTCTTTACCAGAGTCTGTAGCTGTGATTAATGGTTCCTATAGAAAAAAATTAAAAGTCCAGCACATTTGCTGTTTGGATTAGCAACATTGTGTGGTGAACTTGTGACTTGTGTGCCCAGTTAAGTGTTCCATGAACTGTTACTATGGTAACAGGCAATAAGCAGTTTGGGGTTAGGGTTGAAAGCTACTGGCTGAACAGAAGCCATTATATTTACCCTGGATCCTCTACATGACAGAGGGGAAAGCAAACTAAGATGACAGAACACTATGTACATTAGGAGCAAAAGAAGTACACAACTCTTCGAATTAGCCACTGACGTTACAAAACCCCATGTACAATTTGCCTACTCTGTACTCAACAATGGGCAATTTTTAGCGATCACAATCAGACACTGTTGCATCACGATTCACAGTGTGCACTTCACTAAATATTTCATGCCTATTTAATAGGGAGACGGGATTGTCGACATTAAAAAACTTAGGGGCATATTTGCAAGGACAGGCGTTAAAATTATCGCCGCTTTAACGGCAGCAAACTACAGCTAAAACGGCAATAATGGACTTCAAAGTCTTTTGTTGTCTTACCGGAAGATTTTTCTACACTGATGTTTGCTATGGCTTGGTTTGGATTTTGAACATGAAAACATACTCTCTCCTTTAAAATGTAAAGTAGAATGTTTTTCCCCACGGGGAGCTGCATATTAGCAGATCCCCGTGTGGAAAAGTAATGGTGGCTTCCGAAGGACACAGGGAGCTGACTGGGATCGTAGGGACATTGGGCCTCCACCCTCAGTCCCCAACGTTGTATATACGCCCATGGGATGGGATTCTGAGGAAGAGTAAAAATTAGTAGTAGGTGATATTTTTTTTTACGGTAAAATTAGGAGTCTGTAATGGGCATATTTACAAGGCCACCTTTAAAATTTTCTGATGTAAACCTGGGCTTCTATTGGAATTCTCACAAATTCTCAAAAGCCGATTATTGAGCCCATTGTGGCCGCTTTACCAGCACTTTTCTAACGCTAATGCGACAATAATTTTAACGCTGTCCTTGTAAATATGCCCCGAAGATCGCGAGAAATACAGCGATAATTCATGTTCACAAGTGAAAAACTTGTTAATATAAGACTGTGGACTTAACATATCAATCCACCTCACATAATAAACATGCTTAAGTCTACTTCAGAACAGATGTTGGGATCCAACATAAACCGCAATTAGCGAGAGTTTTGCTATCATTACTCAGATCCAGGGCAGCCTTGTAAATCCAACTCTGTTGTCATACCTCCCTCTTCCATGCTATATTGTCATAGGAACACCTACCTTGCCACTGAGAATGCCTACATTGCTTCTCATTGGAGATACGAGGCGAGCCGTTAGCAAACCGGCTGCTAACATGCGCTAATGCATCTTAGCGTCGCCTAGTAAATAGGGCGATATAATTTTCACCGCATTATTGACTTTTTTAAAAAACTTGCGGACAAATGGCACTTGTTAATATGCCCTCAAGTTTGATATGACAAAGCGGGAACCTAGACTCTTGCCCCGCCATAGCAAACAGTAGTGTCTTGGGGTAGGCACCCCAAGACACAGCAGGAGCCACTCCTGGGGAGTGGTGTTCCCCAAGGCTTTTGACTGCTCCAGAATTGGGACCACGCAGCCCCTCTCCCAAAATATAAAAAGTCCCGGAGGGTGGTAATCCCCGTGGCTTAGACGGAACTTTGAGCTCCCTCACCCATTTATTTTGCAGCACTGAAGAATGGGCGTCCCCAGGCTACAGGGCCCCTCTGAACCCCCATCAAGTGTAATATTTTAGACCCCAGGATCTGGCCCTCCCAGGTAGCTAATTTTTAAACAAGCACAGCAGCCCACGCTTCGTTTTTATTTTTTTTACGGCGGACCCATGCACCCAGCGCACATTTCTCTGTTTTTAAATAAATAAAAAATTGGGGGGCCCTAGGGGTCCTTGTGGGACCCCCTAAGCAGGTCTAGAGTGTCAAGATATTTCTAACCTGCCCCCTTTATAAGTTTTGAACACTTTTTTCACTTATTTATAAATCCTCGCTTCTACCGAGGCACAAAAAGGCTGCCAACACTTCCTGGTTTCGAATGTTGACAACCACTTGACAGCCAATTAGCATTCAGTGCGTGATCCGGACGGTGCGCTTAGAGTGCGCTCAGGATGCGCGGATCCAATGTGGCCATAGATATAGATTTACTTTTAGTTGTCATTTTCTCAGGAACTATTAAACAAATTTACACCATTTAAGCAAAAGGCACGAGTCTGAACTAAGGACTACCTCTTTGCCAAATTTGGTGCAATTCCATTTAGCAGTTCGGGCTGTAGCCGCGATTAACGGTTCCTATCGAAAATTGCATGGGAAAAACACATTTTGGGACCCCCTTTTTCTCGGGCCCGCTTCATGAATCATCCCAAGACTTTCAGGATAGGAGCCGACTAGAGCGCACCACTAGTTTTGAAAATTTCGCAAAGATTCCTCAACCGGCGCCAAAGCTATTTCAAATAGATGTTGCTGATTTCCTATGAAAACAGGTCCTAACTATAACTACCTACTGGTGACCGCCAGTAGGTAGTATATATATAAATAGATACAAAAAAGATTTTTACAATATATTTTAATGTTTTTATACATATATGTATATATACATATATTATATAAAAAGTTATATAAAAACATTCAAATGTATTGTAAAACATATACATATATTATATAAAAAGTGTATATAAAAACATTAAAATGTATTGTAAAAATCTTTTTTGGATCTATTTATATATATATTACCTGCTGGCGGTCGCCAGTAGGTGGTTATAGTTAGGACCTATTTCCATAGGAAATCAGCAACATTCTATTGGGAATAGCTTTGGCGCCGGTTGAAGAATCTTCGCAAAATTTTCATTTACAATATATATGTATATATTACCTACTGGCTGTCGCCAGTAGGTAGCTATAGTTAGGACCAAGTTTCAGTAGGAAATCCACAACATTCTATTTGGAATAACTTTGGCGTCGATTGGGGAATTTGCGTGTAGTTTTCCAAAATGTTGTCCTGTTACCCTCCGCTCCTTCCCTGAAAGTCTCGGGAGGATTTGTCAAGCGGTGTCTGAGAAAAAAAGGGGGTCCCAAAATGTGTTTTCCCCATGCAATTTTCTATAGAACATTTAGACACGACTACAGCCTGAAACGCTTAACGGAATTACACCAAACTTGGCAAAATGGTAGGGTTTGGTACGCAGTATGCCCATTTGGTAAAATGGTATAAATCCCTCCAGTAGTTTTTGATAAAATCAAATTTGAAAAATATATATATCTATGGGCGGGACACCGTGCGTGCACCATGCATGCACCAGTGCGCGGACCCTAGCGTGCGCAAGCAGAATTTTGATTGGCTGTTGGACGTCTGTCAACATTCCAGTCAGTGGAAATCATGAAGTGCTGGCCGCCATCTTGTCTCCGAGGCAGAAGCTAGCTGAAAACAAAAGTCTAGAACCTGGAAAGGGGGCAGGGTAGAGACTCCTTTACCCCCTAGGCTTTCCCAGGGGGTCCCTAAAGGACCCCGAAGAGCAAAAAAACCTTTTATTTTTTTAAATCGCGGAGTCCGTGCACGGTGCCCGGACATAGGCAAAAAAAGACAGGTTCAGATAGGTGTTTTGAGGAGAGTTACGATGGTAACAGGCAGAGAGCAGTGGGGGTGGGTTGGTTGTTATGTGAGTTTGACATTTTTAAAAATTAGGAAACAATTAAAATGTTACTTTGGTTTTGAGAAAAAAAGACAGGTTCAGATAGGTGTTTTGTGGAGAGTTACTATGGTAACAGGCAGAGAGTAGTGGGGGTAGGTTGGATATTATGTGAGTTTGACAGTGTTGAAATTTTGAACCAATTAAAATGTTACTTTGGTTTTGAATTTGTGTGTGAAGTAATTTGATTGGTTATGTACGGGATATGTGTGAAAAATGAGATGGAAACATGGCCATTTTGTGTTTGTAGTGTCTGAGGTTCATTTATAAGGAATTTTTAATATTCAATTTCTGGTGTGAAATTCACACAGTACTACATTTTCTACAGCATTCTAAAAGGTGAGTTGTTAATTTGTAAGGGGAAATATGTTGTACACTTTAAGTTAATAAGAATAATGTTTTTTTAATGTGGAAGTTTCTTACTCTCACTGTCTTTCTCTCTCTCTCTTTTTATACTACCCTAACAGCAATGATGGATCTGAATGAGGAGTCAGTTGACATCTTTTTTGAAATTTCTGCGACTTTTATTGAGGACTTGAATGTTTCTGTTGATGACAGTACTCATGATGAAGATCTTTTTGATGGCGGAGATGGCATGGGGGATTTTTATGATCAATCTTTGGATTCTGAATTAATTGAATGTTTGGAGTTTATTGAGATCCAGGATTCTTTTTTGGAGACCTTTGATGAGGAAATTCCTGATGATTTAATGTTAGAAGTTCCCTTAAATTTCGAAAATTCAGAAGATTAAATTCATATTTAGTAATTAAAAATTGTTTCAGAAATTATACTTTTTAAATGTAATTTATGAGGTAGTGGCCAGTTTTGTAACTCTCTCCATCCCCTCACTGCTCTTCTCTGAAAGACTTCAAAGGTTAAAAAAATGTTTATTTAAAAAAAAAAAATGTGCTAGGTCCGCGCAGGGTGAGTGCTTGTAGAGTGCACAGTGAGTGCTCGGAGAACGAACCTTATCGCCGCCATTTTGTGGTTTCAGAAGAGAGTGAAAAATAAAAGTTGAAAACGTGAAAAGGGAAGGGTAGAGTGTCCCTGACCCCCTAGACCTTCTCAGGGGGTCCCTGAAGGGCTCCAAAGGTTAAGAAAAACCTTTTTTTTTTAAATTGCTAGGTCTGCGCACGGTGAGTGCTTGTAGAGTGCATGGTGAGTGCTCGGAGAGCGAACCCTATCACTGCCATTTTGTGGTTTCAGAAGAGAGTGAAAAATAAAAGTTGAAAACGTGAAAAGGGGGCAGGGTAGAGTGTCCCTGACCCCCTAGGCCTTCTCAGGGGGTCCCTGAAGGACTCCAAAGGTGAGTGCTCGGTGTGCGGACCTCTCTAAAAATTAATTAAAAAAATACAGTTAAAAATCAAATTTGAGTGTTTAGATGTTAGTTGGCTCTAAAAAGAGCTGTCGTGTTCATTGTGTTTTTTTTGTACCTACACATAAGTACTGATGCAGAGTCTCATGTTACAGAGGAAGACTCTGTTCCCCTCATCTGTGAAATATACACCATCTCTCCTATAGATGCCTTGCATGTTGTAACGCAAGTTGTTGTGGCATATAGAAGCCATTCCATAGTCTCTGAGGAAAGCAGAATCAGATTTATTTACATGTTTCCCTGCTTTCTCAATTTGCGGACAAAATTGGTTGGACCATTTCCATTTCTGCCTTTGGGTTATATTTGAATATACAAAGGCAGTTTGTGAAAAAAGAGACATCAATTGTCCAAAGGTGTCTTTTAATATCATTTCCAGACCTACCCCAGTCAAAGTGACTAGGTCATTTCCACCACAGTGCACAATTATGAGGTCAGGGTGTGGCAGATGCAAAAAGGATTTTACCAATGGCATCAATTGGTGACATCTCAATCCTCTCTGGCCAATCCACATAATGTCCACATTTGGTACATTTATTTTGAGAAAGCATCTATTTGCTGCATACCTTTCACTCCAGAAAATAAAACTTTGTCCTACAATCCATACGCTAAGCATCTTGAAGGCAGAATTGGTTGTACTCAGATGGGCTCTGGAAATGAAATGGCAGTTTGAGAAGCAGTAGTTTAGAAAAAAAAGTGGATGAGATTTAGTGCACTTGAAATACAATAAGTGATTGGTGGTTTCTGAAACTTGAACATTCAAAGCTAGGGTGCATTTTTCAGTTTTTTTAATGAAGTAATGCGAATGGTTGAGAAAAGGTAATTGAAAGGAACATTGCACAGGATAAGCTGGTGTATTGAGAGGTCAAACACCCTTGCTGTGCACATTTGCAACATTGTATGATGAACTTTTCACCTGTGAGCTCAGTTAGGTGTCCTGTGCAGTGTTACCGTGGTAACGGGCAGAAAGAGTAGAGGGGGGATGGTTGAATATTATCTGAGTTTGAAAGTGTTGAAATGTAGAACCAACTAAAATGTTAGTTTCGTTTTCAATTTCTGTGGGAATAAATTTGATTGATAATGGACAGAGATATGTGTGAAGAATTAGAGGCAATCAGTGCCATTTCTTGGTTGCAGTGCCTGAGGTGCATTTCAGAGATTCTGCTTAAGAACATCGCCACTGTTCTAAATCTTCCAAAGCATTTCTAAAGGTGAGTTATTAATGTGAAAGGGGATATATGTTGAGCTGTTTAGGTTAATAATAAAAATGTCTTCTAATGTGGAAGTTACTAACTTTCCCTCTTTCACTGTCTCTTCTCTCTCATTGTATTCCTTTCTCTCCAACAGTGTTTTTTTTCTTTCCTTTCTTTTTAAATAAATCTTTTTGTTTCACTTAGTCCTTTTACCTTTCTCTTAATATGCTTCTTTTTCTCTCATTCTCCTTTCCTTACTCTCATAACTGTTTTCTCACTGTAATGATGCCTTTTCTTTACTCCTCTTCTGTAACTGTGTTTACTCCCTCTTTCTCTCTCCCTTACCCTTTTTGTCTTTATACAACACTACTAGGAAGAGTCCCCCTTTCACTGTGTATTGTGTCTCATGTTTGTATGTAATGCTGACAAAAAACAAATGCATATTGGAAATGTATTTTGGAAATGAGTCAGGTTCCTGGATTGTAATGTAGTGGTAATTTATATGGGCTGTGCTCTGTGTCTTAAACGATTTACTGTGCTATATGTTTTTTTATGAAAATGTATGGCTTTAACATTCTTGACTAGGATCACACTGAGTGTCTGTATAAATTAAAGAATTATATTTGCACCTTTTTCTAAAATGACACCTGTGTGTCCTCACTGTTTGCATCTGTTTGCTTATAGGGTACTGTTTTTTGTAAAATTGTTTCTCATGTTTTGATTGAATACTGATATAGAGATAGTGCTGTAAATTGGAAATTTATTTTCTGTCTGCACAATCCCTCTCTCTCTGCCTGCACCATCTCACCCTCTGCCGTGTCACCCTCTTTGTGCACCATTTCTCCTTCTGCCTGTGCCATCTCACTCTCTGTCTGTGCCATCTCACTCTCTGTCTGCGCCATCTCTCCTACTGCCTGCGTCATGTCCCTGAGTCCTTAGTTGACAAAAATATTGTTCACAGCGGTACCTTTTTAAAAAGCTACAACGAAAGTCTGGGTATGTCCACCAGAACTAAGAGGTGGGGCCCAGCCCAGCATCTTTCTAGCTAAGAGTGCACTGATGGGCCTTCCCTTGGCCCAGGTTTTGCCTGCGTGTGTCCCACGCTGCAGGATCCCTGATGTAAATGTAAGCTCCTCCTGGTGCACACAGATGGCGGCAAACTTTGGCACTCTCCCTCTCTTTCTCTCTCTCTCTCTCTCTCTCTCTCTCTCTCTCTATCCTTCATTCGTTCTCTCTTTCCCTTTCTGTTTCCTTCGCTCCTACTATATCCCTCAGTCCCCTTTCCTGACTCTTAATCTCCTTCCTTTATCTCTTTTATTGTGAAATATGTATTGTATATATTATAATTTCTTTTTTTCTTGTCTTTCACAGATATTAAATTTATAATAAATATTTGATTTACTTTTTTTATTTCTTAGAAGGTAATTATAACAAATAAAAAACTACTTTCTCATCACTGTCTAAGTTTTCATTATTTATAAGGTAAGTATGAGAAACAAAAAAAAGTTTGTCATCGCTCTCTTATTATACAGAATAGCTGCCTCACTCTTCTCAGTCTCTTGCTCTCCCTCTCTCTCCCTGTCTCTTCCTTACACTTAATCTTCTTTCCTCTCTCTACCACTGCTCCTCTCTCCCTCACTCACTTTCCCTCTCTCTTAATCTTTTTTCTTCGCCCTTATTCTCCTTCCCTCACCCTCTTATCCATTTCTTAACTGTCACTAAGCCTTCACTCATTGGTACTCCACTACCCCCACTCCACTTCATCCTGTCTGTTTCTCACACCCCTTCCCTTTTGAACTGGCTTTCGCTTATTCCCCCTTGCTTTCTTTTGCAAACAGGTGCAGGATTTTTACGTAGTATAAGTCCAAAAGTGACTGAATGAAATATTATACATTTTACTTTTAGGAGGCGTTCCTGCATCTGAAAATTCCCCATGTATGCAGGAAAGCCTTCTATTGGTGCATTGTTTTACAATATGATGCACCTTGCAAATACATCAGATTGTAAAAATCATACTTTATGGTGCATCTTTTGTACCACTGCTGCATCACAAAAATGTGATGCAACAGTTGTGTAAAAGACACAAAAGGGGATTATAAAACTGCCCTTAATACATATGAATTCATTCACGCACTTTCACTAATAGTGCAAATTAAAGCATAGAGTTGTCACATATTTATATACATATGTTACATTTCAGTGCTTTGGAAGTACTACAGCATACTATAGGTAAACACCCTATAGATTTATGCTATACCACATCCTTATAGTTTTGCACTTTGACATTTACTATGACAAACTTTTACATGCAAACATAGAAATATAGTTCTTTTTTTGACCAGTAGAGACAGTTCTAAAATGTAACTCTTTTTTTTGTATTTTTTTTGCTGGAAAAACAGTGGGGAAAAAATTTACTTTTTAACCAAAACAAATATTCAACATGAACTAACAATGAAAAATAAAGAAAAAAATATTTGGTGCACTTGTGGCTCCTGTTTTTTATAATTTCTATGGACTGTTGTCCGGAGGCAATTAATTGATTGCAGTGTATGCATTGCATCATCAGATTTTTGAGTTCCGGCTGGATATTTGCAACCATGGAAGATGGCATTGGTGGTGGTCCTGTTGTTGCTGTGGAAGTACTTGGAGCAGAGCCCTGCTCATCAGATCTTCGCACCACAGCTCTAGCCCAATTGTTGGGGTGCATATTTTTGACATGGCATTCCATGCTATGAGTACCAAAAGAATACTTTTTGTTTGGATTGCCTCTAGACAATACTGTGTGACAGATTTTGCATGTGACATGCGGTGCATTAACTTTCTTTAAATCTTCTAGGAAGGTAAAAAACTTCCACACTATGGACTCCTTTTTTTTGGTTGGGCGGGGTTCCTCTTCAACAAATTCTTCTGAAGAAGAATGCTCTGACTCTTCACGTTCAGCCATTTGCAAACAATTTTCTCAAGCCAGGAGCTGTAGAAAAAAGATGTTGCTTCTCTGAAAACCAAAGAAGAATGTTGAACATGGGAGGGATCTTTCTACAATTGGAGTAGGAAATATTATAAACCAATATATTGTCTTGTTTTCAGGTCACATGGTTGGACGTAATCTTACGTTGCGCTCACGGAGCATTTACGGAGCGCTTACGTAATCTCGCAATGAGTTCACGATTTATTTACGGAGCGCTTACGTCATCTTACGATCCGCTTGCATGGGACGCGCCCTCGCGAGATTCGTAATTGCTTTAATAAAGTAATATATGGTCTTTAAAAGTTAAAAATAAACATGTTCTTTATTATCCCACCAAATGTGTACCTTTACATTGTACAATAAATACGTAGATATAACGTTTTTAGGTTTATAAAACTTTCAGGGGTAAGCGCTCGAAGCATTTACGGAGCGTGGATGGAGCTCTCACGATGCGTGCACGTGCCACGTACCCTCACGAGATTTGTAATTACTTTAAAAAGTAATATACTGTTCTTAAAAGTTTTAAAAACCCATTTTCTTCGTTATAGCACATATTGTCTACCTTTAAAATGTACATTAAATCGTAGATATTACGTTTTTGGAATTAAAAAAACTTTCGGGGTAAGCGCACAGAAAGTTAACGGTGTGCTTGCGGAGCTCTCACGGTGCGCGAACTTTGTAATCATATTAAAAAAAAATTTGAAAATTAAAAAAAATTAAAAAAATTATTTTGTACTTTGTTTTATAATTATTTAACTATAAAATGTGAAATATGAAGAAGGGAAAGATAATATGTAAATATTTTCTCCAAAAAATCAGCCATTTAGACACTTATATACCCATTTCTTCTGTCATGAACCTTGAGATATGCGAATATAAAACATATTTAATTTTCAGAAAACCACCCATTCACTGGATGTCATCAGTGATGTTATTTGAGATGTCATCAGTGATGTCATGAGTGATGTCACTGACCATCTCATGAGTGATGTAATATGTGACGTCATCAGTAGTGCATTGCGGGCGCGTGAGTTATAGTAAGCTGGATTAACTATAACGGGGGAATTTCAATGGTTTTGTATGAGTGAAATGTCCAGCTAACTATAACATGTGTGAAACCTATGATTTTATATATATATATATTACACCGAATTTGGCAAAAAGGTAGCCCTTGGTTCAGAAACAGCTCTTTTTTTAATAAATGGTATAAATTTGTTCAATAGTTTTTTAAATATTAAAGGAAAAAGAAAAATATATATCTGGGCGGAGCCTAACCACACATCTCATCGTGAGATCTGATTGGCTGTCAGCTCTTGATCCAAGAAGTGTTGGCATCCATCTTGGGACCAATATACATGATAGCACTTCATTAAAAAGCATTGCAGTTAATAGAAGTTTTTAAGACTTTATTGACATTATAAATAATTTGTTGATGGTACCATGCTCATTTTAGGAATTGTGGTGTGTTCTAAGGTGATTTTACCATGTGAAAAAGCCTTCTGCTGGGACATCATGAATCATGTTTGATAGAAAACTGTTTTCTCTTGCTTTACCCACAGAGGATTGGAAGGTGATATATAAGCTAAATTGAGAGCATATTTTCTGTAAATGCACACTATGTTTCTCAGTCATGTGAGAATGAAGTCTGACATTCTCAGTAAAAATGTACATCCAACAAGGGAAGAGACTGTCAGTTGATTCCTTTGTGTTCTACTGCAGCTTCCCAGAGTGTTCTAAAGAACAACTAGAGCGCAAACAGTCCTACTAATGACAAACGTATTGCACACCTGAAGCCATCTTGATTGGAATAAAGTGGTAACTTTGAAAACATTTAATTTAAAAAGGAACAAAATTAGGGGGTTCATTTTTCCGTAGAAATTATGATTAGTGTTGCAGAAAGAAGTATTAGGGCACATTTTGAGTGACTTCACAAATCCTCTTCTATTTCATGAAATAATTCTGACATGCAAAGTGAAACTTTCAATACCAGCAGCAGACTTCCCTGGTGAGTTGTAGCTTTACTACAGTGATCGAATAAGCAACTAGAAACCTTCACGCACAGAGTTCCTACCTGTGCCTCCATAAGGGGATTCAACTCCACTTCTAGCCGAACCCGCTCCGCGGGTGCCGCGTCGTGTTTGGTGGCAGCAGCGGCTGTTGGAAGCTTTGTGAGCTCACAGCCCCAGCGTTTGGCGATCGGCGGGAGCACTCTGACATCCAAGTCGGCAGCAGAGACTGGTGCTGTAGCAGGGACTCGCTCTCCCAGGAGTCCCTGCCTGCACAGCACATCTGGTCCGCGCTGACTCGGTGCCCCGCCCCAGGACGCTCTGCAGGGGTTGAAAAGACTTGCTCAGTCCAAGTGCGAGCGGGAAACCTTCACGCACAGAGTGCCTACCTGTGCTTCCATAAGGGGATTCAACTCCACTTCAAGCCGCACCAGCTCCGCGGGTGCCGCGTCGTGTTTGGTGGCAGCAGCTGCTGTTGGGAGCTGTGCGAGCTCACAGCCCCAGCGTTTGGCGATCAGCAGGAGCACTCTGACATCCAAGTCGGCAGCAGAGACCGGTGCTGTAGCAGGGACTCGCTCTCCCAGGAGTCCCTGCCTGCACAGCACACCTGGTCCGCGCTGACTCAGTGCCCCGCCCCAGGACGCTTCACGCCCTACTTAGCTACGCCCATCTACCGCTGCACGGGAGAAGCCCGGGACAAGGGCGGGACCATCTGTGGCCATCAGGGGCCAGAAGAGGCCGGGCTGGGCCACACCTCTTGGCTGTAGGGTAAAAATGGACCAAAATGGCAACAGGTACACGGTCTAGCAAAATACGCAAATGCGGGGGAGACCACGTGACTGTAACAATGGACCAATTCATCACTCGGGCTTTCTCAATCGCGGAAAAGGAGATCGCTTTGACCGAGCGAAGACTTTCGAGGGAATCCTCTTGTTTTGCAGACAAGCGTTCCTCTATGGGGAGCCTGGCTTTGGTTCCTTCTCAAGTGATCCATCTCCCGGTGATTGAGACTCCTTCCCCTGATGTAGACGAACGAGTAACTAGGATCAGGGGGGGTCTAGACAGGCTGTCTGAAATTACACACTGTAGGGTCATACCTGACATCTCTGACCCTTCGGCATCGGGCGACGTAATGCAGTCTGCCCCGACTCCCACTGCAGTTGTTGTTGTCCCACCAATGGCTGTTGAATCTGCGCTGGATGGCATTAGGCCTGTCCCTTCGGTTACAGTTGGGGCCCCCTGTGGGCATCTACCTTCTGCTATCCCGCGCAAAAGGAAGCGGCCTACTAGCCAACGTAAGGGAATGTCTTTGAACCCACTTAATAAGGTTAGAAGAAAAAATGTCCTCAAGGGGGGCCCTACGAAGAGTGGATTCTGCCCGGGGAATGATCATTCAAAGAGTACTGCAATTAAGGGGTCGATTGGCATCCAGCAGCCCCCCGTGGCTGGAAATATTCCAAGGATAACCCAGGAAGTAGTCCCGGGTGAATCCTCCCTACTTCTTAACATTGAGTGTCGGTTGAAGTCAATTGTTTTGCCAGTGTCTAACAAGCTTGACGGGTTATCCAAACGGCCTGATATGTTAGAACAGACCGTGTTGGATAACTTCTTTTCTGTCAAATCTTTGATAAAATTGCACTCAAAAGTTAGAGATGAAGTGAAACCAACGAAAGCACCCAGCACTTCATCTCAGGGGTCTACTCCTACTGTCTTGCCTACTGTTTTAAATACAGGACGAAAGGCTCAGCACCCCGGGCCTCCTGCCTCTATTCCGGTAGGGGTTCGGGTCCATGCTGCCGCTGCTGCAGCAACCCATTCAAAACCTAACACCAAGAGCCCCCTGGCTAGACCCTCCAAGCAAGTCGCAAAAGCTAAAAACTCCCCGAGTCCCAGCACTTGAGGAACTCCCAGTAATAATCCTGCAGCTAGTAGCACCCATGCTGCCACTCCTGGAGTAGCTAACAGAATACCTCCTCCTAGGCAGACTTCTCCCTTGTTACCTCTAGCACCGACCCAAGTAAGAAAAGTTCAGCAGGCCCCACATGCCAGTCTCCCGCCTGGGTGTCATCCATTTGTTGTAATTTTAACTGGAGTACCCCCCTCAAGCCAGGGACACAAGAGTCATTCACAGATCTCAAAAACAAAACTGTCTTTTGGCTGAGAGAAAATAGACCCCTCCCGGGTTGTATAGATGGGAGGATTATCCATGTTAGACGAGTGGGGTGGGTTGGCAACAGACATAAAAATATTAAAGGAGATTGCATACTGGTTAATTTTAATGACCCGAGAGCAGCTGGCATTATTTGCAAACAAGCATTTAATAGCGATCCCCATGGTATTCACACTAGGGACCTTGGCTACTTCTACCGCCCTTTACCAGCACCTTGGCCAAACCAATTGTTCTTTGGAGAAGGCAGAGGTGCCTGGGACCCCTGCCATGAAACTCTTGATCCCAGTGTCATGACTCGGAACTTCACCCAATCGCAAAGCTTTTATGATTGGGGCTGTTGACTCAATGGCCAGGATTCTCTGGTAGTAAGCACCTCATCTAGTAGTGGGCCCTCGATTGTTGGGTAGCTTGGTGAAGAGGGTGATGTTCTCCCGGTCTGTCCCCCAATCTTGCCCACTCCCTCTCTAGACGTCACGCCAAGAGTGATGACCCCCGAGAGTTCCGCTGGGTCACCCAATGAGAGTGTTAGCCTCGCGTCTAGGGACTTTAGTCCTGAACCGCATGCTCGGTATATTCTGGCAGCTCAGGAAACACATCTTCCAGCTCTAAAAGTAGTCAGCTGGAATTTTGCGGGGCTTAGCCGCAACCTAGATCTACCAGACTGGAATTCCTTCATTGTCCGATATGGAATCTGCGCTTTTCAGGAAACTTGGTGCCTGGAACCATGCCACAGAGTAGGCTTCACTTCTTTCTTTGTTCCCGCAAGCCTTCCTATAGCAGGGAGAGGCCGGCCCTTAGGCGGCCTGCATGTATGGTTTGACATTTCTCTTGGTTTTCAGGTGAAGCAGCATGTCCTTAAAACCCCGGACTTGCAGAGGCTTACTGTGAGGAGTCCCGGGAGAGGCCACTCACTTGAAATCTTTAACATTTATACTAGAGGGGCTTCCGGGGGCTCCATTTCTCCCACTCTGTTGGAACTAGAGGCTGAACTGAGAGAGTGCAAGGCGGATGCATTCCTCCTCTTGATGGGTGATTTTAATTGCACATTTGAGCCATTAGCGAGCGACGATATCTTGGACATAAACTATGAGGACTCGAAGAGAGGCATACCCTCTCTCGATTTGCCCCCAGTGAGAAGATGGTCGCAGAGAGTAGTACAATTGAACGCAATAATGCTGGGATTTGGATTGAGGGCGACAAACGGGAGATCTATATCAGACCGAAATGGGGCCCACACCTATAATTGGGTGGGCCACACTTCTAGAATAGACTACATATTTCTCAATTTTAGTCTATGGGCTCACCTAGTCGACATGATCGTTGTCGCATCTACTGATAGCGACCACAACCCTCTTTCCCTATCTTTAAGTCCTTTATGGTCTCCATACGGAGAGTTTTCAGCTGCTCCACCCTCACTCATCCAAAGGGTAACAGGGGAAGTGATACCAGCTAACTGCTTGAGACGCTTAAAATGGGACAAAGTGTCTATAGACCCCGCAAAGGTCAGTAGAATCGGGGGGATCTTAGCAAACGCAACGTTGAAACTAGAGCATGACGCTTTGCTTCCAGGGGATATTTCCTCCCTGTTTAGCGAGACCTCCAGGTCCATAGGGGAGTTGTTTATCATCACAAGCAACAAGACCAGAGAGCGTAGGCTAGCTTGCCCAAATAAGAAATCGGGCTGGTACTCTCCCGCTTGTTGGACAGCCAAGAGAGCACTTATTACAGCAATTAAACGCGGGGACGGGGCCGCGGTCTCAATCGAGCATAAACTTTACAAGGCCGCCCTAATTGCTGCCAGAAAAGATTGGAAGGACACCTTCTGGTGTGAGCTAAAAATAGCTAGAGGGGATAGGAATCCTAGAGGTTTTTGGAACCTTATTAGAGAGAAACACAGGCCCTTAGACACACTATTTACCTGTAATATCCCAGAGGTTGCTTGGTTTAACCATTTTTCCGGATTGTATAATGTAGCTGCCGAGGAGGAGGGGGCCTTGGCACTCCCGTCACCCTCTCCTGGCCATCCCCTAGGTGTAGGTACTCTATTCACTCCTAAAGAAGTCAAAAATGTAGTAAACAGCCTTGTCCCACGGAAAGCTGCTGGCCCTGATGGTTTACCGGGGGACTTGCACCGCATGAACCCCAGGGAGTGGGGTACATTGATTTCCTCTTTGCTCAGCGCATCTGCTGAGGGGGCTGCCCTACCGGACTCGTGGATGGGCGCCGAGGTTGTCCCGATCTTTAAAAAGGGTAATCGTGACGACCCGGCCAATTAACGGCCAATCAGCCTAATTGACTCCTCACAAAAAGTGGCTGGTAAAGTAGTCCTGGGTCGGGTACTTGATTGGGTCGAAGATAATAATATCCTATCTGACTTCCAGGCCGGGTTTAGGGCAGGAACTGGAACAATTGAACAGTCATTTCGACTACTTATGATCTACTGGAAGGTAGTAGTGATAGGGAAAGGCAGTTTGTATCTAGCATTTATTGACCTACGCACTGCTTTTGACCTTGTGCCCCGGGACCATCTATGGAAGGTTTTATTCGATATGGGAATGCCTAACTATTTGCTGTCCCTGATCATGAGGCTCCATAAGTCCAATTTTGCTCAGGTGCGCTGGGGTACTCAGGGGCAAAAGACAGGTCGTATTGAGGTTAACAGAGGTGTCCGCCAGGGGTGCGTTCTCGCCCCCACCCTTTTCTCACTTTTTGTAAATGGGGTAGTCGACCATCTTCTGTCATCTTCGGAAGATGCACCTCGTTTGGCTGGGCGGTTGGTACCTACACTCCTGTTTGCTGACGACACCCTGTTGCTCTCAAAATCCCCTGTTGGCCTCCAGCGCCTGTTGACAAGCTTTGAGCAATTCTGTACTCTAGGGGTCTCAGGTTCAACATGGACAAAACTAAATATCTCATTTTGAACCCCCCAAAAAAACTAGGTCCGCCACCATTGTTGGATGCAGTCCCTCTGGAGAGAACGAGAGAGTTTGACTATCTGGGCATTCGCCTTGTGGACATTATGAGGTGGGACAGTCACTTAAACAAAATGCTCCTGAGCCACAAAAGGGTAGTGGGGGCCCTGTTAAAGGAGCAGAGAGCATCCTCAATGAAACCAATAGCCCCAGTGCTTGAGATCTACACTGCCAGAGGCGTTAGTGCGGCGCTTTATGGTGCGGAGCTCTGGGGCGCATCGAACATCACTCAGTTGGTTTCCTCTGAGAACACTTTCCTTAGAAACCTTATGGCCCTTCCAGCTACCACTCCCATTATCCCCCTCGCCCAATTGAGGATCAAGCGAGGCTCCGTCCCCTCCTCTTATGGGCACGCATATGGAGGGTGAGAGAACTTAACAGCTACGCGGAGGGTTTGCGTGAAATTCTGGAATCCCCTAGTTGGGCGAAAGTGAAGTGGCTCAGAGACATAAAAGCTCTTTTGTTGGACTTAGGTTTGGGAGAGACTTGGCATTCCCGGACTGCCCCTCCCAAAGCAGTACTAAAAAAACTCTATTGGTCCTGGATCATGAGCAAAAGGAACTCCAATCCCAACTTGTGCAGGTCTTCCAGGACTTTTTTGATGACCAAAGATGCCCCCCTGCGCTAGATCTACCTGGACATTATTACAATCTCTTGGGACAGAGCTTTGTTTTTTAAATTTAGATGTGGCATTCTTCCGGTAAGGGAGTACTCCTCCCGGTGGAAACCTCCTTACCAAACTGTTTCCTTTTGTCCCTTCTGTCCTTCCAGGCCTGAATCCATCTCCCACCTACTATTCGAGTGTCCCGCCTATAAAATACCACGTGGGAGGTGGTTAAGACCCATGTGTGAGACTATAGGCAGGAGGCAGTGCTGTGTAGCCCTAACAATCTTCCTGACAGACTCTCGCCCTTTATTTGTTTGTTCTATAGCCAAGTTTTTAGGTTGGGCTTGGCGCATCCGGTCAAAGTGGCTTCTTCAAATTGTTTAATTAAGGCCTGTAGACACAGATCATTTTAGTTAATTAATTACCCCACCTACCGTAGTTGTGATCATGTTTTCTATGTACAGTGTGGGTTTTTATCTTTTTATAATTAGTTGGGTATTTTGATCAATGTTTTTATGCTGTGTGCTTTTTAAGATATAAGTATATCGAAATAAAGCCTTCTTTGACTTGACTTGACTTGAACTAGAGTGCTGACATTCTGAATTGATAGCAAATGTGTTACACATCTGAATGCCTTCTTGATGGAACCAAAGTAAAAAACTTAAAGTATTTCCTACTGAGAAGACTGCAGGAAATGAGGAAATTAGGAAACTTCATGACAAATAAGTCTCCCAAGATGACCCCCAGAGACATAAGAGCTGAAATGCAGCACGAATATCCTCCAGATGGGGCCCACGTATAGCTCAATGACAGAATGTCCCAGAGTGTTCTTAAGAACAACTAGAGCGCTTACTGTCTTACTTATGACAAAAGTATAGCACACCTGAAGCTATCTTGATTGGAATAAATTGCTAACACTTAAAACATTTAATTTAAAAAGGAACACACTGAGGGGATTAATTTTGCCATAGAAATTATGATTAGTGAAGAAGAAAGAAAAATTAGGGCACATTTTGAGTCACTTCCCAAATCCTCCTCTATTTCATAAACAAATTCTGACATGCAGACTTAAACATGCACTTTTAATACCAGCATCAGATTCCCGTGGTGAGCAGTAGCTTTACTACAGACAAAAGAGCCCAAATGTAGCACAAATATTACCCAGATGTAGCCCACGTGTAGCCCAATGACAGAAGTGTGCAAAATACTTTTTATTCTTTGTAATTTTGCAGTTTTATATAGTGCAGACTTGTCAGGTATTGGAGTGCTTATGAGAGCATTGGTTACATCACACAAGAGCAAATTCATTTTGATTTTAGACATCGGGAGACTAAGTGATTTGACCAGAATCACAGCATGTAGAGCTGAAACTCCAACATGGTTCCCCAGTTGCAAAGTCTGCAGCTCTGGAAGTAACACCACATCCTCTCCCCTAAGTGAAAAATGTAATTAAGTGGTCAACTGATTAAAAAAACATAAAGATAACAAATAATTTAAAAGTACTTTGTCGCTATTTGAAAACTCAGAAAATATGTACTCATTTTAGTTTTTAGAGCACTAACCATAATTTTGATGCAAATAAGACCCTCTCATAATGTAATTTTGAAAGGAAATGCTCTAGGTATTTTTTTTTCTTTTTGGTTTTCCTCATATACCATTATTGGAATCTTGAAGGGAACTAGCCACCTCTTAGTAGTTGGTCATCCTGATCCAGCCCTGATGTTTACGACCAATAACAGCAAAGTGGTGGAAGCCCAGTCCTCCAAGTTGCCACTGCTTTCCCAATCCACTCTATTTCACACTATAGTTGGCACCCTGTGTTACTTTGGAGATAAGGGAGCCGACAGGGCCCAGGATAAATCATAGGAAAACCTATCATCTATTTTGCCAGGCCACAAGGGCCGTCCAGATTTGAACAAGGCTTGTAGAATAGCATGCCATGTCTGATTTACTTGTAAAAAAGATATGTTTTAAAAAGTTTGAAAAGATGGGGGGTGTTGGATCCTTCCATGCTTTACAGATATTACGCCTCGTAAGAAGAATAACATTAAAAATAAATCTTGTTGAGGGATCCTTTATGTTATAGTCAGATACCAGCCCAGAGAAGGTAGTTCTTGTGGTGATTTCCAAGGATAATTGAAAAACATCTTCCAAAAAGTCCTGGACCTTGACCCAGTAGTTTTTTATGTCTCGGCAATCCGCAAACATGTGAATATCATCCGCGGCCGGATGCCTACACCTTGGGCAATAGTAATACACATTAGAAAATTTAGCTAGTATTTTAGGAGTTATATACGCCCTGTACATTGTATAAAGATGGTTTCTTTTTAGTGTAGCAGGCTTCACCACTGCCTGCAGGATAGTAAAAGATCAGACCACAAATCCTTAATATTTCCACCATCCTGGTTTAAAGCATTACCCCAAAGTTTTTGTAGCTCTAGTTCTGTGACGTTTTCAACATCTAGCATGGCCGAGTACCAGTACGTGATTTGTTTTTTCCACCTACTACTCCTAGATATGAATTCGAACTTCGGATTGGATTCATTAAAACTCCATGATCTTCAGGAGGGACAGAGCTAAGGGCAGGGGTGGCGGGGTCGCATTGGTGGTAAAGAAGGGTACGCCCTGTACCATCTTGCCGACCGAGGACATCCGCGGCTCGGAATCGCTGGCTTTTTCTATCGGGCTAGCGCCGCATCAATCAGTCAAGGGACTGTTAGTTTACCGCCCCCCTGGTCCGCTTGGGACGTTTTTTGCCGACCTCGAGTTGGTGTTGGTGGGTTTAGCCCTGAGAGCAGAACACTGCTTGGTGACGGGGGACTTTAACATCCGGATGGATGATCCGTCGGACCCCGCCGCTATCAAGCTCTTGGAGGTCATGACGCCGCTGGGTCTTATCCCGCATCTGCAGGGCCCGACCCACGATAAGGGGCATACCCTTGACCAGGTCTTCTCGACGTCTTCTTTGGTAGTGAAGGAGATTCTTCCTGTCTTGTGGTCGGACCATTGGCTTGCCAAATTTGTCATCAGTGGCAATGTCAGGGCGCCGAACCCTGTCTCACAGCAGCAGGGACGAGCCTTTCGAGCATTTAGCAGGGTGACCCCTGAGATGCTGGCTCAGGCTGCTGCGTCTCACCCTTGTCCTTTGTCTGGTGAGTTAGAGAGAGACTTGGAGTCCCTGCAAAATTGGCTGACGGAGAGGCTGAATGACCTGGCCCCTGTTCTGCCCCCCCGCTTGTCACCTAAGCGGGTCTCGGCCCCTTGGTTTACCACTGCTCTGTGGGCTATGCGGCAGCAGTGCAAGGTAGCCGAAAGGACCTGGCGGGCACATTATGATTGCAAGGACAGGTCTGCCTATAAGGCTCTGGTTAGAGCTTACCACCGGGACATCCGCCTCGAAAAAAAAGCCTATCTTGCGGGGAGAATTGAGGCAGCGTCAAACTCGAGTAAGGAGATTTTTACTATTGTGCGAGAATTCATTTCACCTCGGACGACCACCTCGGAAGAGGGCCCCGCAGTATCCTGGGCGGCGGATCTCGCGTGTTTTTTCACAGGCAAGATCAAACTCATCCAGGACTCCTTTCTATTGAGTGGACCGGTCACTTTGCCGATGCCCGAGGCGGGCACGCTTCCCCTAGTTAGGCAGGGCACCATATTGGCTGAGTTTCCATCTCTGCCAGCCTCCGCTTCCCTAGCGCTTATGGGCAACTTAAAATCTGGGTCTCCGCTTGACCCCTGCCCAGCTAAGCTCCTGGGTAATTTGGCGGAGGTGGTTAATCCGCTGGCTCACCCTCTTCTCAACCTTTCGTTGAGTCTGGGAGAGGTGCCGCCAGCATGGAAGCAGGCAATGGTCATCCCGTTGCTTAAAAAGCCGGGACTTGACCCGAAAGCTCCAGCCAATTACAGGCCAATTTCGCTGCTGCCGGCCCTCGTAAAAATTTTGGAGAAGCACGTTCAGTCGGTGCTCTCCAATTTTCTGGAGTCCCATGAGATCTTGCACGACTCCCAGTCGGGCTTCCGCTCAAATTGCAGTACCGAGACCGCGCTCCTGGATGTTTCGGAAATCATTAAAGGGGTGCTGGATTCCGGGGGCAAAGTCATGCTGGTGTTGTTGGACCTGTCGGCGGCTTTTGACACCGTCCCCCATGAGGGTCTGCTCGCAAGACTCTCTGAGATTGGCCTGCGGGGGACGGTGCTCAAATGGTTTTCTTCCTTTCTGGCCGGCCGCCGGCAAACGATCTGGACACCACCTGACAACGCTGTAATGCCGCCTCTGGGAGTCGGGGTCCCTCAGGGCTCTATATTGAGCCCGACCCTTTTTAATATCTATATGACCCCTTTGGCGGCGGTGGTGGAGTCGTTTGGTGCCCGGATCGTGTCGTATGCCGACGACACCCAGCTCCTCTTCTCCTGTGAGAGGGGGGCTGACTTTGACGGGGAGAGTATCCAGAATTGCCTTGGGGCTGTGTTTGCATGGTTCCAACTGCACAGCCTCAAGTGCAATTCCGACAAATCAGAGGTACTCTTCTTCGGGTGCGATACGGAGCCCTGCTGGCAGGCTTGGTGGCCCATCGACATGTTCCCTCCGTCCGGCTCATCGCCCATGGCCAAAAATTTGGGGGTGAAGATGGACAAGGGGCTGACGATGAAAGCCCAGATCCTGGGGGTAACCGGTACCTGCTTCGGCCTTTTAAAAATGTTGCGGAAGTTTCTGCCTCTCTTGTCCGAGGAGCACAAGAGGTTGACAGTGCAGGCCCTGATAGGCTCCAGGTTGGATTATGCCAACATTCTTTACCTGGGCCTGCCAGAGTATCTGCTGCAGAGGCTGCAAGTTGTACAGAACGCGGCGGCTAGGGCCATCTTTGGCCTTAGTAGACGTACCAGCGTCTCTGGGTTGTTGGTGACGCTACACTGGCTACCCATCCGCAAACGGATTGCCTTTAAGGCTCTGACCCTTGCCTATAAAGCGCTCCATGCCGTGGGAGCTAAACATCTCCAAAAGAGACTGACCTTTTACCTTCCTACCCGCTCGTTGAGGTCGGAATCTCTACTTTTGGCGGCTGTTCCGCGCGTGAAGAGGGCCCGCTTAGGGGGTCGCTCCTTCAGTCTTCTGGCTCCACAGATGTGGAATTCTTTACCGCTCTCTTTGCGGGGGGCGACTACCCTCCTTGATTTTAGAAGAGGTCTCAAAACCTGGTTGTTCTCGCAATAGGTCTGCCAGTAGCTCTGTTTTATTCTGTTGATTCCTCTCCTCTTTTATCTGTGTTGTGTTATTCTGAAATCTGTCCGCCTTACCTAAAGCGCCGGGACACTCTTTTTGAGTAACCGTTGCGCTATACAAAAAGACTAATAACATAACATAACATAACATAACATGATCTGGTTGACCACCATCCGGACAGCTGGTAATATTTAAATCTGGTGAGTGTTCCCCCAGTCAGATTAGATAAAGCCTCCCAGCTTAAAAGCTGCTAGTCTAGCTGAAGGTCTCCCCAGCGCTCTAATCCAGCTGTCCTCAGGGGTCGAGATAAACAATCGTCGAGACATGCCGGTGTGCCGGGGGAGGAAATGCTCTAGGTTTTACAGTTTTGATTACATCAAGATGACGTCAGGCGTTCCACACTTTTGTAACAAATATAGAAGGTTAGCAATTTAGTTGTTCATTAGGATACTGTTGAGAGGCAGTGGCCAGGGGAATGGACTGTGAAAATTGAAGGCAGGTAGGAGGGTGCAGAGGCAACAATTTGACCACACTGGGCAGGCAGGAATGGGAGTGGCAGCACAACGGACTATGGAGGGCAGTGGAAAGGGGGGGCATGGGCAACACACCAACAATATAGGACTGGCAAGAGAGGCTGTGGCAATATAATAGACCATTGTGGACAGAAGGAAGAGACAGTGGTAGAACAACCATACATGCCAACAGACCTGATTGAGCCAGGAAACGTCCATCGTTGTTAAGCCCAAATGGGCTTTATTTGATTTGTCTCCTGTCTACAATCTCCTCTTTTTCAATGTAAGTCAAAGGGGAAAATCAATACCCCAGTTATTTTTCAAAATCTCTCTCATACCAAGTTCAACATTTTAGCAAGTATGGTACATTGGATCATGGAAGGCAGGAGGAATTGGGGTAGGGACATGGACTCGAATAACAGAGGACAGGAGGGACATGGAGAGGTGCACCAAACTGACCCTGCAGGGCAGGCTTCAGGGTTTGCAGCAGCACAATACACCATAAAGGGCATGCGGGACGGGTGTGCAGCACAACAATCCATAGAAATCAATAGGGAGGGGACAGGACCATGCACATGGACAACAGAGAAAAGAGGGGAAAGTGGGAATGGTAGCTAGCTGACCATAATGGACAGACAGGAGAGAAAGCTACAGCATAACGGACCATAAAGGGCAGGAGGGATGGATCAGGGGCATTGCAATGGAGCAGACAAGCCAGGAGGGAGGGAATAGGGGTCTGCACATGGAAACAGAGGGCTGGGGCATGGGGTCAGGTAAGGAGTAGCAAGATGACCACGATGGTCAGGCAAGATGGGCACTAGAGCAAGCCACACCATGGAGAGCAACATTGAGACTATAATGGCATACGCACAGACCATGTAGGGAAGGTGAGAGGGGGTCAGGTGCAGCTAGTTGACTACACAGGGAAAGTGGGAGGGGCTGTGGCAGCACAGAAGACCATGCATGGCAAGCGGGAGGGTTAGTGGCAGTACAATGGCTATGATGGGAAAGAAGGAGGGTACAGGGACATGCAGAAAGGACCATGGAGGATAGAAGGGAGGGTCAGGACCTGGGCACAGGTAAAAGAGTTCAGGGAAAGGGGCCTCACAACAAACCACGCGGGGCAGGCAGGAGGAGCAGTTGCAACACAACAGACCAGGGAGAGCAGAAGGGTGTGGCAATACAATGGACCATGAAGGACAGGAGAAAGGGAATAGGGGCATGGATTGTGAACAGGCAGGGTGGAGGTGGCAGGGACAGGTTACAGTCATTTGACAATGCTAGACAGGTGGGAGAGGAGTGGCAACTCAACAGAACAGAGTGGATATGAGTGGCCGGTCCATGTAACATGGTGGGCAAAAAGGATGGAGCAGGGGCATGCACACAGACATCGGAGGGCAGGGGGAAGGAGAATAGGGGAATCAAGCTAAGCACAGAGGCTAAGCAGGAGGTCAATGATGGGGCATAGAAGTGGGCAATGGGGGCAGGAGGAGTGGACTGGTACATCATGCTAAATGGAGGGCAGTGGCAGCGCATCAGATCATGCATGGCAGGAGGGAGGAGGCTTGTCCATGGATTCAGACAACAGAGGATAGGGGGGAGGTGGATGGGACAGCAAGCTAACTCTTCAGAGAAGGTGGGAAGGCCAGGTGCAGAACAGCATCCACACAGGGCTGTAAAAAGGGAGCAGGGCTATGGACTTGTACAATGGAAGGCTAGGAGGAGGGAAGGCAAGAGCAGCAAACTTGGGTGGGGGCAGCACAATGCCCGGCCCTGCTTCCAACCCCCACCATCCATTGTGATATGGATCTTACTTAACGTTAAAAAAAACTAGAAATGTGTTGAAAAAGAATACAGGGAAGGTATAGTTAGACTCAGATATTACTCATACACAACCAGTGAAACTCATCAGTTATAGTCACCTGAGCTAACTATAAAATACGCCCCCACAATGTACTGCTAATGACCTTAGACATTACATCATTCATGACATGGTCAGTTACATCACTCATGACATCACTCATGAGATCTCAAATGAGCTGTGAATGGAATGGAACTATAATTGCTAGAACTTTATTTAGGGATAGTGTCTGTATATTAACGCTACTTCTTTTCTTTTCTTTCGTGTAAGAACCATTATAATACGCAACATGCCCAGATTAATATAGCCGATAGCCTTTCACTTTAAAGTAATGTGCAGTCCATTAATTATGTTGATGTTTGCAATCCTAAGTATGTTTCTTATGAATAAGTCACACTGACGAACATACAGGTATGGCGGTCAATGGGCAAGATATGCTAAAATGAAATTGTGTGCATATTAACATTTCTTTTCTTTTCTTTTCTTTATTGTATCAATTCCTGAATTTTTACATCGTGACCAGGCCAATATGGCTGCTTGCTTTTTGGATTAAAGTAATATGTAGTCCTTTGTTAATGTTGGCAACTTTAGGCATTTGTACATTTAAATAAGGATGCTACAATGACGTCTTGTATCGTTATCAAGGTTTGGATGAGCCGAAATGCGTGGATCACGTCCTTTGCAGATTAAATACTTCCAAACTACAACCTGAGTGCTGATTCCTTCCTTGTAAGAGTGAGAGGAGATGAAATACATATATATAAAATTCACTGAAAAAAACATAAGTTTCAGGGACATTATAGTTAGAAATTTAAAACCTCAAAAATTCACTGAAAAAAGCACAGGTTTCATGGACGTCATTGTTAGCTGGACATTTCACTCGTACAAAATAAGAGAAATTTGGCTGTAATAGTTAGTTGTGCTAACTATAACTTGGGCCCCCACAATGCACTGCTGATGACGTCACATATTACATCACTCATGACATGGTCAGTGACATCACTGATGACATCTCAAATTATATCACTTATGACATCATACACCTGATCATCTGGTGCACCTCCTCACACCCTAAAATACAGACTACCATTCTTGAAACCATAGACACACCAATACTAGTAAAGCTACAATATTCTGTGCACTATGCATGCAGACCTCTAACCAGCTACGTACTATTGATGCGCTCTACTAATTCAACACACACATTCCTTGCAACACTGCAATTACTCCAGTTATTAGTCGCACACTTAAGGAATGGCGTAGTCACTAACACAAGTTCAGGTGCAATATTTTGTACACTATGCATGCACACCGCTAACCAGCTACAAAATATTGATACACTCTTCTAAATACCCAGTTAGCACCTATGCAGTGTAGGAATGCTCCTGTCTGTCCCATGCATTTCTACATTCACCCATCCAGCATTATCTACTTATCCTATTACTCCACCAATTCCTAAGCACTTATAAATTCACTATACAATCCTTTTGTAATACTGTAATTATTCTAGTTACAAGTCATGAACTTATGGAATGGCTTAGCTACTCACACAAGTTTAGCTATAATATTTGTGCACTATCCAAGCAGGCCTCTAACTAGCTACATACTAGTGATACACTCTTTTAAATGCCCAGTTAGTACTCACGCAGTGTAGGAATCATCCAGTCTGTCCCATGCACCTCTTTATTCACTTTTCTACCACTATCTACTTATCCTATCACTCCACCGATACGTAAGCACTAATGAATTAAGTGTTCACTCTGTTTGCAGCACTATCATCATACCAGTTACTAGTTCTATTCTTATAAAATAACCTAGGCACCAACACAAGTACACATAAAATATTCTGTGCATACTCCCTACAAATCTCTAAGAAGATACATACTATTGGTCCACTCCATTAAATACTGAAGTAGTTCCCATGCAGCATAGGATACCTCCTGTCAGTCTCATGCAATTATTCAATCACACATCCACCACTATGTTCTTATTGTATCAGGCTGCCAATACATAAGCATTTATGGGGCAGATTTACAAGCACCCTGCGCCACCAGTACGTCACTTTTTGTAAAGTAGTGATGGCGCCAGGCACTCCTTCATACTTACAAGGAGAGGAAAAGCCACCCTGCATGGTTTTTCCTCTCCTTGTAAATACGACCCCTTTATATACAGAACTTTGCATTGAAGGGGCGTTCCATAGGTGTTGCTGTGGGTGTTCCTACGCAACCCCCATAGAACAAGACATATTTCCAAATTCATGAGAAATTGTAAATCTGGAGATGTGTGTGAATGCTGCGCCATCCTAGAGTTGGTGTAGCAAGGCGCAACAAGGAGAATTGTTTTCATTTCTACTCATTATTTCCTCTTTCATTGCAAGCTGCATTCCACAGCATACATTGAAAGAGGAAAATGCCTTTCTGCACAACACAGACATCCTTGCACCATGGTGCAAGGGTGCCTGTGTCACCCCATGGCTGCAGTTTGTGCAGCAGTGCAGAGGGAAGAACAGAGTTGCAACTTATTCATGTACATATGTCAGATCCCTGTGCTTCGGAAGTGCAACAGTGCAGTGCAGCTTAAGAGCTTGCAGTGTCATCAGTGATGTCACTGACCATGTCATGAATTATGTAATATGTGACATCATCAGAAGTGCATTGCGGGTGCGCGAGTTATAGTTAGCAAAACTAACTGTAGCAGAGGATTTTCTAGGTTTTATATGAGTGAAATGTCCAGCGAACTATAACACCCCGGAAACCTTTGGTTTTTTCAGTGAAAAAAAAATACCTACTGGTGGTCGCCAGTAGGTAGTTATAGTTAGGACCTAGTTTCCATAGGAAATCTGCAACATTCTATTTTGAATAACTTTGGTGCTGGTTGATGAATGTGCGTGAAATTCTCAAAGATGATGGCCTGCTCCGCTCCGCTCCTTCCCTGGAAGTTTGGGAGTGATTTGTGAATCGAGGGCCAAGAAAAAAGGGGCTCCCAAAACATGTTTTCCTCATGCAATTTTCCATAGGGACATTTAAGATGGGCTACAGCCTGAATTGCTGAATGGAATTACACACATTTTGGCAAAGTTTGGTTCGCAGATGACGCTTTTTGTTAAATGGTGTAAATCTGTGCAGTAGTTCCTGAGCAAAAATCAAAAGTAAAATCAGATATATCTGTGGACGAAGTAGCGTACGAGGATTATATGCGTACCGTTACAAGCATGAGCTGCAAGCTAATTGGCTGTCAACTGTCTGCCAACACTCCAAACCAGGAAGTGTTGGCAGCCATCTTGTGTCTCGGTAGTATCGAGGCACAAGAAAACTGAAAAAGAAGTGTGCAAAAGACGCAAAGGGGGCAGGGTAGAAACACTCTGACCCCCTAGGCCTGCTAAGGGGGTCCCACAAGGACTCCCAAACCCCCCCAAACATTTTTTTTAAATCGCTGGATTATGAGTTGTGCATCCAGGCCGTGCACAACAGGGGGTCTGCACTGAGCTGGGTGCGCAACTTTTACTTTTTCCGTTAAAAAATAGCCCCTATTAGAAATTTCTAATATTCCTGTGGATCGTATCCCCAGGTCCTATCCAAAATGTTGGGGACCGTGAGGGGTGCCACTATGCCCCCATGGTCTGGCCGCCTTTCCGCGTTCTTCCAGAGCCGGCATTGCTTTTACACATGGAAAGAAGCTAACTTGCACGTGGAAATGCAATCTTGTTTGGATCTTACTGCTCTGTCTTTCAAAATGCAAACTAAGTTTGCTGTGGGAGGGTGGGAGCCGCAAAACTTCCACCTTCTCATAGCAAACAGCAGTGTCCCGGGGTAGGTACCCGGGTCTGGGTGTGGCGGTCTCCAGGGTACTCGAGGGCACCTGGTGGAGGGCCACGCAGCCCCCCTTCGAATACAAAAACCACCAAGGGGTGGTTGTTCCCGGGGTTTGCGGGGAGTGAAGTAGTGTGGCTCACTGGTTAGAGGCGGCAGACCCGAGAGCAGAGGACGGCCGGGACCAGGGTTCGATTCCCGGCGCGGCAGGTTTCTGGACCAGGGTCAGCGGACTCGATAATTCTCTCGCCTCGGTGCCCACTCTGATCAGCGATCACACTCGGCAACTCTGGGCATTAGCTTGCCTCATCTTCACTAACGGCCCCACCAGACCGCCGGGGATGCCTGGTCTCACCCTGGAGATACCCATTAAGGGACCATCTCTCAGGGAAGCCAGGAAGGGTTTCGCAGCGGTCGAAGCGCGGAGATACTCCTCCGGGAGTCGATCCTAGCGCTATATAAACCTGCAATTAATCATTGAGGCCCTCACACTTTTAATTTTGTTGAAGGAGCCTTGGACGTGAAAGAGGCGCAAGGGGGTTGTACATCTGGTACACAGTGTTTTGTTTTACTTTGCTTTCCTTTCTTTCTTGTAGAGAATCCAGGGTAAATATAATGGGTTTTGTACAGCCAGTACCTTTCAATCCTATCTCCAACGGCTTTCTGCCTGTTACCACAGTACTTCAAATTACAAATATTATTTCTATTGGGGACCGCTATACACCCCCAAAAAAAAGACGTATATACTTTTTAAAATTTAACTTTTATTAAAAGAACAATAAATAACTGGAAACATAGCTTAAAGATAACAATACAATAAAGAACCAGAAACATAACTTTAATAATACAATATAATAAACAAAATTTGATGTGGACTCCAGTAGACATACGGTAGGTAATCTGCAAAACAAAAAAGAGAATTAGTGTTTAAAATTAGATCGATGTGACTAAATGAGGTCAAGCATTACAAGTCAAGGTAACACTAGGATTTTACGTGTGCAGTGTGCCTGGTACATTTCACTTGTGTTATAGGCCTACGTTGAAGCGGTGTCAGTGTGGAAGTGCCTACTGCGTTAGTGACGCAAAAGGATTGTAAATAGGTTCTTTTATTTCTAATGCATTTAATCAGAGGCATTGTATATCTAGGCCGCTCTGCTTACCTTGTGTAAACACCATGACCAGCAGAATTTACAACTTCAACTTAGCTTTGGTTCTCAACGTCAGAGTAGACAGCAGCGTCCATAACTTTAAAAGAGAAAGAGAAACGACGTGAGAGAGAGTGAGAAAGAGAAAGAGAGAAAAAAATGACATTAAAACATGGGAGAGAGAAAGTTATAGATGGAGCAGTTAATACTGGAGAAAATACTCATAGCTCTCCTTTTGCCTCCGTTGTGTGTCCACGGATGTGCTGCTTCAGAGTGCACCCTCCGGGTTAAGTGACATGAAAGATAGTATAGTTAGTAATAACTTAGTCCATACAACTGCACTCCCACTGCATAGTGTTGAGTTCTCAATATTATATCAAGTTCCACTGTAAGGAGGTGTCTGTGTGCTGTTTTTCTTCCAAAGTAGTATATCCTATGCACTCCCACTGCATAGCCGTAAGTTCTCAATATTTCGTACCTAGACTGTTTCACCCCATTGACTCGCAGAGTCTGGAGGTGAGTGTTTTTCTTCAGAAGTCAGAGGCAGATTTACAAGTTGCTTGCGCCACTTTTCCCATGTTAAAAGTGACACAAAAGTGGCGCATGAAGCTTGTAGATCTGTTCCTCAGATTGTTATAACCTATCTATTCTCACTGCTTGGAGGTAATTGTGTATTTCTATGCAGTCAAGCTGCTGCACACTACCCACTCTCTCCTTTCACAGATAACTTGTTGTTGTTTTGGAAACAAGTTTCTTTGCTCACCTAGTGCCATTGGCGTGATTCGAAGAGGGTGCACTATGTGTCAAAGCAGGCTTCACTGTGGCCAAAAGAGTTCACAACTTGAACTCAGCTAAGGTTGTACACGGCAGGGGGGGGGTGGGGGGCTGAAAAATATTTTGGGGGGATAATTCTTCCAACCATAGACAGAGTAGACAGAGTAGCTGTAAGAAGGGGTGAGCACAAAACAAAAGCATCATATACAAGTAAATAGTATTTTAAAGACCTGTTAGGTACTCGGGTGCGGCTGCAATTAGATGCTTGCCAGTCCGCGAAGCTTTCTCCGCCCTGGCTGACACACACGACGAGGGTGGCTGATGCTCCGTGAGCCCAATGAGTGTTGTGCGCCTGCTGCACACTAACCACTCTCTGCTTTCACAGATAACTTGTTGTTGTTTTGGAAACAAGTTTCTTTGCTCACCTAGTGCCATTGGCGTGATTCGAAGAGGGTGCACTATGTGTCAAAGCAGGCTTCACTGTGGCCAAAAGAGTTCACAACTTGAACTTAGCTAAGGTTGTACACAACAGAGTGGACAGCAGCGTCCATAACTTTAAAAGAGAAAGAGAAACAATGTGAGTAAGAGTGAGAAAGATAAAGAGAGAAAAAACTACATTAACACGTGGGAGAGAGAAAGTTGTAGATGGAGCCATTAATAGTGGAGAAAATACTCGTAGCTCAACTTTTGCCTCCATTGTGTGTCCAAACACGTGCTGGTTTATAGTCCACCCTCCAGTTTAGTGATCTGAAGGATAGTATATAGAGTTAGAACATAGTACATACAAATTCACACGTATATTTTTGCTTCGTTTTTTTTACACTCAGGTAAATATATTTTATCAAGTTCCACTGTAAGGGGGTGTCTGTGCGCTGTTTTTCTTCCAAAGTAGTATATCCCATGCACTCCCACTGAATAGCGGTAAGTTCTCAATATTGTGTACTTAGACTGTTTCACCCCATTGATTCGCAGAGTCTGGAGGTGAGTGTTTTTCTTCAGAAGTCAGATGCAAATTTACAAGCTCCTTGCGCCACTTTTCCCATGTTAAAAGTGACACAAAAGTGGTGCATGAAGCTTGTAGATTTGTTCCTCAGATTGTTGTAACCTATCTATTCTCACTGCCCAGAGGTAATTGTATATTTCTATGCAGTGAAACTGCTGCACACCAGGCGGGCAACTAGAGCCAAATTTCGGGGGGGGGGGGGCTGAAAAATATTTTGGGGGGATAATTCTTCCAACCATAGACAGAGTGGCTGTAAGAAGGGGTGAGCACAAAACAAAAGCCTCATATATAAGTAAATAGTATTTTAAAGACCTGTTAGTTACTCGGGTGTGGCTGCAATTAGATGCTTGCCAGTCCGCGAAGCTGTCTCCGCCCGGGCTGACACACACATTGAGGGTGGCTGATGCTCCGTGAGCCCAATGAGTGTTGTGTGCCTGCTGCACACTAACCACTCTCTGCTTTCACAGATAACTTGTCGTTGTTTCAGAAACAAGCTTCATTGCTCACCTTGTGCCATTGGCGTGATTCAAAGAGGGTGCACTACATGTCGGAGCAGGCTTCTCAGTAGTTGTTACAATGGCCACGCATCATCACAGAATACACAAACTTAGAGCCTTGTATGTTTTTTGGGGGGAGGTGACCCCAATTTGTGAAACACAACCTGTAAATAAAAATAAAGTTAACATTGTGTGTAATTTGTTTATCAAAGGAGAGACAAAGTGAGAGAGTGACTGCAAAGAATATTGGCAGCTCAACTTTCTGTCACCAGTGTGTTTTTCACTATGTGCCGGGACATAATGCACTCTGAAGCTCTACATATAAAAGATAGTAAAAGAAAGATGTTATGATTGGTGATTGTTACTATCTTAATGTGGAGTTGAATAACATTGCCCTTTCGCGCACGTTCCTTCCCACATTTAAAATAAGTATTTGTATAGTTTATATCCCGGATGTTTGAGCAATTATAAAAACGTTCCTGCTATTGGAAAAAAAATCTATACATGTAATTTTTTGTATCCAGTCTGCTGCAGATTTTTGAATCACTCCAATGCGCAGCCAATCCTCACTGCTCACCTTTTCATGGACAGGACACCTTCTACATCATGTAGTTCCGATCTGCCTCCAAGAGATCTGACATATGGTGCCGAGTCTTGATATCTGCATGGCTAACGACATACTCATGCTCCCATCATCATCACCCGCTCAGTACTTTGGGTACTACTAACTCAGTTTACCAAAGAAGCTAGGCATGTGTTAGTGGGCCCCTTTGTTCAGTAGTTCAGGCCTACATGAGGCGTCCAAACCACTAGAATGGGCCATCACAGCGGTGCAGATGGGAGCAACTCTAAAATGGAGTACAGCACATGCGCCCCATCTTTTTTAAAGGTTGAGTCACGTGTGTGCTGACGCATGTGCTGGATGGGTGTGGTGTGGGTGTATACCAGTTATGTTGGAGTGTGTGTGCCGTTCTGACAACTAGACCTGGAACTAAGAATTCACTTCAATGGAAATCTGGGGCATGTAGTGTTGTTGTGTTTTCCTGGTAGCGTAAGCAAAGTGGGCTGGCCTGACATACACCAGTGCTGAGCAAGGCTCTGAAGCATGATTCCGGAGCTATGGGTGTGGTCACGTCGTGAGCTATATGAAAAATCATGTGACTCGGGTGTCCTTTTGTAGTGCTGATGGCACCCGGGTCTTAAATGTAAATGTGTCATTATATCTGTAAAGCGCTACTACTTGGCCAACATGGACGGTACAGGGTATCACTATTCGTTTATAGTTGCACACATAAAATATGATAGACATGACGTATTTCTGCGATTATGAATGTTTATTGTACATTTAGTGGAGTGATGTAGTTGTAGTAATATAGGGCTGTGAAAGGTTTAAGTTGTAGTTTTTGGCACATGAAGGGCAGCTAATTTATATAAGTATGTTTTCATTCAAGTACACTGTACAACTTGATGCTGGAAATCAGTGTTCAAGTGTCGGAGTTGCCTGCACATCCTGTTATTGTAGAGTAATCACATAATGTATGCGTACCCCGTGAAAAAGAAAAAAAAACGAAGGCCGCTTTATTGATAATTATCCCCAGATGATGCCAAATCCTGGGGCAATGTACTTATTTATAATGGAGGCCCAGAGGGGCCCCCCTGCCGAGGGGACCACTCCCCCTGGGCTTAGACATTATAAATGCAGGGGGCTCACGGCCCCCCACTGCCCCAGGGCTTCTTTTTTTTATAATAATGGGGGCCAAGAGGGGCCCCCCGGCCCCGGGGACTGCCACTCCCGGGCTTTGACATTATGTACGCCACTCCCCGGGGATTCTTTTTAAAAAAAAATTAAAAATACCTTTGTGGGGGGGCTCAACCCCCCCCACACACACACACACACACTCCAGGGACCCCCAACTCCCCGGGTTACTAAATTTTTGAATTAGGGAGTTTGTGACGGACCCCCCAGCCCTGGGGACCATCCTCCCCGGGGCTTTGAAATGTTCGGAGGGGGGCCGCGCGGCCCCCCTACTAGAGGCTTGTGGTGGCCCTGGGGACCTCTGGTGTGCATGCATTGGGTACGCATCCCGTACCCATATGCTACCTGGTTTATAAGGTGTCCCGTACGTGTATGCAAGCAAGAAATAGAAAAAATATTTTTCAGATATTTATCAAGGTTATGTGTTTAGATTTTGAGTGGCTCTAAAAAGAGCCCTTGTGTTTATTGGGAGATTTTAGTAACTACAAGTAAGTACCGATGCAGAGTCTAAAGTTCAAGAGGAAGACTTTGTTCCCTTCTTCTTTAAAATGTACACCATCTCTCCTTTGGATGCCATGCATATTAAAACACAGATTGTTGTGGTAAATGGACCCCATTCTATAGTTTTGGAGAAAAGCAGGAACATATTTATTCACATGTTTCCTGGCTTTCTCAATCTGTGGACAATATTGGTTGGACCAGTTCTATTTCTGCCTTTGGCATATATTTGAATAGAAAAAGGCTGCTTGGGGGAAAAGTGCCATCAATTCGCCAAAGGTGTCCTTCATAAGCTTTTCCAGACCTACCGCAGTCAAAGTGCCTGGGTCATTGCCACCACAGTGCACAATTATGAGGTCAGGGTGTTGGAGATGTAAAAAGGATTTAACCAATGGCATCAATTGCTGCCATTTTAACCCTCTCTGCCCAATCCTTGTTCTGAGTACTTTTGGCTCCAGAAAATATAGCTGTTGAAGAGAGGTCTGGATGAAGTCAGATGGTTTCTGAAAATGAAATGGCAGTTTGAAAACTAAGATTTTTCTAAAGTGGTGGATAAGATACCGTTTTGAAAAAAATATTAGAAATGAATGGTTGTTTGGGAACATTGTACAATTAAAATTAGGGTCCAAGTTTCTGTTTTTTAAAAGCATGTTTCTATTGGTTAACAAAAACTGATTGAAAGGTACATTACATAAGATACCCTGATATGTTGAAAAGTCAAGCATACTTGCTGCTTTGATTAGTAACATTGTGTGATGAACTTTTGACCTGTGCACTCAGTTAAGTGTTTCTATGGTAACAGGCAGAAGGCAGAATGGGGGTAGGGTTCAAAGTTATGTCAATTGGATCGGGTTCAAAAGTTCAACCAATAAAAATGTATGTTTGCTTTGGAATTAATGTGGGAAGAAATGTGATTTGTTATTCACATGTATATGTGAGTAGTATAACAAGGAAACCTTGCCATTTTCTGGTTTTCTTAAGAACAGTGAAGTACAGAGATTATGTATATGAATATCTGCTGTGTGACTGACATTCTTCTTAATCTACAAATCAATTTGAAAGGTGAGTTGTTAACTTGTAAGGGGATATATGTGGTGTATTTTGTTTTTAATAAGAGTAATGTGTTTATCGTTCTAAATTGCAAGGAGTAGTTTAGTTGTGAAGAATCACATTCTGAGTTTGTCTGCATTTCGATAACCATTGTAAGTTAATGTGTTTTGTAAGTCACCTTGGTACTGTAAAGTGCAGTACTAAAAAATGTAGAATGTGTGCAGTTACTTTTCCAGTTGAAGGGTCGTTCAGCACCCTGCATCTTCTGGCTGGGCTATGCACCCATATGCTTTCCTGGGCATAGTGTTTCTAACTTACATGGGTCGTTCAGCACCGTGCATCTTCTGGCTGAATCTGGTTTAAATGCTCTGGTTTGTTTTCTTTGGCCTACGTTTTTTGATAGGGGTATGGGGTTAAATTTCCTAAGTATTTTGGGCTATGCACCCATGTGCTTTGCAGGGCATAGTGTTTAATTAATGTTGTTACAGATCCGTAGTGTAGTGGCCTGGTTGGCGGCAGTTGAAGGAGAGCGTAACTACTTCTTTTACTCTTCTCAGCAGTGTCTAAATATCTTTCTTTGGAGCCTCATTACAACGTGTGACAGCAAGTTTTTGAGAGTGAAAGATGATGCTGGATACGGATACGGAAGTTTACAGATGGCAGATACAGTGTGGATGAATGATGGTTGGATGGATATGTGAAAAGGTGGAGGAATGATGGATGGATGAATGGATGGAAGGATGGATGGATGGAAGGATGCATGCGTGGATGGATGAAGGATGGATGTATAGATGAGGCATTGGTTGAATGGAGCGATGACACATTGGCTACCTTAATGCACACTCAAATATTTGCACTGTGCGGGATAAGTCCCTCTTTATCAGTTTAAAAGAAAAATTAAGTATTCATATAATCATATACAGTGGAATTGTTTTGCTTTTCTGTGCTTATCCTCAAGATGGTGTTTCTGAGTTGGGAAACATTATTTGTTGGAATCAAATCATTAACTGCAAGAACTGCAACTGATATGACAGTGTGATGCTGCATGACAGTGACTGATTGCCACACACATTTCATCTCTAGCAATTGCGTCGAGGAAGAGTTTAGTCCAGGTCACTTTGCTGAAAGAGGCTGAAAATATCCATACACTATCACATGGAAATCATGGTAGCAAACGAATTTGCATACTTTCCTCCCTCACAAATCTCTTCTGTTGGCCAAACTGAACAAATTATTTAACCTTCGCTCTCCTTTGCTTGCTGTAAAAGCCTATGAAGAATTGCGCTTGCATTATGGACATTAAATTAATTTATGTTTATGCTGATGTAGCCTATACAAGTGTCCCAGACTAAACTGCAAAAGATCAAACTTACATTGATGCTCGTATGACAGGTGCCTGCAGAAGATATTTCATAGCACATGGAAATGTGGTGCTTTTCATTCCGACTGATCAAACGGCAAACACCCATCACTGCGGAGCGTGTGTTTTCGGGTTAAGGGACGGGTCAGGGGACCGTAGTGTAAGGTACTAATTAAGGATTTAGGAGTACAGGTTTAGGAGGACGGGTTTAGGGGGAGTGCTCGTGCTGGGGGTAGTATGTGTTATTTCGGGGGGAAAAATGCGATCTTAAAGCATGCAGGGTGTTTGTGTGCGTAGTGGTTGTGTTTTGTATTCATTTCAATGGTGGAGCGAAGTAATGGGTTGCGTTGGGTCAGCTTGCTTTGTGAATGTGTGTGCGATGTAAAAACAGCGATGTGAATGTTTGCGATGAAAACATGTGCGGTGTAGCATTAAATATCCACTGTTTCTAGACTAGTAAATGTGTTTTGGTAAAATGCAAGGTCTAAAATTTTTTGTATAGAATCACACTGTGCGTCTGTGTGCATTTAGGAATTATTCTGAGAGAAGCAGTTTTGTGTGTTTTGTGTTTGCAGACATGTAACTGTTTAAAAATCAATCCTTTTTTCAAGTTTGAATAGAATTAGAAACCAGTTATTGCTTTTGTATTTGGAAAATGACTCATGGTTGTACAGTAAAATGCAGTATTTATATTTCTGGAATGTGTGCAGTCATATTATCCCTTCAAGAGTAATTAATAGTGTTGCTTGTCTAGAATCAGACTTTTGAATCTACATTTTCTCAGTCAGTATACACACACTGCTGCATACAGTCTGGGGCAGATTTACAAGCCCCTTGTGCCTCTTTGTTGTTCTATTGTGTCACTTTTTTGATGTAATGCTCGCGCAAATAATGCAGCAAATTGGTTATGTATTTGCAAAATGAATCAGGATAGTATAGTTAATGCAGCATTCATATATATAGAATGTGTTTACTCACTTGACTGCTTCTAGACTAGTAAATGTGTTTTGGTAAAATGCAAGGTCTTATATTTTTTGTCAAGAATCACAGTGTGCGTCTGTGTGCATTTACAAATTATTCTGAGAGAAACATTTTTTTATGTTTTGTGTTTGCAGACACGTAACTGCTTAAAAACTATGCTTTTTTCAAGTTTTGTTAGAATTAGAAAATAGTTATTGCTTTTGTATTTGGAAAATGAATTAGGGTTGTACAGTAAAATGCAGTAGTTAGATATATAGTAGGCCTTAGGGCATGGACTGCTTCAAACCCCTATACACTATGTATGCAGTCTTCTTCCATGTGCACACTTGTCTTTCATATCTTCCATTCCCCAGTCTCTATCCTTCCACTTCCACCAAGCAGTCTGCCAATGCTGTTGCACTGTTGTGGTGACCCAGTCAGCAGTTTGTTCTAATCCATTCACTGCACTAAAACTCAAGCACTTATAAATTCAGTCAGGCACTGTCCTTGCAGAACTGTAATCATTCAGTCAGTATCCAAGTACTCATGCAGCAAAGAAGGCCTTAGGGCATGGACTGCTTCAAATCCATATGCACTATGCATGAAATCTTGTATCTACCTGCACACTTGCCTTTCACATCTTCAATTCCATAGTCTGTATCCTTAAACTTCCAGTAAACCCTGTCATTGCTCTTGCACTGTTGTAGTGACCCATTTAGCAGCATGTACTGATTATTCAGTGCACTAAAACTCAAACACTTATAGATTCACTCAGACACTCTCCTTACAGTACTGTAATTATTCATTCAGTACCCAAGTACTCATGTAGGAAAGTAATCCTAGGAACAGGGATTACTTCAAACCTGTATGTTGTATGCATGCACTCTTCTATCCATGTGCACACTTGTCTTTCACACCTTCAATTCCCTAGTTATTATCTATGATGTTGCAGCACATACTCTGTGTCTCCCCTTGTACTGCTCTAGTGATGCATTCAGCACCATGTACTAATCCATTCACTGATCCAAAATCCAACCATTTATAAATTCATTCAGGTACTTTTCTTGCAGATGTAGTTCTTGAAATTCCTATGCAGTATGTATGTACTTCTGTTATCAGTTACACACTTGTTTTTTATACTTAGTCATTGTAGATTGTATTTGTTTAGTAATAGAATAGTATATTTGATAGATTTATTTTTATAACATTATATATATTTATTAGAACAGATTCTATTTATGAACACTAAAAGAAATTCATCATGCCTAGAAAAAGTGAAAAGAGGAAGCAAAGTAATAAAGCTTATTATTTCACGAGAAGTCATCTACAAGATTCACTTGAAAAACAGTCTGTGTTGTAAAAGAAAAATAGTCCTGGTAAGAAAACTAAGGATTTTCTAAAAAAGCTATCAAACAATAGGAATAGTGTGGAAAATGTGAAAAATAAAAAGAATGTATCCGCAACAAAAAAGGAAAACAAGAGAAAATAGATAAATGATGGGAAATCATGTTCTAAAAAATACTGTATAGTAAAAGGAAATTAGAAAAATAATGTTTTACAATAGAGTTGTCTTAAACTTATTAAAGGATATAAAGAAATGTAAAAGAAAATGGGTCGACTATTTTAAGCCCCAATATGCTGCCAGTGCCAATGGTAAAACCGTAGGAGACTACTCCCATATCGTGTAAAAGGAACCTACCTTTTCCTTGAATGAGGTGGACAGGGTGCTCGACCTAGTCACTGAGGGGCGTGCTACCGGTATGGATTGTGTCCCCGCAGATTTATTTTTGAATAACAGAAGGCGCTGGCGATTTTATATTTTGTATGTGGAAAACGCCATAGCTCAAGGGATGGAAGTGCCCATCTCATGGAAAGGGGCAGAAATTGTGCAGGTGTGTAAAAAGGGTGACAAGTCACTTGCAGCCAATTATAGACAAATAAGTCTAATTGACTGCTTACAAAAAATCATGGGTCGGCTGGTTTTGGGCAGAATTCAGTCCTGGATGGATAATGACAATATTTTAAGTCATCTCCAGGCTGGGTTCCGCCCAAAAACAAATACCATTGACCAGGTTTTCCGGTTCTTTATGTTATACTGGCGTACCGTGGTCTTGGAAAAGGGCACTTTGTGTGCCGTTTTTGTCGACTTAAAAGCGGATTTTGACCTGGTCCCTCGTAATATACTATGGAAAGTCCTAGCGGACCTATGGATGGCACCTGAATTGCTGAGTTTGATTGTCCGCCTGCATGAGGATACCTTCGCTCGGGTACGGTGGGGATCCCAGGGGGAGGTTACCGAGCCTTTTCAGGTGGAGCGTGGAGTAGGGCAGGGTTGCGTCATGGCGCCCACCTTGTTCTCGCTCTTCGTGAACGGGGTTGCGGATTTCCTCTCCCTGGTGCCGACCGATGCCCCTGCGATGTCCGGTGAGCGGGTCCCGATCATCATGTTCGCGGACGACACTCTCATAATTTCTAAGACTCCGAGTGGACTCCAGCAAGCTCTGAAGCGATTTGAAGATTTTTGTTTGGACAGGGGACTAGAAATAAATACCACAAAAACTAAGTATATGGGTCTGACTGGTCGTAAAACGTTCGGGACAAATAGACCTTTTAGAGGGCTGATTAATATGAATGGTTCCCCGCTGGAGCAGGTAGATGCTTTTACCTACCTGGGGGTCACCCTTCAGAAAGATCTGGGGTGGTCCAGTCAACTGGACATTGCGGTCCTAAAACTCCACCAGCAGGCAGGTATCCTTATAAAAAATGTTTCCTCCTCAACAACTAAGCCCATTAGCCCCTTATTGGAAGTATATGGGATGAAGGTCCTAGGTTCGGCCCTATATGGAGCCGAACTCTGGGGTTTTGAAGACCTTAGAAAATTAACCCTAGCTGAAAATGAATTTCTTTGAAAAGCTACTAGCGTCCCCATAAGTACCCCCTTATTACCGCTAATGTGGGACCTTGGAGAAAAGGCAGTCCAGGATCTAGCCTTTTTGAGTCCAGTTCTTTACTGGAGCCATTTGTGGACGACAGAAGAACTACAGCATTATGCCCATGGTCTAAAAGAGATAATGGTTAAGGACACGTCCCAAAGAATTCAAGAACATCAAGTTGATACTTTCCAAGCTAGGTATTTCTGACTTATGGGAGGTCTCGGAAAATGCTCACTTTCCCTCTAAAAAACTACTAAAAGAAAAATATTGGGAGATGGTAATCTCCGAAGCAAAGTCAAAGGGTCTCTCCGCTCATCTAACTAGTTGTTTCATGGACATTAAAGCCCTACCGAAACTGGAACAATATTGAGATATTATTGGCAAACAACAGGATCGTAAGCTCTATTACCAGCTGAGGGTAGGATCACTCCCAGTAAGATCTTTTATGGTTAACTGGGCAGATAAAAGTGGAATCAACAGATGCCCCAATTGCGGGGAGGAACAAGAGACAATTAGCCACTTTTTATTTTTTTGTCCCCTGTACAATGCCCCCAGATCGATGTGGATCAAGCCTTTATGTAAACTGATAGGGTTACACAGACATGCTGATGCTCTGAGAATTTTAACTACAGACCCATCGCCTACAATTGCTGTTGCCGTGGCTAAATTCTTGAAATGGGCTTGGGTAATCCGCACAAAATACATAGCGGTAAATATGTGAAGATTAAGCTGTACTTGTCCTTGTATTTATGGGCTAACCCTTGTGAATCTTTGTGCAATATTCCTCTGGATTAATGTATGTTTATGAAATTGTTTTTATCCCTCTCTTAAACTGTAATTCGACATAGTCTACTCTAGTTTAATACTTTTTTAAAATATTTATTGTATGGATTTTAATGTCTTTTTAACCTACATTTGTGTATTATATGTATGTATACTTTTATGACTTAATTGTCGAATAAAGTTTGTGAATGAATGTAAAAGAAAATCAGCATTTTAAAAGAAGAAGAAACATATAGAAAGTATTGTTGAGAAGGCTTTTGAATTAAAAAAGAAATTATTTATTTTAATAATCAATAGAATTCGATCACTAGATAAAGCAATCCATTTAATGAAGGCTGAAAGTAAGTGGAGAAGACTAATTAACAGAACTATTTTTTCTGATTTTTTTGGGTGAATGGAAACACAGTTCAAGTTCTGAGCCTTTTTTTAATGAAGAGAGTTATCTTCAGAGTAATGATTTGTTGCATGCAGTTGACACCAGTGGTCGAGCTTATGAGGTTAGAAATGGTTGTCCTATTGAGAAAGAGAAAATTGTTCCCAGAAAAGCAGAAGAGATGATGAAGTTTCATGGAGACGTCCTAAAGCTCCAGTGTACACTTGGAATTGCAGTAATATTTGTAGTGTACAACAGGAATCTATTGATTTTTTATCGCAATTTCCTATGTAACTATACTAAGAAAAGTGTTAAACAAAACATTAAGATGTTGCAGGGACAAGACCCTTGCAGAGTGAGAGAAAATACTGATTTGCAAGGTCATTCTCTGGCTTTCCAAACTTTTCATGTTGGTGACACACCTTTTAGTGAATTTTTTTCAGGGACACAGTAACGCGAGTGCAGCGAGCTAACCCAAACCACCCAAAACCCCACACTAAACCCACACACCCCCCCCCCCACACACACACACCCTCACACACACCCACCCCTAGATAATGTACATATGTTTTGTATGGATCTGAAGAAAACCCACATGGTTGGTAACAGAAATTGAACAGGAGATCCCAATCCATCCTACCCAGCCTCAGCCCCAAATGCATGTTTGCTTAGTCTTCTTTGGGCCCCAGGACCACCTTATCCTAAGCTTCCTTGACTATGGGATGAGTGAGCGACTAGGTACCTGTCCCCCCACCCTCCATCCGTAGGGCACGTACTCTTAGCATGTGTCCCAATGTGCCTGCCTCCTGCCTCGTTCTCAGGGGCACCTACTCACCCCCTCTTACTGAACCTTGTTCTAAAGGGCAACCATTTCTACCCAGTCATGGCATCGGCGCATCCACGGATATATATTGCGCATATAAAACATTACTGCATTGGAAAATGTGTTTATCTCATAAACTGCACAGAGAGAACTGAGAAATCACTTGAAATCACACCAGGCCCCGATATTTTGGCATGGTAACCTTCACTAACAAATGAGCCAGCAGGAATGCTGTAGCTCACCATTAATGTACTGGGGGAAACTATGCCATTTGGTAATGAAGGCAAAATTGTGCTTTTTAGAGACCCTTTGCAAGGTAAATGTGCCCCCAAAACACAGTGTCAGGAAGGATGCTTCCGAATGGGACATATATAAGCATGGGCGGATTTTGCGGATCCACGATCCGCGGATTTTGCGGATTTGGGGATCGTGGATCCACAAAATCCGCGGATTTTGCGGATTTGCGGATCCGCGGATTTGGGACGGGGCTTCCATGCGAGTGCACATGCTTCTTGTGTGTATAAAAGGTCAGAGAAAGATCAGTTCAGCAGATGAAGAGAAATAAGCTCCTGGTCACAGAAACAGCACAGGTATTGCACTCGTGAAAGTCACGGATGCAAAAGCCTCTATCCAGCATCACAGCTGATTTTCCACGGTAGAGTTGGGAAGAAGGCACACCTGTCCAGCCTCGACGACGCTCACGATTGTTTTTGGGCTAATGAATGAGTCACTGAATTTGAGCATCAACTAGTTCGAGCGACCATGTGTGTGTTACTATGCAATCGCCCCGAAGGGCGCAGGAGTCCCTTGAGTGAGCTGTCCATCATAGTGGGTGAATGGCGGGAAGACGGTGCAAACCGCGAGTGTGTGGGCGGGGCCAAACGGGCAGGGCTACCATGCGAGTTCACACATGCTTCTTGTGTGTATAAAAGGTCAGAAAAAGATCAGTTCAGCAGATGAAGAGAAATAAGCTCCTGGTCACAGAAACAGCACGGGTATTGCGCTTGTGAAAGTCACGGATGCAAAAGCCTCTATCCAGCATCACAGCTGATTTTCCACGGTAGATTTGTGAAGAAGGCACACCTGCCTCGACGACGCTCACAATTGTTTTTGGGCTGATGAATGAGTCACAGGAAGGGCATGTTGTAAATATTTTAGGATGGCGCCGGCAAGCTGCCAGCGCCATCCTAAAATACTTACTAAATTAGCTTCAACAGGAAGCTCTAATAGATAAAATCGAGCACCTGCTTTATTTTATCTATTAGAGCTTCCTGTTGAAGCTAACTTAGTAACTATTTTAGGATGGCGCTGGCAGCTTGCCGGCGCCATCGTAAAATAGTTACAACAGGCCAGGCTTCAACTTTTGCCCCCGGAATAATCCGCCGCTCGCGGATTTGCGAATTCTCGGTAAATTTGCGGGAGTTCGCGGATCGCGAATTTACTGAAAATTCGCAAAATCCGCGAGCGGAACGGATTTTCCGCTCATACTTAGACATATAGGCCATTACTGGGAAAATCCTGGACAAATGCTTAATCCGAAAGCACTACACTTGTAGAAGCAAGGCCATTCTGATCGTGGGCTTCAATTATGTGCATATGCACAGGAGAAGTATTGTCCACCTTTACGTACAAGGAGGAGAAAGGACAACCCTCTTGGGAGCGAGAGAGAAGTAACTCTGCCCCTTGTGACCCAGGAACAGGAGTAATAACGCCCTTGTTGACACACAAACAAGAAAAACCTTTAACTCTGACTCTTGCTCCCAAGTTTGCTACAACTGTTGCCAGGGCCTGCTCCATTATTGTGCCTTGTATCGTCAATAACTGTATCTATCGGTTGGAAATGTGGGCAAGCTAGTCTACAAAAAAGTAGATTGCAAGTACAAAAAAACGAAGACACATTTTGAAAAATATACACTACAAAGATAGTGTGTGGCAAGAAAAAAACCTTGATAACCCGTATGTGTAACTTGCCCCCTACCCCAAACACTGCCCTTAAGCTAATTTGAGCCGCAGTTAGAACGGTTGTGTATCCTCTCATAAAACCGATAAAAAGTATGAACTCTGTGAATTTTTCAAATGTCGATCTTTGTATGGATGAACGGTAGGTATTCCCGTAATCCTCATTACATTGCAGTCTCGATGGTGAGCCTTTATTAGTGCTTGTTTGTGCACAGTAGTGCTGTCCTCCCGGAACAGCCTTCACAAACAAGCGCCGACACTAGTAGTTTGGCCTGCAATCGCTACCTAGCCAAAGCCTCGACTGGCTGAAGCCTGGGGAATAATGCCCGGTGATTAATGCCCCTGCAGGTGAGAATCCCTCAATTGCTGAAGTTCGGCAGTAAATACCATGCAGGGGAGAACTTCCCCCATTTTGAGGAGGATTTGGATGTGCATTGAGCTCGAGTAATAATGTTATTGCTGAAACAGGATCATTACATTTACGTCATGGCTGGGGGCCCTTGTCTGGGACAATTTTTGCTAAGAAGCCTTTGTTTGCTTTTCAGGAGAGCTATCAGCCTGGAGCGGAAGGACGACAAGCCTAGTTTCAGTCTTTTTTAACTTTAAGGCTTGCTGATAGCTCTTCTGAACACTACAAATTATATCTCTATTCCTTGGTTTACTTTTTAATTCTTTCTTCAGATCACTATTTAATCTGGAACAGTGATGGATAAACCATCATAGGCAACCATCACTGTTTTTTTTTATTTTTAACTTTCAGATCCTTAGAGATTTTATCAGAAACTATTTTGGAAGGCTTAAACAATATCAATATTATTAGATAGTTTGTCCAGGCATGTTTGTATATGATAGTGGTTTTTTTGAATGACATTTTCTACAAAAACTATGGGATCACCTCCTGATCACTTTATCAATATCCAATTTTCACCTTGTGTTTTGATATTAGTTGCATTGACAGCTGTCTTAGCTCTATAATATAATTTAGAGTTTAATATTAGCAAAAGGGGATGATGGTCACTAAGCAGACTAGGTTGTATGAAACATTTATCAACCAGGGACCTACAGTTCCTATATATTAAAAAGTGGTCAATACATGAAGATGACCTAGCCCCCTCATATGTATGATTAACATGAACTTCCTCATAAGAGCCCAGCTCCATAATTTCTAAGTCAATTTTATATATAACATGAATAATTGTTTCACTATAAGGATTGTGAGGGAAATGGGGATTATGATCACCAAGTATGTCTTCATAGACACATTGGTCCCCTACAGTATGTTTACATAGTTCACTGTTAAAATCACCTTTCCCCAAATTAATATGTTTTTGCCCCCAATCCCTTCAGAAATATGTCCAACTCTACCTCCAGTTTAGTAATTATCTCTTGACTCGTATTGTCAAAATATGGCTGTAGAAATTAATCAGTACAATGTTCTGCTATCCTTTGACACTAAAAACTAAGACCTGGAAGTACTGTGAGTTTGTGTAAGTTTTCTTTAGGGTCAGGGGGGCGGACACAGAAATAATACTGCTAGGCCTTCACTCGCTCTCCCAGCTTTAGACAGTATTGCTTTAGAAAAAATAGTATTAAAACCGTTAATATAAAAAAACTTCTGTTGACCAAGTTTTCTTTAAAAGAATCAAAGTGCAGTGCTGGATACTTTTAAGCCATACTGGATTGTGCAATTTTTTTTAACCCCTGCAACGTTCCATGACTTGCTTTGTAATGATCCGTCCGATGAACAGCTTGTAGAAACTACACCATTCATGTTGTTCAAAAAGGTGGGATCATTGTAAACACTTAGTTGCTGCGCGTCCATAGAATCTGTTTCTATACCATTTGAGGGGATGCACTTGTTACCTATATTTGTTTGCTCCACTACCACACATACTTCATCCATGGGTGTACCCAATAACCTAAAGTTGTAGATATTTTCATCAGGTTCTGTTGTTTGTTCTGTTGTTTTTGAGCCCAGTCAATCAACCTTTCTACAACTTCCTAAAGCGCCAAACCTATTTGGCATAAGTGGTATACTAACATTAACAGGGCTATGATTGGCTCTACCTGTTAGGTGGGACTACTCACGACTAAATATGTAAAATTATTCAAAAGGTACTGCAATAGTGCTAACATTAAGGCCATCGTATGGCCAAGTGTATTTTACTGATACCTCTTCCCGTAGGCAGCCCACCACTTCTGGATGGCGAAAATTTACTACAACATAGTCCCCATCACATAAACTTTCTCCTTTACCCACCTAGCTTACTCTTCTTCACATGATTACTTCCTGGGATAAAAGCCTAGTAATACAATGGGTTGTACTGGACAACCAGTGTACAACATGGTTCTTCAGTGAGTCACAGGTTTTGGTGGAATTATCACAAAGTTTAGGGCCTTTTTTAAGACAAAAACAAAGGGAGTGGCTAGACGGGGCAAGCTAAAAAATCCCCCCAGGTACGTCTTGTGTCGCTAATAGCCATCAATCAATTGATTATGTTTTGTGCCATTTTGTGAGTTACAGTTAATCTTGTTAACAACATGGTGTTATCTAGACGATCCTGGTATTTACTTTGTTTGCAATAGGGGCGGTTGATGACTGGTAGCCTTTACTGCTTCACTAACATAACTTTGAACATTTTGTAAATTCTTATCATCATTCCTACTAAGCATAGGTTTCTGACATATATTGTTAACATTTGTTGTCTGCAAAACTGTGACCAGTTCCATTAATGTGCTAATAACTTTTTGCACAATTTTTATCTCAGACATGACCCAACTTTCAATAGTGTCTATTTTCCCATGCAATTTTTTAAAAAGTGTCTCAATGCCTTGCATGTGTTCTGTAGCATCATCGGGTTCTATCACAAAATCCCTTTCCTTCTGTCTTGATTTCTGCCCCCGTTTTATTGAGACTGTTCTTTGGCGATGCTGATGCAGTATGAAAACCTTTTGGTCCTAAAGAAGGTGGAACTGTTAAGAAATCACGGAAACACTGCATCGAATGTTTTTTGGAACGTTTTTATCTATACATTTATAGGAATTAGATTGTAACCCAGATTGGGAGTAAGTCATGGGTCTCCATTAAAGGAAGACGTATTGATTGTGAATATTATGAATGAGTTTAATAAACTGTTCTAATGGCTTCTGTTTTTATATTTGTTTTTTATATATGAATACATTTTTAATTTTATGTAATTTTGTAAAGATTATGGTGATTAACAGAGTGTAATAATCTCAAATTAGACAATAGTTGCTGTTTAAGATTTTGCCCATGCACTGAAAAATTGGTACGCATATTAACAAATGACACTTGGTCCAGGGTAAAGTGTTTTGCCCCTTTTTCACATTTTAATATAGGGACGTTTTGTGTTTTAGTGGTCTAGTATTCACCATTCGGTGGCATGCAATAATAACTACTAAATACTGTGCATAGCTTTACAAATATACATATAAAAGGTGGGTGGAAATACGTTTGATGACATTGCATAATAACATCTGAACCCCTAAAGTGTCGGATTAACACATCAGGTAAGACTATTTACTTAGTCAGCGGTTCAATATCAACAAACCACATGTCAAAACATCATCATTTTAGGAGTAAATTCAATAGTCAATGAAAACCATGTGTAAATGTTCTTATTAATGCATATGCACTTTGATCAGTAATCACTTTCAACATTATTACATTGATATAGAATTAAAAAGTGTACATCACATGTGTCTGTGTGTTTTATATATACGCCCAAAACCATGAAAATGCAGTCATGTGCATACCACCTAGGGAGCTTAACCTTCTGATCACATACCATGCAGCCATAGGCTTAGCCCTTAAAGAGCGCTGTACAACATGACATGTACCTCTCCTTCAACACTTTCAGGCCACAATAACTGCAGTCAGAGACTTAAACCCTAGAGAATTCTGCAGTCACTGATAAGAAAATACTGGGCTGGCCATTCTTTCTGTGTCCCTCTAAATTTAGGGTTACTACTCTTATCAAAGTCATTTGCGTCTCTTTCTGAGAGCTGCAGTGCTTCTGCTGCACCCTTGTGCTTCCCTTTTTGTTATTGATGGAATCCATGCTGTCTTAGGGCAACCACCAGCAGCAGAAATGGCTTGATCAATTTCTGGCCCACAAGGTATTATGGGACACTCATCTGGGAGCGTGAATACTTAATGAGTAGCTCTCCAACTGCACCAAGGAGAACCAATGCCTTTCCTTTTCTTTTGTTTTTCTAGCCATGTGGCCTCCTGCCAGGTGGCTTTTTCTTTTTCTGGGAGTGCCCTGTCCCATTCAGGCACCCCTGCTTTCCTTCAGCATTCAGGGCTGCCTAAGGAATACACCCTTGGCTGTCAACTGGCTGCCTGCACTGGCAGCATTTCCTTCTCTGCCTACAGGAGTTGGCAGGGCTCCTCTCGTCCACCCCACTCCTACAGCCAGACTCTGGCTGTCATGTTAACTGCCTGCTCACCCCTACACAGGCACGGGGAGTGGGACAGGCCCACCATGTCTGAGGCAGTGCGGTGGCACTTCCTCATCATCTCCTTCATGGCCGGGGCCTGCAGTTGAGGATCCTGGGGCCCCTCTTCTCCATTAGGGTGACGTGACTCTGCAATCCCAACAACAAAATATACACTACTAAATCAACAACCTATCAACAGCGTGAGTCAAACGTGAAACTGATCGCGATACGATCTATTCAGCCCTGAAGAAGTCCAGTAACGGACAAAACGCGTTGGCCCATTGGCTTTCAGCAATTTAAAAAAAAAAAGAAAACTGAATAAAGGACTGAAAATTAAAGAAAATACTCTCTTTTATGTTGTTTCTTTGGTAAAGAAAACCTCCACGCTAATACATTTATTTAAGAACGTCAATGTGATATACTTGTTCTTTACCTGAAATTGTGAATGCAACTTTGCAGGGTGCAGTCCAAATCCTAAGTGTAAAACATTAATACTTTACCAACTCCTTGGAGGAGGTGGTAAGAATTTGGAAAATGAGAAGAGGTCCCAGTGAGACCCCTTGCACTTTGAGAATGAAAAATGACAAGGTTTTCTTTTCTTTTTTTAAACTCGTCCTGTTTTCCGTTTTAGAAAAGGGGCTGCATTTAAAAAGAAAGATTGTGTTATTAAAAGGCAATCGCAGACATAGTGGTCTCCCAGCCCCTTCAGGCCATAAGCCATTTGATACCTATCATTAATAATGAGTTACAAACTGCAACCTTACTCAATAATCTTGATGAGGTAGGTCTATTTTCCACCCACTGAGAAACTATTTGAAAAAGGTAAGTTTTGTTATTTCAGGAATTGCGATTTCCTAATTGGGATTCTATAAGAATCGCAATTAGGAAATCACAAATCTCAATTTTTGGACGTATGGTCCCAAGATTTTTAAGAGAGGTTATCCAAGCACAATGGATTGTCATTCATGTGTGCCAAACCGAGGTAACATGGTGTGCAAAATAACGATGGATTAGAATGTTGCCAAGCAATAGCCAGTGGCTGAGATAAGCATTCAATCTATCCATTTTTTCTTTTTCTTTTGTGTGTCACCCTGACTGGGACGGGTATGCCTATACATGGATCCCATGCACACTGTGTTACTGGAACCAAGCTGTATCTTGCTGATGAGTCCATAACTGGGGTGAACCGGTCCAGGAGTGCTTGTGCTCCTGTTCAGGGAGGACCACGCTGGGCAGTTCAGGCTCGACTCTTCCGACTTTAGTGGGTCAAGGCTGATTTACATGTAGCTGGGTCCAAATTGAGGTGACATGATGTGCAAAATAAAAATGGATGTGGATGCGGCCCAGAGTAGTTATCATTGTCTGATATTAATTCAAGCCTTCCACCCATCACTTTTTTGGATACTTTAGTGAGTCATCCCAAGACGAACGGGTATGTCCAGAACTGGGCATTGTGCACACTTTGTTATTGGAACCAAGCTGTAAATATCTGATGAGCCCATAACTGGGTCAAAACCAGTTTTGGGTTGCTTGTGTTCTAGTTCAGGGAGAACCAGCCTTGGCATTCCAGACTGTACGGTTCCGATTGGAGAAGAGTCAAAACTGGTTTGCATACAACCGGCCCAAACTGAAATGACATGATGTTTAAAATAACAATTGATTGGGATGTGCCCTGAGTAATTACCAGTGGTTGAGATTAATGTAAGAATTCCATCCATCCCTTTTTTGTATATGTGTGTACCAGAAATAACACTGTTTAATATACCCTGCACTAACAAGTTTTCAGCACTTAGTAGCCTGGGAAATATGGACTGACATTATCATGACCTACTTGAGCTGCACTGCACTTTTAATGTCAGTGATTTGTCATAACCTGCTATTTTCATGCAAGGCTAAATGGCAGGAAAATAATTTGGGGGGTCAGATACCCCTGTATTAAGGGGACTCCTTATAGGGTAACACCCTGAGACCCCAGTGCCTTTCCCACACTGCATGCCCAGTGGCCCGCTCAATGTTGAGTCTGTAGCATATATTTCTGCAATTGACCCAGTAATTCCTGCCACAGATGGACATAGATGACTTCTTAAAATGTTAGCTTGGAATGTGGCCGGTCTACGGGCAAACCTTAATATACCTGAAAGGCTAAACCTAGTAAGGAGGTATAATAATATCCCATTTCAGTAAACTTGGGATATATTTCCCACAATAGGTGAGGTATTTCAATGTTTTAGTGTTCCAGCCACTCCATCACGAAGTGGGCGTGCATCAGGAATTTCAGCAATATGGATAAAGGTTGCCTGAGGTAAAAATGTTAGAGTATGGGAGACGGCAGATAGTAATTATTAAGCAATAGTGTTAGGGATTGGTTGAGTCTACATATTGTGAATTTTCATAATAATGTTTTTATTCCTCCATTATTCAATTTTGTTTCTAAAAGATTAGATGATTTGGCACACTCGAGGCATGCCACATATCTCTGTTTGACAGGGGATTTTAATGTTTGTCTACCTTGGATGAATGTAACATGTGGTAAGATGATTTGTGGTGACATGATTGCCAATAGTAGTATGTTTGGCATAGAGCTAGCATCATTTCTTAACCCCTTAACCTGGTTAATGTTGTAGAGGTTGTTGTGCAGAGTGAATGCATAATTCCCACTTTCCGTGGTAGAGGGAGTTCCTCCATAATTGATTACGTTTTTGTTACCCGTAGTTTGGAGGACTTAAGTGCCTATGGCTCAGTGGTCCCTTCTACATTAAGTGATACTATTGAGATCTCATTATTTACTGGTCTGAAAGACAGGCTCAGGGTAGAAGTGGGAGCCTGTGATTCACAACTGTCAACAGATAGCTTGAGGCTGGCATGGAGATTACGGGAAACTGATCATTTTTTTAAGACTATAATTAGCACATCAGAAGGTGGTGGACCAATATTCAACTATAGAGGCCGGTGAGGGATTAGTGGTGGATGCCTATGTCACATTATACAATAGAATTAGGACAGCTCTTTTAAAGCCGGTACGACCTTTGCAGAACCCCCCTAGATGGCCTAATGCGAAGTGGTCAGCGGCTTATAGGGCATTGAGGGCAGCCTTGGCTTCAAAACATAGGCATTCGGCCCAAGTGCAGAAAATGCACAAACAGTATAAAGAAATTACATCCATAAAATGGCAGGAGGTAATTATGAGCAAAAGGAAGGCACTAATACAGGCGTCAGTGTTGAAAAACAGCAGATGTTTTTGACTCGTTACTACCGAATTGAAGCAAAAAACAGATCCCTCAGTACCATCTCCTGTCATATTTTTAGCGAATTGTGGGAGAAGCATTTTTACAAAATACATGCTGCACCACCGATGACAACAACTTTTGACATGGATCTTTGCCTTGTTAAACAATATCGGTTAACGTTGACAAAGTGGAAGAATCTACTAATCAAAGTGTTGGAGCTAAGGCACTAGGGCATGATGGTGTCCCCGTCAACTTGATGAAGAGTAATATTGTCCTTTTGGGCCCCTCTCCTTACGAATGTTTTTTAAAAATCTTGCATATTCTCCACTTCCTGTTTCATGAGGTACATCAATTATTGTGCCTATTTTTAAGAAAGGCGCGAGATCAACCCCCGCAATGCTACCACCGTATTTACTTAATTGGCACCACTGTTAAAATTCTGGGGAGAACAATTTATAACAGGATTAGAGAATGGGCCAATGAGTCTGTCTTATATCCATGTCATTATGGGTTCAGGTGCAAATTGGGAACTATTGAACAATGGAAAACAAGGGGGAGAGCAAGGGATGGTGTTCACCTGTGGTGAACGGAGAATACTCCTGTTCCCCTGGTCAAGGACTTAGTAAAACAAATGGAGGAGTATCACCCGAAGTAAAGCTGAAGGTTTCCTAAAGCGGGTTTTTTAATGATGAAAAGGACAGATTCATCCTTTTGTAAGAAACCCCTCACTCACTAACCTAGTGGTGACATGCTTCATCATCGGGGTCCACCCTGGTGGCCTAGCGTCACCAGGGTGTGCTTCGACACCTGTAGTACAGTGGAGCAGGTAGTGTATGTAGGTGCAAAAATAAATGTTAAAAATTTTCCTGGTTTAACTTGAAAAAATAAATTTTATTTTAAAGCAACTGGACAATGTTAAAATCAGGGAGAGAGATACTGGAAGGGGAGTTACGACCAAAGTATCTCTATATGTTTAATGGTGAGTTGGTCAACATGTTTCTACCATATGGGTTATTACCCGGTATTCGTCAGGACCATGAACAAGGAGATGGACTGTGTGGGCCCCCTAAAAGGCACACCCTATCCTAAATCCTTTTGTACCACTTATCAAAATTGCCAATGGTGAGCCTACCCCCTGCCCGCCGAAGCATTCGAAAGCACTAAAATAAGTTTTTGCTTTTCTTAACATATATGCTCATCAATTTTTTGAGCATATTACCATTGGCAATTTTGCTAAGTGGTACAAAAGGATTTAGGATAGGGTATGCCTTTTAGGGGGCCCACACCGTCCATCTCCTTGTTCATGGTCCTGACGAATACCGGGTACTAACCCATATGGTAGAAACATGTTGACCAACTCACCATTAAACATATAGAGATACTTTGGTCGTAACTCCCCTTCCAGTATCTCGCTCCCTGATTTTAACATTGTCCAGTTGCTTTAAAATAAAATTCATTTTTTCAAGTTAAACCAGGACAATTTTTTACATTTATTTTTGCACCTACATTCACAACCTGCTCCACTGTACTACAGGTGTTGAAGCACACCCTGGTGATGCTAGGCCACCAGGGTGGACCCCGATGATGAAGCATGTCACCACTAGGTTGGTGAGTGAGGGGTTTCTTACAAAAGGATGAATCTGTCCTTTTCATCATTGAAAAACCCCCTTTAGGAAACCTTCAGCTTTACTTCGGGTGATATTCCTCCATTTGTTTTACTAAAAACTATTGAACAATGCCTTAACCCGAATCTGGTCTTAGGGAAGTATACGGTTGCTAAAAAGATCCGTCTTTATTTAGTGTTCATGGACCTCTCATCAGCCATTGACTGTTTAAATCGGACAAAATATTGGTCATTGCGAAAAGCTCGTGGTTAAGAAATTGTTCTAGTCCACTTCTTGGCGTACTGACACCATGATATGAGGGCAAGGGTTCGCTTGAGTACATGAGGTGAGGTATCTGGAGACGATGAGGTATATCAGGGAGTAAGACAAGGGTGACTACTGGCTCCCCATTTTTTTTATTTTCTTTATTAATTATGTTCATCAGTTTTTGGTGCAGTCAACACAAGATCCTCTAAAAATTAAGGGGAAGCCACTACCAGCACTATTACATGCCGATGACACAGTGCTCATGGTGCGCACGCCCAGGGCACCCCATCCTCTGGTGCAGGCTTTTGTTGATTTTATGGTCCTACTCGATTTGCAGATGTTTTTACTAAATCTCACATTATGTCATGCGGACCGAAGCTATTTCCATATAAAATATGTCGAATGGTTTGCAGCATTTGAGCCACACCAGCACTTTTCTATATCTTGGCATGATTTTTTCAGCTGAAGGGTCTTGGACAGCTAATATTGCGCATCGTAGCATGAAATTTGCAATGACTAATGGCTCCTTGTGTAGCCTTCCACAACCTGTGGGGGGTGGCTCTCTTAAACCGTTCTTGCAGATTTATAAGGCACAATGTGTACTCATTGCCATGGTTGGGGCTGAGATTTGTGGCCTTTCGAATTGCAAGGCAATACAGAGTGAGGAAAACAGATGTCATAGAAAACTTTTGTGTGTGCCTATTTATGTTTCACAATATATTTGTCAGAAAGAGCTTAGTCCTCCTTATATATTTGACCGTATTGGGGTTTGTCCTGTATTGCTGTGGTTAGCAATCTGGTGAAATGCTGAGGCCGGGAAACACAAGACATCATTTTGGATTGTCTCTCTCTGGATAAGGGTTCACTTATTCCCTGGTTGGCCTATGCGAAAGATTAATATCGTAAAATTGAAATGGAAACTGTTTTCACTGAACCATCATGTATTGGTAAAGATAAAAAAAAGATAGCAGCACAAGCACTTTATGAGTATGAACAATCACAGCGTCTAAGGGATAGGTTGGTTAAACCAAATGTGTCTGCATATATCGGATTATGTGAATCTGATTGGCCATCAGGTCACATGTGGCACGCACAGAATAGATGGGAGCAATCTTTGCTATTTTGTATTGATCAGACACAATGAAATACCTGCTGTGCTTCTCCCAGTGTTTTGACTACAATTTAGAGGCTGCACTGTGTCCCTGTGATAATGTTTCAGGCAAATAAATCTTCTTTGGCAAATTTCATTTAAGGTATATGAGATTGTTGTTAATTCTGGTTCTAAAAATGTATTTACAAAGTACTAGGCAATGCAGGACCGCCCTTAGATGTTTATTGACCTGCCTAATGATGACATTGTTTTGCATGTTGGGGCCTTTTTAAATTGATCTGTTGGAGCTCGTAGGTGTATGTTGTCCTAAAATTATTTTAACACATAATCTTTTGTTTTAATTTTAAAATTATTGTTTTATTTGTTTTTAAACATTAAATATTATGACATAATGTTGTATTTGCTTTTATGGTTGTTATCAAACTTCTGAATAAAGTTATTCATTGATTGAGTGTTATAAGTTAGTAGGCACTTAGGTGAGCCAGCTTTTTGAAGAAGATCAGAATTGTTTTAACAGATTTGAAAAAACAAGACCACAGACCGAACAGTGTGTGCAACAAACTACTCACATGTGAGTAATACATTAAATTATTTAAATAACAGAATGCGGCTGATCTGATGTAGTTGTATAAGCTACTATATGAGAATAGAACAAAAAAAAAGAAATTGATTCTTACGGACAGGGAAATTAATAACAAGGAAGTTACAGAATGGACTTTCAATTATGAGTAAATATGCTGCTCCAAATCTGCCAAAGGACTTTCTGCTGACACTACCTACACACTAACGCGAGCTCCTGGTGCCAGTCCTGTCTCCCTCTGCCATAGTCTTCCACCTCTCGGCCACCGAGTGGAGGGAGACTTCATTTCCCAGGTGCCCTAGCACCGGAAGTGCCGAGTCTGCGCCCGGAGGCACCTTAAAAGTCACCAGCAGCCCCGGTGGAGTGGGTGCTGCTCCAAATGATTAAAATAACAGAATGCGGCTGATCTGATGTAGTTTTATAAGCTACTATATGAGAATAGAACAAAAAAAAAGAAATTGATTCTTACGGACAGGGAAATTAATAACAAGGAAGTTACAGAATGGACTTTCAATTATGAGTAAATATGCTGCTCCAAATCTGCCAAAGGACTTTCTGCTGACACTACCTACACACTAACGCCGAGGTCCTGGTGCCAGTCCTGTCTCCCTCCCGCCGCCGTAGTCTTCCACCTCTCGGCCGCCGAATGGAGGGAGAATTTATTTCCCAGGTGCCCTAGCACCGGAAGTGCCGAGTCCGAGTCCGGAGGCGCCTTAAAAGTCACCAGCAGCCCTGGTGGAGCAGGTGCTGCTCCAAATCTGACAAAGGACTTTCTGCTGACACTACCTACACACTAACACCGAGCTCCTGGTGCCAGTCCTGTCTCCCTCCCGCCGCCGTAGTCTTCCACCTCTCGGCCGCCAAGTGGAGGGAGACTTAATTTCCCAGGTGCCCTAGCATCGGAAGTGTTGAGTCCGCGCCCGGAGGTGCCTTAAAAGTCACCAGTAGCCCCCGCGTCGTGGGAATGTGTGCGGGACCAGCCGGGCTAAGCCAGGGCAAAGGGCGGGCCCTCTGTGGCCTGAGGAGGCACGAGGATGCCGGGACGGGCCACCCCCCTGGGTCCTGTGAATAGACATTCCTGAAGGACAAACCTGGAGTTACCCACTCTTGGAAGTAAGATCTCTTATCCACGTGACTGATGCATACTGCATTTGACTGTTTGTCATTTTTTACTTCAGAGTAATATAGCAATTACTAGTGTCAATATCTCCAACCCAGGACCTTTTGTTTTTCTACCTGGTTTTCCCTGCATTGACTATTGTCAGTATTTAATATAGGGGATAAATAGTTTATAAAAAAGTACACTGAAATGCCTGCACCATTAACGAAGAAACAGGGGGTGTCAAAACCCATCTTATCCAGCCTGACGGCGATCAACTGCATGCTCCAGAAGACTATTGGGGTGGTGGCAAAGGCCATTGAGCATACGGAGAGACGCCTCTCCCTTCCCGCTGGGTCGCTTCCCCCTCTATCCTCAATTAACATATCTGGGACCACTATAAACTCACAGGATTCATTCCTGGCTCCATCTTTCGTGTCTCTCCCTTGTACTCACCGCACTTTAAACACGCATCACAGTCCCCCAATAGAGGAAATGTCCCTATGGACTTACAGTCCTTGCCAACCAGATCATCCCTGTCTCCCGCCATCCATGACCAACGCTCATCCCTGGGGAGGATTACAGTAGTTGTCACTCCGCCATATCAGAGTGGGGAGGAGAATTATGAGGGCGACATTAGTATCCCACTTCAGCTACGAGATCAGAACAAATCAACGGAGCTGAACAAGGATGCAATACACGAAGAAATACCTTTACTAATTTCTTCTGGGGACCAACCTCCGGTTGATTTATTGACATCGTCCCAGCTTAAGGTCAAACAGGTTCAGACAAACCCGCAAAAAAAGAGAAAACGTAGGGGAGGCAACCAACAAGGCAGAAGTGCCAAGACACCAAAAATAGTACGGAGCCCGTCCAGGAAGGAAAAAACGCAAGTGAATCTATGCTTTCCAGATAGGGAAAGCGGGTTATAATATCAATCCCCCCATTCCCATTCCCTTTTTATGAAAGAATTGATGGGGAATATGGAATATCTAGTTAGGTCGCTAATACTTCCCTTAGTACACAGGGTTAAAATTATTTCAGAAAAAATGGGGGAAATTGAAAGCACGATCAAGAAGAATGCAGACCAGACCAGGGAGTTAATAATAAACACTCATAAAAATCTCCCTGGTAATTCTTCCTCATTGTCCGTTCCATTAGATAAGAAACATAGTAAGGAACTACAATCTGAAACAGAGAAGGAAAGCAAGACCTCTAGCCCAGCAGTCAATAGGCCCATACATCCTAAGGGAAAAACAGGGGATGGACAGGCACAAAAATCATGCAATGGCCAAGGTAGAAACACCCAGATGGAAAAAAATTGGACTCATTTCCTTCCCAATCAACCTAGGGGATATAGGGGGAATGTAGACCTTCCTCCGCAGGCAGCCCCCTCGTAGTGATTCTGACAGGGGTACCAGAATTAGAGAAAGGAAAGACCGAAGACTTTCAAACCCTGAAAAATAAGGTTGTTCATTGGCTGGTAATCAACAGGCCGCTACCTCCTAATATAAACGGCGAAATACTCCATGTTAAAAGAGTAGGGTGGCTGGGACATAGACCTAAGGATTTAACGGGGGATGTGATTATTATAAATTTTAAGGATCCTAAACTAATCAAACATATTGGGGAATGGTTTGACGATAGAGATGGGGAAGGAATTACTACCAAGGCCCTAACTTATTTCTATCCCCAGTTGTGAATACTGAGACCCCCTCGTCCATCTTCCATTCCTGACCCATTGTTACATCATAGAGGCTTTGCCACTTTTCCCTCTAGACCCATATATTCTACTCATACTCCCCGTGCTATGTACATTAACCATCAAACACCAAATCGTTTGGTTCATGGGTATGAAGATAGGCCCTTTACTCATTGGGGTCCGAGGACACGACAAGACCAGTACATTCCTCATTGGACAATCACTATGTCCAACCGGTATGGTGTTTTTTCTGGTTTGGATGAACTAGACTGACTCCCGAAATTAATTGAGGGAGTGAATCCAGCAGTCCCTATGGATCGGCATCTTATCCTTTCAAACCCCTCACTGAGGTATGTGCCCGCGAGACGGGAGGCGACCTAAAGATGATAAATGGCTCCCCTGTGATGAAATCTACTATTGGTAGTCATGATCATAACACAACAAGATCCTCTGATTCACCACTGCCAAATGAAACAGTGTGGACATGCAGGGCTGAATCGTCACCTTTATTGACTACTGAAGTCAGAATAGATCACTCCTTAGACACTAAAGGTGCAAAACAGGCGGATAATACATCCACCCTTCTTTCGTGGAATATCGCTGGTTTATCTAGTAAATTGAAACAAAAAGAATGGTTAGACCTTGTCACAGAACATAGTATTTTTTGCCTTCAGGAGACATGGTCGATGGAAGAAAGACATATACTAGGCTTTCAAACCTTTCATAGCGCAGCGGTAACTAGCACTCAGGGTCGCAGTAAGGGGGGTTTATGTTCTTATGTGTCCACAACCGGGGATGTGAAAGTATTTAAATTTCTGTCCACAGATTTTTATCAGATACTCCTGCTTAGATGGGGACATTTAAAACATGTGATCATAGTAAATCTTTATAATAATATCCCCTCTTTGATGGTTGAGCCTATGATTAGTAAACTTTTTCAACCTTAATTACCATAAGTGAAAAGATAGTAGGAGAAAAGATCATAGTATGGATGGGAGACTTTAATTGCACAATATGTTCCCACCGCTCGTCAGGCATGTGCGGCCTATCGGACCATGGGGAAGATAGCCCCACCCATTTTAATCATTCGATACTCGGTAATGCTCTTAATCATATTCTTTTTTATTTTAATTTGTCATTTATAAATGAGAACTGCACCCCGAGATTACCATTCCTCCCGACTTTTAATGGAAGGGGGAGTGGCTCTACAATTGATTTTACTTTACTTACTGCAGCCCACGCGGGTCTGGTTGTATCATGGGATACTGGTTTGTCCCAGTTAAGTGACCACTATCCTTTAACCTTTAGATTAAAAATTAAAAGACAAACCTGCAGTACTGTGGTTCCCACTGTATACCCTACAGACATTGAATTAGCATCAAAAAATGGTTACACCATTAAATGGAACAAAGTTGAGCCCCAGGGCTTTTTGGAAAAATTAGTGAAGGCCTGTAGGGAGGACATTTTTATTTGTTTGGAGCCTGATGAAAACCCAGAAAAAATAAAGGCCTCCTTTTCGCAAATACAAAATACTTTAAAGACTCTACTGACTAGAGAATTTCGGGTTGAGTCAAGTAAGCACTTAGGCTGCTTTGATAATAGTGCACTAAGGCACTTTCAACCCTTAAAAAAGTCTTACAAGTTAAACCAAGAAATCTTGTATTAACCAGGCAAGTTAGAAAGTGCTACAAGGATACACTTAAGGATAGAAAGGCCACGTTGAAGAGAGTGGCATGGGAGGCCCTAAAAGAAGCAGCCATCAAAAAAGACAACACATCCTTCTGGAAAGTGATCAATGCACCTTATTTTCAAAATACTGATGGGGATAAGATAGACATGGCCATATCCGGGGACGTATGGGTGTCTCAGTTTTCAAAATTGTATGATAGAGTTACACCATATGAAAGGGATGAGCATAACCACAGCGGGCCAGCCGTGCCCCCGGCCGGAAATGACCCTTGCCCTTTTCCCCTACCCATAACCTTTAGCTGCCAGGAGGTCACTAAAGCAATAAAATCCAGCTCTTCAGGAAAGGCCCAGGCCGGATGGGGTCCAAATTGATGTGTATAAGGCGGAGGTAGATCTCTGGGCCCCCATGATTACTAATGTCCTAAATATATCAAATCAAAGTGGTTTTATCCCCTCCTGGATCGACGCCATTGTGGTGCTGATCTTCAAGAAGGGGGATCAGAATGACCCCGCATGCTACCGCCCAATTTCCTTGTTGGACGCCCCGATGAAAGTGGCAGGTCGTATCATCCTGAACAGGATGCAAACCTGGGGGGAGGAGAACCATATAATATCTGATGTCCTATATGGGTTCAATCCAGGAAAAGGGACCGTGTAACAATGCTTAAATCTAGCTTTATTGAATGCAAATTACACCCAGGCAAAGAGAGGGAATCTTTTTATCACTTTTATTGATTTAAGTTCTGCTTTTGATTGTGTTGATCATGAGTTTATGTGGAGAACGTTGAGTGACATAGGTGTAGATAGCCACCTCATTTTGTTCATTAAGGATCTCTATAGAGGAGCGGGGGCGAGGGTACGCTATGGACGGAGGGGGGAGTTTTTGGATAAATTCAATATAAAGAGGGGGGTAAGACAGGGGTGCATCTTGGCACCGCTGTTATTTACCCTATACATAGACTCAGTAGGACACCATCTTAAGAATCTGCAACATGACTATCCAACTATTGGCGGGACCCCCACACCAATATTGCTATATGCAGACAATGCGGCTTTAATGTTGTGTACAAAGCTAGGACTGCAGAAGACCGTGGATAAATTTGCCGACTTCATGGGGGTCAGAGGTTTCAAAATTAATATTACAAAAACTTATACAATGTCCTGTGGGAAGGGGACAAAGAGGGTGCCATGCCCAATTTACCTCGAGAGTAGAAGGATCAAGTCCACGGATAGATTCTGCTACCTAGGGGTGAATTTTGACAGGAGGGGGAAATGGAATGCAGCAGTTCACGCTCGGCAACTAGCCTTTGCGCGTTGTATGGGTGCGCCAAGAAATTTTGCTTCCAAACTAGGGGGGAAACCAGTAAAAGAGTTGACCTATATTTACAAAGCTAAAGGTGTCCCGGTGGCTTAATACGGAGTGGGTGTGTAGGGGACAGAAAATGCCCAGGCCTTACAAACCTGTGAGAACCAGTTTATTTGTTATTTATTGGGACTCCCAAAAACGGCTTCTTCATGTATGACACATATAGAATTAGGTCTTTCCTACCTCTCAGATACCATCAGGGTCTCCCCCATACTACTCTGGCATACAATCTGGGTCACAAATGAAACAGTTTTAAATAGAGACCTTATTAAGGATTGCTTATCCCTGGATGGGGTCTCAAACATTTCTTGGCTCACCTATGTCAGAAATATTTTCAAGGAGATTGGTCACCCCGAATTTTTTGAGAGACCTGCCAGTTTGGAGTTGGTGGCGAGAGCCTCCCTGAAAAAGATGGTTTTAGACTACTGGGCAGGGACCAGGTGGAATTTTGAAAAAGGGAAAGTAACTACTCTTAGATATCAGCAAATCACTGCTCATGAGGGGCTTCAGAAATACTTGGTTCCTGTAGCAAGCCCACATGCCCGCACCCTGCTTACCCGTTTCAGGTTTGGCACATTTTTCCTACTAATAACATTTCCTGTAACCAACACCTGGAAAATGGACAATTTAGTCTGCCCCTGTGATGATCACTCATATCAATCAAATATACATTGTGTTTTGTTTTGTAAATGTTATCATGCGCCACGTAGGGCTTTTTTATTACCTATTCATAAAAAATGGGGGATTCGATCATGTCTTGTAGCTTATATTCAGCTGCAAAAACTAGAACAAGAACAGGTCATCATTGCAGTTACAAGATTTTTAAAATTAGTGATCAAATTTAGGAACACCATGTGAGTTCTTTGAACTTATTTAATTAATTTGTGTTTTGAAATAATTTTAACGTCAGTGACCTAAAAGTTTACTTGAATATTAACTATCTGTACCCAGGCACTTTTTTTGATTGTATAGGCTGAAAAATTGTCTTTTATGTAATACGTGCTTTTATGATTTTATGTGAAAATCGAATAAAGCTTGGTTTTGATTTGATTTGATTTGAGTAATTTTAGATGTGGATATTTAGGTCTTTGTCATTTGGCTATTGTGGGAGGGACTGTTGAATGCTTGGAGTTAATAAATTAGATTGAGTTTACAACAAATTGATGCACAAAAATGCTGTGTTCCTTTTTATGTGTCATTTAAATGTAGGATCTGTAGTCGAAGTGGACACAAAATGCATTTTCGAATATATAAACTTTTGTTTGGCGATGTATATGAGAGCACGAAACACAGAGAAATACCTTTGTTGACTCATTCTCAAAAGTCTATTGATAAAGGAAGAGAATATGCAATAGATTTTGCATTTAAATGAGATGTGTTTATTCTATGCAAGATATTAAAATACAATCATGTTGCGAGGTTTGTGTGATTAATCGGTACGGACTAAAGTCCCGCATATATCCCGAGATGTAATCATCATGGCATGATCTCTGGAGCCAAATTATTTCAGGTATAATACAAACCTGCCAATCATCGATATGGATGGGAAGGTAGGATGAACACAGTCTGCTTATGTGATTATTTTAAACTTGGGGGTATCTATGTCATGATGACTCTATGTTGTAGATCAGAAAAGAGCAGACAGCACAGGTTGGTGCTGCAGCAGGGACTGCGTCCTTTGTGACTGTCCTGACTGATGCAATCTGAGCCTTTAGTCAGTATGCTCATCTCAATCAGTCACCCTCCCATGAGGGGTGAGGGGGATCGAGCCTCAAGGGTCCGGGTCTAGTGACTTAGTGGACTAATGCATCCACTGTAGGGGCCTCTGTTAGACCTCATTGTCACAGGTTCAAATCCTGGTGGGTCCACTCAGCCTTTCATCCTTCTGAGATTGATAAAATGAGTACTTTTGAGTTGGGTAACAATACAATACTGTTATTCAGCACCAGAGTACCCTTCTGGTGTATGTGTGCTTTATAAATGTTTATGTCATGTTAGACGCACTACTGGTGGTGGGCTGAGGGTTAAGTTGTGCATAGAAGCAGCAGACTCAGGAACCAGTGCAGCTTGCACACATAGTTCTCCACAGCTCCCCTCCTCCATTCTATTGCTAACCGACCCTGAAAAGGGGGCTTGAAGAACACAGATGGAAGCTAGGAGGAGGTGAATGTTGCAGTGCATGTTAAATCCTGGATTGTCTGCTTTTGCCTGTCCCACCATTGGTCTTCAGCATTGGAGCAGTAGGTGCTTGGTGCATCTGGTCTTTTGTGGGACTAGGAGCACTGAGAGAGTGCATTAGGAGGTCAGAGTATGCTGTGCAAGCAAGATTGCTCTCCCAACTACTAGTTTTCTAAAGCTTGCTACAAGTTTGCTGCTACTCTGTTGGCTTTAATCTTCAGGGAAAAGGAGAGTACTTTCACTCAGTATTTATACAGGTACTGTGACACTTTTCATTGCCTCACAAAGCCCGATGTACTATTTGGGAAAGGGATGTGGAGGGAAGCTCCCCTGTGATTTCTTTGTTAAAGGGCACTAGATGCACTGGTTCAAAAAGAGGTGCTACAAATGTGTAAGAACATAAAAGGAGGGCAAGGAAAGTGTGTGGCAAAATTTTGACCTTTAATATCAGCAATAGAAATGTGGTCTCAGCCTCCATTTTGCACAGTCGTGGAAGATAAGATCAGGAAGGTGGGGCATGGCTTGGCGCTCGGCAAGATAGCCGCACTATAGTGCAGCTCCGCCAGCCACCGATATTATCCTCGCATTATCCTGCTTCTTGAGCAGCATCTGAGCCACTTCTAACACAGTGACACATCGTAGAGCATAGTGCAACTCGCTGGGGCTGCTCAACTGTTGCTGGGACCCCTCCTGCTCCCATGAGGTGAGTGTTATCACTCGGGCCCAGTGGCAACATGGCGGCCCAATGAACACTGACGACTTAGACCGGAGCTCTGTGGAACTCCAGAGCTGATCCTGGGATCTCGCTAACCGTCGCCTCATCATTGCAGCTGGAGCTGCCATCATTGATTAGAGCTTCTCTAATCTTTCCCTTCCAGGGCGCCTACCTGATGGATACTGACGCCAGGCAGTTCCGTGACTGCTGGGGTGTGTGTGCAGAGCAAGGATCTACTCACGGTACCCGCTTCAGTTTTGGACATCTGGTGGTCCCCGCCTGGCTGTCTGGCTTTGGGACTCTGCTGCTCGCTGCCCCTGGTCCGGAGGCTGGCTGGGTGATGGACAGTGCAGCACACAAGGACATTGCTAATTCTGCTGGCCTCTGAGCGCTGCGGGGCTGGAGTGCGGCCTGCACAGACCGGAGAGAGCTGCGGAGCCGGGGCCTAGCCCTATTGATGTCGCCGATCTATCTTTGTAAATAGAAAGCACTGTCACCTGAATGACAGTGTGCCCAGACGGCACTCCTCTGTGAGACAAATGTCTTCTGTCCGTATTCCAAGGTACAACAAAGGTGTGTGGAAATAATCACAAAACGCTCAATTTTAACTTGAAGTTTCTTATATTACATCATGGAAACTCAAATCTTCTTCATTGTTCCGTCACAATGTGTTTGTTTTGTTATAATAAACATGTCATTGATTTCCAAATGAATTCATTTGCTCCCTATGCATTTCGGGCCTCTGCCCTTCTTCAGGGGAAATGCTTTTGATCTAGAAATGAAAAACAAATGTAGGTACGCTATGAGGAGGTAGAAATTACCTTCCGATGTAGTAAATGCATTTCTATGTTTTAACAAATCACCCGTGTGTTGACAGCATTGTGATATTACGTGGTTTGGTCAACAGCGTAAACATACGTTGATATGCGAAAATTAACCATTGAAATTAGTGCATGTGGTTGAATTGTGCACTGAGTGATGACGGATTTACACTGTGAAGTGCCTCGTGCACGATGTAAATGTGAATATTAAGAAAAAAACTAATGTGTGGTCTCAATCAGTGCCCATGGTCAAAAGCATACAAACTTTACCCGAGGAAACGTGGACCATTCAGTGCAATGAGAATGAAGTCAGCGGTATGAAAACGCGTTCTTACCGAATAGATGTGGAGCGGATCCATGCTGGTGAAAACGCTGTAGTTAGTGTTTGCAAAATTGCGGAAGTAACCGCGGACGTAATGCATGCGCATTAAAAAAGCTGGTGGTAAAAACAAACGAGAGGCTATGGTCCGTGGTGGCCATATTGGAAGGGTGTTCAATATAATGAAAATAATGTAAACGGAGAAACCGGTGACTCGTGAATTCCAACTTAGCTCACATACACATTTGTGGATGAAGTGCTAACCAGGGTGTAATGCTCAAAGTATAGAATGTATGCAATGTTCATATGGACCGTTCATCACATTTATGTTTTGTGCACATTGCCACAAATTATAAAGAAACGGGAAACTGCAAGCATATGAGTGATAAAAACAAAACTGCTTGGGATAAAGACCTTAAAGTTTGTAAAGTAAAATCGATGTTACAAAAAAATGTGAAGGTCAAGTAACTCCCTTAACATATGAATACACTCGGGGATCAATGCATTCTGATTAAGAGCTAAAATGTTATCTTTCCTACAAAAAGCAACTATATTCCAAACGTTCATTGAGCCCCTTTGGGTTAAAATCCGGTTTCTCCGTTTACATTATTTTCATTATATTGAACACCCTTCCAATATGACCACCACAGACCATAGCCCGTCATTTGTTTTTATCACCAGCTTTTTTAACATGCCTGCGTTGCATCCGCGATTTTGCAAACACTAACTACAGCGTTTTCACCAGCATGGATCCGCTCCACATCTATATTCGGTAAGACCGCGTTTTCACACCGCTGACTTGATTCTCATTGCACGGAATGATCCAGGTTTCCTCTGGTAAAGTTTGTATGCTTTTGATCATGGGCACTGATTGAGACCACGCATGAGTTATTTTCTTAATACTCACATTTACATTGTGCACGAGGCACTTCACAGTGTAAATCAGTCATCACTCAGTGCACAATTCAACCACATGAGAAACTTCGAGTTAAAATTGAGCGTTTTGTGATCATTTCCACACACCTTTGTTGTACCTTGGAATACGGACAGAAGACATTTGTCTCACAGATAAGCATGGGGAAATTTTGCGAATTTGCGAACTCGCAATCCGCAAAATCTGTGAATTCTCGCGAATTTGCGGATTTTTTTTTTTTTTTGTGTTCGCAATGATTTCTGCCAGTTCGTAAGGATTTCTGCCAGTTCGCGAGGGTTTTGTACCAGTTGGCAATTGCGAACTTACATGTCGGCTCGCAACGGTCGCGATTATGTTGTTTCTACGTCTGGTTCATCATCACAGGTTCCCAGCACCCTCTGTTTCACCCCTGCCACCCTCTGTTTCACCCATGCCACCCTCCGGTACATCAATGCCACCCTCTGGTTCATCATCACTGTAGATTATGGGGGGAAAAAGCAAGCACACCTGCCTGCTTCAACTGACATGAATTAATTTGGGGTTGATTTATTAATGTGTCACTGTTTCAAAATTCCAGTCTGGCACCTGCTTCCTTATCTGTAATTTGCTTTCTGTTGCAGTGCAATTTGTTTCCAGGACCTTTGTGGCCTACTTGTAGCTATTCTATGAGCCTGCTGTGAGGGTCAGAGCAGGGTCATACAATTGTTGCAACTAGCAACTGAACTCTGGAGGGGCCCTTGTCAGTAAGCACTACAGGGAATGGTTACTAATGATGAGTTTGAACTTTTGAACCTGCTGAATGCTTTCACTTTTGCAGAACTCGTTTCTTCTGCAGAACAGCATTACAGCAACTGCAATGCTCCAAACAAGCTTATATGAGAAAGTTGATTTCTAATCCAAAAGTTATCCAAAGAAAATCAAAAGGCCTCAAATTCAAAAAAGTGCAGGCAAATGTCAACCTGAGGAGTTATTCTGATAAAAATCATCATTTTCAGAAGGTCTATGCTGCTTGCTAGTAGATTTCTTGTGCAGAATTGCAATTTTTGTAATTTCGCAAGTGCAAGATTTTTGCTGCCCGCCGCACCTACATGTTCGCCATTGCGAACTTACACCGCACGCAGCAAAATTGTATCACCAAGAAAAAAAAATCCGCTGCGTGCAAATTTGCGGCTTTTCGGTAAATTCGCGAGCGTTCGCGGATTGCAAATTTACAGAAAATCCGAAAAATCCGCAAGCGGAACGGATTTTCCGCCCATGCTTACTTACAGAGGAGTGCCGTCTGGGCACACTGTCATTCAGGTGACAGTGCTTTCCATTTACAGTTTCAATTCGACTTCCTTAGGTCAGAGGGAGAAACCTAGTAGCACTCAAATATATATAAAGGATTTCATACCCATTGGTATCACTAGCATTAAATAAGAGAAAACACAGTGTGCCACACAGCAAATAACCATTTAAGCTGATCTATCTTTGCCACAGTGAAGTAGCTGCGATTACCTGCGATACTCTGTCTTGAGCGGCTCATGCTTGACATGTCGAATGATGCGCCTATGATCGATTAGAGCCGGACTGGGCCACAGTAAGTACCTGGAGCGTGCTCGCTGCCTGGCGCTGCGGGCGTGCCTCGGTCCTTCACGTGGATTTTGAGCCTGCTGTCTTTGTGAATTTAGTGTGCAGCTTCCCTTCACATCTCGACTTCGGGAGCCCTCACATGGGACATTGTGGTGCCTTGAGTTGTGCTTGGGGGATTGAGCCCAAGTGCACATTTCCATGCTGCTGGGTGCTGAGAGGGGTTTTAGGTGTGCTGTATGTGAAGTATCTACACATAGGAAAATGCAATGAGCCATGTGTACCCTCACTAGCATGAAACTACATTGCACGCAGCGGTGCTGATGTGCAATGTGAGAGCACACAGATATCAGCTGCCGTGGAACAGGCCACACTACATCCTGTCAAGCACAACTGGGAGGGTGGGTGAATGCAAGTAATTCATACCAGAGGACCATGAGTGTTTGTTTAAAGAATAGATGATGTGTGAGCCTGGTGGGCCCCTTGTATTGTAGTTCAATGTAGGTGTATCTGAGCATTTTGAAATGGCAGTCTCTGAATGAGGAGACATTGCATAGCAAGCGAATGAGAAGTGTTATGGGTACTGAAAGGTAGCATGAGCAATGTTCATGTACTACTATGTCTGATAGTGTTACACTTGTAATGTAGCTGGGAAGGGATTTTGTAGAGTAGAAGAGGGCATTGATGTACTACATCCTACATGTGATGTTGACCTTGGAGCAGATGTGAAACCTGTCAGTAGGGATTTGGGCAGAGAAATGTCTGACTATGCCACATATGTGAAAGCCGGAGGATGCCAAGCAGGGAATAGTGAAGTGACTGGATGAGATATGTTTCCACAATGATGGGCAGTTCTTAGTGATGTTTAGAGGGTGAGGTGTATGGGCCTTGTAGTGTGGCCAACCTATGTAGGGATGTCACAGAATATCATAAATACTAGCACGTGGGCCACAGATCAGCCATAGCCTTCAGATACAGGCAGCCATGTTGGTCAATTGCAAAAAGTGACTCACTTGGGGGTGTTGATGTCACATTATAGTCAAATGAACATCTGTGAGCCGTTAGTGTTTGACAGAAAGTAGATTCCCTGGGTCGACTAGAGGATTGCAAAGGAGTCATGTACAGGTACAAGTGAGTGGGGCTGAGTTGAGTGATGTGTGATACTCTGCAGATACAAAAATGTGGCAATTAAAAAATGGGGTGAGCTTCAGTGGTAGTAACCTTCCTAGTTTGACTTGTCCAATATCCACAGAGTTAGTACTCAGGGCCTCATTTACAACAATTTGATGCAGGGCAGTACTGCACGTCACTTTGCTTTCTTACCCTCCGACAAAAGATAATATATGAGAAACAGTTAATTCCTATACTTTTACACTGTGCACACAAATGACTGCCTAGTGCCAAAGCAGGTACCCTTGCACCATGGTTCAAGGCTGCCTGCATCGAAATCAGGTTGTATTTCTGCAGGAAGGGACATCTTCCTATACTAAAACAACTGGTACGCCATCAGCGGCGAAGTGCAAGGTTTTGACGCATTCCCAAATTCATGCTACGCTGTAAATCTGGCAATGTTTCAAAAACCGTGGGCGTTGAGTTGGAAAACCCACCATGCAAGGCAACACAGTGATTTGCACTGTGTTCCCTTGCATCATATCTTGGAGGCCATGAAAAGTAAAACAGGGTGGTTTTCAATGGCTTTGTAGATATGGGTCAGCACTGTGCGCCCCCAAATGTCCCAAAAATTGACACTCTGGTGGCACACTGGACTTTTAATTAAGCCTCCCAGTGTCTACGGTACAGAGCTATGAAGACAATTTAGAGTTTACTGAAGTCACATGAGTATACACAATTAGGAAAACCATGGTTAGTACATGGTCTTACACCAAGCTGCAGTGTAACAAGGTTGCTAGCTGTGTAGAGTTGTGTGGATGTGTGCAAATATGAGCCTTTGGTCACATGAATGCACAATGGGACATGCAAGGCAGCACAACAAGGAAGACTGGTGTGGTGTACTGTATGAAAGGGAGACTGCAGGATCAGCAATAACACATGACAGTAACATCACTGACACAGGTGGTGTTGGGGCATAGTAGGTGGCAGAGGAAATGTAGGCACCCTGGTGACTTGGTGAAATGTGACCGTAGTGGTGTCAACAAGTGAAACTCCATTCAGTATAGCCATCATTAAAAAGAAAGGCTATCACCACTGCCGATGTGGACCTTACCTCAACTCACCTTCCCCGGCAGGGCAGGCCCGAAAGCTGTACAACTGTGTTGAAATGTGTGGTAGTACACAAATATTACTCTTGTCACACAGTGTTCCGGTGATCAATGTAGAGATAATGTCATCTGAAAGGCAACTGAATCTTGGGCCCAATTTCTACGAGCAACATATTTCCTACACATCAATGTTGAACTTAAAGGGAATGAAAATATCATATGTATGTCAGCCAAAGTAACCCATGTCAATATATTGCATAGATTCCAATTTCCAATTTCATTCCAGAGGAGGAAACAACACCTTCTGACCAGCAACGAGTCCTGGATGGAAAATCTGTTGGTGATGACATCTTGCCCCTAATGGATAATGGTACCTTTCAGCAACTCCTGGACTCAAGTGGAACACCTTCGCTGGTCACAGAAAGGGGTGACATTATCGCTGGGTCACCAGAGGAACCACCTACCACAGATAATGCCCCATCTGCCAGCCAAATCCCAAGCCTGGACTCTGAGGACCCCCCAAGTTGTCTTCCAATGGAGAGGGGTAGGAGTACAGCAGCAACTGGTAGAGGACATGCGGGTGGGGATGGAGACCATTGTGAGCGCCCTAAAGGGAGTCCACATCTTCCTCAGTCCCAATATGGACACCTCTGAGACAATCAAAGGCAGCTAACCATCACTCCATAGAATGGAACACTCCCTGGCTGATGCTGCTGGTGTGAAGAGGTAGAGGCTACAACAGCTATCTCTTTCAATCTGACAGTAGGGTGATTGCCATCCAGCTGGGGGCCCTCTGCACCATTCTCCAATCTATGGAGCAGAAGCAGGACTCCAACATTGCTACCATGGGTGCCTTCCCCCACAACATTTAACCTTGCTGATAATCCATCTCACCAATGTCAGTGCTGTGCTGCTCTCAGTGCTAGCATAGACAAATGCTGTTGGGGACAGGGGAGCAGCATCTTCAGCATTGATGTTTGTGTGTGTCAGATGCCTCCTGCACAAACACCTTCCTCCCTCGGGGAGGCATAACACACATACCAGGATGAAGATGTGGACTTCACCAATTTCTGGCAGTGATCTACCAAGTAACATTTGTCTGTACCTCTTAGACACTTTTCCATTAGACCTGTGTTAATTATCATGCCATCAGACTCATCACCTGGTACTCTCACATTTTCGTATGCCCAATGTTGGGTTCTATGTGGAAAGACACCAGGAGCCATGATGTATATTCAAGACTTCTTTATTCAGTCTTCAGATCATTTTACATCAGTGATGACTCCAGCCAGCCTAGTGTGGTACCAGCCCCTCCAGGAGCAGCCTCCCTAGCTGCTCAGCCCATCTCCAACTGCCACATTCAGCCCACTCAGTCACCCAGGCATTCCACGCATCACAGGCACACCAACATTCTAATACCAAGATACAGGCGTTTCCTGGTTGCCGCCCCTAGACTCTGGAACACCCTTCCTGCACATATCCGAGCAAGTCCCTCCCTGTTCACATTCCGCAAACAGCTAAAGACGTGGTTATTTGACCAATAGCCTTGTATATCTTCTTTACCCCAGTTGCTGATCCATCCCTTAACTAGCGCCGAGACGCCCACGGGTATTCGCCGCGCTCTACAAATGTCAATAAATAAATAAATAAATAAATAAAATATCGAAATTCACAAATAAAGACGCTGATATATTCAGATTCGAGTCATCTATGCAGATGAACTATGTGACTTGAAAAAAAAATGAGGCAGTATCCTTCAAAAGTTACCAGAAACTCCACCCTACTGCAGCGTTGATGTGATCACACGGAGAACTGTACAACAGACAAGGATAATTCAAACCTGTCGGTTCCGGAAACAAAAGTTCACAGGGTGCGCAGACAGTTGCCAGAGTGCAGTCTGTTTCCTTGACTACCTGACAAGCACAAAAAAAAATTAACCTGGCGTACCTCACTTCCACACGGAGGAGTCGACACCACACGGATCTATGACCCACGATTTACCAGCGTTAGCTGACGGCTGAGGTGCTGGACCATAAGCACAACCAGCGGTCACTTGCAAACAGAGTGCACCGAAGGGAAACAGGAATCAAAAACGGCACACAGCGGAGACACCTGCCTTCCTGACGTTTCACAAGCTTTCTTTGCAGCAGGTAGTGACAGGTATTGTGACACGTGCCTTTCGCCGAATCCCCCTGCAGGATTCGACTGCGTCATCACACCAGGCAGGCAGAGGAGGAGAAAGGAGCTCTTCACCAACGAACTTACTGGCCCCGACTCTCCCGCTTACCCCCACGCCATGCAATAAGAAAAGGATCCCGCTCAGCCGCAGGAGAAGTCGACCGACTTCCCGTTGGAGATACTACAGCCGCTGGAGGAGGTAAGCAAGGAATGTTCCTATTTTCTTGTACACACTAGCATAGTCACAAAGCAGCACGCATACAAGATAAATTGCTGTCATGCTTTCTCATGGCCTGATCCTCCCTGTGCTAGGGGAACACTTGCGATAGTCTCAGGGCTTTCTCTTGTGCCCCCAGATCTCTGCGCTGTAAGATCCAAATGGTGGAAAAGACTTTGAGGGGGCACATCACCACTAAAACAGCCATGCAGAGGTAGATAATTAAGGGCAGGTACCCCATAACATTAAACCACCTTCTGCTGCAATCTCCTTCTGTGAAGCTCACACACTTTGTACAGAAACTGTGCGCTATTCGTGCTGACCTCTTTTGACGAGGAATCCCCAATTGTGCCTTTAACTCAACAGACACTGTAGACAAAGTAGCATAAAAGGCACTCTTTTCTCATTAGAGTGATGTGGCTGGTACACCAACACCTGGTTGTAGAGACGCTACCCATCCAACTCACAGCCATTTTTGTACAATACATAGTGGCTGGAACTCCAGATGAGGTTGTAGTTGAACTAATCCACCAACTCACTGTTGACCACTGTGGCTGGAACACCCAAAATCGGTTGTAGTTGTACTACTCCTCCAATTCTTATTTGCAATAGTATTTCCAGGCTGAAGTGTCAGTTGGTTGTGACACTGCTTGTTGGGGCTGTCCAAAGTAAGGACACTAGTGGGGCTGGCGCTGGCTTGCCTGTAAACACCTTCTTTATTTCTTGTAGTTACTTGTAGGATCTCTTGGTTACTCTCTTAGTTCCTTAGTTTCTTAGTTACTTTGCTGTACCAAGAGTCACTGGGGTTCAAGACTGTCCTCGTCGCCAAAATTATGTTGGGTCCTATGTGGAAAGACACCAGGAGCCATGATGTATATTCAAGACTTCCTTATTCAGTCTTCAGATTAAGTTACATCAGTGATGACTCCAGCCAGCCTAGTGTGCTACCAGCCCCACCAGGAACAGCCTTCCTAGCTGCTCAGCCCATCACCAACTGCCACATTCACCCCACTCAGTCACCCAGGCATTCCACGCATCACAGGCACACCAACATTCTAATACCAAGACACACTCTGGCTGAGCAGCTAGAGGCAGCAGGGCTAGAGTAGATATTAAACTAATATGTAGAATACAACACCCACATTTTTATCTGATCCATTTGTGGAGTGTCGATGATGCCTATCTTCCCTAATGGCAATTCAGATCTTCATCTCACTGGAACACTCCTCGACATGACACACAACATGTATCCTTCTCGGACTCTGCCTGGACATCCTTTGGCTATCAAATAATGTTGGGACTATTGCTGCAAGAGTTAGTAATTGGAATTAGCCTATGAATGCACCTGAAATAAATATTCTTCCTTAAAACTATATTTGTATGTCTGTTGTAGGTAGGACTAACTATACCATGGGGATGGGAAGACCTAAAAAGAACTTCCTACCATCTCATGGAAAGTGCAATAAAGACCCTATCACATTCTCTTGTTAGACAAGGTCAAGCCTCATGAACCTCCCCTGCCATGTCAATATGTTGAAAATCCATATGATCTATTGAACATCATGTTGTGAAAATAAGCATTGGTACCATGAGTGCCACCAGGGGAATAAGCCAATTATTTTCACGATTGCAGAAATGCACAAATTGGGTCCTGTGAGGCACGTAAGCCACTAAGACCCTTTTACACATCAACAGATATGTTGCTCAATTATCATGACAATGTCATTACGCAGTTATGTCAGCATACCTTGCAGGTGGCACTGCTCCCCAGGTGGATATTTGCCTGGGTGATCTTCAGCGAGGAGGATGTGGCAGCACTAGTTTTTTTTTGCAGCACCACCCCCTTCATGCTGGCAGCCAATGGCATGACCAGCAGTAGATAACCCCTGGCAGAGTGTTGGCTGCACTGGGGGAGGGTGCACCGGAGCCTGTTATACACCAGCTAAGTTCGATGCATGGTTCAGCAGCTGACACACTGCTGGGCAGATATAACTAGTGGCAGCACTAGTATTTTTTGTGCAGTACCACCTTGCCTCCATGCTCGTGGCAGGCCTGGCAGTGGAGGGTGCGTCAGTGTATGCGGTGCACCAGCCAAGTTTGGTGCATCATCCAGCAGCTGACACACACCTGGGCAGATATTCTTAATCAGGAGCAGGACCTGCTTGACCTGTTCGATGTTGAGATTGTGGGGTTCTGTGAGTATTATTTCTTATGTTTCTACAATGCTAAAAAAAGTCTGAATAGCAACTCACACTCAGAAATAGGTTACATTTAGTTATGTTAACTATATTATTCTCATGTGATCCAGTTCTGCTAGGCATGTGCTCAGCCCTACCTAACTTTACTCATCATTGGCATTCACATTGAGTTAATAACTAAGAAGCCATTGCAGACCCTTCCGTACTCCTATCACCATAGTAAATCAGAAATATCACAGAGTAGCCATCTCTATGACTTTGTTTCTGTAGCACGTACACTTTCAGGCTATTTCACAGCGATGTGTAGTATGCATCTCCCGAAATAGGGAGACTGAGTAGGTCCATCAAGGGGGCTGAGAAATGAAAATAGAACCAAAGATCATTCACTGCAATGCATTAGTTCCAAATGTAGTTTTTGGTAAGGAAATTTGGAATTGGGATTTTAGCATTAATATTTGCAACACAACAATAGTTGATAGACTCAAAACTAGTACCATAGGCATCCTGTTTTGGAGAAATACAATTATGTGACTACGTTTGACTGTCATAATAATGTTGCGCATATTAACTGAATCACGAATCTATTTTTTTTCTTCTTCATTTTTTACATCACTACCCAAGAGCTAGAAGAGGAACGTTGTAGAGGGATCGGGAGTAGCTGGTCAGCAGGAGGTACCAACCACCAGCGCCTCTGCCAAGTGCTCTGCTAACCCCAGTAAGTCCTAAAATGTATTATTATAATTTCCTAAATGCTGGGTTTTATGAATATTGTGGGCTTCGGGTAAAATCTTGGGGTATTGAAATGTTGCTGCCTGGAGGCTGGTGTTGCTGGCGAGAAATAAAGTTGCAGTGACACCCTTACCTGCTGTCTTTCTTTCACGTGGTGATGAGGAGGGGATATGCTCCTACTCATATATATAAAAAATGGTTTAGTTATTTCTCCTCTGCTCATTATGCTAATTTTAAAATTTGCCTTGTTTACTTTTTCACACTGACTCCTTTTTTTCCAGCTCCCCTATTCAATTTTATTCCTGTTATCCCTTCTTTTTTTCCCTATTTACGTGTTTTTTTTAGGGGCAGATGACTTTTTCCGGTCTGCACTAGTCTCTAGTTCACGTATCTTCTGCTTTGTTGGTAATATTCTTTCTTTCTCTCCTATGTATCTTGTGGTCCTGAAAGATAGAGAACACATTTTTGATACTCTTCTATCTACCATAAAGATTGCAGGCCCAAGTAAGCTAACATTATAAATAATATTCACCATGAATGTTTTGTTGAGAAGGCTTTATTTTTCCTGCACATGATCTAACAGTTCAATTAAAAGGAGAGTGGCCATGGTCACGGACCCCCCCCCCTTTTGTGTACTGTGTAATTCATTTATACTCAATACCAGCAGTTTCCATGACAGTGCAGCATGGCTGGAAAAAAGTATGAGGTCCAATTGCATTTTCAAACCAACATGATATGGTATGAAATGTTTTCATTTACACCTGTGGGGAGAACCTTTCAGACACCTTCTATACCTGGTCCTGTGGCAGTAGCAAAAATGGGAAAGCTTAGCCCATCGTACTGTCCTCCTCGCTAACTTCCCATGTGAAAATCTCAAAAGGGACTAGAATCGGTGTCAGGCATTTGACTAGGCCCAATTGTCCACTTCCTTGGTCGTAGCTTTCCCAACTACATTCCCTCCTCTTTAGTTGACATATTCATTGAACTGTTCCTACTGCACAAACAGACATTACAACATGTAATAGGTTGAGTTCCAACGTGTCGGTACCTCCTGTATCAGGGTTTTAACTGGGAGTCAAATCTCTCATCCCAATGAAAAAAAAATGTACCATGCTAAAACTAAGGCGGCGTATCAAGAATACAGTCAGCTCTACCTGTCTATTTCAAAGAACAAGATTACGTCATTAAATATACCACTCCAGCTAAAACTAAGGCGGCAGCAGGATATGGTGCAGCAATATGGGGTATACTCTGCAGTCCATAGAGAACAATTTTTTTAAGTCTTTTAATTCCGTTCCGCAGTCATACTCAAACTATGTTTTACATATGGAATTGGCCTTACCATACATCATTGACACAATTAAAATGGCAGCACTCCTACTGTGGCACTGTAATTGGTTCAGGGTGACAGTTCCCCTCACATAAAACTTGATAACACTCATTCACAGATCAGATAATTACAGTAGGGTGAAGTGGCTACAGTATGTGGAGTCAAAATTATCTACCATTGGTTTAAGCCGCATGTTTAAAGACACCTCTACTTGTAAGTCAATCTCTAAGCAAAAACTGGTTGATATATTTATTTTGAGGGCAAAATATCTGAGAAAGGAAAAAAACTTGCACACCCAACTAACACCAGTGTTGATAGAAGGAAGTTTTATGTATCTGGCTGATGTCACACTCTTACACCACAAACAAATTTTACTGAGATTTTGCCTAAATATGATCCCATTGATGATAGGATTTCTAGGGAAGCAATACAAGCATTCCGAACTGTCAGTATGTCAGTGTGACAACAAGTCCCCACAAAATGATCTCCACGTTTTGTTTTTTTGTGGTTTTTCATTGTCAAGAACAACACAAATTTATTGTACCAATTTGCAAGAGTCATAATTTTAAATGTTGCTGTGTAGCTCTGTTCTTCCTCAAATCATTGCAGAACTCTTATGTCTGTTTTTCTCTAGCCTCATTTCTCTGGGTATGGCTATAAAAGAGAAAGCAGTTAAGCCCTTAAGACATAGCAGGATGGCTTATCATTTTTTATTGTTTTCATATTGATGAATTAAATGTGATGATATAATGAATGTTTGCATTATTTTTATATCTGAGTTTAGGATAATTGTTACTATGTCTTTTATACACTGACTGTAATCACTATTATGATCTTATGAGTAAGATCGAATAAAGGACTTTGAGTTGAGTTTGAGTTGATTGACATAATCATTGAACTGTTTCTACTGCACAAACAGACGTTGCAACATGTAATAGGTTGAGTTCCAATGTGTTGGTGCCTCCTGTATCAGGCTTTTAACTGGTGCTCTATTAGTACACTGAATGATCTGCAACTGCTTCTGGACTTTAAAAGAATGGCTGAAATTAGTGCAGATTCTTCTACGGGTTGTAAGTATGTTGCTGACTAAGGGCCATCTATATCAAGAAAATTCGCATTCTGCGAATTTCGGCGTTTGGGAATGTGAATTTGCTAAATGGTATGTATTAAGGAAAATCTGGTGCAAAATAAGTGATTGCAATGTATGAAACAAATTTGCAAATTGTCCTTAAGGAATCGCAAATTACCACCAACTTCAAGTTGGTGGTAAGTTGCAAATTCTTTGAAAAATGCATATTTTTGCATTTTTCAAAGTGCCATGTGATGCCCATACATGCCCTTAGGGCATGTATGTGCGCCACATGTCCACCCATGCTTATTTCAGGGGTGCAACAGGGTGTCCTTTGGACACCCCTGCACTCTTGAAATTATTCTCAATTTGCGATTCTCAAATTGCGAATCGCAAATTGAGAATAACTTCCCATTCATTCCTATGGGCAAAGTATTCCTTAATTGTGATTCACAATTTGCTAATCGCAATTAAGGAATACTAAGAATTCGAAAAAATCGCTATTTCAGAATCACAATCAGAATCGCAAATCAGGTTGATGATACATATGGCCCTATGTCTTATTTTTTTAGACAATCTTGCACCACTAGGTTGATGAAATGGGCCAAACACAGGATCATGAATTAGCCACCATCTGACATGGCCTTGACTATGATACTGCCATGACTATAATACTGCCATTGTCCGTGACAACAAATCCAATTCTGAGCTTCTGGGTCACAGCCATTCAGAGACCTTGATGTTACATTTGTCCAAGATGTTTAAAGCTGTATGCTAGTTCTACTTGGTGAACATGGCCACTGTTGTATGGCACTGAATGCATTTAAAAAGTTCTGACCTGCAGATATGTGTTGCTTTACCTCAAAAAAGATATCCAGTGTGTAGTGATGCACATGTAATAGGTCGCCTGACAACTAGCCCACATGTCTGTCATCAGGTGGATAGTGTGAACAACATTTTGCTGCAAAGTTTGCCCAATCAACTGCAGCATATCGTGATATAGAGCTGAAACAGGTAGTCGGGCAAAATAGATCCGACTTGGAACTTTTCATTTCAGGCAGAGGGCTGCCACAAACTCTAAGAATCCCACTCCATCCACAAAAAAAAGGGAGAAGATCTGGCTCTAACATTTGTGTCGGCTTCCCATGGTACAAACATGCAGTTGGGTGCTTACGCTTAAAGGGCCCTTCCTATTCAAACATGCCCGTAACAGTAGCCTGCATTTTCTTCTTTTCTGGGGCCACTGACACAGGCGACTTTAGAAGTAGTGGTGATAGACTCAATGTGAGTCATGGTGGGGCAGTCACTGTTTGCCGTGGTGTCTCCATCTCAATCTGAGTCTTCTTATGCCATTTTGAAGTTGCTGAGATGGGTGCTTTTGCGGGGGCACTACTGGGGACTAGGTTGCTTTGCATGAGGATGTCACGTTTGTCTTCCTTATAAAAGAACCTGACAAAGAACTGGAGGTAGTTGGGAGTGTCATTGATTACCTCTCTGCAATGAATACTTGTTCTGAGGTAGGGGTCAGTGCGGGTCTCAGCTGGGGCATTGCAAATATGGGAGCTGGTGGTGCTACCTGTGAGGGCTTGCTACAACACCCCTGCGCAGACCAACACCTGAGGTGGAGGATACAAACTTAGAATTGAAGGGATCAAAAAAGAAAAAAGTCAATTGCAGAAAAAAAAGTTTTATAACTGGCTCAGGAATGTCCACTTTTATATGTTATTCCCAGACCTCCCTTCACAGTTAAAAGGGAATATAGGATGGTGTTGGTAGGGTTTATTAGTGGCCCCTTACCCCTCCTGTATGCGTTTCTGTCAACATTTTTCAGCCATTTCCTATGTCTATACAGCTTTGCCAGGATCAAAGATCCCCTTTACTCACCCTCCTTGCCTACCTCACTTTTGTAGTTTGAGGACAGGACCTCTCTGGTATAAAGGTGCGTCATCACACTTCTATAGTACTAAGTTTCAGAGCTGTTGAATCTTGAAATGATGCAGGAGCGGTGGCGGCTCCCTGTTGTCAAAAATATGTCAAGGTGAGACCGCTGCCGGAACAAAATCCTCTTCCTCGTATCCACTTCCATATATCTAAAGCTTTCAGGAACTTTTCTTTTCCCTTGCCTCTGCCGGACAACCATGTCCCTTTCATCATCATCATCAGAAGTGGTGCTCGCAGAAGATAGTGAAGTAGTACCCTTCATTTTCCTTGCTGGGCATCTGTGAGCCAATGATTCTGAAAAAAGAGGAGTTTCTTGCTCGGAAGAAGCTCAACTCCCTGTTCTGCTCCAACATTAGGAAGAAGTACTATTGCTGGCTGAAGCTGCTGTACACTTTTCTCTGTTTTCGGAAACAATAGGGTACTACTTTGAAAAAGGGACACATCAAATTCAGTGTCACTGCTCGTCGTAATTGCAGTGATTGCAATGGCATCCTTACTGACAGATTTGGTCTTCAAGAACTTAGTTTGGGGTGTTGCTGTTGATGTGGGAGTGCTGCTCTTAGCTTTCTCCCCAGAGGCTTTTGAGGTAGGCACACAACATGGTGGTTCAAAATAGGTTTGGGGTGGCATGCCACTAGAGGGAAGCTACACTTCTCTCTGACTACTTTCTTGGAAAGCATCTTTCTTTGATGCCCTCTCAAAGCTCTCAGTTTGCAGTTTCACTAAGCTGCACAAGCGGAAGAGATTGGAGGACTGATTTGTGACTGCACAGGCCTTCTGTTTGGCAGTACTGGTGGGTGATGCCTCTTCTCCTGTGCACCTAAAAGCAAACAAGCAAGGAAAACATTCAGTGGTAAACTTAGCATTGTTTGCAGGTTGGATTATGATAGAAAAAGGCAATATTATTGTGGTTGTTTACTTAGGTAATATAATAACCTCTTTAAAGTAAAACCACAACACTATACCATAAAATGTAATTCCCCATCAGAATAACACAGTATGCAGAAAGATATATCTCTTCTAATTATGTTTATAATTTTCAAAAGGATACGTCTATGGAATGCATGGGTAAATGAAGTAGTAATATTTTAAAAGATGGAGGTTAGTGTGCATGGGGTCCAGGGAGAAATGTAATAATCATCATTACACAAATGAATGATGCTGATGTGTCTAAAGTGCATGGCAGCTAGGCTATCCAGAAGCAAATGGAATTATGTACCAAAAGAACTGAATGCTTTTGCTTGGTTTTGTGTCTATGTTTGAAGGATGGATGATCGATTGACCGGGGCAAAATGGAAAAATGAAAAAAAATACATTTAAAAAATATAAATTAAAAAAGATGTAAAACAAAAACAATGTATTTAAAAAATTAAACAACCAACAAATAAGTGAAATGAAAAAATGTAATGTAAAATTTTAAAAATAAAATACTAAATTATAATTTAGAATAAATGGCAGAAGAATACTGTCTGGCTACACAAAATGGCCACCAGCCACTTGGTCACAACAACAACCAGCAAGGGGGCATGGCCACAACAGAGAAGACATGTAGGCCTATGGCAAAAGGACACTGGCTGGCTAAACAAAGTGGCCAACAGAGTGAGAAACATTACAAGTAAACTGTAAACAATAAGAAGCCCTACCATTGTAAATTATGTATTTGCCTCGCCCACTCCCACAATGGAAGCACAGTGCTATATTCTAGATTCCTGGTTTTAGTGGTGAACCCCATACCTGCTATATATATGTAATTGTTGTTCATCTCAGGCAGTGGATCTCCCTCATCGGGGCCTTTGCTCTGCTAGAATGTCTTCTTTCTCTTTTCAAAATATCCCACCATTGTGTATATGTTACAAGGTATCTTCTTGAAAATAGCAGAATGTATGTTGTGCCTAAGTGCGAGGCTATATTTGCTAACCTATCACAAGGAGACCGGTCACAGTGCTTTTTGACCTTGTACAACATGTTCAGACAGCTTGAAGCAATACAATGCAGTGCTATTCTAAAATAATGTTGTGTGTAGCGTAACACAGACTAAATTTGAAAGCAAACTAAAATGCAAGCAAGCTAAGTGGGCTGGAAAGAAAACGCCAAACAACTCCTGTGAAGAGGACGAGAAGGAGGGGCCAGATATATCCGCAGGCAGGGGTAGTGTCTCCATCGTAATAGAATATCTAACAACTGCAACAGACCTGGTGGAGGCTGAAGACACTGTAGAGGGGCCACTGACCTGAACACCTCCGGCCGGGTTGGAGGAATGTGACTCACACAAGAACTTAAAATGGCTGAGGTGTCCACACAACAGGCCCTATCACCACCTGGGCAAGCCACTGACTCTCTCTAACTCTTGAGGCCCCCATATCATCGGGACTTCTAGCTGCACCCCCTACCAATAGTCCACTTCAAGCGGTTGTCAAGAAGCACAGATGGAAAGTTCTGCCTCTGACAACCCACACCCCTCATGAGAGACCCAAACCACTCCCTGTATTGTTACTTATGTGGCTGCATCCCAGGAAGAGATGTTGGCATGTGTTGGTGAGCCAGGCATGTCCTCTCAAATCCTAATGCAGCTCTGTGATAAACTGAGTAGGTTCTGCGAGGAAAAGGCAACAGCCATGGCCAACCTCAATGCCATTATTACTTCATTGGGCACAGCAATGTTGACTGACTTGGCTAAGCATCCTCACAAGCCACTCTGCCTTCCAGTTCATCTTCCCACACTGTTTCCCCCTGTACCCCTCATGTTTCCCAACCCTGTGGGGTGTCTGGTCCTGTACTGGCTAGCCAGGAGGAGGCCACAGAGGTGGAGGAACTCCATACTGTAGAAAGGGAGGATGACGAGGAAGTCCAGTGACTGGACCATGTTTGGACTGTGGAAATGTTTCCCCTTTATATAGACTGATTCCCCTGACACTTCCTGACATGTTTTTATTCTGTCCTGCCCCCTCCTAGTTTTCTTGCTCCTTCTGTATGAAGGCTATTTAATGATTTCCTTTCTCCCTTTCCAATGGACTGTAATTTAGTTGCATTTTTTTCAAACATATCTAATGTATTTATTTAAAACATCATCTCTGTCTTGTATAGGTATTGCTATATGCTGCATTCAAAGTAGGGAAGTGTACATTGGGAGCAGTTTTGATATGCTTCCCACATGATAACTTGTTACACAGATAGTCCTACAACTCTAGCTGTCTCACTCACACACAATTGTCATCCCATCTATGGCCTACCACCAGCGTTACCAATTGGTCATCATCCCATGATGCACAACTTAGTAGTGACTTGTGACAAATATATTTTTGTTGACATGTATTATGGGTAACATTTTACAGTGATTCATGGGGTCTCTCGCTTGCGACTTCGTAATTGTTGTAGTGAGAATCGCAGTGAGTAAGTGAGTTTACTGTGTTGGCGGTGCAGGTGAGTGCTGTGCATCTACCTGTACAGATGGGGAGGTGCCTGGACAGAGGATGCTGGTTCCTGTACAGGTGGGGGAAGTGTTTGAAAGGGGACGAGGGTGCATGTACCAGTGGGGCCGGTACCTGGACGGGGACTGTGGATGCTTGTACAAAGTGTGTTGCCTGGACACTGGACGATGGTGGCTGTAAAGTGGGGGATGTGACTGGGCATACAGGGGATGTGACTGCACAGTGGGGTCATGTGCAAGGGGGTGATGCTTTTGAAGTTTGGGGGTGCCAGTACAGGTTGTGGTACGGGTCTCTGGGTATGATGTTACAGATAGATGTGTTGGCTTGGCTTCATGCATTGACTGTAGATCATGATTTTGGAACAGTTTCAGCAAGCCAGAGTGAAGCACTAGATCCCTTCATCATCTTCACGGACAAGGCATGATATGTGGCACTCTCTTCTCTATGGATGGATATGATGTCATGTATCTTCTTTCACATATCTAACCAAGATTTCTCCATCATGTCCAAAATCTGGGTCAGTCTGTCTACCGTCTGCAGGACGTGGTGCATGTCCTGTATTGAGTCCAACATGTGGGACAGAGTCACCCCTATGGCATGAATGTCCTGCCTCACATCAGCCTGCTGTTGGAAACAATCATCCTTCCACTAGCCACCACAATCATCTGCCATCCCCCTCTGCATGAGACGGCCTGGGATACAACCATCAGGTCCACCTGTAGGGTTATGGGGCAGGTGGGAGGCTGTGGGCAAGAGATTGGTGCCCTAGGGGTACCTGATCATCACCAGGGGTTGTAGGTCCCTCAGATGGTGAATAGCAGGTTTGGATGCACTGTCATGGAAGTAGTGTATAGGGGTACCAACATTTGTGACCTGGACATGGCTGTTAGGGATTGGTGGCTGTGTTGGGGTTGGTAAATGCAGTGGCTGGTTGGATGGCTCCTGGAAAGGGGCAATCTTCGGAGTAGAGGGGGAGGCACTATGCTGGGCAGAGCAGGTGTGGGCTTAGATTTTTTGCCCAGTGGGCCATCAATGGTGGAAAGGGAATCAGACTTATCATCCTCTTCAGGCAACACCAAATCTTCTTTATCCTTCTCTATTTCCTTATTGCCCTCCTCTACGTCTTCTTCCTCCTTTTGTGCATTACTGGCAGCCCACAAGGCAGCCTGTAATATGAGTGTGTTCTCCCCTTGTATTGCCTGTTGCTCACCACTGTCTTTCACCCTCAGCAGCTGAAAGACAGAGGTTGCAGCAGAATAAGTATTTGCCTTACCAGACAGGTAGCGTAACACTAGGGTTGAGTCAAAGGATCTTAGCGTCAATGGATTTTTGACATGTAACCTGGTTTGTGTACACCTACACATGACAACTCACACCATAGCATTGAGGTGATGAATTCAGATGTGCAATGAAAAAGAAAACACACCAGCTCCAACCACAGCTCTATGTGGTATTGAGATCCCCATGATGTCAGCTGCTGAACCTGGGTCCTCAAATGTGAAGCAGAAAATGTCAATTCACTAGCTGGAGAAGGAAATGGCACTATACTACATGGATTATATGTCAACTTTTTAATCACCAATTTCAGATGTTATGCAGAAGTCACTATATCAGTCAATGTCCTTTCAGAGGGACATGGTTATTATGCTTTATTTGGGAATCAATTGTTTACAACACTATATGGCATGTGTACCTGATGGATGGATGGCACTGGGTTTGACTACTGCTGCCCGGATGTCTCTCACTCCCCTGGATGTTGTCATCTGGATCACTTAGATAGTCCTGTCAGAAGGATAATCTATAATAGCTGTAATGTGACATACATGTCCATAATTAAGTGCAAAGGATGATGTTAATAATTTCACATATACATTTTGTATGCAATGTATGGGTGTGGGACCACATGTGACCCTCCTAACCTTTACATGCAGGCCCCTGACCAACAGCTGCACTGAGCAGGTGTTCACTCAACCCAACACTGACATAAATCAGATATAACATTTACAGTGAAATGTGTCATTATAGGTTCCTGATAGTCAAAGGAAGGTAGTAACTAGAGTGACTTGCAATGCCTACCTTCGGATACACCTTTATTTTTATGGGAATCATGCTTCATAAGTATGATGTGGTGTCTTCAATAATCTAAAGGAGTGATCCTCAACCTGCTGGCCTGTTTCACCTTCCCACATCATATCATCAGGTCATTGGAGAGTAAAATGTTGACATGCATAAATATCAACAAACATTTGGGTAACAGTCCCCCCTTCCCCGGGAGAACAATGCCCATTGATAAGGTGTTGACAGTAGACATCCTGAGGTCAGGTATTTCAAGATTAGCTCATGTGTGGGTATGGTGGAATAGGAGACAAAGTGAAAATCAACTTTTGACTAGGATCACACAATTAGATCATGTGGAGAAGGAGGGGTGATTCCCCACCTTTCCTGGTTTCAAGTTGCGCATGTATGTGCTTCACTTCCTCTACACCCACCTTACTAGCTGCAAACATCCTCCCCCACAAATGTGAGACGAAGAAATATCGTTGAAGTGGCACTTTTATTCATTAAGTCATTAGCTCAACAGAGAATATATTCATCAAATCATTAGCTGGAGAAAGAGCATGTAGGAAACCTGACTTTAATCCGCCAGAAATAAAACTCATGTATACATTTATAATGCGCAAGAGCCTAGGAGGCAAACCTTAAACGAGAAAGACAACCATGAAAGAATTACAATTTTAGGATAAATTAAATGCAATGAATTGGGTGAGAACTTAGAATAAATGAAGAGATCGAAAGGTAAAAAAAACATTATCTAAATCGGAATGTGCCACCTGAGAGTAAGCTTAGTTCTGAACTCCAAGTGGGGTGCAAGACCTTTATACCTGTTCAAAGCAGTGCGGTTAAAGCGCATTGACGTAGGTACTGGAGTCCTACTGGTGCAGGTGGTTGACCTCGCGCCTACAGTGATGTTGCTGCAACCCTAGGACACAGAAGTGGTGACCCATTGGGTCAGGTGTTTGAGCGAGTAGTCAACCATGCTTGACTGCAAGTTATAAACAGAGAACATTTGTGGCGTAGATATCTCAAAAAATATATGAGAGAGCAGAACTTAAAGACAGGTGTTATCATTGCAAGATGCCGTTGTGGGTTTCATTTGAGTAAGCTTGGAACGTTTCATAATAAAAAATGAAGCAAATGGTACTTATGAAATGTTAAGGATGTACCAGCTGGTCTTGTGTGTGGGTGTGATACGCTGGTCTTGCAATTGTGGAAGGTTTCTGTAGTTCTGTGGTTGCCCAAGCTGCCTTGCCATGTTCAGCACAAAAGAAATGCATGTTCAAGAACATCGGGCCCTAGTAGATTTTATTATCAAAAGATGGCAACATGAGGCAGTGGGTTTTGGCTTGGGCCTATATGCAGCGGGTCAAGGGATGTGTGGGCTATCACTTACTGACTTTGTATGGTGAAAATGGAAAATAAATGTACAAGAGTCCCTAATTGACCAACAAATTGGGAGAAACACATCCACAGAATAAAAAAAGATCATAAGCAAAGTTGACAAACTTTGCTTATGATCTTTTTTTATTCTCCATGTGTATTCACACATTTTTAATTGTTTTATATGGCACAAGAAAGTATTTTTCATGAATGTACAAATCTTTTGAATAAATTGTACAATTTTCAATATACCGTTTTAATTGCTTTTGACTTTATTTCCTCTAATACTGTGAGTTATTACACGTGTGGTTATGGTATCTAAGGGAATGTGAGCTTTTTCCTCTGCATTAATTTGTGGATGTGTTTCTCCCAATTTTTTGGTCAATTAGGGACTCTTGTACATTTCTTTTTCATTACTCCTTGTCCCTTATTGGATTCATATGGAGACCTCCCTATCTTTTAATATATGGTGAAAATGGGCCAGATAGCACATTTTCAGATTTTAGCTTACAGGGCCTATGCAGAAACCTTCATTCTACATGGGTCGAGCAAAAATGTTATGTTGGGAAATTATATGGTAAAATGTGATCCTTCAACATAAATGGTGGGGAGGACATCCCTCTTGAGTGATATGCGATAGAGGCAGGTCCAGGTTGGCCACCATGAAGAGATCTGGTCACCTCTTTCCTGCTATACTTCTCCTTCACCCACCTCTTCTCATCCTGGCACTTAGTTTTGATGTCTGTGACAGTACATACATCCTCCCCCAATGCAGTGACTTCAGTAGCCAAATGGTGCCATAAGGTTGCCTTCTGTGTAGCACTGCTACTGTAGGGGGTAGAGCCATCATTTTTTGGTGGTGCCTCACTAGGAAATTGATTATGATGGTGGTCTCCTCCTCACTATAATTCTTCTCCCTCCTCAATGGTACCATGTTGGAGTCAAGCTACAGAGCAGGCAGGCAAAAACTCAGTCTGGATAAACCAGGGCCTTGAATGGGTGCTGCTTTTATGTGGTTTGTAGTGCTGGGATTGCAGGTGGTGCTGATAGTTTGCAGGTGTATGTAATTACATTTACTCCAGACTGAGTTTAGTTTGTCCACCCCCTGATTTTCAGGCTGAGATTGGATGTGGGACTAAAGAGTTTCCCCTGGAGCTGGTCGGGGGTTGGTAACAACTGATACGTCGAGTGAAAGTAAATTTCCTCCGCCCTGACTGCTGAGATTTTGCTGTGACTGCGAAGATTCCACCCTGACCCTGACACCCTGGGATTCCGAACCAGGTGTGAAGATTCTGCCCCAAGTGCTTAGATTCTGCCCCAAGTGTAGACATACAATTACTACTCGTAAATGCCCTTTGTGAATATCCGAAGTTTAACTTTGTGAATATCCAAAGTCATAAACTTAGGTTTACGTTTACCTTTGTGTATCAGCCCTACTGTATTTATAAATGAACAACAACTGTGTTTGAGTATTTTTAATACATTTTTAACCAAACTGCAGTCAAAAAGTAGCCCCAGAGGACTTTAGAATGTAATGATACGGACCTTGATACCCACAAAGGTGATTATCCGCATTATATGAGTCTTGGTTGACACTGCATTGCAACCATAAACATGGCCCTTAGAGAGCACTTCATGTAGTACTGCTTTTAGCCACCTTTCAGCGTTATAGACTGTACTATGTAACCATATTAATAGCCCTTAGTTAACATAGCACTCCCAGCTGTAAAGTAAAGTAAAAGCTCCAGACTTGGAAGTGTTTGAAAATGTAAGGAAAGCCGTGGGTTACTACATTTTTTGGGGTCCCCCCAACTTAGGGTGAAAAATCTTGAAATCCATTGTGGGGAAAGGCTGCACCTCACTGATGCCATTGATGGGGACACCATTGTGCTGGGGCCAGCACAAATAAAGAAATAGCCAAAAATGTGGTCAAAATGGTCCGGCCTGGAGGGCATTATGAGGCAATTCTCTGGAGTGCAGTTAATATTATAATAGTTTTGGCTCTCCCACTGAGCTGGGAGAACCTTAAATCATTTTTTTTTCTTGTTTGTTTTTAGGAGTGCACGCTTTTATACTGCAGCAGATGATGTGAAATAAAGTGCAGCAGAATTCCGTCCTGGCTAGGATGCAATTGTGCAGCCTGTCCATTATCGTTTACAGGATTTGCTGGGCTCTAAAGATTTGGCCACTTGCATGCACGGTGATGTGCTGTGCAAACCATGGTGTGTAGCTTGCATGGTGGCCCTGATGTGTGAGGGGACACTGGATAAGATAGCAAACACAGGGAAAACACAACAGAGAGGGGTAGGAGGGCAGGAGTGCAGATGACATGATTCTTCATATATAAAAAGAAGTATCTACAGACTGAAATAGCCAGTGTGTTGTGGCTTGTCCTTGGAATGTCACTGGTTGGGTGTTCCACCAGCGATTCTCCAGTGTCACCTAGGTAACTAGGGTGTAATGATGGGGAGGACTTGGGACAGCTGTTGGAGCAGAAGGAAGCATAAAACTGTGTCTCTGTTGGTGGGATAAAGAATTAAATTCATCTTTGTTTTCCAGCTTCTCATCTTATCAGTGGCGACACAGATGGGATTCAAACCCAACAGTGCAAAGCACAATGGATTAGCAACCTTTTTTAATATGATGTTGTGCTCAAAACCTTTGAGCAGCTACAACCCATCATTAAAAACTTCTAGGATCTCATTCACTTAATCAATGTCTTCTCCGAGAATGGGCATCATTAAAACATAAAAACATAAATGGGAAAATTGGGGTTCAAGACAATACCCAAATCACTCTGATGCCTCCATCCCAACAAGTAATTTCCACATCTTGGCCATAACGATGTATCAACTTCACCATGTAACCCACTAGATCTATCTTCATGCCTCCATATCCTTCAGGACTGGTATATGATTGTAACAATGAAATACTACTTGTGCCATATACCTTTACCCAATTTTTGTCTACCACCAATGAGAACGCAGACCCAGTGCCAGACAAAACAATGGCCTCTTTCCATTTATGTTGAACTCGCATTCAGGCATTGTAACGGGACCACTGTGAACAGCGAGTGAAGATCCTATGCGCAAAATAGCACTATGACTCTCCTCAAGTATATCCAACACTTTGATTACCTTTGCACTTTTGCAAACTCAGGTGAAATACCCCTTCTTTCCACAACTACAACATACTACATTGTAGGATATACATGACGGACAATCCGAGTGGTGTTAGGGACTACCAAATTCAAAGCATTTAAATTTGGAATCCCTCCCTACTCCAGGTCCAACAGCACCATCACTCCCCCCTGATGTCTGAGGGATGCCACTTGGCACCTTGTCAACTCACAGCTTGTCAGTCTTTGCCTTATTAAAAAGTGCATGCACTCACTCCACAGAACGAGGCCTCTGGGGCAGCATGTTTCCAGAGGTTAATGAAGGTAGTGTTAGAGGGCATTGAGTTGACAATGTATTTTTAGGATGATATCCTTTTGCATGTGAGGGATAGGTAGAAGCTTGATAAAGATTTCAGGCCAAGTTGAAGGACAAAGAGTTGAATCTGAAGAAGGAAACGTGCAGGTTTGGGGGAGAGTCTGTTGAGTATATGGGGCACTCTATATCTGGGGAAGAAATCAGTCCCCCAAGATTGAGTTGGCTAGCTCTTTTATTGATGCACTGTATCTATCCAATGAAGAGCAGATCAGAACGCTTTTGGGCAAGGTGGAGTATTACTCCAAATTTGCAATGAACTTTGCTAGTCTGGGGCATTCCATCTGATTGCAGTCCTGTTTAATTGGACATTGGTTGTGGAGGAGGCCTTCAAACTTGTAAAGGGTTAGATCACAAGAATGCCAACTTTAGCTCACTTGGATGTCATATAAAAAAACGTTTTTAGCTACTGATGCCAGTTTGAAAAATGTATGGGTGTGGTGGTGTCACAAGTGAAGTATGGTAAGGAGAAGGTGATGATTTTTGCTTCACGTTTGCTTAAAGGCACTGAAGAGGGATACTTGTTTTTTTAGAGTGAGGCTTTAGCTTGCACGTGGATGATCCACCATTTTAAGTTTTTTTCTGTGGGGCCTGCCATTTATTATCAGCACAGATCATAGACCTCATATACAATGGCTGGCATATATGAGTGTGGATAATGTTTCTCCATGTATAAGTAGGTGGGTATAAGGTTTATTGAAGTACAATTTCCAGGTTAGATATTTGCCAGGTATCAATAATGTTCCAGCATACTTTTTTGCTTAAATCGTTTTTATTTACATTTTTCGCATTTTAAGCATAGAACCAGAACAATGCATGTGTACCATGTATGGTTACTTGCTAATGTTACAATATCCAGTATCAAACTGTAAAAAAGACAGATGAGTTGTTCAACAGGTATTAAAAAGAGACCCATGACAGTGTCTGTATGGACAGAGTGGCGGAGCCCAATAGTCTGACCACTGGACAACTTGTGCACAGTTTGGACATGATGCATTTTAGGCCAAACTGTGGACATAGGGTGCAACAAAATGAGGAAAACTTAAGCCAAGGAGGGGAAGGGAATCATATGTGACCTGCTTCTGCACCGAGTATAACAGAGTAAGCCAGTCCTATCAGGGCCTAGTGACAATGGGAATTATGAAGAGGAGCCATAAATCTCAGGATGTAAGTGCTACTCTACACCTAGACCTAAAGAGGATGAGCATTGGGTGTCAGTCTTGGATATCACCTGGTCACCCACCAGATGTTTACCCGGGAAAGAAATGATGAAAACCGCCATGTAGTTATAGGAAGCAGCGATTTGCAAGGATGAGCGGGACATTGAAGTTGCCAAAGATGAGTTGAGAGAGACAGTCAACAACTTGGTGGTGTTTGGATGGCTACATCAAATAAATCTTGTGGTGAAAGCAAGGAGGTTTTTAAATGCTTGGGAGGAACTTTGTATTGAAGAGGATCTAATTTTCCTAGTAAGCCAGATGGTTCTCCATTAGGTTTGTTAGACAAGATTGTTAATCTTGTGCATGAAGGCCTCTTAGGGAGGAACCTGACCAAAGCAAGAGTCAGAGAACGAGGTTGCAACCTGTTGTGTGAGCACGGTGATGATCAGAATAGTTTTGGAGTTCGGAAAAGAGATGTTTTTGCTTCAAAGAGGATTCCCAAGTCTATTGTCATGGACAACGGTGTCCAATTTGTTTCTGCTGAGATAAAGGCATTTTTGGAGGAACTAGGTATAATTTATTTACACACGGCCCTCTACTCATGACAGGCTAATGACCTGGTTGAATTCTTGAACAGTTTGGCTAAAGCATCCACCCATTTAGCAGTGGAGAGAAGGATTTTACTAAGACCTATGCTCAGGGAGAACCTGTAGGCACACAGCAATCTACCCATTGTGTTGAGCAAATGATCACCTTTCCAGTGCTTGAGGGGAAGGGTTGTGGGGTCCAAACTTAATCCTGTTTGGTTGAAATGTGAGGAGAAGATGAAGCAGGTTGATGCAAGTGAGGTGGAGAGGTATCAGGTGAAGTACAAGCAGTGCTATGATGATAAACACAATGTGTGTGAGTGAGAGTGGCATGTGGCTGATTATGTTTTTGTGAAGAGCACATGATGGACACCCATAGGAAGATCTAAATATTGGGGTCCGAAGCATGTTGTTTGGCTGAAGAGGAATATAGTTGTCTTGTGTGACGGTAGTTTTTGGAGTGTGTCCAGGCTGCCAAGGGGTGGAAAGAGGTAAACATAGCAACAATTCAGGGCCAGACCGGGAACAGAAAACAGCCCTGGCAAACTGCTTGGCTGCACTCCACCACAACCCAGGAGGTGGCCTGCTGAGCAGTTTGTGAGGGCCGGTTTCGGCAGATTCTATTACAGGGGGCTAATATTGCCGACCCCGGTAAATGAAATGGCCCCCCAGGGGCCCAAAAGCGCCCCCCACCCTAGCGGCCTACCGGGAAAAGGCCCAGTGCATGCTATGGCCAGTTTGGCCCTGCATAAATCCCAAGTCAGAAAGCACCTTTCTACTTGTTGGACTATGATTTGAGTGACAAGTAGTTTAAAGGGATATTAGAGCTGAACATTTTTTGTGTGCATTTATTACAGTTGTAACTTTCGTCATTGTATTTTTATTGAACTTAGAATGTGTTAAAGCTTTTGTGTTCTTTTGGAACTAATCCTAGTTCTTAGAACAAGTTTTCCTTTGTAGTTTTGCTTACATTTTTATAGAGGAGGAGTTGTGTTATGGCCTGTCCTTTAAATCTCACTGATCGGGTGTTCCAACAGTGATGTTTTAGGGGTACCTAATCAACTGGGGTCGAATGTTGGGGAGGAGTTGGGACTGCTGTTGGAGCATAACACTGCATTTCTGTTGGTGGAATAAGGACTTGAACTCACCTTTGCTCTCCAGCCTCTCATCTTATCGCAGAGGAGGAACACTGACCAGTAGCCAGTGGCCGGTGACTGGAAGGTGTACTTGGTCCAAGCTCCATGTGATGGCATGAACGGGAAAATCAGAGCAGGAACTTAAAGCAGACAACATGCTGGGCAGCGATCAATTGTGAGTTCGAATAAGCAAGGGGCAGGTTCTAAGCCCCATTTAAGATTTTTCTTTTTAAATACAAAAGACTTTGCAAGCACAGCACAAGAACTATGTAGGCGAAAACTAAAAAAGGAACTTCCCTGAAAAAATGGATCAGGAAAATTAGCCCCTTCCATGCTGATGACGGCCCCCAGACGTCAATCACTACAGTGCTCGTGTGCTGATGACGGCTGGGGCAGTCATAAACCCACCCACTTGCGATTCTGTCACACAGGCACAAAATCACGGCCGCATGGAAGGGGTTAAATCAAAGGCATCTCAGCTCAGGGTCACAATTCTTCTCACTGTAAGATTATAAAAAATAATAATAATCTTTATTGCGTGATTTAAAAGTAAACCATTGCAAGTACAAAACATTTAAAAGGTTCAAGATTGCATTTAGAATGTTAAATTCATTAGAAGTCAGTATGTATAGATGATAACAAATGAGACTTCCATTTAAAAAGTCCTATTCATAATATAAAAAGCCAGCAACAGCAAGTAAAATTTGGCAGCATTATTCCAATGGGGGTCGCAAACTTTGGGCAGCTCAGTAAGTTTTTTTGCAGTGCGCTCCATGAATCTTACTAGGGCACAATTTAATTTAGTGTTCCTAGGGTCAAAACAGGCCAAAACTGCTGCTCTACAGCTTCTAATCTTGTTTCTATTCCAATGATGCTTGAGTAGGGCCCGTCTCTCTGTCAATAGTAGAGGGCACAGGCATATGATGTGTATGATGTCTTCTTTGTGGGTCCCACAAAGTCGGCATTGAACTTTTCCATGTTCTCTTTTCCATTTTGGCCAATGAGTCAACAGGTTAATAACTCCCAGTCTCAGTTTTAAAAAACTTAGTTTCATCCGAGCACTAAACAGTATGGTAAGGTACGGCTGTGGAATTAACAAGGCATAGGATTGAAGGGTCATCCACCCATGACTTCTGTTGGCAAGGCTGGCTTTGTCTTCCACTATTAATAATTGTTTGGTGCTGATTTTCGCTAGCCTTTTAAATTCCATCTGACTGGCATGCAAGTTCCAGAGGTCATTTAGGAACAGGGTTTTTAAGCCTTTTGACCAGTATTCATGTCCTGCTCGCCATGAGTTGTTATCAATGCTGGCCCACAAATGGTATCCTAAGCTTCCCTCCTTTGATAACCTCAATTTTTGACAGCACACGAGGAAAGACATGGCTCTGTCCAATCCTTGTTTGCAGATGCCAAGTTCCAACCTAATTTGTGCCGGTGATGTATGGTTTGGTAATTTGAACACAGACCTGTAGATCTTAGTAATTATTTTGTCCAGATGGTCACTGTCCAATCCTTTTAAAGCTTCACTGCCATAAGTTAAGATAGGAATGATTTTTGCCTGAGCCACCTGTAGTGTGGGTGCAAGAGTAGGGCCTTGTGGTTTCTTTTGAATTAGTCCGATTGCAAAAGCGAGTGCTGTATCCTTCCTTTTTTGCTCTTCTAGTTGGGATTTGTATTTTCCATTGTTGTTAAAAGTGACTCCAAGGTACTTTTGGCAATTTGATTCGACAATGCTTTCATTATTCAAAGCCCAAGACAGTTTCTTAACTTTCCTTGAGTGCACCGCTAAAATTTTCGTCTTCCTGTTGTTGATGCGAAGCTCATTATCGTTTGAATAGTCGGAATAGCATCCAGAAGTCTTTGCATTCCGATCTTTGTTTTACTTAACAGTACCACGTCATCAGCATATAATAGATTTGTCAGCGGCAAGCCAGATAGTTTGGGAGCGTGGGAGTTGACCGTATTAAGAGCTTCAGGGAGGTCAGCTAAGAATAGATTAAAAAGTGTCGGGCCAAGACACAACCCTGTTTGAGGCCTTTTTCTGTCGGAATCGGGCGAGACAGTCTTGAGCCGTCCCCGATCTTAATTCTGACCCATGTGTCCTGGTGTAGGACGTTGTATGGCTCTTAGGAGGGCCTCTGGAATGTTAAATCTGGACAACTTCTGCCAGAGTTTACTTCTGTTGACATTGTCAAAAGCCGCTTGGTAGTCAATAAACCCCATATAAAGTGAACAAGAGCAGAATTACGCTTGGTCAATTAAGCATGAAAGGGTCATGAGGTTGATTGAGGTACCAGTGTTTATTGTGAAACCTGTTTGATTCGGAGGAATTATGGAGTTTTCATCAGCCCATGCCCTAAGTGAGTTGAGCAGCACTCCCGCAAAATACTTTGCTTCGTTGTCAATGAGTGCGATGAGACGGTAATTCCCTGGGGATTTTTTTGTCTCCGCCTTTGAAGATTGGTGCAAGGATGGATCCACGCCAGGAGGGCGGTATAGTGTTGTTTTGCAGACATGTGTTAAAAAGGGGGCTTAGTTTCGCAGCCGAAAAAGTTGCATCTTCAGAGAACAGAGCTTGAGGAATTCCACCTGGACCAGGCGTGCCATCCTTACGTCCCTTTTTTATTATTTTTTCAATTTCGACCTTCTGGACTGTCGCAAAATTGACGCAGCTTTGGGTCGAATGACGTTCTTTTGTTGGTGTCATTTTGTGACCTAGCTTCTTTAGGGAGTTTGAAATGATCACGAGAGGTTCCGGGACAATCTCTGGTTGTGTTAATGTGTCCATGAGAGGGGGATTTGGATGGTTAATGAGCAGTTCCTGGTCATTAAAGTGGGAAAAAAGAAATTCAACCCACTCTATTTCAAGAATGCTCGAAGAAGCAACATTGGATGTGCGCCCAGATGCACTATTGATTGTGCGCCAAAACCTGGCAGAGTTGTTTGTTTTAATGTCATGCTGCAGTTTGACCCAAAACAAGTTCCATTGGTTTGTGCGTAGTTCACGTTTTGCTTTCTTGAGGTGATTGCGGGCCTCTCTCAATTTTATTATTTTACTGGGATCCATTGGATCAGTTTTTAAAGCCCGCCATAAGCGATTCATCGATCTTGTTGCAGATAGTATCTCAGAATTCGAGCGCGGCGTATACTTTTGATCAGTTTGACTTATGTGTTTTGTTGGTTTCGCGAATCTGTCAGTAAGTTCGGTAGCAAATGTTGACCAGTTGGCACATATGTTGTCCGGGCACGTTTGGCGCTCTATTTGTTTAGCCTCTGCTGATAAGAGTTGAAGATTCTTAAAGGAGCATTTGATGCGTTTAAAGTTGATTGTAAGGCTCTCAGATGGCAAGTCCCTTACCTTTTTGTGTCGTGTAAGGCAAGTCCTCAGAATATTTTCTTGCGGGCAGTGATCACTTTCTGTTCTGTTTCCAAGACAGTATCCTGCTACTTGATGGAGCAATGAAATGCTGACGAAGGTATAGTCAATTAATGAAATGCCTTTTTTCGATAGATAGGAGAATCGAGGTGGCTTGTCAGCAGGATAACGCCCATTTAAGGCTCTTAGGCCCAGATTTTCAAGGCTACCCTGTAGAGAACTTCCATGTGGATCGTCCTTGTGCCAACCAGGCTTGGCTTGCGGTGGGATCACCCAGATGCTATCATGTGATTTGGTGACCTCATTTTTTTGAAGGACTGACATTAACCACATGTTAAAGTCACCAGTGAGTAGGATTTCTGAGTTTAGAAAACCTGTTTGCACTCTTACTACTGACGCTGTTACTTCGTCTACAAAGGATTTCCTGGATGCTGTGTTTGGACGGACGTAGGCATTCATGAAGATCAACCTCCAATTTTGGCCATTGTTCAAAATAAGAGAGATTCCCACACATTGGAGGTGATTTGATGAGCCCGGCAGGTCCCAGGAGGTGACTGCATTTTTTGTTGATATATAGACTGCAAGACCGCCACTCCCTCTTCCTGGACGATTCAGTTTATGCGCTGGAATATGGTGGGTTTTAAAGCCTTCTAGGTGCTGTGGTGCCGTAAGCCATGTCTCTTGTAATAAGAGTATGTCAAAACCCCGAAAGTAGGAAATGGTAGCGTTGTCCTCGAGTTTGCTCGTGAGGCCATTTATATTCCATGAACAGATTTTTAAAGGAATCTTTTCGTGGCAAGCCACCCTGCTAGGATGTCAACGTAAAAGGCGGGTTGTATTCAGGGCGCCGGCCAGCCATGACCATGAACCCATCTCGTCCTGATTCCTATTTATTGTGCTCCCGTCTTCTTTTGCTTTCCTCTTTGGGTGGACAGAAGTGGGAGTTTTGTTGCATGCACCCCTGAGGACAGAGTAAACTGTACCCCTCCCTACACTTCTATGTTCAACACCACAGCTTCCCCGTAGAACGTATGGATAGCCCTCTTCCCTGCCCGGTTGTATCAGTATACCCCATTGTTTGAAGGTGTCGATTGACCCTAGAATTTTGTTCATTGCCTCTGCGGTTCTCCAGGTGATCTTTGTGGATTCGTTTAATTGGCCTTGACATGGTGCAATAAATTCTACCGATATTATGTCTTGAGTGGTAATTTCATCTGACAAACCTGACGCTTTTATCAGCTTTAAGATGTTACCCCGATTTAGGATATCATGGCTGCCTTTAGACTTGTATTCTGGATAGAAGAGGGTAGAGAGGTTGTCCCCACTCCGAACTGTGCTATTTGGCCTGGGCATTGCCTCTGTTTTGTCCATGATTGGCAATTGCGCAATTTTTATCAAAGGACCCATAAAAGGGATCTCGTTGCGCACAGTATCGGGCCTTTCATTATTTACATGACCAGAGTTCCAGTTTTCACTTGCTGGGAGTGCGCCCTGTTGGTAGTTGACACGATTTGCTGTATCTTCCTGCTTTAAAATGGGGCCTCCAGGCGGCCTTGTCACGAGACTCGGAGCATGATTCACATCTATTTCATTCTGCTTGATGTGTATATTAGGGGGAGCCGAGTTGGTAGTGTTTTTTTGTTCTTTTGCTTCAATGAGCAAGCATTTTCCCGGAGGGACCGTTGGTGGTTTCTTTACTGTTGGCGAGCTGGAAATGAGGCTCTTCCTTTTGTCACAATCTTGGTCAATTGGTTAATTGGTTGTGCTTCCGTTGTGGGTCAGAGGGATTTCCTTGCTCATCGTCTCCGGAGACACCAGGACGTCTAAGGCTGTTAAACATCGGGTAGAGGTTTAGGACTTGTTTGCCCCTTCTCATTTTGTTGCGTCCTTTCCGCTTCCTCTGTCTTTTGACTTTTCCCGCAGGGTTTTCCTCTTCTTGTTCAATTGGGGAGAGAGGGGTGGAACTGACTCTGCTAGTGACCTGGGGAGATAGCTTTCCTCTCGTGCCGCCACCTTGCGCCGTATTCTCTTCAGGTCGTGGGGAGTTGACAGCTTCTTCCTCTCTTAGCCTTGAATTAAAAACTGTTTTGGATTGACGAGCTTCGCTTGGATTACCTGAATTTGTATCGCTGCCATTCCTAGAGATAGGTGTAGCTTTTGCTATTTCTTTTAAGTATGCTACAAGCTTTTCCATTATGCCTGGAAGCGAACAAAGTTTCTCCACTATTGGTGAGCAATCTCATACTTGCTGCGGGCGATCTACAGTTTCCTGGGCCAGTCTAATCAGGCTGTTTAGATTTGAGATCCTTTCGTCGATTTTGGCAACATATACGGCAAGTGTATTTAGAAGGCTGATTTGAATGTCCATTTTATCAGCATGGTAGAATATAGCATCTGCTGACTTTTGAAGGATATCAAGGGCGGTAGCCCATGCTTTTTCTTGTGAGGGGACCTCGCTTTTGTCCTGCCTTGGAGTTACTGGTGGCTTAGGAGGGCCAGGATTTGAGTTCCCATATGAATTCAACATTTTTGCCCATTCCGTCGAATCGAGGTAGGAAAGCTCCTTCATGACACCCTCAGCATCTTCTGTGTTCGTTACGGTTTCAGTGTGCACTGGCTCAGATTTGCACACACGGTGTAGGTCCTGTTGGTTGCAACCACCCCCCCACAAAGGAGGTGCCTGGATTTTCCGTCGTAAAGGCGGTGTTAATGCCCTTGATGAAATGAAGGTTTGACGTTTCCAGCATTTTGGGCACCTAAGTACCGGGCAGCACCTGGAGCGGGCCGGCTGGGCCGCTTTTGGCCCCACTTGGCCCTCCTCAATCGGGCCATACCTCCTTGAAGCTGCCGGCTGCCCTGCGCTTTCAGTATCACAGCAGGGAGAGAGACAGCGCTGGAGAGACAGCGTTAGGGAGACAGTGTGAGTGGCGCCGAGCTGCTGTGCCGAGCCAAGCCAAGTCCGCTGAGGGTACTGGCAGGAGGAGTCCGGCTGCTTCAAAAGGCTGCTCCAAGGGGTCGGACCCAGTCCTTGGACCACCCGTCGTGACCTAACCACACCCGAAGAGGTAGGGGTGCAGCGTTTGAGGCTTGTGTTATCTAAAACTGTTGCTTGCCTTCTGGGCTTTGGGTTGGCGGGACACGGCGGAAAACAACCACACCTACTTGATTACTTACTCCCATACCCACACCCAGTCCCCCCTAAAAAACTGAGCCCTTCGGCTAAAGACTGTACCGTCGTCGCCGCCATCACCCTGAGTGCTGGGGTGCAGGCTGGCGAATAGAAGAGAAAGCGGGAACAAGGCAAGGGACACGAGTTTGTGAGTTTTATGCCTGAACGCTAGCTAACCTCTTGCGGCCCGAGGCGTGCAGGCATAAGAGATCAGTGATCAGTGATCTGGGCTTTGTGAAAAGGGTCCTGTGTCCAGCGACTCGTGGCCAGTAGCAGCTGATTAAAGCTCTGCCGTAGCAGAGGTCCAGCAGTAGTCCTGTGAGCCTTTCCTCAGTTAAGCTCCTCATCTATTTTGTTGCCTTGAGATGAGATCTGGCAGGGTGAGGATAACGGCTCCCCAAAGGAAAAAGAAAAGCAAAAGGAGAGACGTGAAGACAGTCTCGGACCCAGAACGGTCACTAATTCTGCTGCTGAGCGACACCTATACCACAATTGATAGCGAGTCTCAGGCCTCCAGGAAGTGTCCTGATACAAGGGCCAGTAAACCTATTGGAAATCAACCGAAGATAACAACAAAATTCAACTACATAAAGGACGCCGGGTCAACGGTTTTTTCTAGCAACAAGAACATCACTGGGCTTCCAACCCCCCTAAGCCCACTGGTGATCATTTCCAAGGGCCGCGCAGTAAATGGGGCATTAAGGACTGCTCAATGCATTTACAAGTCAACCACAGCTTCCATCAAACTGCTAACAGCAGTTCGAACCGCGCTCAGGTGGAGCCCAGTAAGGAAGACTCCCCCAAGACTGAGCGCGTGTCGTCACAACTCTTCTCCATCCAGATTCGCTATATCTATATCCAGCGTTGGCCTTAACACAAAGGAAATCGATACAGAACCAGCGGTAGAAAAAACTAGCATTTTGGAAAACTTTAACCAAAGGCTTCCTGAAGCCAGCTTCAGCATCCCGTGCAGTCAAAACGGAGAATCTGCGCTTCATTTCATCAAGGGTATTAACACTGTAAGATTATAAATAAAACAGATGATGAACTGCATCATATTCATAGCTCAAAGTTTTACAGAGCAAACATGGAGGAAGATAGGATAGACATCTCATAATTTACAGCAGATGAATGCTGGCTGATGTTATTGACTACTCTGCAAGCCACGGTAAAATCGTTAAAATTCCACTCCAATAAATAGAGGTGCAAATCTACCTCTTCAACACCTTAGTGTTGTTTGCTTTGGGGGTCGATTCCAAGCTTCAATATCTAAATATTTATCATAGCCCAGGCGACTTATGTGGCAGAATTAGGGTCAAAGAGTCACAACGCAGCAACTTGTGAGTGCTTCCTCATAATCAATAAACTCAGTTCACTGCTGCAAGCATTATCCTCAATTGCCACAGGTTTAAAAAAACAAATTGCACACCTCTCACCATCCGCTAGAACAGCATATAACCTCTGACACATCCATGACCTCTTTTGAAGTCAGCAAAGGAGTTCATAAAACGGCAAGTCCAAAAGGGGTTGACTGGCAATTAAACTAAACACTGCTTTTCTGTTTTTAATGCTAAGATTAATTTGTCTGACATGTCTGAATTACTTCTGGATTGAAAAATTCCAAAACAATTACCACATGAGCAACGAAATTATGCGCAATCTACATCTGGTCATGAGTTAAAAAGCCCAACACAGTTAAAGAATGAGCAACAAGATTTTGAACAATTAACATCAGGACCACAAAAACTCCTTAAGAAATGTGAACCAATAGATAAAGAAAGGCAATAAATTAAAACCTCAATCAGCCAAATTTTAAATAAAGAAAGAGTCATTACCAAACAGATTGAATACTTGTAATCCCCATGATACAGGCACTGACATTAAATCCAGCAATTTAATCTATACACCAGCACAATGAAAATACGACCCTCACTGCTATGAACAGTCTGCCCAAACCAAAACCCCTTTACAAAAGTAGGAGCAGCATCCAGGTGTTAAATGAGGAGACCCCAGTGGATGCACCCTTTAACAAGGCCTCTAAACTAGGCATCTACATTGAAGTTGCTGACCTAGGTATAGCAAAACTGATTATCACTTGACAGTGTACTCTTGGAAAGACATCAAGGAACCAGTAGCAACTTGTTGATCTTCCATCCCCAGCAAACTCAATGAACTCTCAAGACAGACATCAGTTGCCAGCTAATGAACTTTAATGTAAATCATGTTTGGCCAAGTGACCAAATAAGATGTCTTCCAACACAATGAAGCTCACAATTGCACCAGAATAGATGTTAAGGGTCTCATTTATGAAAAACGTTGCATCGCTGCGTGAAAACAGTGATGCAACAGTTTTCACTGTGCCTTACTTGCAACAGGATGGATGCACTGTATTTAATGTATGGCGCTCCATGTTGCAAGGAGTTACAATTGTGTCAGTATTTCTGATGTATCTGTAGGCGCAACAGCGGAGAATTGCTGGGGTGTGTCTGAAAACAAAGGCAACTCCACCAAAGGGGTCCTTTCAAATTTAGCAAGCCCTATGTGAGAGGGCCTGCGTCAGTCTTACGCCTGCTGTGAGACAGACGTAAGACATTGAGGCAATGGCGTCCAAGAAATTGTGCACTAAAATCTTATAGATTTCAATGTGCCACTTCTACGAGGCATTTTGTGGGGAAACGCCTACCCTACCTACATTATACCTGGCACATGTATAATGTGCCAGATATAATGCCTAGATGCGTCACTTTGTAAATAGGGTGCAACAAGGCACATTTTTAATGCTGCTGATGCGTCACAAAAAGTGACGCACTGGCAACGCAAAAATGTCGCACTGGAGGAACAAAAGTGTTGGTAAGCCTCATAAAAAAGGCACTAAATGTCTGCATTCAAGTAAGGAACGTAAAGTCACCTAATGATCAAGGAGTCCAAACCTATATTAAGGCATATGCAAATTGCCACTTTAGATTTTGTCTCAGACTGCCCTGAAACCAAAGCACAGTATTTGCAAGATATCACTGAGTTCCCAGACAAATACCAGTAATTTAGTGGTGCACATTTCTGGTGTGGATAGAAAAAGGTAGGGGTATATTCTCAAGGACTTATCGACAAGTTATTGGCACTTTAGCACAGCAAAAGTGGCAAAAGAATTATCGCCCCATTCTCAAGCTGGTGTAAACTGCCAATATCGCCAGTTTTCCAGCGATAGCTTCTGCAAACGGATGAGAGCAACAACTATCGCTAATGATAGGCAGAGTAGGCGTTCTCATGCGAAAAAGCCAGAAAACACTGCTTCACGATATTTTCAACGACCAGCCAGATCTGCGATGCGATCCAAAAACAAGCAACAAGGCGAGTTAGCAGCGAGGATTTAACACCTGCCTTTTACTTGTATAACGATTCAGAAAAGGGGGTGGTGATGAACAGAGTGTCTGAATTAAGCAGACCACTCTTACCCAGTCCAAAGATTAGGGTTTGATCCATCACCGTTATTTATCTCACTGCACCATCCCAGCTCAGAACCTGGCTATATGCAAATCAGTCTCTCCCTGGCCCAGTGCATCATGGGAACAGGGCAGACCAAACTACCAAGCCAATTCTTATACTTAGCCAGGTTCTGAGCTGGGATGGTGCAGTGAGCTAAAACGGTGATGGATCAAGCCCTGATCTGTTGACTGTGTATGAGTGTTCTGTTTAATTCAGATACTCTGTCCATCACCACCCACTTTTCTGAATCGTTTTGTCCACCATAAGCGTGGAAGGGTATACTCAGATGTGAATCCCTTGCTCATTGCACCATCAGGATTCAAGCAAGCCGGGCCGAAGACGGCTGTAATGCCAGAAACCGGTCCCCGGAAGTTTGTTTCCTTCCCAGTATAAGAATTGGCTTGGTAGTTTGGTCTGCCCTGTTCCCATGATGCACTGGGCCAGTCACAGACTAATTTGCATGTAGCCAGGTTCTGAGCTTAGATGGTGCAGTGACCTAAAAAACTGTGATGGATCAAGCCCTGATCTGTTGACTGGGTATGAGTGTTCTGTTTAATTCAGATACTCTGTCCATCACCACCCCCTTTTCTGAATCGTTTTACTTGCATAAAGCAGGACGACTGCCTACAGTATGAAAGGGAACCCACCCCAGAGCCACATCTGAAGACCAAACACATATTATGGAGAACACTGATCATGCAGTTCGGTGACCCAAGAGGTCCACAACACCCACTGCCACTACCCCCAGGACACCCTCCGGATCACTTTGTAGTTTTGCTTAACTGCTGTAGAGGAGGAGTTGTGTTATGGCCTGTCCTTTAAATCTCACTGATCAGGTATTCCACCAGTGATGTTTCAGGGGTACCTAATCAGTGAACCACCGAGGCAGCGCAGAACAGGACAGCAGACATTCTGAAAAGAGCATGGCCTCTCAGCCACTCAATAGCAGAATGTGTTGGAGAGATGGGCAGCCAAATATGTGTGAAAGAGCCAAGTCACCCATGAAAAAGAATGCACTCAATACCAAGTGTGGTGGTGATGTGCTGGACAGACCTGAGTATGCAGAGCACAGACCTGTCCATGTGGACATATACTGCTGGTGCTTGTAGTGTTGTGGACAGTGGACGCAACCATGTTACCTCAGGCAGTGGGGAAGACCTCGGTCATATAGCTGTGTCGTCCCCCCCTGTAAGCGTAAGCATCATCGCTGGCTGCGCACCTCCTGTGCACTTCAGGTGCTACTAACTCTGTGAGTCACAACTCATGGACCCTTTATGATTGAGTTACATACTGCAGACGCCACAATATCACCTTAGGCAGTGGGCAAGACCTTGGACAATGATGAGGAAGATGAGGCAGGTGTAACACACTCCACTGCAGCAGGAATATCCAGAAGGGACACAATCATGGATAATTTCTTCACATGAGCACGTTCAGCTCTGGTGCCCCTACCTCAGTGCACCACAAGTCATGGCCCCTTCTGATTGAATATAGGGTGACCTCTGTACCTGCTCTGGCTACCTCCATGATGCTTCGCAGTTGTTTGTGTTATGTTGGTGTTTTCTGTTTCTGCTTTGATAGTGATCACAGTTCAAGTTGTTTCCAGCACCAACCACTCCCTGAGGGCTGGCTCACACTCACCCCACACCCATCCAGCACAGGCATCACTGGATATGTGTACCTGGTAATAAAAAGGGGCCGGTCGCACGTTTCCATATCCAAGTGTGTCCGTGTGGTCATTATGTATGAATGATGGCCCCGGGCCCTACCACATTGCAATGTGCTGTGGACAGCGGTCACAGCATGCCACCTTAGGCAGTGGGTAAGAGCTTTGACATGTAGCTAAGTTGTCCCCCCTGTAAGCAACAATGTTGTAATGTAGCATGCACCCTGAGGGCAGGCTCACACGAACGGAGTAATGAAGGAGCACAAGCCTGCTCAGGTCCAGGATCATACATGCCAAGTTCTGTGTCTATCTGTACTGTCGTAGTATGAGCCAAATGTCTAGCCACATTAGCAGCACGAGTTCAGCCAGGCATGTACTCTACACCTGTGTCCGCCCAATCGTTACCGTAGGCCTAAACTCACGTGGCCGACCACCTTCAACGGCCAACATCACAACATCATTGTCAGGCTTGTGGACATGCGCAAAAAACGAGTGACAATACTGTGCCTTAGGAGTGCAAGTGATGCAATCGCGCAACGTACATAAGTATAAGGGTTCGGGGGAGAGAGGAACTGTAGTGAGGAAACGTAACACACAGTGATGCCGCTCATTTGCCACATCCAAGAAATTTCAAACATGAATTCGAAGTCACACACATCACAAACCCCACCCCTAACAAGCCACATTACATTTCCAGAAAGCAAGCAGATGACAAACTAACATTAGGGATGAAAGCTCCTTTGTTTGAACTATCAGGCGGGAGCACATCTGCAGCTCCGGCCTCAGAATTGCATGTGCCTCCCACCCCCTGACAGATACCATAGCAGTTGATGATGACTCCCACAATACGCACAGCCCGACGAAGGAACAACCTATACACATCCCACAGACAGTGCTCATAGTTATCTTACATTGAATGGCCTTCACACTTTTTTTTAAATTTTATTTAGTTGTTTCACGGCATAAATACATCATCATAAATCAGAAAAAAACATCAAAATACAAATGGAGAATGGCCTATTTCATCCAAAACAAAAACCATAATATCATTTATATACAGAACATCCAAAATGATAATTATAACCGCATTGAGAGTAGATAGAATTCTCAGTCTTCATAGTAATCTGAAAAAGCCCCCCAGATTTTCAATCCAATTTTTTTTCCTTTTCCTAGACCCGGAAACAGAAAAAAGACCCCACTCCAATTTATATAAATTATACATTTGTGCTCGCCATTGCTGAAATAACAGTGGATTTTCCTGGAGCCACTCTGAGGCAATACATATGCGTGCAAGAGTCATTGTAAAAAAAAAAAAATGAAAACAATATAGTCTATCAGCAGGGTTATCATAAGGAATCTTCCCCAGCATCAACATAGAGGGGGTGATCATCAGGCGAACATTAAGCACTAAAGACATACATTTTTCAATATCTTCTAAAAATCCCGCCAATCTGGGACAAGAAAAAAAATGTGTAAGCAATCTGCATGATCGGCTTTACACCGAAAACATTTACCATCATAACCCTGTCCCCATTTTGACATTCGTTGTGGTGTATAATATAAATCAAATAAAGTTTTGAAAAACTGTGCCTTTAGGTTAGCCGACATTAAAACTTCTTTGGAGAGCGAGATAAGATCTTCCACATCTACCGCCGTATCTCCTAAGGTATTGGCCCATTTTACCCTTATTTTCTCCAGATCATCTGGTTTTTCCTCCACAAGCATTCTTTACAAAGTGCCAGTTTTCACCTGGCGACCTATTCCCTCAACAACTTGATGCTTTTGTAAACTTAGTTTTTGTCTAGTGAGAAAGTCCCTTATTTGTAAAAAAATTTAAAAATAACTTCTGGGTAGCCTAAACCGATCACTTAATTCCACAAATGATTTACACTTGCCATCCGCCAGATAGAAATCCCCCAACCATATCACCACCTTTTTTTGCCATTTTAAGGCCATTCCATCCGAAAATATAGTAGGCAATAACCTTGATGCGGTAAAGGGAGTGTAAAACGCCAGCTTCCCAATTCCAATTGTACGAGTCAGCCATCTCCAAGTCTTATAAGCTCCTATTAATACCTTGAATCGGGTTCGCTTGTAGTAACTACCATCAATTTCAATGAAAAAACTTTGTCTCGCATGTGACCCCATCAAAATATCAAATATTGATGGATGATTGTACATGAGTTCCGTTGATTCCCCTATAGTCAGCACTCTCATTCTTAATAAAAAAAAAACTATATAGTAGAGAAAAAAATCTGGTACCCCTAACCCTCCCCTTTCAAATGGTAGCATCAAAAATTGAATGGCCCGTCTAGGTTTCCCGGGGCTCCAAATACATTTTCCACATAGAGATTGTAAGGCCTGTAACTTGGGTTTTGGAAATTCCAAGGGTATTGATCTAAACAAATATAGCACTTTAGGTAAGACATTCATTTTTATAACGTTAGTCCGTCCAATGATAGTCAGAAATAGACGTTCCCATATCTGGAGAGAGATCTTAATTTTATCATATACATTTTTCCAATTCACATCCATCAGTTCACTTCGTCAGCCCGCATGCCCTCCCCTCCACTGACTACATCCTCCTGGGGGACCTCAACTTCCACCTGGAGAACAACAACGACCGCAACACCATCACCCTGCTCGACAACCTCGCCAACCTTGGACTCAAGCAGCTGGTGTCCACCCCCACCCACCTCGCCGGACACACCCTTGACGCCGTCTTCCCATCCAGCAAAGACATCGCCTTCAGCCACGCCACTGGACTCCACTGGACGGACCACAGCTGCGTCCACTTCACCTTCAGAAGAACAACGATACACCACCACCAGCAACCGGTTGCCCGAAGAAGCTGGAACAAGATCACAGCCAACCAGCTCGCCGCTTCCCTGAGCCTGCACGCCCCCGCCAGCTCAGCGAACCCCAGCCAGGCGGCCGACAACCTCACGAAGTGGATCAACAACTGCGCGGACGAACTCGCCCCACTGAGGACCCCGCCCAGCAGACCCGGCAGTAAGAAGGCCCCATGGTTCACCGACGAACTCAAGAGCTCCAAGAAGAACTGCCGAGCCCTCGAAAAAGCCTGGAGAAGGGAACCAACACCGGACAACATGACCGCCCTCAAGCTTGCCACCCGGAAGCACCACCAACTGATCCGCGCCACTAAGAAAACTGCATTCAAGGACCGGCTGGACAACAACGCACACAATTGCAAGGAACTCTTCAACATCGTCAAAGAGCTCTCCAAACCCAACGCCGGAAACAACGACATCACCCCATCGCAAGACCTCTGCAATTCCCTCGCCTCCTACTTCCTCAACAAGATCGCGGACATACACAACAGTTTCAGCACCCAACCGACGCACGCCACAACCGAACCACCGCCCCCCACCACCACCCTCCGCTCCTGGACTCCGATCAGCCCCGAAGACACCATCCGCATGACGAACTCCATCCACTCCGGATCTCCGACCGACCCCTGCCCTCACCACGTTTTCAACAAGTCCGGCGTGATCATCGCACCCCACCTGCGGGACATCATCAACACCTCCTTCGACACCGCCACCTTCCCGGAGAGCTGGAAGCACGCCGAACTCAGCGCCCTACTAAAGAAACCTACAGCGGACCCCACCGAACTCAAGAATTACCGCCCCATCTCGCTCCTCCCGTTCCCAGCCAAAGTCATCAAGAAGACCGACAACAAGCAGCTGGCCGCCTTCCTCGAGACAAATGGATCCCTCGACCTCTCACAGTCTGGTTTCCGAGCCAACCACAGCACCGAGACCGCCCTCATCACTGCCACCGATGACATCCGAGCCCTGATGGACAACGGTGAAACAGCGGCCCTCATCCTCCTAGACCTCTCCGCGGCATTCGACACTGTCTGCCACCGCACCCTAGTGCAGCGCCTTAGCAACGTAGGAATCCAGGAGAAGGCACTAGAGTGGATCATCTCCTTCCTCGACGGAAGAACACAGAGAGTCCGTCTACCACCGTACAAGTCAGAGGCCACCGAAGTCATCTGCGGCGTCCCTCAAGGATCCTCGCTGAGCCCCACCCTCTTCAACGTCTACATGAGCCCCCTCGCGGCCATCGCACGCCAACACAACCTCAACATCATCTCCTACGCTGACGACACCCAGCTGATCCTCTCCCTGACCAACGACCCCGCCGCCGCCAAAGCCAACCTTCACGAAGGGATGAAAGACGTAGCCGAGTGGATGACGACCAGCCGCCTGAAACTGAACTCAGACAAGACGGAAGTCCTCATCCTGGGTTCCTCGCCCTCCGCCTGGGATGACTCCTGGTGGCCTCCCGCCCTAGGCAGCGCACCCAAACCGACAGACAACGCACGCAACCTGGGCTTCATCTTGGACTCCTCCCTCACCATGACCAGACAGTCAACGCCGTCTCCTCGTCATGCTTCAACATCCTGCACATGCTACGGAAGATCTTCCGGTGGATCCCCACCGAGACCAGGAAGACGGTCACCCAGGCCCTCGTCACCAGCCGACTGGACTATGGCAACGCCCTCTATGCCGGAACCACCGCCAAGCTCCAGAAGAGACTTCAGCGGATCCAGAACGCCTCAGCCAGACTCATCCTCGACATCCCACGACACAGCCACATCTCTGGACATCTGAGAGATCTTCATTGGCTCCCCGTCAACAAAAGAATCACCTTCCGCCTCCTCACCCACACACACAAAGCCCTACATGACCAAGGCCCGAGCTACCTCAACAACCGCATCAACTTCTACGCTCCCAAACGACATCTCCGATCAGCCAGCCACGCCCTCGCCACCGTCCCCCGCATCCGAAGAACGACAATAGGAGGAATGTCCTTCTCCTACCTGGCCGCCAAGACCTGGAACTCCCTCCCGACCGACCTGCGCGTAACCCAAAACCCCCTCTCCTTCAGGAAGAAGCTCAAGACCTGGCTTTTCGAGCAGTAGAAGCACTCCCCCCCCTAGCGCCTTGAGACCCTCCGGGTAAGTAGTGCGCTATATAAATGTCTGTGATTGATTGCTTGATTGATTTTCCTGGAGCCACTCTGAGGCAATACATATGCGTGCAACAGTCATTGTAAAAAGAAAAAAATTAAAACAATATAGTCTATCAGCAGGGTTATCATAAGAAATCTTCTCCAGCATCAACATAGAGGGAGTGATCATCAGGCGAACATTAAGCACTAAAGACATACATTTTTCAATATCTTCTAAAAATCCAGCCAATCTGGGACAAGAAAAAAAATGTGTAAGCAATCTGCATGATCGGCTTTACACCGAAAACATTTACCATCATAACCCTCTCCCCATTTTGACATTCGTTGTGGTTTATATAAATCAAATAAAGTTTTGAAAAACTGTGCCTTTAGGTTAGCCGACATTAAAACTTCTTTGGAGAGCGAGATGAGATCTTCCACATCTACCGCCGTATCTCCTAAGGTATTGGCCCATTTTACCCTTATTTTCTCCAGATCATCTGGTTTTTCCTCCACAAGCATTCTATACAAAGTGCCAGTTTTCACCTGGCGACCTATTCCCTCAACAACTTGATGCTTTTGTATACTTAGTTTTTGTCTAGTGAGAAAGTCCCTTATTTGTAAAAAAATTTAAAAATAACTTCTGGGTAGCCCAAACCGATCACTTAATTCCACAAATGATTTACACTTGCCATCCGCCAGATAGAAATCCCCCAACCATATCACCCCCTTTTTTTGCCATTTTAAGGCCATTCCATCCGAAAATATAGTAGGCAATAACCTTGATGCGGTAAAGGGAGTGTAAAACGCCAGCTTCCCAATTCCAATTGTACGAGTCAGCCATCTCCAAGTCTTATAAGCTCCTATTAATACCTTGAATCGGGTTCGCTTGTAGTAACTACCATCAATTTCAATGAAAAAACTTTGTCTCGCATGTGACCCCATCAAAATATCAAATATTGATGGATGATTGTACATGAGTTCCGTTGATTCCCCTATAGTCAACATTCTCATCCTTAATAAAAAAAAAAACTATATAGTAGAGAAAAAAATCTGGTACCCCTAACCCTCCCCTTTCAAATGGTAGCATCAAAAATTGAATGGCCCGTCTAGGTTTCCCGGGGCTCCAAATACATTTTCCACATAGAGATTGTAAGGCCTGTAACTTGGGTTTTGGAAATTCCAAGGGAATTGATCTAAACAAATATAGCACTTTAGGTAAGACATTCATTTTTATAACGTTAGTCCGTCCAATGATAGTCAGAAATAGACGTTCCCATATCTGGAGAGAGATCTTAATTTTATCATATACATTTTTCCAATTCACATCCATCAGTTCACTTCGTCAGCCCGCATGCCCTCCCCTCCACTGACTACATCCTCCTGGGGGACCTCAACTTCCACCTGGAGAACAACAACGACCGCAACACCATCACCCTGCTCGACAACCTCGCCAACCTTGGACTCAAGCAGCTGGTGTCCACCCCCACCCACCTCGCCGGACACACCCTCGACGCCGTCTTCCCATCCAGCAAAGACATCGCCTTCAGCCACGCCACTGGACTCCACTGGACGGACCACAGCTGCGTCCACTTCACCTTCAGAAGAACAACGATACACCACCACCAGCAACCGGTTGCCCGAAGAAGCTGGAACAAGATCACAGCCGACCAGCTCGCCGCTTCCCTGAGCCTGCACCCCCCCGCCAGCTCAGCGAACCCCAGCCAGGCCGCCGACAACCTCACGAAGTGGATCAACAACTGCGCGGACGAACTCGCCCCACTGAGGACCCCGCCCAGCAGACCCGGCAGTAAGAAGGCCCCATGGTTCACCGACGAACTCAAGAGCTCCAAGAAGAACTGCCGAGCCCTCGAAAAAGCCTGGTGAAGGGAACCAACACTGGACAACATGACCGCCCTCAAGCTTGCCACCCGGAAGCACCACCAACTGATCCGCGCCACTAAGAAAACTGCATTCAAGGACCGGCTGGACAACAACGCACACAATTGCAAGGAACTCTTCAACATCGTCAAAGAGCTCTCCAACCCCAACGCCGGAAACAACGACATCACCCCATCGCAAGACCTCTGCAATTCCCTCGCCTCCTACTTCCTCAACAAGATCGCAGACATACACAACAGTTTCAGCACCCAACCGACGCACGCCACAACCGAACCACCGCCCCCCACCACCACCCTCTGCTCCTGGACTCCGATCAGCCCCGAAGACACCATCCGCATGATGAACTCCATCCACTCCGGATCTCCGACCGACCCCTGCCCTCACCATGTTTTCAACAAGGCCGGCGCGATCATCGCACCCCACCTGCGGGACATCATCAACACCTCCTTCGACACCGCCACCTTCCTGGAGAGCTGGAAGCACGCCGAACTCAGCGCCCTACTAAAGAAACCTACAGCGGACCCCACCGAACTCAAGAATTACCGCCCCATCTCGCTCCTCCCGTTCCCAGCCAAAGTCACCGAGAAGACCGTCAACAAGCAGCTGGCCGCCTTCCTCGAGACAAATGGATCCCTCGACCCCTCACAGTCTGGTTTCCGAGCCAACCACAGCACCGAGACCGCCCTCATCACTGCCACCGATGACATCCGAGCCCTGATGGACAACGGTGAAACAGCGGCCCTCATCCTCCTAGACCTCTCCGCGGCATTCGACACTGTCTGCCACCGCACCCTAGTGCAGCGCCTTAGCAACGTAGGAATCCAGGAGAAGGCACTAGAGTGGATCATCTCCTTCCTCGACGGAAGAACACAGAGAGTCCGTCTACCACCGTACAAGTCAGAGGCCACCGAAGTCATCTGCGGCGTCCCTCAAGGATCCTCGCTGAGCCCCACCCTCTTCAACGTCTACATGAGCCCCCTCGCGGCCATCGCACGCCAACACAACCTCAACATCATCTTCTACGCTGACGACACCCAGCTGATCCTCTCCCTGACCAACGACCCCGCCGCCGCCAGAGCCAACCTTCACGAAGGGATGAAAGACGTAGCCGAGTGGATGACGACCAGCCGCCTGAAACTAAACTCAGACAAGACGGAAGTCCTCATCCTGGGTTCCTCGCCCTCCGCCTGGGATGACTTCTGGTGGCCTCCCGCCCTAGGCAGCGCACCCAAACCGACAGACAACGCACGCAACCTGGGCTTCATCTTGGACTCCTCCCTCACCATGACCAGACAGTCAACGCCGTCTCCTCGTCATGCTTCAACATCCTGCACATGCTACGGAAGATCTTCCGGTGGATCCCCACCGAGACCAGGAAGACGGTCACCCAGGCCCTCGTCACCAGCCGACTGGACTATGGCAACGCCCTCTATGCCGGAACCACCGCCAAGCTCCAGAAGAGACTCCAGCGGATCCAGAACGCCTCAGCCAGACTCATCCTCGACATCCCACGACACAGCCACATCTCTGGACATCTGAGAGATCTTCATTGGCTCCCCGTCAACAAAAGAATCACCTTCCGCCTCCTCACCCACGCACACAAAGCCCTACATGACCAAGGCCCGAGCTACCTCAACAACCGCATCAACTTCTACGCTCCCAAACGACATCTCCGATCAGCCAGCCACGCCCTCGCCACCGTCCCCCGCATCCGAAGAACGACAATAGGAGGAATGTCCTTCTCCTACCTGGCCGCCAAGACCTGGAACTCCCTCCCGACCGACCTGCGCGTAACCCAAAACCCCCTCTCCTTCAGGAAGAAGCTCAAGACCTGGCTTTTCGAGCAGTAGAAGCACTCCCCCCCCCCTAGCGCCTTGAGACCCTCCGGGTAAGTAGTGCGCTATATAAATGTCTGTGATTGATTGATTGATTGATTTTCCTGGAGCCACTCTGAGGCAATACATATGCGTGCAACAGTCATTGTAAAAAGAAAAAAATGAAAACAATATAGTCTATCAGCAGGGTTATCATAAGAAATCTTCTCCAGCATCAACATAGAGGGAGTGATCATCAGGCGAACATTAAGCACTAAAGACATACATTTTTCAATATCTTCTAAAAATCCAGCCAATCTGGGACAAGAAAAAAAATGTGTAAGCAATCTGCATGATCGGCTTTACACCGAAAACATTTACCATCATAACCCTCTCCCCATTTTGACATTCGTTGTGGTTTATATAAATCAAATAAAGTTTTGAAAAACTGTGCCTTTAGGTTAGCCGACATTAAAACTTCTTTGGAGAGCGAGATGAGATCTTCCACATCTACCGCCGTATCTCCTAAGGTATTGGCCCATTTTACCCTTATTTTCTCCAGATCATCTGGTTTTTCCTCCACAAGCATTCTATACAAAGTGCCAGTTTTCACCTGGCGACTTATTCCCTCAACAACTTGATGCTTTTGTATACTTAGTTTTTGTCTAGTGAGAAAGTCCCTTATTTGTAAAAAAATTTAAAAATAACTTCTGGGTAGCCCAAACCGATCACTTAATTCCACAAATGATTTACACTTGCCATCCGCCAGATAGAAATCCCCCAACCATATCACCCCCTTTTTTTGCCATTTTAAGGCCATTCCATCCGAAAATATAGTAGGCAATAACCTTGATGCGGTAAAGGGAGTGTAAAACGCCAGCTTCCCAATTCCAATTGTACGAGTCAGCCATCTCCAAGTCTTATAAGCTCCTATTAATACCTTGAATCGGGTTCGCTTGTAGTAACTACCATCAATTTCAATGAAAAAACGTTGTCTCGCATGTGACCCCATCAAAATATCAAATATTGATGGATGATTGTACATGAGTTCCGTTGATTCCCCTATAGTCAACACTCTCATTCTTAATAAAAAAAACTATATAGTAGAGAAAAAAATCTGGTACCCTTAACCCTCCCCTTTCAAATGGTAGCATCAAAAATGTAATGGCCCGTCTAGGTTTCCCGGGGCTCCAAATACATTTTCCACATAGAGATTGTAAGGCCTGTAACTTGGGTTTTGGAAATTCCAAGGGTATTGATCTAAACAAATATAGCACTTTAGGTAAGACATTCATTTTTATAACGTTAGTCCGTCCAATGATAGTCAGAAATAGACGTTCCCATATCTGGAGAGAGATCTTAATTTTATCATATACATTATTCCAATTCACATCAATCAGTTCTGTCATATTGGTTTTGATCAATATCCCAAGGTAAGTAACCTCCCCCACCACTCTCTCATCCTCCCAAGTTAAGGCTTCTGAACATAAAATCTGAGTCTTCGATGTATTACGTTTATAGCCAGTTATGGCTCCAAATTCTTTTGCAAGCCTCTCAATCTCTAGTATAGCAGTGTCTGGCCTATCTGTAACCACTGCGATATCGTCCGCATAGGCGAAGACAGAAAAACAAAAATCAGATACAATAAAGGGAGGGATTAAGGGATTCTGACTTAATTGTTCTACAAACGGGTTGATATACAAAGCAAATAATAACGGAGAGCATGGACAGCCTTGGCGAGTCCCTCTAGTGATGTTTAAAGAGTCAGAGAGCGCTCCCAAGGCAGAAATGTTGGCAGTAGGTTTAATATATAAAGATTTAATTCCCTTAATATAATTCTGGCCAAAACCCATTTTAGCCCTTAATTTCCACAAATAGTCCCAACACACCCGGTCAAACGCTTTTTCTGCGTCTAACAGAAACTTCTGTTTATTTACAGCCGCAATATCGAACAACGTAATTACTTTATTAATATGGTCCACAGTTCCTCTTTTAGGGATAAAACCATGTTGTTGTCGAGAAACTAAAAATGATACGACTTTGGATAATCTGTTGGTCAGAATCTTTGAATAAATCTTATTATCCACATTCAATAAAGATATTGGACGGTAAGATCCGACATTATCCGCAGGTTTACCTTTTTTACAAAAGACCGCAATGGTTGCATCCAACCATGTACTAGGAGGGTTTCCCTGCTGTGCTTCCAATATTACATGAAGCATTTCATCCTTTAGAATATTGAAAAACATTTTGTATACTTCAACAGGTATTCTATCTGAACCAGCCGCCTTACCAACTGCCAGACTCTTCACTGCTATCTCTAGCTCTGCCATAGTTATTGGTAGATCCAATTCATCTGCCATTAGGGGATCTAAAACTTTCAACCCTGCCTCCAATCTGGCACACCACTGCATATTTGTATCTAAACTTTCATCCTTTGAATACAGTTCTGCGTAAAAACTTTGGAATATTCTAAGAATAAATTCCGGCTCTGAGTGCGATATACCCTGAGCATCTTTCATTGATCTAATGTTCCAAGCTGACTGCTTCATTCGTAGTCTTACCGCTAGTCTTTTACCAATTTTTTCCCCAAATTCAAGACTTTGCATTTTGGATGTTAAAAATCTCTTTGCAATTTCTGTATCCCAAAAGCCAAGAATATTAGCTCTAGCCTTTGCCACCTCATTTTCGACCTCCCATAGCTCTTTTCTACCCTGGACAACTTCCCTAGTTAGCAGAATCTCTGCTTTAGCCAACAGCTCATATAGTTTATCAAGTTCTTTTTTAAATCTTTTACGTTGCCAAGATGAAAAACTAATGCACTCTCCCCGGAACCCCGCTTTGAAAGTATCCCACACTATACCGGTATTGGGCGTGCCATGATTATTAAGAAAAAAAGATTGGATCCACCTTCTCATATGTGTATTAAATTCTTCATTCAACCCCAATTTCCGATCATACGAAAAAGTAGGTGGTACTGCCCTATTCGTTTGCCTCTGTATTTCAATCATTATTGGAGAATGATCAGAAGTAATTCTGGGATAGATTCTAATTTGAGCCCCTTCCACCTAACTTTCTGGAGCAAAAAAATAATCTAGTCTGACTAATTTTTTATGGGGATGTGAATAAAAAGTAAATCCATTATCCCCCTCACAAAGCTTTCCCCATACATCAATTAGGCCTTGATCTTGTAATAAATTGACAAGAGCTTTATACACTCTCGGTTTCCGGCCTTTATAATTTCCATACCCATCCAATAATGCATTATTCAACAGATTTATATTCATATCCCCACAAATCACTATCGGCTGTCGAAAATTAACTAACTCCAAATAATTTCCATCAGCGGGGCAGGGTCATCCAAGTTAGCCCCATAAACGGTAGCCAAAGTTACCTGCCTGCCCCCACTTTTACACTCTACGATAGCCCAACGCCCATTTTTGTCCACAACCTTCCGACCAACACTTGTAGTATTATCTTTAATTAGTATAGCTACCCCCCTTATCAAGCTAATCTGTCTAGAAGCAGCGACTAATGTAAAGCCCAAATCTTTTAGCACCTCCCTTTTTGACCACGGAATATGGGTTTCCTGTACAAATACGACATCAGGTTGTATATATTTCAATTCTGCAGCTATTTTCTGTCTTTTCATCGGATTATCGGATTATTCAGTCCAGATACATTCAGTGAGCAAATTCTTACCCTTTTCCCACCATTTTAGTTCTAAATATCCAATCATGACTATCACATTCTGTCTACCACCCTTTATCCCAAAAACAAAAACAAAAACAGAAATGAGTAATGCAGAACCCTTCTTTTCAGATAACCTTTTAACCACATTTTTTCCATGTATTTTGCCGTGAACTCTTTTTCCCCCTTTATTACACCCCCTGTGACCCCTTTCCTCACCCAACCTCCCTCTTCAGACTCACCCACCTTCCCCACCCTGCCCTTCTCCCTTAATAGAGGCTTTAGGACTTATGGTCCTTTGATGCAAGTTTGCCCCAGCAACCCCCTACAGTTCCCCCTACAGAGTTTTGTCACAGTCCTTAAGAAACATAATCCCCCTATTTTGGTGAAAACTCCTGAGCAAACTTATAAATCAAAATTAAGCAAACAACAATTATATTCCATATCTCTCTGCAATTACAATTACAATGTCATCAAAAATTCTTTGGCAGCGATTTCAGTCATAAAGAATCTGGTGCGATCCTTATGAATAACTTTAAGCTTAGCAGGAAACATTAAATATGCCTGCGCACCTTTTCCTTAATATTGAGATATGAGCTGTCTTAACTGCCATCGAGTCTCAACAGATTGTTTGCAGAGATCAGGTCTTACAAAAAATTCACAGCCAAGAGCCTTACATTTTTTGTCAGGACGCGCTTTCATAAATAATTCCTCCCGGGCCTGAAAACTATTAAAAGCCACTATTATAGCTCGTGGTTTCTGATCCTGTGGGTTAACTCTGAAAGGGAATCTGTGGGCCCTTTCCACCTCCCCTTCACACTTACCCCAACACCATCCCAGGCGTACAAATGTTGCACACTAAAACAACTCATTGATCTGAGCTGTGGCATTTCATCCACAGAACTGGTGCAGGTCTAACACAATGGCAGAACATCCCATGTCACATGGAACTGTACCGTGCAAGTATGATGCATTTACTGGGGCACTGCCATTGGCAGTGATGTAGATCAGTTACTGGCTAAGCACCCGCCTTGCCAACGTCACCTGCGTTCAGCCTGTGTTGCATTTTCAATCGTGCATATTCGAGTGGTGCATGGATGTCTGCCTATCCAACAGGATGGTAGATTAACTGGATTTTGACATGTGTGTGCTCCCCCTGGTGGCACACTACCAGGAATGTCACTGTGATACCCGTTTATGGGTTGCCTTGATACTTGACATACATGCTGGAAGCTGGACCTGGGAGATTGCACAAATCCTTGTGTGCAGTGACCACATTGAACCTCTCCCCTATTGGGCTGTAGTGCAAGTTGGTGAAAGGGGATGGACGCAGCACATCTGTCTGTACCTGCTAATGGATGGACTTGCCGTCCTGTTTGATGAAGTAGACAACAACCTTATGTTGGGAATATTAGCCTACAAAGCTGCAATCGCTTTCTTGGACAAGTAACTACGTACCTGCAGTACGTACCAACAGTTTGGAACACATTGCACATGTTCCGACACCTTGTTGTATCTTGGAGATCTCGTCACATATCCCACGACAACAGTGGACATGGCTGTATTCGCCTGAACTCTGAGTACATGAGCGGACAACAACGCAGCTTAACACACACCAGTGAAAGGTGTGGCACTCCCCTGGAGTAGACAGCAGCGCTTGCCAACGTTCCTCATTCTGACATACTGCTGCATTGCTCTGCATGTTGTGGCACTTATCTTGCCCGTACTGACACGCATATGCTAATAAACTCTATGCACCTTCACTTGTATTCAACTGTGATGAGTGTTGATTTGAATGACAATGTGTGACTCAATGCCTATCTGGGTCACAGCCATAAATGCGCATTGATAGCATTATGCAGTGAGTACCTTTTTGTGGAATCACTGCCCCTACATTCATCCATACTTTCATTCTTGATTGATCATGGCCATGACACATCTGTGTGAATTGGAATGTTTTATTTGCATTCAGTGGAGAGTTGAAGCTTAACCAGTACAGGGTCATGCTAATCCCATTTTACATTTTTGGCTCGTGGAGGGCCAGCCAGAGTCCTTTCGAGATTGGCAAGTTCATAGAAAGTGGAAGACTACAGTCCGCAGTGTGATTGCTGTGTCATTGGTAACCAAACCAAATATGGCAGTCCATGTCGAGCTCCAAGTTGAGTATCGCTTAGTGTATAGCGGGACAGTGGGAGGTGTTATTCGAAGTCATGATGCAGAGAGCAGAACCAAGCTGAACCCGGCCACATGGCGGAGATGAATGCACCACTTCATTCTTACCACAAAGCCAGATTCATCATCCTCTTCGTCCTCTGATGTGTCAGGTGCCTCACACACGGGTGGTGTTTTGTCTGCATCAATGTATGGCAGTGACACATCAAGGGCCAGAGTTGGAATGACTGACAAACTGTGTGGCACTGACACTTCAGGAGGAGGAGATGTGGATGGAGTGGTAGCACAAGCATCCATCTGCGCCTGGCCTTGTGTTGACAATGCCATGATGTGGATCTGCAGGGCATGTGTCACAACGTCAATGGTACTATATAACCACTAACCTCGGAGAGAAATCAGCAGGAACGATGGCACGTAGCTATACCCCCTTCTTCCCCAGGAAGCAAGTACCCATAGAGTTATGTTCACACTGCTATGCACACAAGCTCCACAGGGAAAAGGGAAATGGATAAAATAATAAACGGTTGCCGATAATAATCCCCTCTGCTGGTAGATATTGGTGTCATCGAATACAGACCCTCGAGGATGCACTGGGAATCTTCTACCACTAGTAACTGCAGGTTTTAGGATGAGAAATAAACCATAGATCAGAATATATCAGATAACACCCCAATAGATTCTTACTACAAGAAATCATGCACACTTACTAAGGGTACGGCAGTATTCAGAGTGCAGAGAATCTCTCTAACTGGCAGAGTCACTTAGATTCCAATAGCATACTCAGCTTTGTGAAGTAATAATAGAGTAACCTCCCAATAATCTGCTTGGGGATTCGTAAGCACCTATGAAGCACTCCTGTGCTCTCATGAAGGATAATATCCAAATGGTTTAAAGTAAAATCATCAAAACGGAAAACAAAATAAAAAGCAAAATCATCAAGGAGGAAAATTCGTGGTGCAGCAAAATCATCAAGGAGGAAAATACTCGGTAAAGCAAAATCAGCAAGGAGGATAATACAATGCAGGCAAACAGGGGACCGAGCTTCGATTCACTCAAAGAAGCTCAGTCGTCACAGCATGGGTCTATGTGAGAGCAAAGGATTGAGAAAATAGCCTATCCCAAAAACCCGAGTGACTGAGAACGGAAATGCGCTCCTGCGCAGTTCTCCAGGTCATGGTGTTTTTTAAAATTCCTGAGCAGGTTACACAAGCAGAGGCAGAACACCTCAGTAGCGGCTCGGTTCCAGCCGTGAGTTAATAAAAAACACACAAAGAAACAGTCAAGCAGGAACAGACTACGCAGACTGCGTGTCACTCCTGCCAGGGGTTTTAATACTTGCAATTCAAGGCCTTAATACGTCGGAAGCCTCCCGAAGCACGGAAATCCTCTTCTCCTAGGACACGAAGCGAGCTGGATACTCTGCAGGTTCTGGATTGGCAAGCCCCGTCTTTCTGACATGGAAGAGCTTTGCAGGGGATGCCGATCTAGGCGCTTCCAGGTCAGGCCTCGAGGCTTCTGGGTAATGTAGTTTGCTTTGTCTCCTCTGGCATTTACACCTTGCAAAAGCCTTGTAATTGTCGTGATCGCTACAGCATGGAAGATCACAGCTACATCTTGCTGGTGTGCAGCTTTGACAGCCATTTGTGAGGCTTGCATCCGCTCCATGTTCTCCATGATCATTTGCATGTGACCCAACTCCTTGCTGACATTGCTGGGGCCACTCTGATTAGACAGTTGTTCTTGGCTTAGAGGCATGACTCCAGCAATGTCAGCCATTGCTTGTTGTAGAGCAAGGAATGGACAGTGGGTGTCTGTTAGGGACTGTGAGTGGTCCCTGATGGGACTTAGACACCCAGGTATGGCATCTAGTTTGACTGCCATGAGGTCCAACCCAACTCCCAGCTGGTCCAACATCCTCCTGGCACCCTGACACACGGCGTTGGAAGGCCATGTGGTGGTTGGGGGTCCTGGGAGACAGCTGTGGTGGTGGGTGCTTCCTGCTGTGTGGTATGTGCAGGGGGTGGGGTCTCATGGATGCAGCTGTGCTGCCCTGCTCCTGGAGGTGGGGTGCCAGAGCTGTCCCTGAGCTGTTGGTGTCGATTTTGGAGAGGTCCTCTTCATCATCAGTGCTGAGTTGTTGGGTCTGCTCTGCAGGAGGTGCTGATTTTCCCTCTGCAATGTGAAGGGGAAATGCAGATTGACATTGAGTTCCCATGTATGTTCACGCATTGCACAAGTTTACTGTCAGACTGGATGGCAATGTACATTCTGACTGTTAATGAGGAGACACCTATTTGATTTGGGACATTTGGCATTTCTACACCATCAGTGATGTGAAGTTGTAGTTGTACATTGTCCCCTCACAGTTTCCTGCTATGCCAAATGCGAATGACCATGTTCTAAACACAAGCTGCAGTAGTTGTGTCCTCTGTTCTGTTGTGAAATTGTTGCAGTTTGTACCACATTGTTGTCAATGTTGAGGTGCTCTGCATCTTATGTGTGAGTGCTGCATTGTGGGTGAATTGCCCCTTTGGATGGCTCTTATCCCTTTCAGGCGGTGTGCCTTTCACTTTCATGCTCATACAGTGCTGAGATGTTGCAGACTTGCGTAAATTAGGCTCTTGGTTGGAGTTGTGACTCTTGGGCATGGTTTGTCCGCAGATGTGCTATACTTACTTATGCATGTGTGACATTGTGCCCATCTCCCCCGTCCTCCCCAGTCCCTGGTCATTACTCACCCTGTTGCTGTTGACTCAGGTCATGTTGTGCAGTATCCAGTCCCCCAACTCCTGCCACCATCTCCCCAATGATGGTCCCAGGCTGGTCTTCCATGGGGGTTTTGGGGTTCTGGTTGTCCTTTGTACTTGCTCCTGCTACCTCCATGGTGTTTGGCAGTTGTATGTGTTTTCTTTGTGTTTTTTGTTGCTACTTTTAGAGTGATTGTTCCCGCCTGACTTGCAGGCATGGAGCTGCTTATCGCTGCATTTTTTATCGCAGTTGGGCCCATCGTGCGCCGATGTGTTATTGAGACACTATTGCATGTTACCGCCATGTTGTGACTAGGAAGTTTACACAGAGTTATTTTCCTGCGATAGATTGCGATATGGAAGATTGCGTTAACACATTTTGGCGATGATTATTGCTCGTTCTTGAGAAGATCCCCCGTAGTTTCTCTGACATTGGGGCATGCATATAAACTAACCATCACCTCTAATTGTTGTGACTGGTCCTGGTTACCAACTGCACTACCCTTCAGGATCCGAAAATTAATGTCAATTGAGCAAAAATCAACACCACCACAACTAACCTACAATGATGCTTGTGGAATGTGGGAGGATTAGGTCATCTAATAAATGATCCAGACGTTATTTCTTATTGGCAGCAATACAATATGATCATCCTGCATCAAAGATGGAGCCAGAGATCAATTCCATTAATTGGCTTCATTTAATCTATTACCACAGCATTGAACACCAAGACAAAAGTCATCCCTGTAGAGGAAATTGCAATCTATAGCTAAACATTAACCTAATAGACATTAAAGAATCATGGGCCTTAGCACTACAAGTAGAAAACAGGGGACCGGATAACAAGCAGCCCTCATTATTGTGCATATTTACATCACAGCTGCTCCATCTCAGAAATGTGCAATTATACCACAACTACAAGCATCAATTACTGACCTCAACCAAAATTATGATTGCATCTAATATATTACTAACTTTTGACTTCAATTTGAAAGTATTCCATGCTCCTATAAGGATGACACTATGTGCTACAAGATGGATTGTGAAATATGCCACTCTTATTGACTCCTGACACCAAAAGGCAAGACATTCTACGAGAAATGGTTTTGGGTAAATTTGTGCCAAGCAGGGCTATGTTTCATAAAAGGGACGCTCCCCAGCTTTAGGTCGCCGTGAGGGGAAAGGCCAACACCACCTACTGTTGTGGGAGCCTGCTGGAACCAGCGCAAGACGCTGCTGTTGTTGTACCCACTCAGAGCCACCAGCGCAGCCGTGAGGGGAACGGCTGACCTGAACCACAACCCCCAGAGGGCCCTGCGAGGCGCAGAGCCCGTGACGGTGCCGGAGGGCGCCAGAGGCCCTCTTAATCGGCCAGGCCCTCCCAGAGCACGTGACGCTCCACAGCTTGATGTCACCATGAGTGGAACGGCAAACACCACCTACTGTTGCGGGAGCCTGCAGGAGCCAGCGCAGGATGCTGCTGTTGTTTTTACGCTCTCAGAGACGTTAGCGCATCCGTGAGGGGAACGGCTGGCTTGAACCACAACCCCCAGAGGGCCCCGCAAGGCGCAGAGCCCGTGACACTGCCGGAGGGCACCAGAGGCCCTTTTAATTGGCCCGGCCTTCCCGCAGCACGGGACGCTCCACAGCTTGAAGTCGCCACGATGGGAACGGCCAACACCACCTACTGTTGTGGGAGCCTGCGGGAGCCAGCGCGGGATGCTGCTGTTGTTGTTACGCTCTCAGAGCCGCCAGCACATCTGTGAGGGGAACGGCTGGCCTGAACCACTACCCCTGAGGTCCCTGCGAGGTGCAGAGCATGTGACCCTAGCGGAGGGCGCCAGAGGCCCTCTTAATTGGCCCGGCACTCCCGCAGCGCGGGATGCACGCGGACGTGCCTGGGCCGCAACCTGAGCAAAGCACGGGCCAAGGGCGGGCCCGTTTGTGCCCGTTAGAGGCCAGAGGAGGCCAGGCCGGTCTATCCCCCTGAAAAGTGCCATACGAGAAAGTTGAGTGGTTAACCAGCAACCGAAGTATGGGAAGACGTACGACCACCTCAGGCCTACGGCCTACTACCACCATTGATCGTATGCTTGAGAGAGCAGTCAGTATTGTCTCCACAGAGATTGAGTTAACAGGGAGGAGACATTCTGTGGGTCTATCTGTACCCCCACCCTTCACTCCCCTATTTGTTACTAAAGTGTAATATCTTCATGTGCTGAAGTATCCACGGTCATGGTGTAGATCTCCAAAAACAAAAGAGAGGGGAAGGGATGGCAGTGACCTTCACATGTAGTTCTGTGAATACCATTTGTAGTACATGAGTAGTACTACTAAACGTACTACCATATGCACATTTTCAATGGTCCAGGACAACACTTCAGCATACAATGTATACAATTCCACACAGTTCAACTTACTTGATTAACATGATGCACAGACTCCATAGATTTGTTCTGAAGAAATTTAATTATTCATGATCATCTTTTTTTGTTAAATTTCTCTCCTTTATCAAGAACGACAATTTTGTTTAAATCCTACATGTATAAGTTGAGGTCTTGGGTTCTATCAATAGAAACCCACTTAGAGGAATGGCATTGCAGCATATGATTAAGTAACATTTTAATGTTTACTCAATAATAATAATGTTGGAATTAACACCGTGGAATCACATATGGATTTAAATAGTTTTGAATAATCCTCCCTCTATATATAAAGAAAGCTGTTCCTGAATAAAAGTTGTAACGTACATTAGCTCCAGATGCTGGCCAACATGACAAAATAAACTGAGTTAATGATAATAAGACATTGGAGGGAGGGTGCTATTAAGGAATATAAACTAAATCTGAGATATCAAAGTAATTGATTTTAGAATTGATATAGACATATTATTTTACTTCATTCATTTTCTGTATAGTGACAATAATATCCACATAAGGACAGCTATGGGGATCCATGTAATGCCAACTATCACAGTCACATTTTTCTGTAGGATTTATAACCAGAAAGCTATTTAGCGCTGGGATTCTGTGTTCAAAGTGGTTCGAGTATCATTGGGTATAGAGATATGACTTGTGCCCGGTTTTGTTTCGGCTGTCATTAATATAAAAATTCCATACTGCCTCTTGATCTTCAAACTTAGGTAAAACATGCTTTTCTATACATTTCAGGTCAAGATTAATTTAACTTTTACAAGCAGTGGCAAATATACAAAATATTTAAGTTTGCATTGTTCTATTTCGATCAGGAAGAACTTTCATATGAAGGTAGGTTTGTTATACCATGTGATGACACGATATGCAATCTTGGGGTTAACCTTATGGTAACACTATATGGAAACTTTAGGCCAAACTTGATTCAGAATGAATTAGAATTGCACATAGATGGTTGTAAACATTGAGCATATGTTGATAATTATACTGTGGAGGATGGCCTCATGATGACAATATATAACTTTGAGTATAACATTTGTTGGTTTCTGGCTATACTCTAATGCACAGTGATTGCTTAATTAGAGATTGGGGTAGCATCCAATCAAATTACATGGCATTTGTCTAGGGTATTGTAGTACGTGGGTCACTAAATGTGTTTAATATTAACATTTTATGGTAAATTTGTTTTAAATGTTCTTTTGTCACTTCTTTTTTCTATTCTAAATATGATTATTGTATTTATAAAAAAAGAACATTCTATGTATAGGTTTTATAAAATTGTATTTCATATATGTTGTTGTAGCCTTGAAAAATTCTTTGTGATGAAACACGTTGGCTACATTTGAACTAAAAAAGAGAAATTTAACAAAAAAGAAGAGGATCATGCATAAAGAAATTTCTTCAGACCAAGTATATGGAGTCTGTGCATTGTGTTAATTAATTGAGTGAAATTGTGTGGAATTGTACACAATGTATGCTGACGTTTTGTGCGTAACCATTGAAAAATTGTAATTTGTGTAAGGAAAAATGTGTTTTTTTCCTGAAAGAGAGGAAAAAGGGGCTAGCTTTCCCAGTTTGTGTACCAATATGATCTATTGTGATTTCTACTCGATAAAGTGGGAGGTGCAATGATCTAGTGCCTCAGCCTCTTTGTATAAATTATCTGTGATACTACAATCGACAGTTTTTAAATATGCCCCATATTGTGGATATTATTTTGGTATTGTTATGTTGACCCTAGAAAGTGACAATATGATGTGTGAATGATTCCTATTGTAGATATAACAGGGATGGTATTTTAACTATAAGAGAATGTTTTAATTAATACATTTTACAATCTTAAATAAATCAATAATAAATAGTATTTCAACATATAATCCGACCTGAAATAATATATATTTTGTGCATTTTAAATGTCTACTTTATGTATAAAGAATATGTTTTTTGTAGATAATGGGATCATTCTTGCTATTGGTCAGGCTTTGTGGCAAACCTCAGTTGTACTCGGTCAAAGGTTGAGTGCAGCGGGCGTTGTGAACTTTTCTCTGCAGCGCCCAAAGGCTTTGTACTGCCGAAGTTTGGGAGGAGGTAGTCAAAGCAACTATTAGGCAAGGTGTGTGACCAAACCCTGTTGTGAATGTCCTAAGACCATACACAGTTGCTGTTGACCACAGGGTTATCCGCATGAGTCTATTAATGTGAGTTGCAACCTGGATGCAGTATATTATCAAAAAGAATAGAATAAACGCAATTTAATGTAGAGTTATGGTAAGCTTTGGTTGAAACACTTTATTGTTTATTTATACACTCCCTCAAAGTTACATACACATACTCCTAAAGTATAGTCATGGTCGTGACTCAATTCTGAAATAATTCCGGAAAGAAATTTGCCAGCTATTATTAGCTTTTTAACCCATAACTTGCAGAATAGCCATGTAAACCATAGCAACCCCGTCAAATACAATTATTTTAAGCTCACAAAATTCATACAAATAAAACTATACAAAGGGGCTTATTTACAAGCCTCTTGCGCCACTTTTGCGTCATTTTTAACATGGGAAAGGTGACGTAACGGTGGCACAAGGGGCTTGTAAATAAGCCCCAAAATTAAAAGACCATTATGAAACAACACACCCTGAAACCGATAATTAAACCTTTATTCATACCCGTCTCATTGACAGAATTAATGATGTAATCACTTGCAAAATGTTTTAAGCCATGTATATTTGTAGCTGTCATATCAATGGTGATAAGTGAGGTTTGTATTTAGTATGCGATTTAAGAATGTTGGAGTGAGATAGTTGAAGCTGTTTTCTTAAGGTAGAGCTAACTATTTCCATCGATTGAAAGTAGAATTTTAAATTTTCTTTTACTTTTCATTGGACAAGTGAAGAAGGACAATGGAGAACCTTAGCAGTAAGATTTGTGTCAGTCCTTATCCAAATACACTAACAGCCTGATTCATCATACTCCCGTTTTGCGAGGCCCTAATAGCGATTCATAGCGAATCGCTATTAAGGACTCGCAAAACGGGATTCATGTAGAAATTGCATGAAGAAATGCGATTCCTACATATTCCTTATTTGCGATTAGCAAATTGCTACTCGCAAATAAGGAATAACTCGCCATTCATTCCTATGGGCCAAAAGGCCCATAGGAATGAATGGGGAGTATTCCTTATTTGCGATTAGCAATTAGCTAATCGCAAATAAGATAGCGATTTGAAGGGTGCCAGGGGTGTCCAAAGGACACCCTGTAGCACCCCTCAAATGAAATTTTACACAGGTGTTGCACACACACATGTCCAAAGGACATGTGTGTGTGTAACATGCAACTCAGAAAAATGCATTTAAATGCATTTTTTTGAGTTTTCGCAATTTACCACGAGGTCTGACCTCGCGGTAAATTGCGGCAAGAAATTGCGAATTCGCAAAATTAAATTGGATGTTGAATTGCATTTAAGGAATCTCAAATAGAGATTCCTTAAATGTCGATCCTCGCAAAATTGCGAGATCGGAAATAGCGATTTTTACATTTGGGATGCTGAATCCCAAATGCAAAAATCGCTCTCGCAAAGGGCCAGATTCTCAGAATCTGGCCCTTTGCGAGCGCTATTTTCTTTGATGAATCGGGCGGTAAAATCCAGAGATACTAATTTGCGTGAAGTAAGTAAACCAGGAAGTAAATAGGCGTCCAATCAGATGGAGTTTGCATTTGGCAGGTCTAATGAAATTCGTATTTCTCGTTGAAAGTCATTCATTCGAAATAACATTCTCTGCCTATGAAACGTGGGGGTTTAAACGATTGACTGTTGTGCAATAAAAACACCCAAACATTTCGCATGTTATACTGCTATTCAACACTCTAATCCCTACTTCAGGAAGCTCGGTGTGTTCAGCGGGGTGGGTACTGCTGTTGCCTCTAGATAAAAAATCTAAGGCTCCCCTAATTTGATGCTGGAAAAACTAACCATGTTCAGGATGACGGATACACAAGAGTTATAGTTGTTTACTGTAACACTAAGACAGCCCCATTAACAAGAATGATGTGGAACTGCATCCTGGCATTATTCTTAGCGGAGGACTTGACAAATATGTTTGTAAATAAAAGAGCTACAACAGAGAAAACATATAACACTCCTTTCTTGCCAAGTAAAATGGCTGCATGTTTAATGCGCCATGCATTATTAAAAACTCCATTTTTAAGTATTCGTCAATACTCTAGTCCAGGAACTGGATGCCTGTAAAAACTGACAAACGCAGATAAAGCATGCTGCTTAACCTGCAAAGAGTAGGTCAGAGAACAAACAGGAACATTCATTTCCTTGACTGTATTGCTTTTAGAATGGAAAGTAAATGAATACCATATGTTATGGCTTATCACTTACTGTATAAGTGTATCACCAGCAGCACAGCATGTCCCACTCAAATAACACTGATTGATGCCACGCATGCAGCTTTTGTTCGTTTCTCTGGCTTTGTCTTGTCCATGTGTAGTTTCTCTTTGTATGAGTTTAAAGAGAAGAAGCATACACGCAAGCGGTTGCATTGTGAATTCAGGACAATTATGTCTAGCATATGATACACAGATTTGTGTTATCCTTTATCAAAATAACTAATAGAAAATTGGAGTGGAGCTAAAATATTCAGATGGTAAGTGCATATAGGTGAGAATATGTTTACTCTTCATTTGTCCACCTCAACATACCGTAGACATTTATATTGTCATGGTTAATATATATACAGTTACGCACATTAAACCAATACTTTCCTATATTTACTTACTTTCATTATATTTTGGGTCTCAATACTAAGGCCTTCTTATGAACGGGACATCCTTGGCGTGGCTTTCCCCCAGAGTTGTACCTTCAATTGTACTGTTTTTGCTGAATTCGTTTTTGCTGACCCTAGGACTCTACACACCTTACTACTATCCAGTGCCAAAGCACTAGTGCTCTCTCCCTAAAACAATTTTACCATTGGCCTATATCCAATCGGCACATATAATTTACTTGTAAGTTCCCAGAAAAGTGGCACGATATAAACTTAGGACCTATACATTGAATACTACAAGTGGGCCTGTGGCATTCATAGTGCCACCCATTAACATAGCCCTTTTAAACATGTTGCAGGCCTTTTCAAACTGCCAAAAGAAACCTTTTCCAGGCCTAAAAATTCCTTTTTAATGCATATAGGTCACCCCTAGGAAAGGCCTAAAAATCCCATAATGCAGTGTGCGGTGTATTTAAAAAGAGGGACAGGTACTTTTAACTTTTACATGTTTTGGTGGAGAAAACCTCTTTCATTTTTTTCACACCACAGCAGACATGCCTCACCCATAAATAACATTGGGTCACCTTATTACATTCAATAGCGATGTTCAGTTGGGAACAAATGGGAAGGTCGAGTTTAGTCTCTAAAAATTGCAATTTATATCCCTCTTTACTAGTAAAGTTGAATTTTAAGATACATTTTGAAAATGCCACTTTTAGAAAGTTTTCTAAACAGAACAGTCATGAGGGAGAATGCACTCCTTCCCTTAATGAGACACGTATATGAAAACATTATGAGTGTGTGCGGTCAGTATCAGTGGATTGCCTCAAGCCACAATTAATTCAAAAGAAATCAGAGAAAGGAGAACTTCTCTAGTGCTCCAACTGCCGCACTGCAGAAAGTGGGAACTGCTCCCTCCAATTATGTCCATTTAATCCAGGTACTCCACAATAATCCAATATGACCAGAATGTATTCCATTCCTTATTACTCCAATATGCTTTTTTCTTTCGTCACACCGGAGACAGTCTGATTGAATCTGAAATCTTTATTAAAAACTTCTGATATCGGCTGCATGTCACTCCAGACTTTTAACAACGATACGTGCAAATTAATCGCAATATGAAGTAGGCGCATGGTTTTCAGTACCCAATGCATTTCGAGCATCCTTTGGCTCTTCGTCAGGGGTTTCTACAAAAGATAAAATAAACAGCTCAGATGATCCAGTCCTTGTGAAAAATACCTCAAGCAGTCAAGCCCAGAACTCTAAATTAACAGTCATACACAACCCCGTAACATACCGTACCCCTACCCTCACCCAATAAAATTCCTGTGCTGCTTGTAAAATTAAACCAACCTGCTCCAACCAATACCATGATTCGTAATGCCACCCATTTCACCAAAGACTTGTATTTCCAATCTTAATCCTCCCTTGTTCCCTCTTCCCCCATCTGTACCCTGTCCCCAGCTATCAGTTCTTAAACCATGTCCCTCACTGTTAGTTCTTAACAAACCACCTCCTCCGAACTAACCTCCTCGTGCTGCTCTCCATATGCACGCTGCTTCCTCTCTTTTCCTAGCTGTTAGTTCATGAATCCAGCTGCTTTCACTCTTGTGTTTTTGATTGGTCCTAATGCACGTTCTTAACTGCCAGCACGTGCCTGCCTCCCCCTATAGCTGCACTCGATTTTAAACCACCTTCAAACTGAAAACTCTATCAACCATGGTGCACCTCCCACCCCAGCTGCACAACCACCAATCCACCCCCCCCCCCCAACAAGCCAGTGCTCCCTTAACCTTGAATTGATCGTGCAACAAAAAATGTTAAACAAAACATCCTTGTCTCCCTTGTATATAGCCTGAACCCAAAGCTGTACATACATACTCAACTTATAATTAAATGATAAACATGATTATAAACAACGAACTTCCTTACATTCCCTAAAGCCATTAATAGATTAAAATTACATTGTCTGTGAAATTGTAACACAAACTGATAGTGCATCTGCCCCATAAATCAACTTTAACTGTCCATGATACATGTCCGATCTTATTCAATGAATTCCACTTCATGTTTCCACTGTGACAAATACATACTTTTACGTTTCTTATCAGATTTCGAAAACCTGGTTTCATCCAACGGGGTGCAGAACTCGTAGAGGCGATATTTTTTTAAACAGAACAATCATGAGCGAGAATGCACTCCTCCCCTTAATGAGACACGTTTATGAAAACATTTATGTCCATTAAATCCAGGTACTCCACAATAATCCAATATGACCAAAATGTATTCCATTCCTTATTACTCCAATATGCTTTTTTCGAAACACAACACACTCCTCTACCTTGAAAGACCTCACTTAGCAGGTCTTGCAACTCCTTGAAACTGCTGTTGTGTGACTCATCCTTGCCGCAGGACCTTGCATCACATGCTTGCAGATCCCTATAATTGCTGCTTCACAATACAACCTCGATGCAGGACCTTGCATCGCAGCTCATCAGAACCGCCGCTCCTCGATGCATCCTCAAAGCAGGACCTTGCAACGCTTCACAACCAGGATTTAAAGTGCTTTGTTCAGCATGCCTAACTTGTCCATGTATCTGGCCTGCTGTCCATTGTGGTCAGGCTGAACTTGTGAGTTTGTACCAGTCCGTTGTGACCAGATACTCACAGTTAATGCTTACTGCTTGTAAGCACTATTTTTGCGTAAATGTTCCAAATTGCATAACTTCAGTTCTGCCAATTGGATTTGTATTGCTTTCGTGCCAAATCATTGATGAAACTGTACTCTGTTTTCATAAATTGGTGAGGAATTTTTCTTATGTTGTGTTTTCACTTTATTTTTGTTGTTGTGCTGCATACATACTTTATGCACTGCCTCTAAGTTAAGCCTGACTGCTTTTGTGCCAAGCTACGAACACAGGTCAATTTGGGATTTGCTTGTGTTTCACCCTGAAATTAATTGTGGTTGCTGCTTGAACAGGCTTTCATCCCCCCAATCAGTGAAAGCGCAAAATCAGTGACTTCCCAAGTCAGAGCAAGGAAAGAGGGGGACAGATGAAAACCAGGCATCCACATGCTGAAAGAAACTCTTCAATCATAATGACTCAGGGAGTAAGCTCAAAGCAAAAGGGTTATTTCTTACCCCACAGCCAATATCAAGGCTTAGAAACAAATGCAATCAAATTAGATTAGACGTGTAAGCACGAAATGATTGAAAACATGCTCAAAACATGCTCAAATATGAGAATGCTCTGCGCTGATTCTTCTAGTTTACTCTGGTCAGTAGACCTTTTTATTAACCTTAGAGGAGAAGGGGTTAGCAACAATTTCAATTCTAAGCTACAGTATGACCATTAGGACCACACAATAAAAGTCTGAGTCAGTAACTTGAAGTCAGAATGGTGATTACAAACTCAAAGCCTGACTAAAATAAATCAATCTCAAAAACATGCTATAAAATTACAGGTTTATCGAAGGAAGACCTAATGTGGGGTACAATATTGGTCCTCAACAACAAGGAGCATATAAGAATTTCTGTGGTAGCAATGCAAAAGTTAAGGAATAGGATTTGATGACAAGATGAATGGTTTCGCTCATTCTACCCATACTTGGAAAAGATTCACAAAATCTACTAAACATTTTTAAATAAACTAAGGCTAGGAAAAACCCTTTTGAATCAAGGAAGCAAGAAAGGCGTCAGCATCAGACACTCTATGGAAGTTCCATAGGTAAGGATTCATGTACAGCATAAAGTCATACAATCAGATATGACAAGTGAGGTCTTTACCTCTCAAAATCTAACCAAATCCAAGATGGGTTCACTAATTAAAATGCTTAAAGAACATTTGAGAAATATAACCTCATACGCATCATAGTACTTTTCCAGTTCCCAAGAAAGAACTTGGCACCTTGAACACTACTCCCAACAAGAAAGAAATGACAAACATTCAACTTACACAAGTCAAGATATCACTTTTATAAAGTTTCAAAATAGTTCAGTCCACAGGAAATTGCAAATGTCTCACTTTGATCACAAAGTACCTGGGATACATCAAAATCGAAGATGAAAACAAGCGCAGAGGAGATGAAGCATGTGAGGCATCAATTTTTTTAACCACACAGCAGGGCATGTTTCAATGTTGGCGCAGGTGCCTTGGAAGTCAGAGACACAATGCTCAAGACTCGGGCTGCACTGATTTGTCTGCCACACGGCAGGCATTGAGTCTATTCTTCAACCGCACCGTGGTGATAGTTTAGTTTTTCAGCCACAAGGAAGTGCTGCATAATAAATCGTTCACATAAGACCTTGATTCAAAGGGCCCTATATAATTTATACAGAGAGGAGCGGGAAAGGAAGAACTTTTCAAAGTGTACCGTTACAAAGTATGTGGGCCACTTTGAGCCCTCCAGCAGTCACCCTGGCCCTCCCCAGAAATACCTACGCCTACATCTCGGTAGATGGAACAGGAGTCTACTGTTCCACTTTCGGGATGGGAGTATTGTAAATTTACTAAACTTCCCCAGAGGTTACAATAAACATTTGGAAACCTTAAGTTGTCCATGTAACCCAAATATGAAAAAGAGTCTTATGCATTTTTTGTTCTTCTGTGACTTTTATAAACTGTTTACCTCTCATTATCTAATGCCTTACTGTCGGAAACATGACCTGTTGGATGTCAGGATAGTACTGAGGACCTTATTATTGTTGGGCTCAGATGAAATAATATTCAGAGTGAGCTGTTTTCTTAAAGCTGCTGTTCGCTTACGAGCTACTTTGCACATTGATGTATAATATTCGCACATTGCACCATGCACTTTATATCTCTACTAATTTGCACATTTGTATTTTGTATATACATTGGCTCAGATTTTTACTGTTTTTGTCGCTATTTTTAGCTGTCTTGAAATTTTTTTTAATTGTATATATTGTTTTTAAAAAATATCCCTGTGATTTCGTGGAATTGGTCAGATTATGCCTTTTGATTGGTTGTTATATCATTGTACTGTATTTTCTGCAATTGTATCCTGTATGCACTTTTATGGAGGTTTTATTCCGAATAAAGATCTTTGACTTGACTTGACGTGAAGTGCTGCATCAGGAAAAACAGGTACTGAAGGTCATTTGGTTGATTTTTGGGCTTCTTTGCAGCAACAGTCACTTTCAAGGACCCAGAACAGGAATTGCCTCCACTTAGCAGGTAAGACCTCCCAGCACAGGAGGTCGGGGCTGCGGATGAAGTATTTGATGACCCTGAGACTTCTTAAAAGTAGGCAAGCACACACTTGCCCTTGGATAACCTTGCTAAGTAGGATACAAAAAGCAAAGTCCAGTCCTTTCACTGCCTAAGACAAAGACAGCAACCAGAAGGCCAAAACAGAAAAGCACACAGCAAAGTGGTAGTCCCTCCTGACAGCTCCTCCAGCTCTTCTTCAAATCAGAATCTACTCTTAGTCAAGAAGTGTTCAAACGTTGGCTGCCAGAAATCCTATACTTATACACATTTCTGCCTTTAAAGTAGGCAAACGTCAAACGAAAAGTCTTTGTAGTGCACAGATCCTGCCTTTCCCTGACCTGGCTCCAAACACACTCCAGGGGGGTAGAGACAGCTTTGTGTGAGGACAACACCCTGCCCATTGGGCTACCTTAGGGGTGCCTTACAAGTAGTAAAAGGGAATGTTTGGACCTGGAAAGTGTGGGTACTTGACAGGTCGACATAGCAATTAAAAACTACCCATATAGACACTGCAGTGGCAGGTCTGAGACATGGTTACAGGGCTACCCATGTGAGTGGCACAATCAGTGCTGCATACACACTAGTACCATTTGATTTACAGGCCCTGGGTACACATAGTGCACTTTACTAGGCACTTGTCAGTTAATCAGATATACCAATCATGGATAAACTAATCACCATAACAATTTACATAGAAGGCGCGTGCAATTTAGTACTGATCAGCAGGAGTAGAGTGTTCAGAGTCCTAAAACCAGCAAAAACTAAATGCAGTAGACAGTCAAAAGTAGGAGGTCAGAAGCAAAAAAGACAGGGGAGCAACATGCTAAAGATGTCAGGTCTAACACAGCCTTTACTGGTTTTACATTGTGCAGTTCAGCCACCAGGTGTGTATTTTTTACTTCCTCTACATCCACATTACCAGCCCCAAACCCCCTCTCCAACCACAACCCAGTTATTATCGAAGCAGCCTTCATCCACATCCATTCCCACACATTTTGGACTCTGGGATTTTTGTTAGCGAGTTTTCATGTCATCGCTATTTTAAGTCAATATAAGCAATTAGGTACATACTGTACTCACTTGCAATATATTTTGAGTCATCCTTTCATTAGCCAATAGTGGCATACTGTAATGTACCATACATGGGCACATGGAGACGAGTGACAACAGTATTTTCAGACACACACTATATACTGCTGACAGTTTATCCACATTTTAGGAACATGAGCATTTGGGTAAGTCATTACTAGGTATACTAACCAGGGTCCCACATCCACCCAGTGTGTGGTGCCTGACCAGATGTCACACCCGAGCGTGCAGCAGAGATCACTGTGGGCAGTCATTACCTGCACAATGTCACAAAGCTTACAATGACATTTGTGTTTTCAATTAACATTCTAGTCAACACAGGTGAGGCACAACATTTCCTCGTTCAGTTCACAGGTCCGAGGCTGTTGATGGATTCTATGTAATATGACCATGGGTTATCTGATAACTATGTAGGAGTTTGGCCATTTTTACATAAAAGTTTGTGCTGATGCTATGGGTTGATGTGCCTTTTGACGTTGCCTCCATGCAGGTGCAAGGACCTTTGCTACAGTGAGTGATAACTCTGACTGTATGTGGCAATAGGAGAGAAAAGGAGAAAAAATAAAAAAAGTCAGTGGCCAAGAAATGTTGTACATGTGCAACTTGTCACATTTTACTTTTTTACATGTACATGTTAACAGTAATGGTAAGTGGAAGAGGCACATTGCCCATTTACCAGTGTTAGGTGAACACACCAGCAGTGTTGGGCCCCTGACTGATGAAATGGGAGTTGCCATTTCCATCACTAAGGATTCTGGAACATCTAATGGAATGGACGAAATGAGACGCATGAGGGTCTGACTCACCAAGCATTTTGCACATACATGGGACAACATCGACGGTCAAAATTGTAGTGTATTGCAGACATGATTAATTTAGTATCATTGTTAGTATCATAACATACTACCTGGCACCACATTGAGGATATCACTCACAGGTATCCCATGGAGCATGTGGGGGTGCATTGTGGAGAAGATATCCCGCTCCAGTGGAGTGAGATTGATTCAGGGTCCAGATTGTACACCACAGAGAGCTCTGGCCACTTCTATACTGGAGTCCTTCTCCTTCACCTGCCTCTTCTCATCCTACCACTTCAACTTAATGTCCATTACAGTGCAGACAACCTTTCCCAATGTTTTGACTGCAGTGGCTAAATTCTACCATAGGGCTGCCTTCTGTGTGGCACTGATGCTGTAGGGGGATGATCATGGAGACTTTTGTGATACCTCACAATGTACTCCAGGAGATCATGGTGGCCTCCTCAATGGTAACAATATTAGGGTAAGGCACAGAGCAGGTATGCAGACAAAGACTCTGTATGGCCACAACAGCCCCCTGATTACATGCTGCTTTTATTTGCAGGTCTTGCAGGTGGTGTCAATTATCTGCAGATGTATGAGATTACACTTCCTCCAACTGAGAGTGGAGATTCTGCCCCATGTGCAGATAATCCACCACGAACGTTGATACTCCACCCTGAGTGTGGTCGTAAAGATACTACTTGTAAATGCCCTATGTGAATCTCGAAGTCATAAACTTAGACTTAAGTCTAAGTTTTATCTTTCTAAATCTGACCCTGTGTGTTTCTTACAGCATGCAGCTTCTAAATGAATCTGAAAGGCAGCCATCAGTGACTATGAGGCATATGCCTTCTATAGCAGTGAAGTCACAGAACCTGCAATTTTTAATGCGTGCGTCAAGAATTTCAGCAAATTTGTTGATTGTTTTCCACATGCTGTTGAGCTTGGCTGAAGATATAACTTTCATAGTCGACATTCGGCATTAGATTGAATTTGGCCTCAAACTCTTCTTTTACCTTTTGGTATGATTTTACATCCTACAGACCACTGCCTGCTCTTAAAAAATGAAAACAAAACGTAATTTTTTTATTGTTTAAATACATCCCAAATTTCTTTGAGTAACACGTGTTGCATTTCAACAAAAAACAACGGTTATTCAAAGGCAATCACAGACATGGTGGTCTGCTAACCTCAGCAGGCCGTCATCCCTGTAATGGCAGGCATTCCTAATAGGTCACAAACTGGGATATACCTGTTTAATATTCATGAGATACGTCGATTTATAAACCACTAAGAATCACAAGTATGAAAGAAAAAGTTTCATACATAAGGAACGTTGATTTTCAAATTGTAATTTGGATTAAATGGGTATTTGGAATTCGCTATTACTACTCTTTGTAGATCAATCTCGTGCCTAAATCTACCAAACAAAATAGTGATTCTGACCTGCTGTAATGTAATTTGGTGCTCGAATAAAGTGGGCTAATGCCCTGGGCTGCGCTATATAAAAACTGCAACAAAAGTACAGTAAATTCGAGCTTTTGCTTAGTCCCATGGCGTATGTTTTTTAACACTTTGCACCAATGGGAGTGAATAATTCTGAAAAAGGAGCAGAGCTTGAAAAGTGGTGTTAACTGCACAAGTTGTGAGTAAAGATTATCCTCCTCCTTTCATCAGTGTTTTCTGTGTGTGTGGGATTAGTCATGTTCCCCTTAAGGCGGAATGCTGCTCAACATGGGATGAAAGAAGAGATACTAGAATTGATGACACAGAGCACAAGTGGGCGCCTTCAACCAGATTAGACCCCTAAGCCCTCGGCCAAAGAAATCATCAAACAACTCTTTCAGATTTCAGAAACCTCATCTAAGCTAAAGAAAGCCCAAGACTAAAAGAATATGCACAAATATCTGGCAGGACAGCAAGCAGTGCAAAAAAAAAAATTCTGAAGAAATACACCGGAGCAACAGTGAAAGTGAGGATTTGAAAGATTGAAGTGAAATGCTTTTGTGACAAGACAAATGGACATCTCTGCATTTTAATTCTTTTTTTCGTTTTATATTAATCCCTGATGCAAAGACCTCTCTTTTTTTGTTCTCAATTGTGACTGGGATTCTGACATCGCCTACATATCATGCAGGCAGCATTGTCGTGTGTCCTAAAATACCACCTCTCCCTCCGCTCCTCTCGCTATTTTTTGTAAATTTTCACTGTATATCTTATTCGGCAGACGGACAGAAAGCGTTCTTGCCTTTCAGCCAGCGAGTTCTGCAGACGCAGCACTGTCTTAATCGAATTTTGTGTTCCTCTTCTTTACAGCTAACTTTATATTCTGTGCCGTGCTACCTTGGAATGCAAAATGTCAGTGCTAGAAATATTTAGCACATCTGACTGCTCCGCCTGCCTTATATCAGTTTCAGAATATAATGTCATTCAAACCTTGCTATTTGAGTGGATTGAAAAATTAGCACAAGATAAATCTTGTGAATTTAAAAGGATAGTGCTGCAAATACTGTTTGGTATTTTAAAGCAAAATCTTAAGACACATTTGCTTACAGTCGGAGTATTTAATAAGCGTTTACATTGTCTTTATTTTGAGGTGGAATTTTCTTCAAAATACTATCCCACAACAAGGTGTGGTTAAGCGATAGCTACGTGGCTTTCTTTTAGATGCAACTATGCAAATAATTTTGCTTGGACAACACTTAGGGGCATATGTACAAGCCCCTATCGCCACCACTTAACGTGGCCTAACGCTGCCTTGTACATAAGGCACCCTTTCACGCTTTTGTTAGCGTGAAAGGAGCATGCAGTGGGTGTTGTGGTGGGCGTTCCACAGCAACACCCATTATATTTGACACTGCCCCCTATGTACAAGGGTGGCGTACATAGGAGGCAGCGCAAAAATTAAGACCAGGAAAACCCTGGTCTTAAGTTGGCTAAACGAGGAGAAATACATTATTTCTCCTTGTATTTCCTTTTCCCTTGACTGCTGCCTTGTGCAACACTCATGGTAAAAGCTAAATTCCATGGTTTGTTTCTGTACAGGAAGGTGTACCTTCCTGTACATAAACAAACCTTTCAAAAAAATGCTAATCTGCCAATTTCATATGTGCTACATGAAGCAGCACACATTTAAGTGACAGAATTGCATTTTAGGATTGTTTATGTGCAGGAAGGTCAACCTTCCTACACATAAACAATCCTTCAATGCAAGAAAACACCTTTGCAATCTGGTGCAAGGGTGTCTGCGTTGGTGCTAAGTTGCTAAACTTAGCGCCATCACAGGGGGATATCCAAGGCTGCACCACATTCTTCTAAATATGGTGCAGCCTTGTGTTTCAGAAGTGGCGGGCGTGTCATTAAGCCAAGGACACGATCCACCACTTCCTTGTACAAGTCCCTCTGAATTTTGAAGTTGAACCAATGCACTACAATTACGAGATAAAGTTATGTTCCTCTAAAGAGCTGTTCAAAATAAACTTTGTTTATTTCAATTGAAATGTGACATTTTCAACTTTTACTTCGTATACCTACACATCTGACAGAGATTATATTGAATACAGAGGGCAGCAGAAGACAATGTGATGATTGGTCGCTGTGGTGCGGGAACAATGAAGATAAATGTAGGGTTTACTTTCTATGTGCAGTTGCTTGTGTTGGAGGACCTACTTGGTTAGCACACCAAGCTAGTGCTGTGGCTTTTCAGCTACTTGCCTGACTACTGTTCACTTTCTTTCTGAATCCTAGAATCATGACAAAAGATGGTGAACTTACTGTTGGGGCAGGAAAATGCTGTGCATGGTAATGGATGTACACGCCTGCCTTTAGTGCCCAACTGTACTAATGTCTGGATCCATAATGGTGATTTTTGTTGTCATAGTCAAACACGGATCATGCGTGTTTGCCGTGATATAGGCTTGTCTCAAGGACTGCAGTTTTGTTGAACGGAAGTGGCATCCAAAGTGCTACCCTCATGGTGGCGAGAGGCTACTGCCTTCACCAGGAGTTAAGTAGCATGAGTGTGGTGGCAGAAGCACACGGTATAGTGATCAGTAGTGGTGAACAAGTTATTTTTTATCTATGTCACTGGAGTGTGGCCTACAGGCTCACTCATTTTAAAAGTTCAGTACTGTGTATTTAACTCACCCTTAGCCTAAATCAGTTTGGTGTGTGGTGATGAACAGCGTCGGAGTGGTGTATCTGTACTGGGTGTATATGTGCCTGGGAAGGGTTCCATACAGGAATGAAGCAGTATGCCCTGTGCATGCATGTTAAATGCATGTACTAGAAGTATGTGCGCCAATGAGTGATACAGTACATGAAGGATGTAGTGCTGTGCAGTTCTTACACATTTAAATGCTTAAGCTGCTGAGAGGTCACTAGAAAGGGGCCTGAACATATCAGGAAGGAGATGGGGCAGATAAGAGAATCATTAAAAGTAGGGATGGGGCCCTTGCCATCATTGTGGCTGACATCCAGTTGTGAGCTCTGGTCACTCCCATAGATTGTGTGGTGAAGCCAGCCACTCCTGCTCAGAAAGACTGATTTCAAGCGGAAGAACAGGGCTGAGGAGTGGGTACCTCAAAAGAAGCAGAATGGGGGCGTGGCTTCACCAGTGATGCAGTAGGACGTGCGGCAGAGGGGCTCCTGTCACCTACCACCTCTTTGTGCCATTAAAGCGGAGCAGGGGAGCCTTCTTTTTCCCTGCCGGGGGTGGACGCTGCCTGCCCCTACCTGGACTGTAGGCGGAGCCGCCAAACTCGCCCCTGCAGTGCCTGGAGGCGCGGACCGCTAGAGGCAAGCGACGATCCCACGACTGAAGCCGCCATCTTGTGCACGCGCACCGGGACCCACTCTACAGCTCCGCGGTGCACTGCTCCAAGAGAAGCTGTCGGCGACCCCTGGTGAGGTGCGGGATTCCGGTGGCAATGGCGGGGGCTGAAATGTGAAGACTGGAGCGGGAAACGAGCTCCCAGGCATTGTGGCACTGGCGGCACTACCGAGGCCTGTAAAGTAGAGAGAGACCCCTGTCGCCATTTTGGCCCGCCGCACTGGGACCTGCACGGCTCTCCCTGCGGGGGGCCTGAAAGTACTGGAGTGGGTGCCCTGCTGGAGACTGAGGCTGTTTGCCCTTATCTGGGCTGTGAGCGGTGCTGACCATCCTGCCCCTTCAGTGCCGAAGTGCAGGGCCGGCCGGCAGCAAGCGCATTGCCTGCGGCTGGAGCCGCCATTTCGCGACCCCCGCGCCAGGGCCCGGCCTGCTACCCCGCAGTGTGCAGGCCCGTGAGCGGCCACCAGTGACCAACGGCAAGGCGAGGGGCTCTGGGAGCGGCGGTGGGGGCTGTGGCACGGAGCATGACACGAGGAGGGCACCCACTGGCACTTGAACACTGGCGGAGTTGCTGAGGCCTATGAAGGAGAGAGAGACCCCCGCAGCCGTTTAGCGCTCTCCACACCGGGACATACGCTGCTTTCCCTGCGGTAGGTCGGGCCAGGAGGAGGCATGAATGAGTAAAGGAGAGGCGAGAGGCTTCAGCTGAGGCACGAGTGGAGGCGTTAGTGGAGATGAAGTGAGAGACGCACTCCTGGCGGTGTCATTGAGGCCTACTCGGATGAGAACAGCTGAGACGGTGCATGTACGACGGAGCAGGGATACTACAGCGATGGGCCCTGCATACACCCTGGGACTGAGGGGCCTGCTACCACCTTGAGGAGTAGCGGTGGGCCTGGTCCGGCCTTGTGTGGTGATTGGCTGGGCCCTTACAGCAAGGCGGATCTTGTCCCCGGCGGCTGGGACTGGTACGGGGCCCTGAGGTGAGCGCTGTGCCTGGCTGTGCGTTTCCCTGCCATTTTGGCTCCTGGTGCTGGGCGGTTGGGGAGTACCACTTCCCGAGTGATCATGGCCCATTGAGGTCCATCTTGGGCTTTAGACCCCGCTCCTCTGTGTGCTGTAACCTGGGAGGCTTGAGGTGGCCTTCTGCTGAGGAGAACTGACCGGGCTGCGATGGAGGTGAGGGGCGACTTACAGCGGAGTGAAGTGCAACTTTTGAGCCTTGTGTGAGCGTCACCAGCACCCTGCTTTTGCACCACTGCCCTGGGGGTCTGAGGCCATCGCCTTTGGGATTAGTGTGCTGCGGGTGGGAGAGGATCTCTACTTGGTGCTCTGCTCTGGTCCTGGGACCTTAGCTCCCCACAACTTGACTGGCCATCGTGCTGTGGTGCGTGCGGAGGGGTTCGAGGGGTCCCTAAGCTGGTTGTGAGAGGGTGGTGGACTGTGACATCCCACGGGCCCTTACGAAGCTGGCGACGACGCGGTCTCGGGGGGGGCAAGGCCGGGCCGGCTGCAGCCCCCAAGGACAATACTGTTATGGCAATATGGGGGAAAGTGAGCGCACCACCAAAGCTAAGGGTTCGCCCAAAGCCATCAGGGACTCTCCGCTGGTAACCCAGGCATTCATGTCCTCCTTCATGGCGGAGCTCAAGATGGAGATCGGCTCTCTGAGGACTGAAGTCCATACATGCGTCAAGGAACTGCGGCGGGAGGTGACAGACCTGGGTGACCCGGTGGACGGCCTAGAAAGGATGATGGATGCTCGCACCGAAGATCAGGAGCAGTTGTGGCAGCGCCTGGCAGTCCTGGAGGAACAAAATATAGAGCTCCAAGTGAAGCAGGTGGATCTGGAGAACAGAAGCCGACGGAACAACTTACTTATCCGGGGTGTTCCCATTGGAGAAGAAGGGAAGGACATCACGGAGTATGTTGCACAGCTTCTACATGAGGTATGGGGCGACGCGAATGCCTCCCGCCGGCTTTGGACCAAGCTCACCGTGTCTCCGGGCCTGTGGGGAGGCCAGGCCTTCTCCCAGACATTATGACACAGGTCCACTTTTTCATAGAGAAGGAGGCCATTTGGAAAGTGGCGCGTGATAACCAGACCTTCGCTATAAGGGACATAAGATACAAATCTTCCAAGACCTGGCCCTTAACACTCTGAAGAGGCGGCGCACCTTCAAGCCTGTAACGGAGAAATTACGGTCTCTAAATATACCCTACTGATGGGGCCACCCTTTGCCCTAATCTTCCAGTGGGAGTCTAAGCGGAGAGTACTGCGTTCCTACGCTGAAGCGGCACAGCTCCTCCACCTACCGACATTGCCACCAGCGAGTCCGTCCTGGCCGCGCAGGCAGGAAAAGGTGCCAGCCAAACCGTCATGCACCACAGTAAAGCGCCTCAGCCGCACACCCCCCATTGACGAGCAGTCGACCTCCCAGGCCAGATAAGACATCATTGCGCATATCAAGTCTCTAGAGGGGGAATGAGAGGAGTCCATCTCAAGCCCCTTGATGCCGTGATCTGGAGGGGGGGGCCACCGGTTAGTCTGCGAACTGTGCGCCCGCCACACGCGTGCACTCCACGTCTGGTGGGAGGTACCCCACACAATACTACTGATTCCTCCCTGGTTCCGGACTGAGGGGTGGGGCGGTGGTGGGAGCCCTTGAGAATTAGACCTCTGTGATCTTGCTGACCCACCTTGACTGCCCCAACTGGTGTGACATCCCAGAGAGCGTCCAAACCCTCGGGTGTAGGATGCCCTGTTCTAGGGACAGTGATCCAAGGCCCTGTTGCCCAAAGTTGTTGTTTTAAGATGTGTGGCCTGTCTGGCCGCTTTTTTTCTCTCTTCCACTCCTCTCGCTCGGCTTTCTCTTTTCTAGGCTCCTACTGGTCTATTGACCTTTCTCCCTCCCTTCCCCTAGGGGCTTTCCATTTCTTTTGCTTACCTTCTCGGCGTGCTGTGGGGAGGGGGCTGGGTGGCGGCGCCCCCTTGATTGGAGGGTTGCGGAGGAGCTAGTCTTGCTTATCCCATCTTGTGGAGGGGGAAAGAGGAAGAGGAAGCGCAAGCAGAACTTATCTACTATGACACATGGCTATGTGTGCACCTAGGCCCCTGAAGATTCTTACCCTCAATATCAAGGGCTTAAATTCCTCCAACAAACGGAGGCCTTCTCCAGCGAGACCCAGACATAATATTCCTTCAGGAAACCAACCTGCTGCGCGCGGACACAAAGCGCATGACACATCCTAAATACCCTCTCCAGTTCTGGGCTACAGCTGACTCCAAAACAGCAGGTGGCAATACTGTGCAGGAACGGTTTCAGGCAGGGAGACTCTGGGCCTGTCAGGAATGGTGATGGACACTTCCTTAAGGTCACGGTTCACATGGGACGGCACCATTTTACTCTCTGCATCATATATGTGCCCAACCAGATGCAAGATAGGTACCTCCAAGCACTGCTGCGGGAACAGATCATGTGCGATACCTCATCCCTGATACTGGGAGTGGACTTCAACCTCGTCTGGGACCCGGGCCTGGATCACAGCAAAAACTCATTTAATGCCACCGGGACCATGTCCACTGCTCTGCGTACTCAGATAGTGGATCTGGGGCTTACTGATGTGTGGCGTTATCAGAACCCGGAACTGAGGGACTACTCATTCTACTCACACGCCCACAGATGGTACTCTCGCATAGACTTCCTGTTTACTTCGCATGACTTGGTGCGGGACGTGCTAGGAGCTTCCATGTCAGACATTTCGGTGTCAGATCATGCCCATGTAGAACTTCTGCTGCAGGATCCGAATGCCCCCCCTACGTGGGAGACGCGCTGGCGCCTACCACCGAGTGTCCTTTGGGACTCGGCTGACGTGGAAAACATCCGTGAGGCTATCGACTCTTACTTTCTTAATAATGACATCCTGGAAACGCCATTCCCTGCAGTGTGGGACGCCTTCAAGGCCACGATCCGGAGCCACATTACCTCGCTATCAATAGCAAGGAGGCGCAAAACTAGTAAGCTGGAATATAACCTTACGAAGGAGATAAAACAGGCTGAACAGCGCGACCAACAGCGCTCTTCATTGGACACTATGAGACGACTCGCCAACCTTAGGTTACTACGTACCAACAAGGCGGAGCACTCTCTCCTGGCGTTAAAACAAAAGTATAATGAGGGAGGGGACAAGGTTGGTCGTTTATTGGCTGGGAGGCTAAAGGCTTGGGCGGCCCAGGCCCACATAGCCAATGTCCGGCTCCCTGGTGGAAAGAGAGCTGTCTCGGAGAGGGACAAATGTGCGGCATTCCAAAAATACAATGCTGCCCTGTACCAGAGGGAAGCCCCCCGAGCGGGTGAGGTTGAGTGGGTACGGAGGGACACCACTGCCTCCAGTATGTTCGAAGGATCTAGAGGGCCCTATCCTCGCAGAGGAAATAACGGCAGCAACAAAGGACCTTCCTTTGGGGAAGACACCGGGACCGGACGGTTTGCCCCTATCCTTTTATCTCATGTTTCAGTCCCAACTCCGACCCCACCTCTTGCGAATGTACAACTACTTTACAGATGACGAAGGGCCGTCCCCAGATATGGGTATGGCGGAGATCGCATTGATACCGAAGCCTGGGAATGACCCCGCGCTGTGCGCATCCTATCGTCCCATAGCTCTACTGAATACGGACCTTAAAATATACACCAAACTCCTCACTAAGCGCCTCAAACCGTATATGCTGAGCCTTGTGGACCCAGACCAGGCTGGATTCATCCGCGATTGGCAGGGAGCAGACAATGTACATAGGCTTGCACACCTAGTGGTGAAGGTACATCATTGGAAGATCCCAGCCTGTCTCCTGTCGCTGGATGCGGAGAAGGCCTTTGATCGGTTTGACTGACCCTCTCTGCGGGCAACTTTGCAGAAGTTCGGCCTGGGCCCCCAGATGGTCGCAAGGATTATGGCCCCATATGTGTGGCCACAGGCCAGGATTCGGGTCAACGGTACACTGACAGCAGCGTTCAACATATGCAGGGGTACAAGACAGGGGTGCCCGCTGTCGCCCCTGTTGTTTGCCTTCGCAGTTGAGCCCCTCGCAGAGATGATCTGGCAAGCACCGGATATAAATGGATCACCCATGGAGGTCAGAGCAACAAGGTGGCGTTGTTTGCAGACGACCTTATCCTTACACTGACACGCCCACGCGAATCCCTTCCGGCCTTGCACAGGGTGCTCAGCCTCTACGAGGGAGCCTCTGGCCTTAAGATCAACCATGATAAGTTGTGGGCCCTTAATTTTTTCATCCCGAATGAAGACCTGCCTTCCATTAAAGAAGCGTCGCCCTATCAGTGGGCTGAGCGCCACATCCGCTACCTAGGCCTCTTACTGACCCCCACCCTGGGTGAGTTGACGTCGGTGAATTGGCAGGAATGTAGGATGGAAATCCTCGAGGATATGCGGAGATGGAGACCACTGATGCTGCCTTGACTGGGTAGACTGAATGCGATTAAAATGTCGAACCTCCCTAAAATCCTATACCTTTTCCAATGCCGGCCCACTCCGATCCCACTCCATTGCATATGAAGCCTTCAATGAGAACTTACATCCTTCATATGGGGAGGAAGAAAGCCCCGCTTTTCGCAACAGCTTCTCATGTTGCCACGGGACGGGGGAGGCCTGGCGTGCCCCAATCTGGTACATTACTACTGGGCCTCGCACCTCCGCTTTGTGGTGGAGTGGGGAGTAACGGAAAGTGAGAAAGGTTGGCTTCACATGGACTGAGCCGTGACGGGGCAAACCATCTGGAACATGCCATGGTTACATCACGCGACCCGTTCCAGGAGTGCGTACATGGCGATACCCACGAAAACAGTCTTGGATATCTGGGACAGGGTGGCTGTATCCAGGGGCCTAACCACGTTCCCATCTCCGCACACTCCCATAGTCGGGATTCCGCACTTTCCACCAGCCCATAACTCCTGCGCCTTTGACAAATGGCCACAGGGCAATTGCAGGGTAATATGTGACCTATACGACGGGGGCATGCTTAAAACATTTGAGCACTGTCGGGAAGAATTCCCTACACCACGGGAGGCAAGGTTGCAGTATGCCCAGCTCAGACACTGGGTCTCAGCAGAGGGTGTGTCACAGGCGACCATGCAAGACTTTACTTCCTTTGAAAAATTGGTGCGAGACATCCCCAAGAGATACCGGTGCATCCCGCAGAGGGAAAACGCCTACAAGCTCTTGACCCAGTGGTACTACACCCCTCAGCGTCTCCACAGGATGTTTCCCGCGGTTTCCCCCTTGTGCTGGAGGTGTTTTTCTGAGTTGGGGGACTTTGTACATATATTGTGGGGATGCACAGTGTTGTCTGTCTTCTGGAAGGAAGTCCTTAGCCACATAAAGGGTATCCTGGGGTTTCCTCTGCCTGAAAACGTGAGCACGGTCTTACTCAGCATCAAACCTGCCGGCCTTAAGGCGCTGACACATAGCGACTGGACCCTGACACTCCAGATGCTGGGAGCAGCTAGGCAATTCATAGCCCTATACTGGAAGAAGACCGAAGTCCCCCCATAATGTCCTGGTTTGAGAAACTCTGGCATGTCATAACAATGGAATTTCTCACAGCGCGACTGCAAGCACGCAACACACGCTTTGGGGCTGTCTGGAAGCCCCTGATTAGCTACCTTTGCAATATAGAGCACGCGTGACACATGCCCACCAGGCTAAGGACCCTGCGCCTCTTTGACGATGTGGTGGCCCCGCCCACCCCCGCTAGATTGCTACCCTAGACTCCTCTGATAGCATTGGCGTCGCGCTGCGGCCCTATACCCGTAGAGTTCTCTCCCTGGTGCACGTCCCACTCACCTCTACTATACTTTTTGTTCCTTCCTTCCCTAATGCTTATCCTTCCTCTCCTCTCGCTTTCTTCTTAGACACTCAATTCCGTATATAACGTGGGACCCCACTGGGCAACCCTTTACAAGTTGGACTAGATACTGGTTTATCTGTCATGAATGAACCTATCACAGGAACTATCTGCGAAACCGATAAGTTCCACTATCTATAGCATTATTCTCGGCCGGCCCGATAGGGTTGTAGGCAAAACGCTGTGTTAAATAGGCCTTCTCATGTGGGCATTTAAGCCCTATCACTGGACTACATCTATACAGCCGGCCCGCCCAGGGTTGTAGGCTTAACGCTGTGTTCCAATTGCATCTATTACGAACCCTACAGTTTGAAAATAAAACAGACTTACAACAAAAGAAGCAGAACCACAACATGAACTTCAAAGACCCAGACTCTATTTTACATTTGGTGTCTGGAAATGGATTATAAGAAATGGAGTTTGAGACACCAAAAATGATCATATCCTAAGCAGCCAGACTAGTTGTGTGAGGAGGGTAAGCTCTACAAGACTTCTGCCTGTTACAGGGACTAGGGGCCAAGGCTTGCTAGTCTCCTTGCTGGGTGAAGGGGCATCAATCACCGATGGAATTCAGGATCACCTGCCTTGGGGCCTGGAGCAACATCCTGCTTGGTAAGCCCAGTGTATTCAGTGTGGAAGAGGAGAGCACTGGAGAAAGTGAGGTCCAATGGGGAATACAGTCAAGTGGATTTCTGTTGCAAGATATAATGAAATGGCTGCTGAACCAATTGGACCTTTGCCCAAGTGTAGGACAATGTCAGCGAACCACATATGCTAGGAGATGGACACTGTGAAGTGAGCCAATGTGCTTGTATGCCATGAGGGGCTGCCTCACAACAGGATTCTTGAATGCTGTGCTGATCAAGCCCAGAAACCTGTGCAGCTGAGGATCATCAACCCTGAGCCAGGAGGGGCTACTATTTGGACACCTGCTGTGCCAAGAGTGTTGGTGTCCATGTTCAATAGGAATACAGTGACCCCGTATACCAGAGTTGGGCACCGGACCTAGTCAGAAGTGTACACAGTCCCGGAGCATTGTCTGAGATGTGAGACTGCAGTGGGATTCCCCACACATCTACCCTAGGATTATTGATCAGCTCTGGGAACTTGTTGTCATCTTTCCTGTCTCATGGGAGACATCAAAAAAAGGCATACATGTAGCAAGCGGCCGCAAGGAAACTCTGTTTGTCACAGGAGAGCAACACCATGTAAAGGATCAGAGAATAGGGAGTGCAGCCTGCCAGGGCATTGTGTAGTGAGCTCACCTAGACCAGCTGATGCTGCTCCGATGCCCACAGAGAGGGGCAGTATGGAACTCTGAACCCTCTGAGCCTGCAAGTGCGTGTAGGACTGAATTTGAGCCAGTCGACCCTGGGTGAACTTGATGGCTCCAATAGTATATCTGCACTGGAACACTTTTGATTTTAGTGCATAATCAGATGGACTCTTTAAACTCAGACTACTAGTGAGGCATACCCTGCACCCAGACTACTGGTGGTGTATACGGAGGCTTACAGGTTGGGGGGTCTGCCCGGATCAATGAGGGAAGCACTGATAGTGCCGTTGCTGAAACCCGGCAGGGAGGCGACTGATGTGAGGTCTTACAGGCCACTGTCCATGCTGACGGTGGACTACAAGATATTAAGCCGGATCTTGGCCACCAGGTTGGCCCCACATATGACCGGCCTGGTACACAGGGACCAGGCAGGGTTTATCCCCATGAGGAGCACGGCGTTAAATATTCGTCGCCTGGTTGGGATACTGGATGGTGCAGCGGATACGGACGATACCCAGGCGGTGTTATCTGTAGACATTGAGAAAGCTTTTGATAGTTTGGAATGGGTCTATCTGGATGAAGTACTAGTGAGGTTCGGCATTGGTGACGGGTTTCGCAGTTGGACGAAGGTGCTGTATTCCTCGGCAACGGCGCGAGTACGTCTGGGCACCCTGGCGTCTGCGGCTTATCCAGTTGGTAGGGGGACGAGACAGGGGTGCTCCCTGTCCCCTCTTCTGTTTGCACTGGCGATGGAACCCCTGGCGGTGCGTGCCAGGTCGGGAGACATGTATGCAGGGATTGCAAGAGGAGGGCAGCTGCACTACATATCACTGTATGCGGACGATCTGCTACTGTACATGGAGGACACGGGACGGGCTCTGGAAGGGGCGATGGAAATGCTGTCTGAGTTTGGCCGGTTGTCGGGCCTCAGGGTTAACTGGGCGAAGACCTGTGTCTTTCCGCTTAGAGCGGACGCGCCCTGCCCCGCCCATGATGTATGGGGTGGTCTGGGAACCATCTTGCTTTACTTATCTGGGAGTCCGTATCTACCACGAGGTCACAGACTTGTTAGAGGGCAATGTTGGACGGTGTGTACGGGCGCTAAGAGGTTGTATGTCTTTCAGGGCATCCCTCCCCCTGACTGTGTTAGGTAGGATTGCTCTCCTGAAGATGGTGGCGCTTCCACGGCTCTTGTACTATTTTCGGACGCTGCCCATTTGGATTCCTCAGAGGATCTTTAGGGACTTGCGGACGATGATTATTGACTTCCTTTGGGGGCACGGCCGCCGTAGAGTGGCACTGAACACGTTGCTTCGCCCCAAGCTTGAGGGGGGGATGGCCGTCCCTGACTTTGAGTTGTATTATTTGGGCGCGCAACTTCAGGTTCTTACACAGCATGTGGCTAGGGTGTTCAGAGGGCCGGAGCACGACCGAGAGCAGGGGATACAACGCCATGTCCTAGCCTATATTATTATGCAGCAGAAACTGGAGTTGCGAGGCCTCACCATGGAGGAGCGGACGCTCAGGCTATGCTGGCAGAGGAGTCTGAGGAGGGCGAAGGTGACCCGACCGTATGCCCCGGAGATACCGATAGGCATGTTGACGGCGCTGCCGCATGGGGGCGACTGGCCCCCATTATTAGAGTGGGAGGAGCTGGGACTGCAAGTGGTAGGGGACCTGTATATTGATGGGACCTTGGTGCCCTTCAGGGCGCTACAGGAACAGTTTGGGCTGCCGGAGGGGAGCTTCCTCTTGCATGCGGCCGTGGTGGCGGCCATTCAAAAGCATTGGAGAGGGGGGCTCATCGAACCGGAAACGACTATGGCTTGCCAGTATGTAGTGATGGCCGCCGGCACCTTTAAAGCGTTGACCTGCCTTCATAATAGGATGTTGCATGAGGGGCTGGAACCGCTCCTGGGTCTGAAAGCGAAATGGGAGGTGAGCATAGGCAGGCCCATTCCGGACACGGTGTGGGGCCATATCCTTAAGCGTACGTGGAAGGGCACGAGGAATGCGCGCTTCCAGCAGGTGCATTTTTTTGTTCTACATAGGGCCTACTTGACCCCAGAGAAGATCAAACGGTACTTCCAGGTACAGGAGGCACGGTGTCCGAGGTGCTTGGCGTTGGAGGCGGATATGGATCACCTGTTCTGGGGTTGCCCGAAACTAGAGGCTTAAAAACACTAAGGTGACAAGTAAATTTATCGACCTAGGGCTGATACTGGCGCAGAGAGAGATCACCTGGCACTGGAAGTCCAGGGAGGGGCCGTCTGTGAGGAGGTGGACGAATGACTTGCTGAGGTGGTCTGAATGCGAGAGTGTGCTCCGTATGAGGCAGGCTATCAAGCTTGACAATGAAAAGAGCCTGGAATCAGCGCATGCATGGGAATTGATAGTACAGGCTCTCCGTGACTCCTTTGTGGACGACGAGGACTGAATGGATAGGGCATGAGGACACTGCGAGGCTTACGAGTACGGTGGTATGAGCAGATCTGTAGCGGGACCCATACAAGAGTCAGGAACATGGCACACACCATTAGCGGTTGCTGGGGGGGAGGGATCAGGGGTTGTTCTAGGGCTGTTGAGGGGGTGGGTTGGGCGCCGGGATCCAGATCGGGAACGGGGGCAATTCCGGACCAGTTACAGTCTAATGGGTCTGTGGAGCGTGGGTAGATAGCGGAGCAGGGCAGGGCACATGGAACGGACACGATAAGGCCTCACAGGGACTGGGGGACGGGATTGCGGTGTCACCACGGAACCGGGATGTTAGACTACGCTGGACGGTGTTGGGGATGGTTAGGGGTTGGGGGGGTAAAATGCAGATACATAAAGAGATTTTAACCATTGTCCCTCAGGGACGCTCACCGTGATGCCTTGCTAACAACTGGAACATTGTGCCGCCCGGCCTCCGGGATGCGGGCTGAATGGCTGTGTATAATCTAAGCTTCTCCGATTCATGCGGGGGGACACCATGAGTGTGCTGGTTGAGCTAATGTATGCAATGGTTTCTAATTCTGCAATAAAAACAAATTAAAAAAAAATAGTGAGGCATACCCTGGATGTTGCCAATAGTGAACCACTATTGCTAGAGCAAGGAGGAAGTTGGCCAGCGAATCACCAAAGAAACTCTTGTCGCCCTGACATCAGGGGATTGCATAATTGTTTGTGAATGTCATATTTTTTCTTTGTGTTGGTAGCAGTAGAAATAAAACACTGGTATTTTTTATTTTTTTATTTTGTCTTTGGCTGGACAATGATTTTTTGCTGCAGCTGCTTGCATTTGAAATTGTGAGCCTGTGTTCACTCCTCTATATCTACACCTCCCCTATGTTTGAGCCTGGGCCCACTTGGATGACGTTAACCCTGGGGGTCCAGTGCTGAAGGGGTTCTTGGCCATGTTGCTCGGAATCCAGAGCAGGCTTAGCCCTGAGACATCAGGAGCAAAAGACCTCAAACCCCATGGATAGGCCTAGTAATCCTTTCTTACCGCGTTGCCCTTTGAAAAGGATTTTGCCACTTACCATGAAGTCTATCAAAATCCCATTAATAGAAAAGACCTCCTAGGGTTAGGGAGCACCCATCCTCGTTCACTAAAATACAACTGATCATATTTGACAATTCCACAGACTGAGGTGGAATTGTACTAAACCGTGTAAATTAGAACAACAGGCTCCAGAATTAACTTCTAAACTCCTATCTGAACAATACCCATGCAAGATCATATAAAAGAGCATGAAACAGCAATGAAAGGCACTAAATGAAGACTAGAAACACCCACATAATGAGAGCCATATGTGTGTGACTACTCTCTCCACATGTTCTATCTGTCAGGTGCAACATCTGACACTACACTTGTGATATAAAACTAGTGGACCTTTGAAAATGGAACGGATGGCAACTTACTTTTCATGCAAATTTCAACTCAGACAATGCAATGTAGATAACCACATGCCCCTGCAATTTGAGATACATAGGGATAACAACAAAAAAAAGTATGCATCAAAATTGGGGAACATAGGAAGCGAAGTCACATTCATATGATAAGTCATCTGTAAGTATGAGACAATGAAGTTTGCACTTTGGGAGTACTAGAAAACCTCAACAACAATGAACATAATTCAATACAAAACCAATTCTTATTGAAGGACCAGCAACTGGTTTATAAACTAAATACATCACAGGACTAAAGAATTATATTGCCTGGTTCCAGATAGCTACATTATACTATTTTTTCTTTCAGCAAGAAGATCACACATTCTTATCCCATCATTACGCGATTTCCTAAAGCTTGCCCATCCATAGATTCAAATTCACTTTTGCTACTAAGAAGTTAAGGGATAATGAGGTTATTTAGCAGGTATAGCACACAGACCTAAAAAATGCAGGATCAATCCCTCAAAACCTGCACAGGATACAAAAGGAAAGACTGGGTTTTGAGGTATCGCCAGGAAAATAATCAAAACTCAAGGCTGTCTCAGTGGACTTTTCGAAAAGTTAATTAATTGTTCTTATTGAGAAATTTGCATAAAAAATAGCCAATACAGGTCAAGGCATGTTTCACTACTCCTGTCATTTCATTCTAGCTGTTGGACTTGGCCCTTTTGGCAGGTTCACCCTAAAACTTTTTGCATTTGCCTAGCCTGTTTCTGTAACCTGGTGTTGGTGATTTTAGGTCTCTGCATGCTTTTTCACTGTGGTCCAGTGTAAAGTGAGTGCGCTCTCTGTGTTTGTGTGGTGAGTGGCCTGCCCTCCCATAGGAATACAAGGGGAATATGTGTGTGCATGGTAGTTCCATATCTGTGGGGAGTGCAGGGTCGAGTTTGGTATGTGCAAACTCGTAAGATTAAATGCTGCGCGATGATCAGCACGAATTTAATGTGTCTAGTGTGGAAGTGCCACTTCTAGAGGTTGGCATGTCTGTGCAGTGAATGTGAATTGACTGTCTGGCTTGTGATTGACTGGAGCTGGATGGTGTGCCTGGCTCCTGGAGTCAGGATGGGTCTGCCCGGTGGTGAATGGGGAGATCTGCATGTTGATGGGAGGGAGGAGTGCACCTGGGACCTGAATAAGGCTGGGTCTTCCCTCCACGATGCTGGCTCCACCCCCTGTTTTGTGTCTGACGTCCCTGACCCATCCTGTGAATAGGCAGAGGGGCTGAGCAAAACAAAGTGCTCAAGAACCAGTTGCATCAGGTTTGCACGTTGCCTGCACCTTTGGAATCAATGGAAATGGTGTATAAAAGAGGGGCTGTGACCCCATGAAAATGCTCTTGTTCCCAACCTGCAACAACCAGGGCTTGCTGCGGCCCAGGGGAAGGCTTGCCTCCCTCGGCCCTGCCCTGCCCCTGGATGCCTGGAGGATCTCTTGCTTGGGGGTCCCCTTTTGCTTTCCTTGATTCCTCCAGGTGCTGCTGGGACCATTGATTTCTCCAGTGTTGTTGCCAAGGCTTGTTATAGCCTAAGCGCCTTGGGAGCCCCAGGGAAGGAGGAATGTGTGGGCTTTGCTGTGCTGACTGACAAAGAAAGGGAATCCCCGGCGATGGATTACCCCAAGATTGGCTTCTTGGCAGCTGCGGGTGCCCACCCCGCTTATTTAATTATTATTTACGGGTGCCCCCCGTTTTGGTGCGAGTGATTAAGCGGGTGCCCAAACCGCTTTATATTGATAGTGCGGAGAGAGCCTACCCCTCATTTTCCCCCCGATAACCAAGATCTCCGTCCCTATCCGAGGCCCGCCTGACTGTGGGCGGGGCCGCCAGACGGAAGCGGAAGTGCCGCCGGACTGAGAGGAGGAAGCCAGGTGATGTGAGGCGGGGCTCCCGTGTGGAAGGGAGAGCCCCGCGTATTGCAAAAAGACCCCGGGTCTGATTAGGGGCCGGGGTGAAGGGAGGAGGCAGCATGCTGCCAGAGTCCTGGCGGGAGCCCACCCGCGCTGGACTGTGCAGGGGGAGAAGTGCGGCCAAGAGCGGTACTGCTGCGGGTGGCGGACGGGAGCCTACCCTTTCTCCCCCTGGACTGGTGATGATCCTTGGGTCCCAGGAGGGGGCCCGGCTGAGGAGCTGGGCTGCTGCAACCCAAGCCGGCACTCCCGTTGGGAAGAGGGAGTCCCGTGGGCAGCCCCAGCGTGAGAGAAGGAAGACGGCACCAGAGGAGTTCCCCCCTGCAGACCAGGAGAGTGTTTCTGGTCCCGGGAGGGGGGGGGGCATGCTATGGGCATTGTGGCCAAGGAGTGCTATGTGCATTTAGTGGCAAGGTCGGCACTAGAAGAATCTCTTGGGCTCCAGTGGTGGTGCTTCAGCCTCCCCCCACCTAACAAAGGGGGAGGTGGGTCATAGAGGTCGCCATATGACTGATGGCACAAACCGAGGCACATTGTCAGTGCCTGAGGGGGCCTGCCATCGCGGGCCGCTCCAACATATCACGCATTATTTGTTTTAGAGCCGCGAGGGCTCCAACATGGCCACATTTCTTCCTGTTGCCCCCGTGGGCATGTTTAACTCCTGTACTCGCCCTGGGGGCCTATTTGATTCAGAGCGCAGGAAGCTCCAACAAAGGGGTAGTGATTTCTTCAGGGAGCCCCCAAGAGGCCAGTGTTTCCCCATGTGAGTTGCCTCAGTGCTGGAGAAAAGTTTGTCTTCGTTATTTGGGGGCATGATTATTTTCAGAGTGCTAGTGCGCTCCATGTGCACCTTATTTCTTCTAGAGCCAGAGGGCTCCAGCATTTAGCGCAGTCTGTCCCAAGGGCCAGTGAGAGCCCATGTCGCATTTGTGGCTTTCACAGCTGCCCAGCAAGTAGTGGGCAGCTGCACCGTTTAGGCGCAATCTTTGAATGAGAGTCCCTCAGAGGGACAGAAGTGGCACAGAGGTGCCAGGCCTTCCACAGCTGCGCAGCACTTAGTGCCAGCTGCAGCATTTAGGCCCTGTGCTTGTTCCCATCTGCCCAGCAAGCGGTGGGCAGCTGCAATGTTTAGGTCTGCGCAGATGGGGCACCCCTGACTGGCGCTGCGCTGGCAGCGCGCCCTGATATTCTGGACACAGGGCATTTTAGCTCCTTCTTGGATGGCCAGTTGGCCAGGGGGGCTGGTATATGGATAGGGCACAAGGTCCTAATGTGGTTGATGTGCTCTAAATGTGGTGCTAGGAAATGTAATACATTTAGTATGTTTTACGCAGCCTGTGTTTGATACCTCTAGAGATGGTTTTACCTATGGATGTTTGTGTTAGTGAGATTGTACTTCACTGTGATTTACGCCCCTAATGTAAGTTCTACTTAGGAGGTAGGGTCTAATGTGTTTAGACTAGTGAGGAGATAGCATAATGTGTTTATGCAGGTGAGGTTGGCGCAGGATATAATTTGCGCCTGATGTGACTGTCCATAATGTAGTTTATGTTACAGGTTGAGGTGGAGTACAGTGATTACCAGTAGTTACTGATTGTAGGTTTATGATCTATTTTTACTTGTACCAATTTCTGCTAAGTGTTGATCCTGATAGTGGCCCACGTGGCCCTATCCTGTGTAAATAATCCCTTGTGAATATTGCCCATGCCAGTTGGCACAATGTATATTGTGTTATTACTATCTGATGTGTTTTGGAGAATACAAAAGTTATTTTTTTATCACCTTGTATGGAGTTCCTTTTGTATTGTGCCAGGGATTTTGTTGCTGTGTGCGTGCGCAAATGCTTTACACATTGCCTCCGGAAAAAGCCTGACTGCTCGTGCCAAGCTACCAAGGGGGTGAGCAGGGGTTAACTTTGGCGTGTAACTCCCTTGCCCTGACTAGAGTGGTGGTGTTTGCCTGGCTTTGGCGCAAGCCTTAGCCAACTGGAAATCCCAGTTCTAACAATAGCCAATAAAAACAAAAGATCCAAATAATCATCAAACTGAGCAAACATTGGAATGATATCCAAAACATGATGCAGAGTAACAAGCGTATTTCACATGAAGTAAAGAGGTTTGTGTAGCCAACTCACAATCAGAAGATGCAGATGTCATGAAAAAGTATTGATCCATTCGATACAGCTTGATAAATGATGGGTTTAAAGGCGAAAATGTAAAATATTCAAATAACAACAGAAGCAACAAGGATAAACCACTACATCTAATCTGCGTCCACCAAATCAAAGCTCTATCCAGTCAATAGCAGAATTAATTTGTATAAAGGAATTTCTGTTTAACAGAATGTATCATTTTTTCATGACCAAATTATACCTACCAGATAATTTGGGATGTACATTAATGTAATTGTTGTACTTAATACCATCAGCAGTCATTTCTATATTGAAGTCCCTTCATGGGTCCTCATTTTTTCTAATATTAAATGTTTTGGAGATGCAATGGTGCACCAATGAGAGATACTGAAACCTGAGGCAGCATTCTCAGCAACCTCTGATCGATTTCATTTTATTGAGCTCTACTGATGAAGGATAACATCCAAAAATACATGTGCCTAGAGATTTACAGCACCATCTGCACTAACGTCAGTGAAAAACTACAGCTAATATTCAAGTAAGCCAAACACAGTACTGCATTACCATAAAGCTAAGGGGAAAATTGTGCTGGGATGTATGGCAGTGTGCTCCCATTCCCCTTCTGTTTAAAAAGGCTACCTGAGCCAGCGAGATGACCAGCTTTTGGAGATGCACCTGTGCGCCATTGAAAAGACTGAGACCTGAGACGACTGTGGCATCATTTTAAGCAACCCCTGATGTAATTAAGGGGCATTTTATCAAAACAGGCGATAACATTATCGCCGCTTTATCGGCAAAAAACTGCTGATAAAGCGGCGATAATGGGCTTGATAATATGCTCTATGCAATTCCAATCGAAGCCCATGTTAGATGTGAAGGGATCTAACATGGGCTTTATCGCCTGTCTTGATAATATGCCCCTAAGTTTTTTGATCTCTACAATCCAGAAACAGATGTGTGTAGAGAATTCCGACACTATCTGTACCAACTCTAGTGTAAAACTAGAGCTAATATTCAAGTAAGCTTAACACTGTACTGCATTTGTCATAATGCTAAGGGGCGAACTGTGCTCCCTTTCCCCTTCAGTTTAAAAATACTCCCTTGAGCCAACGAGCTAATGAGCTTTTGGAGCAGTGCCTGCATGCCAGTGAGAGGTACAGGACTGTGGCGGCATTCTCAGCAACCACTGGTGTATTTTTTTTATCTCTACTGATGAAGAATACAATCCAGAAACACATATGTCTAGAGAGTTACACCACTTACTGCACCAACTCTGGTGAAAAAATTACAGCTAATATTCAAGCAAGCCAAACAGTGTACTGTATTTCTTTAAATGATAAGGGGTGCACTGTGCTGTGATTTGAGGGAGTGTGCTCCTATCCCCCTTCTATTCAAAATGGCTCCCTTGAGCCAGTGAGCTGATGAGCATTTGGAGCTCCACCTGTGCGCCAGTGCGAGGAACTGAGACCTGAAAGGACTTTGGTAGCATTCTCAGCACCCCCTGATGTAATGCATTTTTTTGATTTCTACTGAAGAAAGCTAAAATCCATAAGTACATGTGTCTATAAATTAACATCACTACCTGCATCAACTCTGTTAAAAAAAACTTCAGCTAATATTCAAGTAAGCCAAACACTGTGCTGCATTTTACCAAAATTATAAAAGGCAAAGTTTTCTCTGCTGTGAGGCCATGTGCTCTTATCCCACTTCTGTTTAAAAAGACTCACTTGAGCCAGCAAGCTGAAAACCTTTTGGAGATGCCCCTGTGTGCCAGTGAGAGGTACCGAAACCTTAGAGGACTGTGGCAGCATTCTCAGCATCCCCTTATGTAATTTATTTTCTTTATCTCTAATGATGAAGGATAACTTCTAGACACAAGTGTGTCCAGAAATTTACAGGATTTTTCTGCACTAACTCTGCTGAAAAACCGCAGCTAACATTCAAGTAAGCCAAACACTGTACTGCATTTACCATAATGGTAAAGGAGTTCAATGCGCTCAGCCACACCTGAATGGCACTACACTACAAGGAGCCTACCAAGCTCACATACTATCTCTGCTTCCAACAAACACTCATTGACCTCTGGTGTGCACACTTGCATTCACCACCACCACCAATATTCATTTGTACAAGACACGAGGAACTGAGGCATCGTTGTCCTCCTGGTGTCAAATAATTTGTTAACAGTTATTCTATTTATCTACATTGGAGTAAGATTTTTCTTTTGTGGTGTTTTCACTTGAAATTAAATGAAAATGAGTTTTGTAAAGCGCAGATAGCTGCCCGGAGGCGTCCCAGCGCTGAATGCTAACAAGTGTTCTCAGTAGGGCTGAATACAAAAGGACACCTATTTATTGAACAGAAAAGTTTTTAGATGTTTCCTAAAAGAGGTAAGGTCCGAGTTGGACCTAAGATGAAAAGGTAAACTGTTCCACAATTTGGCCGCATTCAGAGAGATGGAACGACCTCCTGATCTAGACCTTTGAACCTTTGGCACAACAGCAAGTAAAGCATTAGTATACCGGAGCTGTCTGCAGGGAAGATAGGGAGTAATTAAAGGGCGACTGATCAATGGACCAGTTTCCCAAAAGGATTGGTGGGCAACACAAAGGGATTTAAAACTAATCCTATCTTTCACCGGGAGCCAATGTAATCTTATCAGTCCGGCCTTCACAGAGGTCCTACGGGGGATTTGAAGCAGAGTCCGAGCCGCACAGTTCTGAATTACCTGCAACTTTTTTAGTGTGGAATCTGGAGCCCCAAGGTAAAGCGCATTTCCAAAGTCCAGCCTCGCAAGAATCAGTCCCTGGACCACAATTTGTCTTGCCTCAAACGGTAACAATGGAAGAATCTTCTTCAATATTCTAATGAGGCCAAAACAGGTGGCAGATAATACAACGGCCTGATAGTCGAACGTCAGGGACTTGTCCAACCAGACACCTAAGCTCTTGATGGCATCCCTGGGGACTGGGGGGGGGGTGCCCAGGCACGCTGGCCAGATCTGGTTGATCGTAGATGGTGCTAGATGTCCCAACATCATGACCTCTGTCTTGTCCCCATTAAGTTTAACCCCTTGCGTGCTGGGCGTATTTTCTGCCTGTGCTGACTCCGCCTTGCGCGGGCGGAGTCATGACGGAAAGGTTCCGTCATCAGCACAGCTCAACCGATACTGATGACGGAACCGTTCTGTCATCAGCACGCAAGGGGTTAAGACAAGACAGGGTCATCCATCCACTGACCTCGCTCAGACATCCCACCAGGTCCACTGTGCCCACAGGGTCTCCAGCCCGCGTAAGGGAGACCACCAGCTGGGTATCGTCCGTGTAAGTCACGATCTTAATGCCATACGGACGAATGACCCCAGCCAGTGGTCTCATATAGACGTTAAACAACGTCGGGCTTAATGAGGAGCCCTGCGGGACTCCACAGTTCAAGGGCCTGCTTGTAGAAATGGTTGCTCCCTCAAACACCTGAAATTGTCTACTGGATAGGAATGAACAGATCCACTCCAGCGCTCCTCCTTGAATCCCAATTTCCCGGAGGCGCTGAAACAAGATAGTATGATTTACAGTGTCAAAAGCGGCACTGAGATCGAGGAGGATGACTGCCACCGATCCTCCCCGATCCAAGATGCCCCTTGTTTCCTCCAGGACCGCCAACAGAGCCAACTCCGTCCCATGCTTGGGGCGGAAGCCGGTCTGCGAGGGATCAAGGAGACTATTTTCTTCCAGAAAATTGGTCAGGAGGCTGTTAATATATTTTTCCAGTAGCTTACTGGCCCAGGGGAGCAAGGAGATTGGGTGATAATTACTGAGATTGTTGACGCTCAAATTAGGCTTCTTAACAAGTGCCTTCACCCTGGCTTCTTTCCACTTAGGAGGAACTATATTGGTGGAAATTGAGGTATTGAGTACCTTCAGCATAACCGGGAGAATGGTCTGACTAACGGTTCTTAAAAAACCCGGGGGGGCCGAGTCGCTGGGGGAGCCCATTTTACCTGGGTCATTAGCCTGGCTAATAGGTCCAACTGCAGCAAAGGGAAATTCTCCAGTATTGGTGATATATTATCTATTACCCCATGTTTGGGGAGGCCAGAGATGGCTACCTGATTCTGTGATTGAATAGTTGGAAAAGCAGAGTAAATACAGTCTATTTTATTAAAAAAATAGTCTGCCAACTCATTACAGCGAACTTGTAAACCATCACTGTTTATAGGGGGCTGGGGAAGGACAATAAGACTTTTTACTATCCTATATATTTCCCTCGAATTGGACCTAGCATCATTGATCTTTTGCGTATAGTGCTGAGATTGAGCTTTTTTTATCTCTAGCTTATAGTCCCTAATGGAATTTCTATATGCCATTTTGTCGAGATCTGTATAGCCCAGATGCCATTTTCTCTCCAGCCTTTTACACTTACGTTTAATCTCCCTAAGCTCTATGGTATACCAAGGGGCTGACGTCCTAGATCTTTTAGTCCGTGATTTTACTACTGGAAGAATAGTGTCAAGTGACTGGGTTATCCAGCTATTGAAAGTATCATTGGCTACTATAGGATCTGTAGTGATTAGGGGAATTGTGGCTTGAAATTCACTAGCCCACTCATCAGTTGACAGTTTGGGCCAATCTCGAGCCTCCCGTAGTCCTGTCGAAAGAACAGGCGGTTTGGGGATGCACCAAGTTAGCGGGAAAAGCTGATGATCTGTCCACGGGAGAACAATAGGGGGCTCTATCACTAGACCCGGGCAGTTACTAAATACTGGGTCTAGTAGATGTCCTTTCACATGTGTGGGTGAGGAGACAAGTTGAACCAGCTGTAGTGCAGATAGGCCGGCAATTAGTTCTTGGGCAGCGTAATCAGCAGTGTCTTCAAAATGCATGTTTAAATCGCCCAACAGCATAAAATTGGCCGATGTGATAGCCAAATCTGCAATTACTGCGGGCGCAGAGTCTAGAAACTGTCTGACCGAGCCAGGGGGACGGTAGGCCAGAGTTCCAGAAAAATTTAGGTTAGGTGATAGTTCCAGATTGAACGACACGCTTTCACAGTCCAGAACAGAAGTGGAGTTGCATCGGCAGGTGTAGCTATCTTTGAACACAATTGCTAAGCCTCCTCCCTTTCCTAAAGTACGGTCTGTCCTGGCTATTTGATAGCCATGTGGTAATGCTTGGACAAGATCAGGCACCGACGATGCAGTTAATCATGTCCCCATGAAAAAAACTGCATCCGGATTATGCTCCTTGAGCAATAGGGATATTTCAGTTTGATGCTTGGGCAGCGATCTACACTTTAAAAGAAACATTTTAAAGGATTTCTGATATTTCGTTGTCAAAATGCCTCCTGGGTGAAGATGGCAGTGTCGGCAATGAAAGGGCAAATTTAGAGGGTGATGTAAATGGTCACATTCCTTTTTTACGAGGGGTCTCAGGCTAAGCAGCTCATTAAAGTTGTATCTTATATGAGGGCCCAGTGAATGGACAGGGGTCGTGGCCCCAGGCCCCGTCCGGTCGAGGTCGGGCGCAGACGGACTCGCCTTTGGCGCGCCTTCGGCGTGCCCGCTGCGCGGGCAGGATGATGACATCCTTTTATACAAGTTAGAGGCGGGTGGGAGGCGAGCAACAACTCGAGCGCCAACCCTGATTCCCTCCAATATGGCCTCCTAAGCCCTGCCTCGCACAGCGTCAGTGCTGACTCAGCTGCGCTGGGAGTGGGGACAAGTGCAAGAGAATCCCAAATCTGGTGAGTTTAAAATGAAATAATAACAAAAACCAAACGCAAGTTATTTTTGAAAATGCACACAGTTTAAAAGTAACAGCCCCCGGCTCAAGCCTCAGGGGTCGAACACGCGCTAGCAATCAGCGCGCTCGCGTCACACTGCCGAATTTGTAACATAGGCGGGCGGGAGGCGAGCAACAACTCGAGCGCCAACCCTGATTCCCCCCAATACGGCCTCCTAAGCCCTGCCTCACACAGCATCAGCGCTGACTCAGCTGCGCTGGGAGTGGGGACAAGTGCAAGAGAATCCCAAATTTGGTGAGTTTAAAATGAAATAATAACAAAAATCAAACGCAAGTTATTTTTGAAAATGTACACAGTTTAAAAGTAACAGCCCCCGGCTCAAGCCTCAGGGGTCGAACACGCGCTAGCAATCAGCGCGCTTGCGTCACACTGCCGAATTTGTAACCTGGGCAGGCGGGTGGGAGGCGAGCAACAACTCGAGCGCCAACCCTGATTCCCCCCAATATGGCCTCCTAAGCCCTGCCTCACACAGCGTCAGCCCTGACTCAGCTGCGCTGGGAGTGGGGACAATCACTTTATTACCGTTTGTGCGCTGCATAAATACTTTACACCTTGCCTCTAAGTTATGCCTGAGTGCTTATGTGCCACACTACCAGGGTGTTAAGCACAGGTCAATTTAGTGACTTTTGTGGTTCACCCTGACAAGAAGTGTTGCTGTTGCTTGAACAAGGTGAACACACGTAACTCAACCAACAACTCAATTTCTCACTGTCAGAAACGTCTGAAGTAAATTCTCTTCAAGAGTGAGAAGCATAATTAAACACCCCTAATTTTATTGTAGGTTTGGCATAAAGGGTTTCTCCATGGGTTAAAAAATGTTTCCTGGTAGAAAAAAAACGAAAGAAACATTAAGTACATCTACACAGCGGGCTGCTCTTCCCTAGTGAGGAGTTGTACTGTTCCGATTCACAAAATAGAAGGCCTTTTACATGTTTTTACTTTTGCTACCATCACACTATGGGCCATATTATCAAGAAAGGGCGGTACATTATCGCCGCTTTTATTGGCAGGAAACTGCCGCTAAAGCGGCGATAATGGGCTTGATAATATGCCCTTGTGAATTCCGATAGGAGCCCAGGTTCTGGTGTTAACCTGAGCTTCTATGGAAATTCACAAGGGCATATTATCAAGCCCATTATCGCCCTTTTAGCGGCAGTTTCCTGCCGATAATAGCAGCGATAATGTACCGCCCTTTCTTGATAATATGGCCCCATATTTCTAATATGTGCCTCAAGATGTATGTATCACATTTTAAGGTTTGTCTTGCACTTTTAGTACAAATATATTTTGTTGCTTGTATAGTCAGGCTTCTTTTATGAAACGCAATAATTTTGCCATTCCTATGTGAAAAAAGTTTTGTGAACATTCACATTACTTCTGTTCTTTTTATCCTAAACCTTCCTAATCATGATTATTACGGAATATCTCGCGGCTCCGTCTACTGGGTCTGAAAGTGCCCGTGCTTTCTTAAGGGGAATATAACACTTGTTTATCCCTGGAAACCTTTTCTATGCTGCTTAAGCTGAGCTGATGTGTATGTATCATGTTTCATCTACACCTCAGACTTTAACAATGCTCCCTTGTCTTTCTCCATTCACGTTTTACTCAATTGCTTATTTCATTTTGTATTATTTTGTATTCAACAACCAACACAGTGCTTCCGGGTAAGAAAGGGTAGTCACAGGGCGTGCTGGAGGGATCATTGCACCCTGACAAACAACATGGAATTCTACTTTGAGGCTAAAGCATTGGGGGACTGAGTGCCAGAAGACATTTTGAACACGTGCAGCACTGGCCCTTATGCCCTCAATATGTCTGGCGTACTTTGGTGTCAGCATGCCACCTCACCCCTTCAAATCTCTGATTCTGCCAGTTAAATATGGCAGTTAAGAGATTTGTCCTAGACACGGGGAATAATCAAATAGACTCAGAAATGCCTTGGGGCTTATTTACAAGGCCCATGCGCCACTTTTGCATCATTTTTTTTCACAACCATACGTTTGCATCATTTTTATGGAAAAAGTGACGCAAAAGTGGCACAAGGGGCGTGTAAATATGCCCCCTGGTCCTTATGCAATATTTTCCAAGATTCGGGGGTAAAGGCGCGTGCATTTTCTGCCTGCTCTGTGCAGGTAGAAATTGTCAGTGGGATTGTCCGTGGAGGGTTGCGGACTAACTCCAAGACAGGATTAGATGGCG